>NW_015090805.1:9435174-10037314 GCF_001431845.1 Calidris pugnax | reverse complement strand
CCTCACCCCCTAGTTTGTATTGGTGGCGGGGATTGTTCCGGCCCAGGTGCAGAACCTTGCATTTTCTCTTGTTGAACCTCATGAGGTTCACCTGGGCCCACCTCTCCAGCCTGTCCAGGTCCCTCTGGATGGCATCCCTTCCCTCCAGCGTGTCAACTGCGCCACCAAGCTTGGTGTCATCAGCAAAATTGCTGAGGGTGCACTCTATCCCACTGTCCATGTCTCCAACAAAGATGTTAAATAGTACTGGTCCCAATACCGACCCCTGCGGAACACCACTCGTAACTGGCCTCCATCTGGACATTGAGCTGTTGACTGCCACCCTTTGGGTGCGGCCGTCCAGCCAGCTCCTTATCCACCGAGTGGTCCATCCATCGAATCCGTGGGTTTCCAATTTTGAGACCAGGATGCCGTGTTGGACAGTGTCATATGCTTTGCATAAGTCCAGGTAGATGACGTCAGTTGCTCTGCCCTTGTCTACTAAGTCTGTGGCAGTATCGTAAAAGGCCACCAAATTTGTCAGGTGCGATTTGCCCTTGGTGAAGCCATGTTGGCTGTCTCATAGAATCATAGAATAGAATCATAGAATTTCCCAGGCCGGAAGGGACCTCCAAGGGTCATCTAGTCCGACCTCCCCACAGTCAGCAGGGACACCCCCAACTAGACCAGGTTGCCCAGGGCCTCGTCGAGCCTCTCCTTGAATATCTCCAGGGATGGGGCCTCAACCACCTCCCTGGGCAACCTGTTCCAGTGCTCCACCACCCTCACAGTAAAGAACCCCCTTCTAATCTCCAATCTAAATCTGTTCCCCTCCAGCTTGAAGCCATTTCCCCTCGTCCTGTCACTACAGGCCTTTCTAAACAGGTTCTCCCCAGCCTTCCTGTAGGCTCCCTTCAGGTACTGGAAGGCTGCTATTAGGTCTCCCCGGAGCCTCCTCTTCTCCAGGCTGAACAACCCCAGCTCCCTCAGCCTGTCCTCGTAGCAGAGGTGCTCCATCCCCCTGATCATCCTTGTGGCCCTCCTCTGGACCCTCTCCATCAGGTCTATATCCTTCTTATATTGAGGGCTCCAGACCTGCACACAATACTCCAGGTGAGGTCTCACCAGAGCAGAGTAAAGTGGCAGAATCACCTCTCTGGACCTGCTGGCAACGCTTCTTTTGATGCAGCCCAGGATGCGATTGGCCTTCTGGGCTGCAGCTGCACACTGCCTGCTCATGTCCAGCTTCTCGTCCACCAGAACCCCCAAGTCCCTTTCCTCAGGGCTGCTTTCCAACACCTCACCCCCTAGTTTGTATTGGTGGCGAGGATTGTTCCGGCCCAGGTGCAGAACCTTGCATTTGCTCTTGTTGAACCTCATGAGGTTCACCTGGGCCCACCTCTCCAGCCTGTCCAGGTCCTTTTGGATGACATCCCATCCCTCTGGTGTATCGACAACACCACACAGCTTGGTATCGTCCGCAAACTTGCTGATGGTGCCTTTAATCTCCCTGTCTATATCATTGATAAAAATGTTAAACAGCACCGGCCCCAGCACGGACCCTTGAGGAACACCACTTGTGACTGGTTTCCATCTGGACTTTGAGCCATTGAGTACCACCCTCTGGATGCGACCATCTAGCCAGTTCCTTATCCACTGAACAGTCCACCCATCAAATCCGTACCCCTCCAATTTGGCAATCAGGATGTTGTGGGGGACCGTGTCAAAGGCCTTACAGAAATCCAGATAGATCACATCCATAGGTTGCCCCTTGTCTACTGACCAAGTCACTTTATCATAGAAGGCCACTAGGTTAGTCAGGCAGGACCTGCCCCTAGTAAAGCCATGTTGGGTGTCCTGGATCACCTCCCTGTCCTTCATGTGCCCAAGCATGGCATCTAGGAGGATCTGTTCCATGATCTTCCCAGGCACAGAGGTGAGACTGACAGGTCGGTAGTTCCCAGGGTCCTCCTTTCTACCCTTTTTAAAAATGGGTGTGATGTTCCCCTTCTTCCAGTCTGCAGGGACTTCACCTGACTGCCATGATTTTTCAAATATCATGGAAAGTGGTTTGGCAACTACATCAGCTAGTTCCTTCAGGACTCTGGGATGTATCTCATCAGGTCCCATGGACTTGTATATCTTCAGGCTCCTGAGTTGATCTCGTACCTTGTCTTCACTTACAGTGGGAGGGACCTTGTCACCCTGGTCTCCAACTTTTTTGTCATCAACACAAGAACTAGGAGGAAGGGGGTTACCAGTGAAGACTGAGGCAAAGAAGTCATTGAGAACTTCTGCCTTCTCCTCATCTGTTGATACAAGTTCCCCACTGTTGCACATCAGGGTCTCCAATCACCTCCTTATTTTCCATGTGCCTTAGCAGAGATTTCAGGAGGATCTGCTCCATGATCTTGCCAGGCACAGAGGTGAGACTGACCAGCCTGTAGTTCCCCGGGTCTTCTTTGTTTCCTTTTTTGAATATTGGAGTTATGTTCCCTTTTTTCCAATCAGTGGGAACTTCACCAGACTGCCACGATTTCTCAAATATGATGGAGAGGGGCTTAGCAACTTCATCTGCCAGCTCTTTCAGGACCCGTGGATGGATTATAGATCACTTATAGTTTATAGATCACTTATTAGCATTGCACAGAATTTACTGCAGAAATACTAGAGAGCACACCATAACTTCTTGAAGTGTTCCAAACTTAAAAATATTTGATTTATCACAAGGAAACAGATGTAAGAGTATTTCAAGGATGTATTCTTCAAACTTAGGTTATAATTGTGTTAATATAGTGTTCAGGTTTGTGGACATGAAATAAACATAAATACATGTTTAGAATTATTATGCCTGCATCCAATAAATAGATTTCATCTCTATGGTTACAAAAATAAATAGCAGCTATAGAAACACAGTTAATTGGAGACAGTGAAGATGGAAACACTTATTTCCCATATTAAACAACATTCTGATGAAAGATTGGACACTGAACAGACATGAAAAAGCAATGATATAAATTATTTATAGGAGCTGGATGAAAATGTTAATTCTGCTTCACAAAGTTTAGTAGTCTACATTTGATTGTAAATTATGCAAAATTTCAAAAATATTGGTAAAGAGAAAAGGATTACTAGCGTTGCCAATTCAAGTTTATTCTGTTTTAGGACTTGGCTATGTGCCAGATAGCAGAAATGTTGGCGCTTTTCTTGGACTACCATCCTCGAGGAGGCTGACAGAACCTGAGAGAGAAAGGGGTAGCAAGTTCTGAGGAGAGATGGTCATGATTTGACTTTCAAAAACTGTGGCAGCTCCCTCTTTCTTAGAAAGCTCTGCCTAATCTCTCTCTTTTTTTAATATCTATTTGGAAAAATAACTAGTACTATTAGCAACACAGGTTTTAGTGCAGTAAAACCAAAATGAACTAAACAGAAAAAATGAAACCAAAGTAAAAGACAAAAAATATCTAAAAATATTTCTGATTAAAAGCTTGCAGTCAGTCTGGTCTTGTGGACAATTTTTATGGAAATCCATTGGGACAAAATCTACATGCATGTCCCAGACCTGATCATTAAAAACCCTTATGTATGGTTTGGGTGGAGGTT
The DNA here is from genome assembly GCF_001431845.1 of Calidris pugnax. Taxonomy (NCBI): domain Eukaryota; kingdom Metazoa; phylum Chordata; class Aves; order Charadriiformes; family Scolopacidae; genus Calidris; species Calidris pugnax. Next base: position 10,033,732 of record NW_015090805.1, on the reverse strand, counting down.
AAGGGGAAAGAGAGAGGCTGCTAGAAGAGACAATCAGCCCTTCTGAAGGGATTTTTTCTTGCGTCATTTACCAGTATGTAACAGGTAGGGTACAGGATGTGGGAGTGCTGAGGATGGGTGTTGAATGCTTTGGCTCTGTCTCTGCTCCCCTACTCCTCTCCTTCCTTAATCCCGGTTTGAAGAAGTAACTGGAAATGTGTGAAGCAAACTGCTTCAGGCATCAGCTTCACAGCTGTTTGGAGATCACCAAGAGACAACGGCTGCCACAAGTCTCCAGCAGGATGTCCGGTGTCCAGCCCCACAATACAGGCCAAATGCTGTATTTGCAGATTTGATTTTATTTTTCTGAACAGTCTCAAGACTGTATTTTTTCTGGAGTTTATGATTTCTGGAACAGCAAAAAGATTATTCGTATTGCCAATAGTCAGCATTGGACTGAATTAAAAGATAATTGAAAATACTGTGGTGAATGAGAAATCAACAACTGTATTCTGGGAAAGGTCGAACAAGCATTCACGTCAGAAAAATAAAATAAAAAAAAAACAGCAAAAAAAGAGAACTGGGAATTTTGTCAGTCTGTTATCTTGGAGAAAAGTAAAAATGTGGAAGTGGTCAAAGCACCATAAAGTTAAGACTATCTGGAACCCTTATAGTCTACATTGGCCTATGTTTTCTCGTCAAATGCTTTTTTCCTTCCAGAATGAATGACAACTTCTTCCCGTCCTCAGTCTGTGGGTTTGGACTGACCCCCTCCAAAGGAAATGCTCAGCTAGCGTTGCTGCTCTCAAATCCTAATGGGAAGAGAGAATGTGTTTCTCAATCCTGCTGCGTTAATGAGCTGAAGCTTTCCAGCCAGAAGCTACCCTGATATCAAGCATAAACTAAAGTAGTCTCAAAACAGTACTGGTTTATACTTGTACCTTGTTTATCCATTGCATCTCCAGGAAGCTGGAAGCAGCTGGAAAACAGCCCACTAAAACTTTGTCTTGTTCCTATCACCGCGGGACTCTCCCTCCCCTGTCTTTCTGCTGGAGACTGTGAGTAGATTTAGCTCGAGTTTCTCTCCCGAGTTCAGTGATGAAAATTTTTTCTTCCAGGAATTATTTCAAAATTTTAAATGGTCGCTTTCAGACAGAAGATAAGATAAAGAAACTCCAGTGTCACAGAAAACCAGTTCTAAGTCTACTTGTAACTGGAAAAAAATACCATTTCCCAGCTATGGGGCATCTTTGTGGAAGTTTTCTGAAGTTCCAGGCAGAATGAGAGTCATGCCATGCTTTTCTTAAAGTACTAACTTTTGGTTACAGTCAGGGAAAAGACATACCAAAAATAAGTAAATAAAAAGGAAATAAGTAAATAAAAAAGGAAATAAAAAGTTTCACAAATGCGTAGTGTGAAGAAGCAAAAAGAGCACGTCACAAAGTTCACTCCAAGTAACTTAACTCTCCTGAACAGCTTGCTTAGTATTTCAAAGGGGCAAAATGCCATACATCTGGCTCTTTGATCACTAACACTGTTCATTGTTTCATTAAAGCAGACATCATTATTTCTCAAGAAGTTATTAATGCTTGTAGTAAGAGGTGTACAGTAGTTTTGTCCACAACATGGTGAAAATTACTTTTAGCACATATAAAGGCTTGAAATTATTTTTTAAGCCACAGCCACGGAAGTGGAGAGGGGATTTCAGTAGCACTTTGGCTACCTCTGAACAGATCCCCAAATGAATCATTCATGTTACCCATTTCTGCAAATATCAGTATTTATTACCTGGGAAGTGATTTTCTGAGGAATGATTGGTTATATACCATTTGAAAATCTAAGCCCAAGGAATTCAGTCAAAATATGGACGTACTTCTGTTTCAAGTAAAATTATTCTAGTTCAGACATGCCACAGTGGTTCCCCACTGGTCATCCAAGGAGTAACTCTCCATTGCAATCACCATTTACACTACAGAGACATTTACAAACTGAAGCAATGAGTTCCACTCATTCTTTTAATGTTATTAAAGATTCAAGGACATTAGTAATTTTACACATTTTTTAACAGGGATAAGTAATTCCTTTTGTTACACTTATTTAAACAGTGTCTCAAGTATACAAGTGATAGTTCGTTAACACTCGAATGTCTGCATTATATCAGTTACCTTCTGGTAGGGAATTGTGACATTCTCATGGATAAGAAGTCTTCCTTTGGCAGCTTCTTCAGCCCAGCTATTTGCTAATCTCTCAGTGAGTTGAGTGTGTGCTAGAACTTACCCTTAGCATTTAGTAGCATTAATGAGTTTATTATTATCTATTGCTTTATTTAGCCACCAAACAGACATTTTTAACCTACATTCTCTTAAATCCCCATTTTCCATTCTCTGTTACCATTTTGAAATTATATTCTTAACTTGACAATGCAGGCAACTGAAGTCGATGAGCGCTCCTTTTCTGCTTACTTTCCAAACTCAGAACAAGTTTTTTATGAGTTTCCAGTCTCTCGAGCAGAAATGGCCTCTGGAGAAGTGCCAGGCTTTCTACAAGGACAAAAGCCAGAAGAGGACTCAGGCATAGCTTTTAATAATACAAAGAAAACCCACCTGTAATGTTCTGAAATGTGCTGATTATTCTGCCCTCACATATCAAAAATTTCTCTCCAAATGGGTAATTAGAACATGATAATTGAAACCAGGGAGAGCAATATTTCATTTTGTTTCTCAACAGGAGGGGAGTTTGGAACTAGTGTACTGTTTAAGAATGAGCAAAGCACAAAATGCTCTTTTTGAAAATGAAAACTGTCAAGGAAAGACAAAAATTATGGAATAATAATGATGTTCACATTGATGCCAATACACCAAGAATGGCAATACACTGCAAATTGCATTGTATTCAGGGATACAATGTAGAGACACTGTTTGTAAATTAAAAAATAAAAATAAAAAATCATTGATAAATTTTCCACTTCCAGAATTTAATTTCGTTTATTTCTTTGTCATATAAAATTACAGAAGACTGAGTATTTTCTTCATCAAGAAGATTTGTAAAACCCCAAACAAGCAGATGTTAGTTGGTATGAGTACTCCACATGAGCTAATGCATTTGAGGGTAGTTTCTCTAGAATTGACTGCCATAAACATTTGGTTTCAGAGATAAAGACTTCTGCTTTGCTCCCCAAAGAAAGCTGACAGCTTGCCTGGACACATGAAGAGGACACAGAATGATGCACATACGTACACAGTGCAAACCAATGTCAGAGCCAATATTTCCACTGAAAAGGAATTGAGATGTTAGTAGTAATATAAAGATTCACGAGACTATAGTGATGTTTCTGTGTTACCACACAGGCAAGAGGTAAGGTTCCGAAATATTTTTTTCCTTTTTTTCTCTTCATTTTCACAATTACACATTGTCCACTGCATTCACATATGAATTTAATTCAAATTTTTAAATAAATGGTGTGCTCAATGTAATTAACTTACATTTCTGTGGTGTCCAAATACACAATAGCAAAAAATGTGGCTTTGATTCTAGTTACAGACACAGGATATAGTCTGTCTAGACCATCAAGTAATGTACCTTTAAAGTGAGAGTTTTACACGTGAGATTGCATCTCTGAAATGGAAACTGCTTCAAGAATATTGGCCAGAGAAGGGAAAAACTAGATTCCTTTACACTGTCCTATTTATTTTACCCACTTGCTCTTGTAGCCAGTTCACTGGAAACCTTATAACTAGGGTATTTTCAGACTATTACATATGCCAGTTTTTCCTCTAATACCCCGGAAAAAATGCACATTTTTCATTCAAAGTGTATAATTAATTTAAATGACCTAATTCAATGAATTCAACACAGACCACAGAAACTAAAAGTAATTATGCAAAACAAAGCTTTACATCCAATCCCATGACAAAGTTATTAACCTTTAGGTCTAAGTTCATATGAAATTTCAAATGACAATTTTTTGATTTTTCTGTTATCTCTACGTGATTTCAATAATCAGGCATGCGCTCAGATATGCTGAACTTTGGGCTGGGAGATGCCAGAAATCTTACAAAAATCTGAAGTTCAGGGGCTCAATTTGTTTTCTGCATTTCTACTGCTTTCTCATCCAACCTCTTTGAAATTCTGGCCCACTCACTACCATATTGGATGCCGTTTCTAGTGCAAGCAGTGTCTCCCCCTTTTGGAGGATGGAAACAGGCATTTTCGTGACGTGGCTAGCAAGGCAACTCCCAATAGGTATAAAATCGACAATCCTTTTTGGTTCTTATAGAAGTTCACCCAAATCCTTCTCAGGCTCACAGAGTGGTTGATCTCTGCCTTAACTCCCAGCCCAAATACTCAGTGACAGCAGCCTGCCCAGCACCACCAGCCCACCCAGACCCCTCAGTGCCAGAGGGACTGCTGGGTGAGGAGGAAAAAATACTGCAGCTGATGTCTAAAGGAAGCAAAATGCACCAAAAGACTCATAATTCAGACAATAAAGAGACAGGAACCCTCTTTAAACCCTACATTCCTTGAACATCCTTGTTTTTAATCTTCTATATCAGTGAAAGAATAATAGAGAATTCTCAGGAGACAGGTGAACTTGGCAAAGTGTATATGCAATCTCTCTGAATAAATTGTGCTGCCATTCATCCTGTGGACTAAACATCAACCTATTTGGAGAGGTCTATATGACTACAAGAATTTTTAGCAAGTTTCTATCTGTAGAATGTATTGTATCTGTAGAATATTGGTCTAATAACATACTCTGAATGCTAAGATCAGGCAGGGTCAGGGCTGCCAATGGCACCAAAAAACCCCTGAAAAATCTCTCACAGGATATGTATTTCAAATACCTTTAGATGTAAGGACAATCAGTGAGGCCAACAAGGGATAGGTGAGGAAGGGGATCAGCAGCTGCCTAAATCTCTGTGCTGTGGCCTTTACAGTACCCAAATAGCAAGTGTGTCTTTCTGTTTTTGCAGGGGAAAGGAAGGGCATCTGTCTGTCAAACGTACCTCTTGCTGGCAGAGTCAGGGGGGAAAAGAGGATCAAGTTTAAGGTAGGAGTGTGGAAGAGGGGCCGTTTGGGAGAGTGACATGCAGAGAGGGTGAGTGAGAAGAGGCCAAGTGCCTGTGTGTGTCCTGGCAGCAGAGAGAGAAACAACAAGGCACTTCACAGAGAAAGCCAAGTCAAGGATCTGCCAAAGATACTGGGAGATTTGTCCAGCCAACAGAGCTGTCATTCTAAGCGTTCATTTAATTTGACAAAAAAAAAAAATAAAAAAATTGAAGTAACCATTTTATGACTGAAAGGTTTTCCTTTTTTATATTTTAAGTCATATTTCTCTAAACTCACTGACCTTCAATACCTTCAGAAAAGGCTAGTGAGATCTGTGCTCCAGCTTTTTGGATACCCACACAGAATAAAAATGACTGATTTTCAGCAAACTCTGTACCTCAAAATATTAGACAGCGTGCATTCAGTGAAGATAGTACTTTCACTTGATGCAAGGTTTTCCAATTCAGATTTGGGGAAAAAAGGAGGATATACATATATTATGTTCCCCATGCATGGTATGGGAAGCTTACCTTCTGCAAAAAAGGTTTGTTCTTTTGCAAAAGAGAATTGCAAAAAGTAAGATCTTTTGTAAATGTAGACTAATTAGGAGACAGTTTTGCCACAGCTGCCAGTTTTATTGTTCTTTAAACACTAATGTTTTAAAAAATGTAATCGCCAACTTATTTTTCTAATCATGACAATTCAGTTGTTTCAAAACCATGCTTTCTTAAATTTTGTAATAAATCAAGCAAAACAGTAGAACTTGAAAGAAATGGAAAGTTATTAAACAAATACTAACATTTTCATAAAAGGGAGAGGGAAAATTTCCTTCACCTTCAAGTGATGTACAGAAACTGCTTTCTGGCAAGCCACTTTGGCACAATTTCCCCTTTGGATATCATCACCAGTAATAGACTGGATGTCTACTACAGGTCTTCAGGAGCCCCATGAACTTCCTGTTGATGATCTGGAGCAAACACAATGAAAGTATCTAAAGTAACAGTCCTTATTTTCTAGTTTGGATGCCTAGAGAATTACAGGCTCATATGTTATCTCAAGCAAATAGCCATTGGTCTGTGTTCTCCAAAATAGCACTTTCTTGCCGTGAGCACATGCTTATTTCACTGCTTGGTTATGACCCTAGTCACATTGTTGGATCAATGGCCAAATCTTTACTCTTACCTAAAAGTCAAAATGTTCTTTTGGGTTTTGTTGTTTTGTTTTTTTTTGAGAAAATTGTCACTGAAAGGATTTGATGGATTGGACCTTTGCCAAGTAATTGACAAAACACTACTGAAAAAGCGGTTTACACTTAGGGAAAGAAAGTGATACTCCGTAGTATTTCGCAAGCATTTTTTGAGAGGCCCATTAATATGACTTTTTCTTCAATTAGTCCTAAGAGTGCAACTGGAAATAATTGCTGTTCTGATTTTACGTTTATTCAGGGTGGGTGTGTGTACATGTGCACGTTTATTTTCCAGAACAAAAACCTCTTGAGAAATAGCAGGTCTGTCCTGGGGTTCCTCTTGTTACCCTACTATATGACCATCAGCTGATGTGTCTAGCCCTGCTTTCAGGGGTTTGATGGGTTCACATAGCCATCCACATCACACAAACAATGATAGTATCTTCTTTTCACCTCCTTTCCTCTTTCAGCCTGGAATTATGCTTTTAAAAAAATCTTGAAAAATTCTGTAAGAGAGTTCTCACAAAACTAGACTGGGTAGAAATCAGGTAGACAAGGCTGCGTACGGTACCAATCACTAGAGAGCAAGAGAAAACAGGCCTACATGATTCTCACTAGTCAGGATCTAGCATAACTGAAATAGAGGTAGATAAAACCAAATGTTTCCTTGCCATGTGCTAATGTTTGGGAAGAAAATGGTAAAATTTGAGGCCAAGTACAAACAAAGTGCAATGAAACATATATTCACGGGTGCTCCAGACTTAGGCTGCCTGCATAAATGGCTGGAAACTTCTCATTCCCCATTATATTTGCTTTCTCTTCCCATGGCAGCTCTCTACATCAAGTGACTAATGGTGACAGTAATTATCAGTTTCTCTGTGCAAATAAATATGCCTTTGTATTATAATTGTTCTACTTCAAATTAAAAGAGTACACAATATATTTGGTGGTGTTAAGTTACTGATTCTGGAAATATTCTGTAAAGCAATTTCTTTGACATTAAATATATATTACTGATGTAGAAATTCAGAAGTCCTTGATTTGTGGATAGGGAGTAAGATGATTTTTTTCCCCATCATAACGGAAAACAATTCACGAGATACCAGCTACAGACTACGAGACAAGACACATTTTCAGATTTCATTCAGAGAAATCATTATTCTACAAGAAGTGTACAATACCCATTGCCTTTCCAGGGACATGATTAAACTTCCTAACTTCAATTCCCCTGTCTTGTTGAAAAAAAAAAAGGAAGGTTGTGCAGGAACTGCTTTGCGATAGAAATCTGCTCTTCACATTCCTGTGGTGCTTCTGCTCTCTCTCAGGGACTTACCCCATGAAGAGAGGAATACACAATACTTCTTCCCCTACCAGCTTCTGGCCTCCATATTACTTTTACCCCCCCACTGCACCAGAAACATAAATAGAGTAACAGTTGATTTACAAATAATTAGAAGTTTCTCTCTGAGAAGAAGAGCTTATACCCAGATAGCGACATTTTACCAGCAATCAGTGTGTGGTGGCCACAAAGCACAGGGGGAAAAGAGAGGGAAATTCAGGGAGTAAAACACTGGAGAGGCTTTTAGCAGTAAATGGAACCTTGTCTGTGCTGTATCTACAAGGATATGATTTTAAAAGGCAAAATAAACCAAAAAAACCTCTTTAGCTAGTCAGAACTACAAGAAGAGCCAAAAGTGTTCTTACTCATTTTACACTGATGACAGTGCAGATGGGCACAACAGAGCAATCACCACCCTGCACGGGCTTGACACTTACAGTCTGGCACATCAGGAACAATCTGTGTCTTTCAACCAAATGAAGCCATTCCTTGAAACGTTCTATTACCTAGAACACAGAAGAATTAAAGGTGTCTGCTAGTGATTTCCAGTCATCCAAATAGAGAAAAGCTGCAATTTTTTTTTTTTTTTTAGAATTTATGATTAAACCACGTGGAAAAAGTGTCAAGCTAAAGAGAGTTCTATTGAGCTTCTATCCCTTGCTTCTATTTCTATTATCCTCATAGGTTTTTTAAGACTGTATTTATCATCAGCAAGAGGTAGACTTTAATTATATCAGTAATCCAAAAAAAAAAAAAAATTCTGATTTTCATGCCTGAAAGAAAACAACTTTCAAATAGAGCAAAAGTGGGGAAAATTTGTCACCTCCTGGCAACCTGTGAAGTACAAAATTACTTACACTGTTTGGGGTCCCTAGTACGAAGAAAGGCCAAAGTGGCTATAAACTTCTATTAACCAAATAGGAGACACTCAAAGACAGATGTTTGTGACTCATGTAGCCATGCTATGTGCCCATTTCCTCTCTCAATAAACAAGGCAAGACTAAGTACATGGGAACAATTTATGTAATCCCGGGAATTTAGTAGAACTTCCTTTTTCTTCCCTTTTCTACAAGTACAGCATTAAGATCTGGAAAAAAAATAGAGGAACTACAATGGGTAGTTTTTCTGCTTCCTAAAACTTTCCTTGTACCAGGCAGAGGAGCACACTGGTACATAATTAAAACACGGATCCAAAACATGACAGAAGAGGCAGTAACTACAGATGCTTCCACAAGCACTATCTTTCTACTTAAGTATTATGACTTATAATAAAACTGGAATAGAACATATAACTATGAGCTAAATTTCCTGGTAAATTTAGGATCCAAGGGGATAATATATGTAGTTTTGTTAAGTGCTTTCTGGCATAGATTTTATTATGTTAGAATAATCTTTTGAAATCTTTCAGTGTATAAAGCCAACAGAATCTATTGGATTTTAATGTCCATTTAGTATCACGCCTGCTACTAGTAAATTGCTACTTTTCTTCTCTTTAGTCCTCCTTAAATATATATAAGTATGTATGTATATGTAAATGTACATGTGCATGTGTGCATGTTTGAGTGTGTATAAAAGGCCATTTTCTTTAAGAATTTTTGCTTTGAGCTTAACAATGTCACCTGCATGGCTTTCCATACCGTGTCACCTGTGTGGTTCATAAACCTTGAATGCATTTATCCTCATGTCACCCTCTGAAGCAGAGTTGTTCTGTCTACCTGCATTTTGCCAGCAGAACCAAGGCTGAATTACAACGGGCAATCTGGTGAACCTAGGAAGCCTATGACAGAGACTGTTTCTGTTCTGGGATGTGCTATGGTCTTCTCCAGTGTCTTGGTCCTCCAGTCATGAGATAGCTGTTACCTACCCACATGCTGTCAGTGGAGCAATGAGAGGCAGATGCACAGGCACATGCAGAGCACAGGACTAAGAGTTGGGTGAACACCAGTACTCTTGGATTAGTGCAACTGTCCTCATTTACCTAAATGTAGATGTTATCAATGTCTATATTTAATGTTGTTTTTGGGAAACTGATGCACACATAAACTGGATCTGTACCTGTCCCACCTCCTGGTGCCCACACTGTTCCTTTCTAGGAACATAATTCTGTGAGCAGCCCCATCAATTTGCACCATGCCCATCTTTTACTTGGCAGTTGCTCAAGTGGGAGCATGGCAGGAGAGAGCAGTTCCATGTATCGCTATTCCCCAGCAGATTACCTAATAAGATCATTGACAATTTGACTCACACCAAAACAAACCACAACCACATGAAAATACACTTTATGTACAACGTACTGCTTCTATACTGCTTCTCTTGCTACCACATATTCCAACATGATTTAACCTTGTTCAGGTGACAAGTACTCTGCTAATATGTACATTTGGGAGCAAGCCAAATTCAACATGATTCATGCCATGAAGAATCTCACTGACTTCACCTCACTTTTGTGCATTTCTGTGTTTATCTTGTAACTCTGGGTGCTACGAGACAAAAGATCTATTTATGTTGTTTATAATTGAAAGGTTATCGAGAAAAGGAGGGAGTCAGTGAGTTGTTAAGGCAGACATTGGAAAGTGCCGCACCCAGTAATCTCCATGACCATTTTCAGTTTCCTTTTATTAAAAAATTCTCAACTATCAGCTGCCAAGAATGCAGGGAAAAGTTAGGTGACTTTTCCTTATCTGGAAAAAAGGAGTTGTTAGTAACATGTGCAATACTCCTTTTTCTGTCTGGGCATGGTAGAGCGCCGTAGGTAGGCAGAAGAGGCCAGTCACTGCAATTTACCACGGATTTGCCCGTATAAACCAGACAGCAGCATGTAATAGAAGCTGTCTAAGATGATTTTTCAGACCACTGTGTCAAAGGCAGTAACTTTTCCTTGGCTCCCAGCTGAGAAGAAATCTGCATCTCTCATGTAAAATTAAGTTCCACATTACATGGGTAACATTACATCAACCATGACTTAAAAATTCATACTTTCATTATTCTGCTGTTTCCCACAGGATTGGGCTAAATGTAGCAGTTCTCAATTATTGAGCTACTATTTTGATTTCTACTCCTGCATTTCTTCCTCATTAGACACATTTCTAAACCCACCCTAAAAAGACGTTTGAATAATGGACTTACAGCTTTTAGTGTTTCACCTAACTACAGACTTCAAGTATTCTTGGCTCAACCTAAGATGCTCCTCTACCATCATCTTACAGCACCTCATAATGCTTGCTTTTTTTGGTCTCCTCTACACAGGCTGATCTAAGCCTAGTATGGACAGGCAGCTGAAGACCTGTTGGACTTGCTGTAGCTATTTCTCACCTAGAGAGTGTTTGACTTTTTCCCTGAATATAGGTCAAAGTCTGTCTTCATATTCTAGCAAGTCCTTCTGGCGAGGTCTTACTGAGGAACAAAAGTCATGTGCTTTCTGCTTTCCCAAAGAAGCCTACTGCTTGCATAACTTAGTAACCAGAAACGTCAGTCTAGGCCCTCCCAGGGCATGGAGCAGAAGGGTTAGGGGAAAGTTGGCACAGGCTTCTGGAATGGCACTTAATAACCTTGCAAGCATGAGTTTAATTCTGTGTATTTGAAATCATTATTTAATTAAAAAAAAAAAAAAAAGGCAAAAAGGGAATGTGCCAAAGCCAAACTTTTACATCTACACCTTCATGTCTTCACTTTGAGATGAAGACAACAATCCTACTTAAGAATGTATAGTAGTGTGAGAGACAGATCAGAGAACAACTGTGGCTAGCCAGAGAAGCTGGATACCCAGTCTGTGGGAAAATTAGAGTTCTTGAAATTGGTTTCAGCCCAAATAGGACAAATATCTAAGGAAAAAATAAATACAGCAAACCTAAAAATCCTCAAGAGCTGGAAGCTCCCTGAATCTTTTAGTAACTCAGTAAAGCTGACAATATAAGTGTCACATAACAGCCGCAGGGGTCATCCAAGGATGCTGGTCCTAGGGCAGACTTGTTTGTTAACAGACCACCCATGGCCAAGGCCATAGAGCTCCCCATGCCCCCAACTGCAGGGAGGACCTGCCAAACCCAGCTGTGAGACACCACTTCCTTGCTTCCTCAGTAAATTTCCAACCAGCACTAACAACTGTACTTGTAACAACATGCCCCAGTCTTAGAGACCAGATGCTCTCAGTTTTAAAGAAAGGAATAATCGGTGCTTGTTGTCGCCACAGAGACTACTCCAGACTAACCATAGCAGTAACTTCTGTCCTGCACTGTCATTTTATGAAGTTGTGAAACATTTCAGAATTAATATTGCTGTATACTCAGGCTTAATATTTCTCTTTTTTCAAAATTTTGGGCTTTTAAAAACGTGTTTTAACAAACCAGATAACAAAATCAGAGTTTTAATGTTCATCTTGGTGATTCAGACAAAATCCAGTTATTTTAAGCAGTAAGATCCCATTGAATCTCTCTTACGATAGCTAATGGAAAACCTTGTTGGATTGTCATTGACGTCAAATCTGGCACAACACAACCTGCAGACATCTGACTCACAGTGTTAGTAGAGACTTGGAAACTTCCAGGGAATCTTTCCTGTATTTAAACCAATATAATTCCTTGAGAAATAACACATCTGAAACCAAATTTGTCTTCGGGATTTTTATTGTGATCCCATTTGAGAAGGGATTGGCCTTCTCTTAAGGAACTGGTGGGGAATTCCCTTTGAGTGTTTACGGTTAATGAAAATGAATATTGTCGCATTTCGGTAGATCTTGTAGGTAGTTTCCTATAAATGGGAATTAATAATTTGTACTTAATAACTGTGGCGATTAACTGGGTTCTTTTGTAATTGATGCATTTCTTCATACTCTCCTATGGCTTCTATTAGTGCATTTATTTGTGCATATATACACACACACATAACATTTTATCTAGGTTTATCTGCAGATTTTTCAAGAGGAAAAAGTATTTTGACCTTAAACACAACATATTTCCTTTCACAAGTTTTCAGATCCCAATCCATACCATGTTGCAATGTAAAAAAATTCCTGCAGAAGTAGAGGAAAATATGGTCCTACGTTGTTAAAATACTGCAAATTTTCTTTGCAAAAAATGTTCTGATTTTGACTTTTGCATACATACAAATTGCAATATCACTTGTTTATCGGTCTGACCTCGGTGCCTGGGAAGGTCATGGAACAGACCATCCTGAGTGCCATTATGCAGCGCATGAAGGATGCCCAGGTGATCAGGCCCATCCAGCACTGGTTCATGAGGGGCAGGTCCTGCTTGACAAACCTGATCTCCTTCTATGACAAAGTGACCCGCTTGCTGGATGAAGGAAAGGCTGTGGATGTTGTTTACCTGGACTTTAGCAAGGCCTTCGATACAGTGTCCCACAGTATCCTTCTGGATAAACCGGCTGCCCATGGCTTAGATGGGAATACTCTCCACTGGGTTAAAAATTGGCTGGAGGGCCGGGCCCAGAGAGTGGTGGTGGATGGAGCTAAGTCCAGTTGGTGGCCAGTCACGAGTGATGTCCCACAGGGCTCGGTACTGGGACCCATTCTCTTTAACATCTTTATCAATGATCTGGACAAGGGGATTGAGTGAACCCTCAGTAAATTTGCAGACGACACCAAGCTGGGTGGCAGTGTCAACCTGCTGAAGGGTAGAGAGGCTTTGCAGAGAGATCTGGACAGGCTGGATCGATGGGCTGAGACCAACAGGATGAATTTCAATAAGGCCAAGTGCCGGATTCTGTACTTGGGTTATGAGTGAACCCTCAGTAAATTTGCAGACGACACCAAGCTGGGTGGCAGTGTCAACCTGCTGAAGGGTAGAGAGGCTTTGCAGAGAGATCTGGACAGGCTGGATCGATGGGCTGAGACCAACAGGATGAATTTCAATAAGGCCAAGTGCCGGATTCTGCACTTGGGTTATAACATGAACCAGCAGTGTGCCCAGGTGGCCAAGAAGGCCAACAGCATCCTAGCCTGTATCAGGAACAGTGTGGTGAGTAGGACCCAAGAGGAGATTGTCCCGCTGTACTCAGCACTGGTGAGGCCTCACCTCAAGTGCTGTGTCCAGTTTTGGGCCCCTTACCACAAAAATGACATCGAGATGCTGGAGCAGGTCCAGAGAAGGGCAACGAAGCTGGTGAAGGGTCTGGAGAATAAGTCTTATGAGGAGAAGCTGAGAGACCTGGGGTTGTTCACTCTAGAGAAAAGGAGGCTAAAGGGAGACCTTATCACTCTCTACAACCACCTGAAAGGAGGCTGTAGAGAGGTGGGGGTCAGTCTCTTCTCCCAAGTCACAGGTGATAGGACAAGAGGAAATGGCCTCAAATTGCGCCAGGGTAGGTTCAGGTTGGATATTAGGAAAAAATTATTTACTGAAAGGGTTATCAGACATTGGAATGGGCTGCCCAGGGAAGTGGTTGAGGCACCATCCCTGGAGGTGTTCAAAAGATGAGTTGACATGGTGCTTGGGAATATGGTTTAGTGTTGGTTGGGGGTTTTTTTGGTTTGTGTTTTCTTTTTTTTTTTGTGATGATCTTAAAGGTCCCTTCCAACTTAGGCAACTCTGTGAAATGAGTAATATAAGCAACACCATCTTCTTATTATAATGTGTGGCAATTAGCACTTGCAGCCCAGAAAACATCAAAAGCAGCATGGCCAGCAGGCTGAGGGAGGTGATTCTGCTCCTCTGTTCTGCTCTGGTGCAACCCCATCTGGAGCACTGTGTCCAGCTCTGAAGCCCCCAACATAAGAAGGACATGGGCCTGTTGGAATGGCTCCAGAAAAATGATCCGAGGGCTGGAGCACCTCTCCTATGAGGACAGGTTGAGAGAGTTGGAGTTGTTCAGCCTGGAGAAGAAAAGGCTCCAGGGCTAGCTTCTTGCAGCCTTTCGGTAATTAAAGGAGGTTTATAAGAAAGATGGGGACAAACTTTTTAGCAGGGCCTGTTGAGATAGGACAAGGGGTAATGATTTTAAACTGAAAGAGGGGAGATTTAGATTAGATATTAAGAAGAAATTCTTTATGGTGAGGGTGGTGAGACACTGGAACAGGTTGCTCAGAGAGGTTGTGGATGTTCCATCTCTGGAGGTATTCAAGGCCAGGCTGGATGGGGCTTTGAGCAACCTGGTCTAGTGGAGGTGTCCCTGCTCACGGCAGGGGGTTGGAACTGGATGATCTTAGAAGTGGCTTCCAACCCAAACCATTCTATCATTCTATGATCATTATCAGATGGGGTAATTTATACACCTATAGAAATCACTATTTCAAGTTCAAATATTTAAGTATAAAAAGAATGTGATGGATAGCAATGTAAGCAGTCTGAAAAATAACAATGGATAACAATATGACAGGCAAAAATCTTTTTTTAAATTTGTAAGTATTCATCGTAGTGCTTCTTCAGTAGGTTTTCTTGGTGCATAGTTTTATAGCAATATAGTAGAAGAACAACTGCAAGAAATTTGCTCTTGGCTCCACTCTGAGTCAAGAGGCAACAGCGTCTTGGTGAGATTTCGAAAGTTTATTATAAAGGGAATGCTCTAAACACTGCTTGATTACCCTATATCAGGAAAGTAGTAGTTAGTTAAATAAAAGAGGTTACAACTGAGATAGATGCAAACTTCATTTCACTGGTTTCTCTTCCTTCAAGAAACTGAATTATAAAGTCTAATTTCTTGCTTTAGCATAGCAAAAAGCTCCTGCCAAAATGGGACAATGGTATTTCAAGCTGACAGAAATTTTTTGATTAAAGCTGTTCCAGACAATAAATAAATAAGATTAAATGGAACCAAAATGTTTAATTGATGTGTTTCAACAATTTGCATCAATCAAATCTTCAAGTTTAAATCCTTTGACATTATTTGAAACTGCTGTTCATTTTGAATTACCCATATATCTTAGTTTCAAATACAACGTCTCAGGAAATGCTCAGATGTCATTCTGATAAAATACTTAAATTTTGTGAATTTTCAGGTCACTGAGAGCTTCAGAAGACATAAAAAAATTTTCTTTTCTCCAGAGCTGCCAGTAACCTGTGTCATGAAAGGCTTGCACAAATCTGCAGCTAGTAAAAAAAAGAGTTTTGAAGAGGCGTAACGCTACAGCATGCATGGTTTGGCTATACCCAAGACAGTTTCAGTCCTTCATCTAACTCTACGTAATATCTTTCCGAGCCTGAAAAAAAATTCACTTAAATCAGCAAGAGCTACAAACCAGATGAGAGACCTGACAACGTAAGTTAAGCCTACTGCCTCAACCACTGCAACAGCTGGGATTTGTTACCCAAACGCAGGTTGAAACACCTGGGAATGAAGACAAGGACTTTGCAATGTGGAAATGATGATCCTAGATGCCTCAAAACCAAATGTTTTGTAGCTTCTACAAAACCACCTTGTCCACTTCTTTAGGATGTGGGTCTGGTAAGGGCTGAGGAGTATTTCAGAGAATTATTAATTCTTCTAAATCACAAATTTCACTGGCTTCATGAATCAACTCTTTAAACTTGTACAAAAACTTTATCTCACAACTAGGTTTTTCTTAGCCTGAGGAGGGCTCAGAAACTGGCTTGCATGACTTTAAAGAGAAAATGAATGCCTATGACCAGTGCCAAGTCATATAAAGTCATTAATTTTCTCTGTAAAATTTTGTGCTTCCTTATTTTAAACAGAACAGTATGATATTTCACCTGAAAAAGTAACTATTCAAAGCATTAATTATTAACATATTTCTTTTAAATTTTGCTTTTTCAAATAAATTTGCGATGGCTCAGTTGTATTCTGTAGCAAACTCTTCATTCTAATAAGGACCAAAAAAATTCCGTAGACAGGATAAATTCTCAATAGATGTTGATTCACTGATGATAATACTTTAAACTGGTTTGTGCACCTTTGAGTAAAGGCACAAAAATTTTATGATACATCTCTATCAGCTTAAATGGTTTTAAATTCAGTCTTCTGAAACTGTTATAATGGTAATTAAGCTTTGACACAGTGTTTTTTAAAAGGTGAATCCTCCAATGACTCATGAAAAAAAAATGTGCATCCCACTGTGGAAAAACATAGTTATGTGCTAATTAAGAGTGGAAGCCAGAACTGAATAAATCTTGTCTAGTATATATGCCTTTTTCCTTACGTCAGGTAAGGGGTGCAAACTTTTATTCATACTTTATTCAGGCATCATTGGCTAACCGGAATTTGCCTAAATAAGGTGCTGTGCATATTCCAGGAAATTTTAGCAAGTCCTTTTATGTTTCTCCACTTTGGTAACTATCCTGGAAACTGTTGCTTGTTTCCACAAACAACATGCTTATTTGTCATCTTTGCAGAATAAAAACTTCTAGAACCATTTCACAAGCGAACAGTATTTCCTCCTATTTTATTTACTGTTGAAAAACCTAAATTATTTGGCTTCCCTGAATCAAATTGTAAATTAAATGCTCATATGGTAAGCCCTCATTTTTTAATGACTGAATTGTCACCTCCATAGAGTTATATCTCACTTTAAGGACAAAGAAAACCAATTTCTTTCCCTGGCACCCCAAAAAACATGCAAAGGCATATGTTATAATTCTTGGCCCTTTTACATCTTGGCAGCCTCATAGCCTCCCCTTTTTTATAATATTATCTAAATTAAAATTAATTACTTGTCCTCTTGATTCAGCTCTCTATCCTTGGCATTACCACAGACAATTAGCTTAAAGCAAGCTTTGCTGAGTATAGAACTTACATCCTGAAATTGGCTTTAAATGTGCTAAATATCAAAATCAGTGAGCATGTTCACTATCCCCCAAAACCCCATGTAGAGTCTCTTGGAAGGTGGCTCCAGGAATGAAATAGTCTCAGGGCAGTAACAAAGATAGATAATTCTGCAGCCACACTGTGTTCTCCAGGATGAAGAGTAGGCTGACTGACAGCCAGAACCACAGCTGTCTTGAACACTCATCCAAATGCACACAAACTATAGAGAAATATATAGATTTTACAGAACCTGCTTGCACCCACTTCCATCATTTCTGCAAATGTGGTTGTTATCCTGTAAAGCACAACCATATTTCACTTCCTTTTTCAAAAGGTATTTACACAGCATAGGACATACAGTGAGAAGAAAACTGGACAGAGATGCAAAAGGTTCATAAATAAAGTATGTTAACATCAGTGTGATGTATTTACACTCACATTCCTCTGATGGGCCTATGGTAAGAACTACATTTACCCATTGGGCAAAAGAAATGTGCATGCTCTTGGTAAGCATCTATTCAATTAGAATTCCTTTCCAAGACTCCTAACCCCTCAACTGGTGTTGCACAATGGTCCAGGTGCATCACAGAATGAGAATTTAAAAGGTGGCTACAAAATAAGATGGAAACTTCTGTTTTACAACGAGTCACATGGAAAAGATGAGGAATGATGGGTATAAGTTACTCCAGGGGAGATTCCGATTAGACACACGAGGAAAATTTTTCACAATGAGAAAAATCAGCCATTGGAATGGCTGAAATCCCAGGGAAGTGGTGTATTCCCACCAACACTGGACATTTTTAAGATTCAGCGGGACAGGGTGCTGGGCCATTTTGTCTAGACCATGCTTTTGCCAAGAAAGATTGGACCAGATGATCCTTTAGGTCCCTTCCAACCTAGTATTCTATGATTGCATTCAGAAGCACTCAGTTCCAAGAATTGCTGCTAAAAACAAGTTATCTGGCCAAGTGTTGTCAAATCTTATCTTATTGTGGAATTACTTAATTATCTTTCTTTCCTTCCCAAGTCCCAGCAATTGACCCCATCATTTCATCACAGTCAAATGTGTTTTGCATCTCTAATGACCAAGGCACCTGTAAAGGGCTTTTCTGAGCATTTCAATGTACTGGTCCATGCTGTTGCAACCTAACCCTTTGAGGCTCTTTACACAGCACTGGCATGTCTTTTCTGTCTCCAGAAGTCACACAGGTATGCTCTACTACTCTGAAACTTTGCTATTAATTTTCTATTATGTATTATTTAAAGGAAGGGGGAAATATCTCAGAATAATCTATTTAGTTTATCTGCATGGAAGGGTGCCAGGAATCAGAGTGATTTTTTGTAAAATAATACTTAATTAAAACAAAACCTTTTTTTTTTTTTTTTTTTTTTTTTAACAAAGTGTCACTTAAGCCCCAGTATTGCAACACAGAAAAGCTTTTTAGGGGCTTAAGAAGAATTTTGTGCTTCCCTCTGTCCACTACGTGCTCTTTATTAATACTTGCGCTGCATAGACATTCATAATCATTAGTTACCATCAATCCATAGCTGAATGAAGGAAAAAGAATGGCACACTCGAGACAGCCTGAATCTACAACATCTCTCAGTGGGGCTTCAATAAGAGCAAAGGATGGCAGGAGGAGAGTAGGAGCAAAGGCAAGGAGGACAGAAAACTGAGTTTTGAAAGGCAGAAAGGAATAAGAAGCACAAGGGCTTTGGGTCAGAGAAAAAATCATAGATAAGTCTGAATGATGGTGGTTCAGTTAGGGTGAGGAGGAGTTATTTAAAAGAATGATTAATGAAGGGGGTGGGAGAACCAGGGAAAGGGAAAAAAAGCACAAAGAAATGGAGTAAGGATTATTTTGATACATTGAGAGAAGAGGTTCACGCAGAAACAAATTTAACAAAGACCTTCTGAAGGCAAATGTTTTCAGCTAAGGAGTTTTGACTAAACAGGAAAGTTTTCTGTGTCATTGTATGCCATTTGCAAAATTTGTAACAAATAGTAGGAAATCAGTTGCTCAAAACGTCTGACCCTGAATACCATGACCTCTGTCTGCCTTTTGATCCACTTCAGGGGTCAGATGTAGCCCAAAGAAGTCTACACTACCAAAGGCACTTCCAGCTCACACAAAGGAAGAAGATGCACTGGGGTTACCACATGTTTTCAGCTGGTGATCTATAAGCACCCACTGGAGTTGAAGCAGAGTGAGCCTTCTACTCCCATAGTATCTTTCTACAAGACTAGGTAGGTTTCACAGTCTCCTATGCTGAGCTTTTTGCTATTCTATGTTGAACTGCTGTTGAGTCATAAATGGTGCTAATCTCAGTTTTTATGTTACTTCATTCATGATTATTGTGTGTTTCATAAACCGTGTCTAGATGCAGCAGGTCAGGAATTGTTCTGCTGGAAAAACCCTGAGGAGATAGAAACTGAAGTAGTCTTCCCTCCTCTGAATGAGTAACTCTTCCTTCTTCCCAGTTTTTTTGAAAATGAAATTCCGTTCTCTCCCACATTACTCAGAACAAGCCACATCCTCTCACCAGTGTGTGAGGTTGTAGTATCACAAGACATGTTGTTGTCTTCCTCAGGCCATGATGAAACTGCTTAGGGTGTTTGAATCTCTGATCCAAATTTAAGCTTGACCACCTCAAATACATTCAGAGATTATGATAATGCAACCATGAAACCAGATAAATGCCTGTCTCCTCTCTGCCAGTAAATTGGGTATTTCCCAGCAACAAATACGTTTACTAGACGCTCGAAAGCTTGATTAGCATTTCTTCATATAAACAAAACATACCACACCCAATATTTGAAAAGAAAATCCCTAACAGATAATCCAGTCTTGAAGAATAGCATCCACGTTACTCAGTGGATGAGTTACGCTCAGTGGTAGAGACCAAAGGTGAGACACAGTTAGGTGTGTGCCCAGCACTGCAACTGCAGAGGCAAGTTGCAGCCCCAGCCCAATGCCCAGACTGCCAGCAGCCAGCATCATGCTGCTGACAGACCCACTGTCCTGTTACAGAAGGAATTCAACTGTGAAGAAGCAGAAGGCTTTGTGACCCTCCCAGCCACTCTCTAGTTCTACTGGTTCAAAAAATTACACCTGAGAGACTGTAACGTACAAATTAGAATAGTTTTACTGCCTAGAAAAATCTCCTCTCAAACCTAACAATGAAATAACCTGAAGACATTAACTGCTATAAACTGTACTTACTGGAGTTAGTTGTAAAAATCATTGATAAAAAGCCTTAGTGCACATTTAATTCCACCAAAGTCTATTATTTTCATAAAGATATTCTTTAGGCCACCAACACACTGTGAGAAAGCTTAAAACACTCTGGCATAACAGAATGTACATTGTGACTTTGCGCCTTTTAAAAACTTTACTGTCTTTAGCAAAACAATACATAAATTCGTCTGCGTTCATCCAACAATTTATTTCCACTGTATGACACCAAAAAAAATAATCAAAAAATCCAAGCTGAAGAGGTGATGTGATTTGGATGAAGAAAGACTGTGAATGATGATTATGTGGCACTTGGGGGAAAAGCTGGCTGCCTTAACTTTTCATTTCCAGAATGTATTTCTCACAACAAGCCAGAGATGTAGCATTCCTCTCAACTTTGGGGAAGTTTTGGGGCTTTTGTTTTCAAGGATGAGGGAAAGGTGGTTGAGTAAGCTGGATGCCTCTGAAACACACTTCTATTATAGTTGTTTTTCCACTCCATTGTTTGCTAGCGAGGAAGACTTAAAAAAAAACCAGGCATAGCTTCGACTTGTTAATCTATGTACCATACTGAAGGATGAAGTGTTTAACACGGCTTGTTAAGGGAGTAGACAAGATTTGTGGGCATTTTTTTCCGGTGAAAATGCCGACAGCGAGGACAAACGTGGTTTGTTTTATTCCAAACACTGAACGTGTGTTTACCCGAGAAAGGTAACTGTGCTGGAGTGGTTAAAGCAAGGCCCGCCGGGTTCCAAGGTGCACATCCCACCTTTGGAGAGATGCTGCAGGCGGACGCGGGGTGTTGTGCGGTCCGTGGGTGCCACCTGGTGGCCGTTCTCCTGCTGCCGGGGCCAGCCTCTCAAATCACTTCATACCAGCGCCCTCTTCGAACGCTCTTCAGAACTGGAATTTCAATAAATTTAACCAACACATAATAGCAACTGGAAAGCACTCTGTTAATCAATGCCAGGGAGGAAAACTTATTCCAGGCTTCAACGTATTAGAATTGCCATCTCTTAAGAAAAATTATGAATATACTTCACATTTAAGAAAACTTTAGCCGTACGGACAGTTTAACTTGCTACCTGCTCTCACAGAAATATAAGTAGAATGGCAGTTTTTGCAGCACAGATGTCAAACAGGTCTTCGTGCAAGGAGAGACTCAGCATAAAATTTTAAAAGTGCTCTCAGAATAGGACAATAAAACCTTGCATGAGCCTGAAACATTTGCAGGGTTCCTCACCGCTGAGATCCAAACCATATTTTCTATAGTTTACCTCAAAAAATCTCCACCATCTATGCCAGTATTATTTCACAGAGGCAGATCAAATTCTGTTATTACTGCTACCACTTCTCTTTACTGTCTGTTTTTGCTGACTATGGATTACCATCAGTCTTACTGGGCTACATCAAAGATTGACTGATGGACTTTTAACAGTTTTATAGTTGTGGGTACTGGCACTATCACAGTGTTTCTGTCCCTTCTCTGAGAGCATTTTTCCTTCTGGGGAAAGAGGGCAGCGCAGGATGTTTATCTCTAATTATTCTTCTTTCAGAGGCACCCATGTTCCCCAGCCAGGGATCCCAGACCCAGTTTATCAAGGAAACAAAGGGCCACCATCATAATGCTGTTCCCACTGGCATCCCTCCTTTTGCCATTTCTCTGATGCCAGCAGCAGACCAAAATCCCACTACAGTGCACAGGGTACTCAGCTGGGACCCCATCAATGGCAAGGTAGAGGGAGTAGGCGATGGGGGGCTGAGGACTATGGGAACATGCAAGAAATAGCCAAACACACAAACTGCTTCCAGGAAGCACAACAGACAGGAAATATGGCCTCAACTTCCTTTTGCTAAACCTTGGAGAAATTAAGGGTCATCTTCTGTTTGAGGCCCCCCCACCATTTGGAGAAGGTCAAATAGGATGTGGATTTATCAGCTGTGTAAAACTTCAGAGCAAAGTTATTTGTCCTTAGCGAGTGGGGCAATGTTAGTATAATGCAAACAAACCTAATTCTGAGACCTGGTCAGCATGAAAATTAGTAACAGGTAATATTATATTACAGTAGGCCTAGGGTTTAGCTTTAAACAGGCATCTCAATTTCAGATTTCTAGGAATGTTCAGTGCTATTTTCCATTTTTTGTTACTTTGTTAATAGCACTTTCTGATCTATTTCAGACCTTTAATATAAATGGACAAAATAGCCCAGAATAAATGGAAAAATTCACTTTTGATCTGGAGTTGTTTTGCTGCCTGCACTGAAATAACTTTTTTGCTTTGAGAATCTATCTACAGATTTGTTTCAGAAAGAAAATGCTAGCATTTCTTTCTATCTTACAGCTTCCTTTCTTGATCACTTCTCTAACAACAAATTAAATTCCCTCTCACCTTTCTGTCATTCAGCCTGACCTCTACGACCTTTCCCAGGGCTCCTCCTATAAAAGATGCTGTTCCCTGAAGTCTATTAGGAAACACATTTGCTGTTTATTAAATATTTAGCAATGAATTTGAATGGAGTATTTTTCTAGCGTAACATGTATGATGTCAGAAGTCTGAACTCAAGAGCAGGACCATAAACCACCTATAGAAATAAAAATAAAATAAGCTGCCTTCCTCTATCCCCAGGAGCAATTTGAACAAGAGTGCTACACTAGAGTTTCATTTCAGAATGCTACAGCATAAGGCTTTCATTTTCTTTGCTTGTGAGAGAGAAGGTGAGAAAGTGTTGGAACTATGTGAAGAGGAGAATAAAATTCTCATAAAATGGAAAGAGCAGGAAGAGAAGGAAGATCCCATTAAAGCAGTGAGGAGAGTGGCAACGACTCAAGTTTCCTTTTGAAAAAAAAAGAAAAAAAAAGAAAAAAAAAGAAACAGAACAGCTGAGAGCAGATACAGTGAGAAAGCTGTTAAGAAAACTGTCACACCAAGCAGGGAACACTGTTCAGATCTCAGAGACTCTCCTCGCACATCACAGATACTCATCAGTAAAATTAGGTTTAAAAACTCTGTGTCATCTCACAGCTTAAAGATAGGGGGGATACATTTTCATACAGCATGATTTAATGTTATTTGAGTTGACCTATTTCCTTCAGTTTCCCTTTTAAGGAAAGCTTGGATTCTACAGAAAGAGAGAGGACTCAATTCCACATTCTGCCAGGAACCTGCTTTGTGTCCCTGATCATATAACCCTACTTTTCTTTGCCTCTGTTTACCTTTTCATTCATTTTCTTGGCTTTAGTCCAAGCCTCAAAGGGCTGCAAGAGTAATTGATGTCTTCAATACCAAACAGAGAAACATAGTGAGGGGAAGAAAGGGAAAATCAGTCTGCACTATGTGCAATTTTTTTATTATTATTTATTTTATTATGTTTTTTCCTAACTAATACAAAAAGCCAGGAAGATCATCTCATATGAAAAAATTGACTCAGCATGGGACATTTTGTTCAAGTATTGTAGGAAAAACATAGGGAATGAGCAGCAATCCTGCAGCTGAAATTTTCACCCATGCCCACATACTAGAGCACTCACATGAGACTACAACGTCCAAGCCTTGCTTTTGCCTGAGGACACTGCTGACATCTCACACCCATGCACCTACCTCACCATGCTACAGAGCCCTCCTTCTTCTCTGCTTTCCACCAGTAAAGAATCACATCGCAGTCCTTTGACTGCTCCAGAAATAAAGACTTTGAGGGGGCTGAGTACAAAACCCCACCAGTTTGCAATCAGCATCAGGAAAGTTTATACTACCAGTCACTGCCCTGAATCAGGAGAGTAGATTTACAGCTGGGTCTCCCACCTCATGGGTGGGCATCTCAGCCCATTACCCTAGGCTAGAGGGTTTTCCACAGTGCCTCTCTGACTGCCTCCACCCTTGATGACCCTCTTAAATATCACTTGGATAGAAGGAAAGTGACGACTCAACTTAATGACAGGGACATCTAGATTTCAGCTGCTGCTTTTCTATTTTTAGAAAATGGAAAGACAACTCACATTGCAGTCACGCTACATAGCCTGGTACTTGATTCCACACTAAGGAAGTGTGGAAGAAGACAGAATTCATCCCAGTTTCACACATTCTAGGTAAAGCACTTTCAAATGGCTAAGATAAAGGTGCACAAGGACACATCAGGTATCAAACTTCTTGACTGCACCCACTGTGCTAAAGAATAAATATGGAAGTCAGAGAAAAAGCGCTTAGCTCAAGAAATATTGGGAGGGTTCATCTATAACATGACATGAGCAAAGCCTCCTGCAGCTCTGTAGCCTGCCACTCCCCTTCGCTGGCTGTTTGGAAACAAACCTGAAGGCTTAACTAAGAGCCTGCATGCCCTCATGCTTCCTTTCCACCTCCATGCTCCCTTTCCACTGTGAAAATGTTTCCTTGCACAATCTGCGAAGCAACTGCCCTGCAGTAAAGTATCTGGTGGAAAAAATAACTACAAGTGAACAGGTAAAAAGTGCAAAGGTATATTTATGGACCAACATCTATGACTCACTAACATCACTCAGAATTATCTTCCAAGTCTGGCATACTACCTCCTTAAACTGTTAATGTGAAAAAAACCTGACTAATTTTATCTCCTTTCTGCAAGACACGCAACAACAGCTTTCACCAAACTATGTGTTTGAGTGACTGACTGACAAACTAAATAAACAAAAGGCCAGTTACCTATAGTGATTTCAGGCATGCATGACGTTGTTCAGGACAAAACTCTATTTTGTTCACACAATTCATGCAAAACAGATCTTTCTTTATATGCTTGCTGCCTGAGCAAGTAATGATGGTGAAAATCACTGTATCAAAAAAGACATGTTAATACATGGTGAGCTTAATTTTCTTGGTCTGCAATTATAAATAACTCGCAGCATGGCAGGTCTCTCTGGAACCAGAGGGAGGGGTAAAACTTTTTTATTGGGTCTTTTTTTCTCTCAACATTACTGCTCTAACATAGAAATCTCTGAAATGCAAGGTCTGCACTCTATCCTTTGAGACTCAGCAGATGTCTTAAAACGCTTAGTATATTAAAGCTTATAATGCGTGATTAATGATCTGAGGGATGCTGATTTGAGGTGGAAGACTCAGCAGAATTTGCCCAATAGCTTTTGAAGATTTATGTACTTTACATTCGAAACTATTACCATCAGTGTAATTATATCACAAAAGTTCAGATGCAATGCTCAAATAAACCTCCCTAAACATTAAAAAGCAACTCAACAAGCAAAGGTGAAGTGATCTTTAGCTTTCCTCTTACTCTGGAGTCCTAGTTCTGTTTGCTCCTTCAACTATTTTTTTCCGTGGCACTGCAGCAAGAAATTTGCTTATTTATTTATTTTCATAAGAACATACTACAGTTTTACCCAAATTTAAGAACATTTTATTGAGATCAAAAAGACATGAATTTTCTACAGAATTTTCACCTTAGACAAGGGCATGAGTTAGTGGCTTTACTCATGGGCTTTGCCAATTTAAAAAATGGCACTCTGCAGTGCTAATTTGTGTGATTACAACATCACTTAGTTCAACTTACATAAGTTACACAAAATATATATGTCAGACAAAAAAAATGTCCATTTTGTATTCTTTTTCAGATCTATAAGTAAAGGGGAGTCATTTAGAGAGTAAATATAATGCTCAAAATAATATATGTAGATGGAGATATGCACTGTTTTCCCCACAGACCTTGAAATTTATCACAGTAACTTCTTGGATGCAAGTGAGTTATCTTAGCACTAATGATACTTCACACTGTACTTGAACTTACAGTTGGTCTTCAGACCTCCAACTGAGAATACATCCAGAGCTATGTATGAATAAGGAGAGAAATTGGTTCTTTTAAAGTCATTACCACTCAAATGATCAATACTTACAAAAAGAAATATATGGAAAGAAGATGAAATGGGCTATCTGAGGTTGGTGTTACTGTTTACAACATCAATCTCTGTCACACTTCATAGCCCAAAGCTCCAACCTTCATAAGAATATGTTTGGCAAAAAAAAAGGCCTTCTAAATGAAAAAATAGTATCATAAAAAGGTAAAATATATAGTAAAAAAAAAAAAAATTAAAAAAGTAAACCAGACATTTTTAAGACAAAATCATTCAGTTTCTGACTCCACTCCTGGCTACATCACTGTTATCTGCCTTTTGATGTGACCTACAGACCTATGAGCTAGCCTAGGTGGGCCAGTATGAAAAGTATTAATGTATTTCCCTTAATAATATGAGCTGGATGCAGCAATCACCAGGAACTTGTGGTTGGTTCATTGTTGGGTTTTTTCTCTTCATTCTATCTTTGAAAACAGTATTAAGGTATTTTTTTTCTTTTTGCTTACCTGCTGAACAATAAAAGTACTTAGAGTACTTAGAGTTTTCGAATGGAACATCCGTTCCCTCTAGTGTACCAACTCTACCAGTCAACTTGGTGTCATTCACAAACTTGTTGACGGTCCATTCAGTTCCACTGTCTATGTCATTGATGAAGATATTAAATAATATTAGTCCAAGTATGGACCCTTGAGGGACACCACTTGCTGGTTTTCACGTGGACATTGAACTCTTGACTGTAATTCTTTGAATACAGCCACCCAGCCAATTTCTTATCCATCTAACAGTCCATTCATCAAACCTGTATCTCTCCAACTTAGCAGAAGAGTGTTATGGGGCCTTACAGAACTACAGGTAGATGACAATATGTATATTACTGAGAGGGCTATAATGCCGTTGCTTTCTGAGTTGGACTATGCAGTTCCCAACATTTTTTTTTTACAAAGCCAGTTTTCCCAGGTACAAATTAAAAGTCCACATCAATATGTAAATTGAAAATAAGAATGCAGGTAAGAAACATGGAGAAATGCTTTGCATTTCTTTTTTTGCAGGAGTCTACTCCTCAGGACCATTTGAGTGCCCTCCCAGTTCTCTTTCTACAGGGTCTTTTGGCAGAGGCCTAAGCAATGCCTGTCAGCCAAGCCATGCATTCAACGAGCCCTGCAGAGAGATTTATTGATCCTAATGATTCCGAAGTCTTCCATGAGGTCATGAATTCCATACAGGAAGGGTTCAGAGTCAGAAAAACAGGGAAATAATTTAAATGAAATAGGAGACAACTGTAGGGTTCAACTTGGGATAAAGGGGAAAGGGAGAAGCACATATAATTATGAAACATCCTTCAGGTTACCTAAGCTTGTCCTGAACAGTGTTTAAATTGTCTCAAGTACACCTGGTACAGGACTGGCACCATATGTCTAAATACATAAGAGTGAGTTATTTTTATATAACACCATCACACCACATTGCCATTCAATATCCAAGATTCAAGTTCATACATATTTTTTGACAAATCCAACAAGTAATGTGAACTCTATTCAGCTGTCAAAAACGTAAGTATTTATGGACAAATCTTGTCAACTTCAGTCCCTCAAGTCTTTTCCTTTTAATGGGATTTGTGATTGAGTAAGCATCCAGGTTATAAGTGGATGGGTAATATTGTCTTTACAAGCAAACTTGAAAGGAATGGGGAAATAGAAAGTACTCGGTACTCCTGAGTAATTCTCATAGCCTTTTGTATTCCAGCAGTTATGCAGTCAGTCTAATCACCACCTAACCATGGGGCACACAGCTTGTCTTTCTTCTATACAATACCCTTCTTTGCTGGTTTGAACAGTGGCAATAGATTGCTTGACAAACAGCACAAGGTAAGCCTGTGCTTTTGATTTCTGGCACCAGAAAGATTGGTGTTACACACACTTGCTCACAGGAATATTGGAAAGGCTTTCACATGAACATTATTCTCGCACCAAAAGCAATTTATGAAGTTTCCTTTTCCCTCCCCTCCAGTATCCCCTCATTCCTGCCCTCATGAACTTTAAAAACCTCTCCTAACATTTAAGGTCATACTGTCATCCAGATTGCTGAAATTATTCAAAGTTGAGGGCAGGGAAAAAATCTACACATACATACACACCTAACTCGGGGAAAAAATAAATTGGGAAAAAAAAAAGCAGGGTGCTTTCTTTCTTTCCAGTTCTGATAATTTCAGTGAATTGGTTTGCACTGCATCCTCACAGAAAAGTGAGTGGTAAACTGTACTGCAGGATCTGACACAAACAGCCAGCTTAACCTTGCAGCTGGCAAAAGGTCCATATAATCACATCCTACATCTATGTCAGGCAACAGGCACATTCCTTGGAGCACCATATGCCTGCATGTGGGCCCAGTCATTTAGGAGTCTTTGAGCTTACTTTCAGCAGGGCTCCCAAGGAGGCACAGGAAGCTGTTAAAGGGACACTTTCGACACTTAGGATAACATCAGCAGAATATATCTGGCTTTTCAAATTAACAATGTCAAAATCATGACAGGAAAATCTGAAGACAGCCCCGCATGTGAAAGTTATGATGTTCTGAGGTATGGACCATTCATATTTGTGTGAAAAAATATGTTACATAGGCAAAATAAAATATCCCTTGGGGTTCTGATCAGCTACAGTGTCACAGAAATAAAACCATAATTTGTCAGAAAAAACATTTTCAAACTTTCAGGTACATAAAACAGCTTTTAAGTTTTTTTCATTAGTGACTTGCATGACTGATTTTAACTCCTTAACTTTTATTTCTGTCCCAAATTTGACTGACCATAATGTCTAAATCAGATTCAGGCTTGCGTACATGAGCCAGGATAAAAATAGCTAAGCCAAGTATCTTCCATGGCCAAGATAACAGCCTGGTAAGTATCTAGCTGTGAGGCCTTATGTTTAGGTCATATCACATTGGGTCTGTGAACTCTTTCAACTTCCATAATCCAGGTACATTGCAAAACTGTCTCTTTCTTTGTCTCCTAAGGCACAGGCTCTTGCGGGTATTTTTCAGAAATGGGATAACAGATCACTCTGGGCAGTGAAATCCTGCTCAGCCACCCGAAGAGACTACCTCTTTTTGCCAAGTTCCAGCTTTTTGGACACTCGTCAACAGCTCAGGACATACATAAGCACATATGGTGAGTGTTACAGGAGGTTTTCTTAACCCAGGCACTCTTTAAGCTAAATAGCACTTGTGGAGGAGATGTAGGCAAAAGATGATTGATCACCTGCATGCTTTTCTTGCCCTACTTCTCTCGTCACCGCAGGATGTGCATAAGATCAGCTGCCCTCAAGTCTGCCTTTGGCTGAGAGCCTCTCCCCTGCTGTTGTTTTCTTCCTCTCAGTCAAACAGGAATCCCTCAGCACAGAAACCGTGTCCCTGGGTTGCTCTGCTGGGAGAGTTCCCATTCTCTGCTCTCTCCTCTGTGCCGAGGAGCTTTGTGAAAACAGCTTTTCTACTTAGGCAACCCCATCAGTGTCCTGCTCTTTGAGCACCTACAGCACAGTCCCCCTGAGCTGACAACTTGTGTTTGGTCCAGGCCAAGACATGCATCACTTGCTGCACACAAACTACAGTGCAAATTACAAGTGCAATAACTGGAAGTCTCAGCTGTAAAGAGGCTGCCAAGGCTCCCACCAGCCTGGGTGTACACATGCCTGAGGGTATTGTGGTAGGGGTCTGCAGGGCAATTCAGGGAAATATGTATTTCACCAAGAAGTGGAGCAAGCAAGACAAAAACTTGGCAAACAAGTATCGTCCTCATCCCCAGCAACCACAGCAACCCACTTGCAGGACGCCGATTAGGCTCTGACTCCCCTGTGAAATAATTAAATGTCCCTTGTATCTAATCTTATGTTACAATATGGTGGCATGTTCGTTTAATAGGCTCTATCAGCCATCTTGCAAGAAATTAGGGACAATAGACAATGAAATTTTGGTAATTTAACATGATGATTGTAAAAAAAATTATAAAGCAGAAACTACAGCTAGAAAATTTTGCTCTCTGTGGTACAGAATTGAGGTTTTCTATTAAATAGCAGTAAAAGACCCAGATATTGGTATCTGCTGTCTGGAACAGCTCCAAGAGGGAGACAGAAAGGTGCACTGGTTTCACAGGTCTGAGAGGAGGAAGGCAAGGCTTGATCACAGACCTTCATCACCCTAGATACCTACCTAGACTCAGATACAGATCTACAACTGGGTCTTTCCCATCCTTACCCTCTCTTCCTCCAAGAAAGTCTTCACAGACACAGATTTTGTTTTTAACATAGCTGTATCCAGCCCTTATAAAGACTTGTATAATCAAATGCTGTACATTCCAATTATTTCAAAGTTGATGAAATTTCATTTTGTTTCATTGTGTCTGAGGTTATTCCTTAAATATCTGCCCAAGCTGTCTCCACTAGTATTACTTCCATTCATATATATTTACCCGGGGCAATTATGTCCAAGATGTGCTCAGCATGGACCTGCATATGTGTGAGTACCATTCTCATATTCCTAGTGTTGTGTGCTAGATAATTCTCCCATGTGAAACAGCCTAAAGCATGACTATAGGAGCTGTTGTCTGTTTCAGAGCACACTAAGCACATCTGCTGTGCTGGCTACAGCAAGGAAAAAGACAACAGAGTTGTTAAGTAGTTTGTGGATCCCTCCAGGCTGACGGGTTCCTTCCTTGGCTGCTTGGGGCGGTGTCAGGGCAGCTTTGTGGCACGGGAACGATATAAAATGATCTAATGCTCCAGAGGGCCTGGCCCAATGCATACAGCAGAAAAGTAGGTCAGAAAGGAAATCTCACTACTACAAACACGGCAGTGGCAGCAGTCCATTGTACCAGGCACACAGTTTATGTAAGGCAGTGGCTGGGGCTGCTTTACTCTGAGTTTCACAACCAGCAGAAGCCTGGTGCTAAAAACGCCTAACTGCTTAGAAGTTTAGGACAGCAAACATATCACCAATATTACAGTTCTGTGTTTGTGCTAATCTAAACATTTGAATACGATTAAAGAATACATAGCAAGCCTTTTCTCTCCCTCATTCACAAAGGATATTCTGGAACAGAAGCAGTATCTTTGAAAGCATGACCAAAAATTCAGTCAGTAGTTATTTTTGTGGCTTCCTGCTCTTCGGCTCTATTCCAGTTATTCCAGGGTTTCTTTGTGACATCCCATGAGACTAAAGAGACCTTAAAAGGATGTAATCAGCTCCTTGGCCTCTCTGAAAAAGATATAACTAATGAAAAGGGGTGGCTCAGCAGTCTTTCCCAGCTCTCGAAGGGTATATCAGCAGTGTAACCAGAGAAAGTTGTACTGTTCCCTCATTTTCAGCCACCAAAGGCTGATGAGAAGGGCAGAGAGATACAGAAATCATTAGGTATGTCACAGAAGGTCCCACTATGGTGACACACTAGGAGTTAGTTGAGACTGAGTCAGTTCCCACAACAAAGTATGTAAAAGTGCCTTAATGCAACCTTAATTTACTTCCACCATCTTCACCTTTGCATCAGGGTGCTGGGAAAGAGGAACTGGGATCTTCTTTATGCTTACATACAAGCTACTTCTCAACTTCCATTGACTAAATAAACAGATTGGATTTAGAGACGTAGCTTAATTCAGGGAACCAAAAAATAAAATGGACACTTGTCTTCTCTGCAGTGTGAATTTTCACTCGTCAGTAATTCCGCCACTGGCCTTGCTGACAGTGCTCTTTTTTTGGTCCTTACTTTTGATATGCTCCAGTTACCAGAGCCAACACCCGAGCTGATCCCCAAAGGCAGCAGCACATGCTTGGCAATGGCAGTACCCAGAGGCTAAAATGTATTTTGCAGCAACAGGAGCTTCAGCACATTGGTAAGTAACCAGTTTGCTGGAAATTCTTCCCTTAGATTTAACAGCCTGCCTGGAAAGGGCTGATCAAACAAAAAAAAGTCTCTTTCTCCAGTAAGCATACCAGGTAAAACAACATGGGGAAATATATGCAACTTAAGAAACCCTCTTCTGGATCATGTTCACATTTATTTGTACATGAAGAAAGGAGAATATTTCATTCTGAATGCTTTGGGTTCTGCATAAGCTTACCCCAGGCCAGGAACAACAGCAGAAGAAATATCAGCCCTGGCCTCCATTCCCTGGAGCAGCCCGTTCCCTGTGCCCAGAGACTATTGAGCAGAACAGCAGTCTAACATTTTCTAACTCTCCTAGGCCTGACCTTTAACTTTTAGCCCTCTGCTGACTGTAAACTACTGTGCAGGCAGGCGGGAATACTAATGGCAAAATTTTAATACCTCTCATTTATCACAATGGACCATTAAAGTTGATGCCTATAAACACACAAACTGTGGGGTTACCAGGTCCATTCTATAGTGATGTGCTGGTGTTACCACAACACCTACTATATTATTAAAAGGTAGCTGAATTTATTTGAATCTTATTTGACCATGTTTCATTGCTTGAAAAGTTAAGATGGTGGCCCCACGGAGCATTGAAGGAGCAACATAAATAGATTTTTAGAAATTTTTTAAGGGATTAAAATAAACATTGCAAACTCTTCATGCATGCAAGCATTAGATGAATATCAGAGACAGGGGTTTTAAGTAATAAGGAAAACAATTTAAAGAAAACACTAAATCAAACAGCTGTGTAGCTGCAACTTAGTCAAGTTGGTGTAATATTGGTGTCTGGTTAACGCTGACATCTCTTCACACAAATAAATTCTGTAATTTCTTCTGATTTTTGTTTTTAGGAGCTAAACATAACCAAGCACTGTATGGGATCCCTTTTTAGATCCTCTCTAAGGTGGAAAGGGTCTCTCATAGACACTTTCTTTTGGGTACACTTTCTTTGAGTGAGATTCTTCTTGCTCCTGTATATAATTTTTAGATGTTGCAAAGTAGTAAAGGTTTTAAAAATTGGCATTGGTATAGAAATTTGCTGAATATTTATAACTTTGTTTTGTAAACTCATTAATTTAAATATAATTTTTTACTGCTTGGACCTCCATTACATTCAGTGTGCAAAATCTGTAACAACAGAGTTAAAATAGCATTTTGCCCCTCTGATCAATGAACATACCACTCCAGTTTTTATTTTTCAAAATCATTTCACACCCATGAATCTAAGAAAAATTTTCCATAGCAAGTCTTTCATAGATCAAAAATCTAGGAATCAATAGCAAAATTACTGCCAAGAGTTGACATTGTAAAATCTGCCCCCACCTGTAAGTTTTAAGAACTTGCTAGTGCTCATCACATTCACCAAAGAGCTTTGTAACTACGTTTGCAGAAAATGCCAGAAATACCAGATTTGCAAAATAAGAGGCCTCAACTAAGTAAAAGGAAAAAAAAAAAAAATTGTTCTAGCAACACATTTGACAGACAGGGCAGAGATGAGCAGCTAAAGTCAGGAAGCAATTGATCTCATTTGACAGAGACCAAGAGACAGGCATCCTAGCCAAAATGTAAAGCCTCAGACAATAAGCCATCTGATCAATCAAGTAGTTTTGGTATACTTTTGCATAATTTCATCTGAGTATTAAAAAATCAGTCATCCCTTTTCAGTGGAAAAGATCAACAGAATCTGAGATGGTCTGAGTCAGCAAAATCAATATAGAGGCAGAGGAGCATAAAATACCCCTGGCACACAGACTTCTGCTCTCTGAGCTCCAAAATTGCTCTCATCATGATGAGAAAGGAGTATCTGTGTCAGTTGCTGTCTGAAAGTAATTCCTCTCGTGGCAACTGCTCTACAGTCCGTGCAGTGCAGTCACTCCACCACGCTGCCAAAGGTGGCCATCGAGGATCTCCATAATGACAGCTGTCTCCTTACTGCTCCTTTTCATTCCAGGGCTCCAGAAAAGGAAATGAAAACTGTATTTCACATCTGTTAGTGTCCGGTTTCTCAATTGAGTGCAGCATAGAGATGGGTGGTGGGTTTGCACTCACAAGAGATATCTTGATAATCAAAGTCAGTAAACAAATATCAATGCTAACGGACTTCAAAGTATTTGAAGTCAGGTAAAAGCACTCAAAAGTCTCTGTTTATACATTTTGGAACAAATCCCTGAGAACAGTAATTACAGGCTCAATTTCTGCTCCTCTCTCTCTCCATGACACTTCACTTGTGGCATACCACAAAACACATTTCTGCCTCCCATTCTATTCACAATAAACCATAAAAGCTGCAGATTTCATAAATAAAACTTTAGAGATTTTGAGGTCATGGGGTCCTTGGTTTAGCAAGCCTGTCTTGCAAAATGCATACCACAGAAATTCAGCAGCTCTTAATACTGAGAGCATTGAACTAAATGTCTCTTTTACGTAGTTGCTTAATTTAGGTGAGTTAGAGATGGTACTCAACATAGAGAAAAAAAATAAAAAGGATTCATTTTCCTCTCAGCTAAAAAAGTTACATTAGCTGGAAAGAAATTCCACCAAAGTTCACTTGGCCTCAGAGGGATTAATCCAGATTTACAATATTAGAAGGAGTGCAGAGTCTAGGAAGGAGCTGTCTGGGCAAGTTTTTATGTATCACAGTTACCCTCTATGGCTGTGTGACTAGTCTTACTCAGTAGCAGATACAATTGGATTTTGCTTAGCTGGGCATGGAAAGGATTCTAATCTATACTACAGTATTCTGCATTGGCATGAGGTACATTCATACACGCCTGGTTACCACAGATCAGCTGAGGCACAGTGGCTTCATTGTGGATTTTATTATCCTGCTAAGTTCTTGTTCTTTTTTTTTTCCTATTAGCATCATTAACCAGTTTAGCCAAAAATTACCCCAGAATATGTTCTTTTTTCATAACAGATCTGGGTTTAATAGAAATTTTCCTCAAGATACTTTGAAAATACCTTTATGTTTTTAATTTTTCCACTAAAAGGCTGTATTACAGAGAAAGAACTACAAAGGTGTCTTACATAATAACATCTTGCTTTTGTATGTTCCAAATATGGTTTAGATAAAGGTCCACTTTGTCTGCTATGTGTTTGAGGAAATTTGCCAATGAAAAATCAAGGTGATATTCTGAGAATAGTATTTCATTCTGAGAGTAGTAGCTGGAGCTTGCACAGTGTAAGGTAAAGGTAAAGCACATAGAACAAACAGATGAAATACAGGCACATTCTTATGGAAAATGTGATTTCTATTATTTTATAAAATCATAGAGCCTCCTCAATCAAGATTTTCAAGAAGAGGTTACTCAGATCACTAAAATCTAGTAACATCTTTAATTGAAAACATTTTATCAATCAACTTACTTGCTGCCCTTTGGGTGGCAACTCTATAGATGGCAGTGGCAGGACAAACTAGGGAATAACTACAATTTTCATTTTCATCGACATACTTTTAGTCTCTTTTTTCCTCCCCAAAAATAGTTAACATGCTACTAAATGCAGTTAATAGCATGGAGTGACCCTTCCACTATAGCATCTGAGGGCACCACAGTGATTAATTTTATACTCCCTAATGCCTTTGAAGTTGAGATAAATGAGTTGTCCAAGGTCATATAAAAGGCAGTGGTTGAACTGGGAACAAAAGTCAGATTTTTTGGTGTCTAGACCTCTGCTTTATCTCTATAATAAACCTTGGTAGTAAGAGGAGACAAGGAAAAAGCTGTTTAGAGGACAGTTGGTTAATTTCAGAAAGAGAAAGCCAGGAGAATGGAAAAAGTAATTTCTCCATATGAGATGCTTTTAAGGCCAGTCAATATGCATTTTATGGAGTTCCCCATTATTCTCTGCTCTGGAAAGCAAATAGATAAGATTATAAAGAGTTTTAATTTTTAATATTGATTTTTAAAAAATAGTAAGTCTTTTCTGTACATTGATGAACAGTTTTTCAACCTTACCAGGACTAACTTAAAAAAAAGATGCAAATCTGATAAGAAAGGTTTTATTCTGTAATCCATATGAGCACACCAGAGTAGTCTGAGAAAGAGGTAGTTATCTCACTAGTGCCCCAGTAATATTACAATCTTATTTCTTTGTTTTCTTTTGTTTATTGAGATATGTAAATACAATGTATATACAATGTTAACTCTGATTTGCATGTCTGTATAATTGTCACTTGCTCTGTCAAGCTATGAGTTGTACAAGTGTATTACGAAGTCAACTGGTTCTCATTTCAAAAACTTTCAGAGTTGGAAAAATCGAAGTATTTACTCTGCTGTCTTTTTTCTTCTGAAAAAGCTGTGAAAAAGTATTATAAGAAAACCATCTGTTCTAATCCAGGGATT
Organism: Calidris pugnax; assembly: GCF_001431845.1. Classification (NCBI taxonomy): domain Eukaryota; kingdom Metazoa; phylum Chordata; class Aves; order Charadriiformes; family Scolopacidae; genus Calidris; species Calidris pugnax. The sequence continues at coordinate 9,997,140 of NW_015090805.1, read as the reverse complement.
TGCTTTCTCTCCGTTCTCCAGCCAGAAAAATTCACATCACTCAGAAAGGATGAGCATAGTTCGGTTTAATTGTTTACAACACTTGGTAATTGCTCGACATCTTGACTGCTTTAAACAAATATTGTCACTTGGATTGTCCTCTCTCTTCATCCATCTTTTCATCACCAGAAACAATTGAGACTAATTATTGAGCCAGACTCCTCTATTGTCTATCTCTACTTCAACCCTAATTACCCAAATGAGACGTTATTTAGACACCTCACACTACATTTTGCTACCCGTTAAAATGGAGAATAATATGGCACTTCTATGCTTCTCTTTTCTAAAACTATTTGAAACAGGTTAAAAAACTGTAGGTAAGCTCTTTGCACTATTTCAGTCCTGATATATCACTTCAGGTGTCATTTTCCATGGCAAATGATTCAGGTCTGTTTCAACAGCTGTATTCTCTCTGACAGCAGCAGGTTGAGAGCTGACATGAGGCCCAGATATCAAACTATGGGCAGAAAGTATGCTTAAGCTCACCACAATTGTGTCAAAAGTAGAAATAAAGAAACAGTAAACTGAAAGTAGCATGTTTTCATAGAATTATCAGAGCAAATTTTCTGAGAATTTTAGCTCAGATTCCCTTTCTTGAATATTTTCATAAAAGTGGATTTCATTTCAGGCTCAAGAAGTCCTCAAGTTATGTGGTTTTGATGTTCATTTATTAACTGTCAATATTTCATTGACATCTACATTCTTTAAGATACTCTCCGTATATACTCTTGTTTTCACTTTTTTGTATCTATATATCTTTACAGGAATCTTATTCTGTGTTATACGAATGAGCCTTATTTATTTAGTTTTACAAAAATGAAGTATTAATCGTATAAGTAGTGGGAGTAAAGGTTTAGGAGACAATGTATTGGCCTGCAAAGCTTTCTTTAAATCCAGATGTCAGCTATGTGCACCAGTGTTCCTGCAGTTGGAAAGAGAAATAAAAAAGAGTGTAGGAGAATCCATAAATAATAGCCTAAACTCTAGTCAAGGCAAGCATAGATTAAGCAGTTCATTTTTCATACATAGATGGCTTTTTTTCCATCCTGATGAAAAAACAAAATAATTCAGCATTTTACTTCAGTACTTCAAGATGTCATCAAATACCATGTAACACCACTTCAAAAAAATGCCTTTATGAATGCAAATATAAATAACATTTTCAGTATAGCTTTCAAAAATAAGTCAGCTTTTCGGCTAAGATAACTACAGTTAAAAGAAAATTTGCAGTAATATAAAGGAAGGTTTCGGGGCAGTAGGTTATTGCATCTGTTAGCTTTACTTCAAATTTTTGAATGCTTCCATTTTTCAACAGTTTGATTATGTACTCCTATGGAACACTGCTATAAAATTAAACAAGGAAAAATATCAATTGAGATTCATATAAATGTCAAAGTACTCAAACAAAACTATAGTACCCAATACAAAGCAAAACTCATTCTAATGATGAAAACTTCCTGCAATTATTCCAAATGTATACTGCTGGAAATCAGCTGGCCTTAACAGAGTGGCTGCATCACAGAGAACAGAATTTGGCTGTCTTTGGATAAATTTTACTGCAAATTTTCTGCAGCAGAGCTGTACTGTCTTATGTATCTGGGATTACATCATAGTATGTTCTCCATATGTCAACATAATCACCGAAGAAGTTTCATCTGTAGCCATGACAGTGGTCACTGGAATTACTCAGGTAATTAAATATCTTGCAAGAAGGTGGCTTTCAGGATTCAGGAAGCCAGTCTAATATTCAGGCCATCTTTTTAACATGGAAACTTTCAATGTATCTACATAGTGCAGGATGTCACTTAGGCTAAATAAGAAAATTGCAAAAGCCTTAATAACATGCAACACTTGGTACTTTTGATAATGTGCTTAGCGATTGTTACACTTAATTATTTTCTTTAGGATCTTAAAGATGAAGCAGTAAACCTGTAATGTGTCAAAAATAAGATTAGGGCTTAGAAAATCCATTCTGGAGAAACTAGAATATGTGAAAAAAATAGGTCCTGATTGAAATTGCTTCAGTTATGCAAGAATTAATGAACAACACTGGCATGATGTTTAGCAATCTTGGAATTCAGCACATCTGCTGTTCTGTTTAGGCTTTTCTTTCAGACACTGATTGCCAGTTTGGTAGTATTTCATGCTACCTAAATCACTTTCACGGAATCACGGAATCATGGAATTGTCAGAGTTGGAAGGGACCTCTAGAGATCATCTGGTCCAACTCCCCTGCTAAAGCAGGAACGCCTAGAGCACATCACTCAGGACTGCATCCAGGCAGGTCTTGAAGATCTCCAGAGAAGGGGACTCCACGACCCCCCTGGGCAGCCTGTTCCAGGGCTCCGTCACCCTCACTGTAAAGAAGTTTTTTCTCATATTTGAATAGAACTTTCTATGTTCCAGCTTGTGCCCGTTGCCCCTTGTCCTATCGCTGGAAATCACTGAAAAGGTCCGGCTCCAATATCATTCAACTTACCCTTTAGATACTTATAAACATAAATAAGGTCTCCCCTCAGTCTTCACTTGTCCAGGCTAAATAGTCCCATCTCCTTGATCCTTTCTTCATAAGGGAGGTGCTCCAATCCCTTAATCATCTTTGTTGCCCTACACTGGACTCTCTCCAGTAGTTCCCTGTCCCTCTTGAACTGGGGAGCCCAGAACTGGATGCAGTATTCCAGTTGTGGCCTCACCAGTGCAGAATAGAGGGGGAGATTGCCCTCCCTCGACCTGCTGGCCACACTGTTCCCTATGCAGCCCAGGATTCCACTGGCCTTCTTGGCAAGAGGGGCACATTGCTGGTGCATGGAAAGTGTGCTATCTACCAGGACTCCCAGATCCTTTTCCTCAGTAGTGCTTCCCAGAAGATCCATCCCTAACCTGCATTGGACCCTACATTTGTCCTTGTTGAACCTCATTGGGTTATTCTCTGCCCAGCTCTCCAGCCTGTTCAGGTCACGCTGGATGGTGGCACAGCCCTCAGGGGTGTCAGCCAGCCCTCCTAATTTGGTATCATCAGCAAACTTGCTGAGGATACACTCTGTCCCCTCGTCCAGGTCATTTATGAATATGTTGAACCGGACTGGGCCGAGTATTGACCCCTGAGGGACACCACTGGTCACAGGCCTCCAACTTGACCCTACTCCATTAATTAGAACCCTCTGAGTCCTGTCACACAACCAGGACTCAATCCACCTCACTGCCCCCTCATCTATCCCACGCTTCCTTAATTTTCTAATGAAGATGTTATGGGAAACAGTGTCAAAAGCCTTGCTGAAGTCAAGGTAGATGACATCTGCTGCTCTCCCTTCATCTAGGCAACCAGTTACAACATCACAGAAGGCTATCAGATTGGTTAAGCATGATTTACCCTTGGTAAATCCGTGTTGACTAATACCGGTAACTTCTTGATCTTCATTGTGTTTGGAGATGACGTCCAGCATGAGCCGCTCCATTATTTTCCCCGGGACAGAGGTGAGACTAATTGGCCTGTAGCTCCCTGGGTCCTCCTTCTTGTCCTTTTTGTAGACTGGAGTGATATTTTCCTTCCTCCAGTCCTCAGGCACTTCTCCTGTTCTCCAAGATGTCTCAAAAATGATAGAGAGTGGCTTAGCAATAACATTCACCAGTTCTCTCAGCACTCGCGGGTGCATCCCATCAGGGCCCTTGGGCTTGTGGATGTCTCGTCTTCTTTCATGAACTAATGATTCTGTATAACAATCTAGCCTTACTGATAGTAAAGAAACTGCCAGGCATATGTCCAATTACAAGCAAAAATCCCTTTGCTATGTCTAGGAAAACTGATAGGCAAGATAAAAGGTTCCATCAATAAGGACTGTAGATGGCCATATGACTATTTGTGCTATGACTATATGACTATATATGACTATATATTTGATAGTCATATAAATATGTATTTTTACGGTCACATACTAAAGTTGTGTGTAAATGGGCTGTGGAAATCATAAGTAATAGCCTTTTAAACAGGGAGCAGTAGGAGTACACATGTCCCAAAACAATATGGACACCACACAATCTCAGCACAACCACCTTATTATCATCATATTGGCTTTTCTACTATCTACTATCTGTCTTTCTTATTCTCTTATAGACCATTAATACTAAAGGTACCTTACACCCTGCTTTAAAAGTTCTCTGTGTTGCAATTCATACAATCAGACAACTCCCCTATGGTGAAATTGAGGGCAGAGTGAAAAGCATGGTTATCCAGGAAAGTACTTCAAGGCACGTTTTCAGTGCAGTCTGTTGCAAATTGGAAGCAATGTAATGACAAAGTAAGGCGATTCATAAGCCTTTGTGAGCTGCAGTACAGTGAAAGTATGTAAGAAAATACGGTGCTATGAATCTTAATGTGCTGAGCTGCCTACGGTAACCTGCGTCTGCTCAGTCTCACTTACTCCTCTCTGTGCCAGTGTTATCATCTTTCCACACAACTGCGGTGATAAGGACTGACACTACAATATCTGAAGCACGCAGAAAATATACTTTGGTATAGCTTACCTTGTTCTCACTTGAAAATACACACCTACATTAACCATACTAGAAGTCTACGTGTCACTATGTAAAGGGAAGCAAGGCTTATTCATTTTCTTGCAGCAGTAACTGCTTCAAAGTCACACTGTACCTGGACAATGGTGGGGTTGAAAGCCCTCATCAGCCTCACCAATGATATTAAAGGCACAGAAAGCACTTGCATGAATATACACTGACAAACACTGCACTGAAAAAATGTTTTCTTTTTCTTATTCCTGAAGTATTTTTCCATGTATCTTGAGCTCCATCTGCCTGCTAGGCAATATGTCCCCACCTTGTAATGCAAGCTTTCCTTCTCTGCTTCTCTTTGGAACACCAAACATACTGCAACAGAAGCATTTAAATTCAGATTCACATGGAACAGCCTAAAAGTGGCTAGGAAAGGTTAGTCTGAGAGGAATTAGTTAGCAATTTAAAGTTTTTAAACAAGGTATTATGCAGGACTGAAGGCATTGTTTCAAAAAGATGCAAATAAATAATAAGTTCATTTATGTGTCTTGTTTCCAGAATCTTCCATAGCTTCTTGTCTCATGTTATATTAATGTTGTTACTCATTTCCTACATTGGATATAGAAGAAATAGAAGACATGATCGTTCTCTTACAAAAAGAAATAAATTGCCAACTTCAACCTTTACAAATTTTACTGTAATTTCAATTATATTTACATGGTTCTTGACAATTCCAAGCACCTTAACAAGTGCAAGATCAAAGTTTCCACAGAAGACAACACAAATTCTGTTTGTGTAGGACAAGACCAAAAAGTAGGATGTTTCCATGGCTCCAGCACTTTCAGAACTTGCCTCTGTTTTGCCGGAATTTACGACACTGTAGGCACCTTTGACAGAGCAACCCAATTATCATTTAAAGTTTCATAATTTTTTACTATCAGTAAGACATTATTGAGACATTTTATTAAACATACTTTAAAGATTTTTCCTTAGAAATTTTAGGTAATTAGGCTTCACAGAGAACTAAGGAAATTTTTTAATTTTGTAGGTTATTCTCTAAGACTTCAGTGACAGACATTCTCATATGCTGCAGCATATGAGGAAGAGGAACAATGTGCTAGAACTGTAAAATGTGTTCACTAAACAGAGGAAAGAAATAAAAGGTTTGATTACCACTGTAAGCAAAAGGATCCGTGCATATCTTGCAGTTACTACAAAGCCTATGGTACTTAGTCTAGCTCTTAAAATGGTGATGAACACACTTCTAAGGACAGTAATAAAAATTTATTTTCCTTCAGCTTTCTATTTTCTCTATTACAATCTGAAAAGTAGCTCAGACCCCTATTCTTCTTAGGGGAACTATTTCTCATATATATCAAAATACATAAGCTTGTTTTGGTTAAGAAAGAAAGGAAGATCATTTAGAGGGAAAGTACCGCATGACAATGGAAAATGCGCCACATTTGAAATCAGTCTCAATGTAATTTGGAAAAAAAGAGCATTGCCACCTCAGGCAAAGAACTACTAAAGACACAATACATATCTGAAACTAATTAAAAAAAAAAGAGGTCAGGGAAGTGATCAAATATAAATTTCCTCGGAAGGAAAACTGCTGCTGAGATATAAAGGCCCTTATTTAAATGGGAATATTTTTTAAATTTAGTTGTCATGGTTTTCATCTTTCCTTTCCCTAACTTCAGTGCAGAGCCTTCTTTGAGGAGGTAATGGGAAGGCAAAGCCCAGCCCAGTGGTCTCGTATTATCCAGCTCACCACCCTACAGGCATCCCAGCCTGGTCGCCTCTATTGTTCTTGTTGCCGGGGCTGGCAGCAGAAGCCGGCGCGGTGCAGACTGACGTGCTCGCCCCAACGAAGGGAGCCCACGCAGCGTGCGTCGCTCCCCGGTGACCCTCAGCTGGAGCATCCTTTATGGATGAGAGGGGACTTCCTTGCCTGGAAGGCTGTTGTGAAATGGACCTTTGTGAAGAACCGTGTGAGGACCAAGTCAAGCACTGCCTTAGGGATTTGCCCCACCGACAAGCACGGACAGTGTCTCACATAGCCTTTCCAATCGTTTTCCTCCTCCAAACAGAATTGTCTCTGTCTTGCCTTCCTCTCTTCTTCTCCTGCTCCCCAGCACTCCTCATGCAGGCACTACTCTCTTGCTGAAATATTGACACCTTCTGTTTCTACCTCTGTCTGGCCAGATTAAGATAGGTCACATCAGCAGATAAGTTAGGCTGCGAAGTCTTAATATGTTGACTTGTCAGAAGACCGGCAAGCCTTACATTGCAGTATGGCCATGTGAGCTGCAGAGATGCCATGCTAGGACATCTCCAGCACTAGGTTTCTGCCTACTCATTTGTAAAGGATGAATAACAGCTATTGCCTCTCTCATGAGCCAAATTATTACATGAAAGGTTACCAGACACCCACAGTAAGGCCATCCACATAAAATAGGTGATACAGATTGGTTTTCAGAAATTAGTTGTGCTGCATCTTCACAGAGAATAAATACCCAGATGGGGTTAGACACTCAGCCTACTCAATAGGTACGGTGTTTTCCCTTTGCTGTATGTCAAGCACAAACCCCCCATGTTCCAGGCTGCTGTCTTGGGCTGGGACACTAGCCTTAGGTATGTGTCTGGAAGTGGAAGCAGCTGACTCCGTGATCAAGCTGGTGGGTGACACAGCTTTGCACCAGCATCAGGACTCTACTGAGCAGAAATCACGGGTGACTTCAGGTGGGGAGAGAAGATGAATCACGGCCGAGTGCCATCTTGGAGGTCAAAGGGAAAGATGGTTTAACAACAGGATAACAGGGCCCTCAGGCTTCCCTTCTCCAGTCAGTAGACAATGGCACCTCTCAGTGCAGGTAACTTGAGCTGGGTACCACTGAATATACAAGCTGAGAATACACTTTGCTTGAAAAAAGAGAATTGAGGAGGGGTCAGTACCTCAGGAAATTCCCTCCTGACTGCAGCTAGTATAGTTTCTCTATTTTCTCTCATCTGCATATATACTATCTGGATAGCAGTGCTATGTGGACCCTAACTGTGGCAGTGCAGTTAGCACAGAAGGAAGGACAGAACATTGCGTAGGCAAACAGTGGAACAGCTTCTCCATGAGTGGCAAAAAGGGAGAAGGGAAGACAGAGAAAATGTTGAGGAGCCACTTTATTTCATGGAAAGCATGTGTCAAAGCCATTGGACTTCTGATTTGGAGCTGTGCACAAACTGTGCACATTAAGCCTATTTAAATACATGACATTTTTACTATTGCCCTCAGTCTCTTTACTATTGTTTTATAATTAGTTCTTGTTTTCCTGTCTTTAATTAAACTGTAAGCTGCTTAGGGCACCATCATGAGTACTCCTATTTATACAATGTTTGGCACAAGGACTTTGAGGCATTGCCAAATGTGGAGACAAAAAAAAAGAAACATAAGGCAGCAAACTATTATAAAGTAAGCTCTAACTTAGTAGTCTATTCTTCTAGACTATATAAACTTTTGGTATTCAGCTCTGGAAAAGTAAAAGCAGAGAAACTAGTGGAAAAACAATCAAGAGAGAAAAAAATATAACAACATATACACATGCCCAGGGAAATGGAAATATAAGCAGGCAAGAAGAGTCAAATTAGAGAGCCCAGCCTTGAATCAATCAGGCAGCACAATGTATGAAGGTGTCTTATAAAAAGAAAGCCAAGTAATTGTTATGTCTTACAATTAAATGAAAATGAATAGATCAGAGTTCCTATGACTCTGATGTCGTGAATTCTGCCAGGGAGAGGGTTGTTTTAGAGTTTAAGGAGTGATCTTTATGGTCCCTTCCAACTCTAATCATTCTATGATTCAGAGCACTTTGAATCTTCAAGGAGGTTATGGGACCTAGATCACACACAGACCATCACTTCCTGGAGGATACCCAAATCTGAAATCGGCATAAAATTACACAGATGAGATCAGGATCAAACCATGTAGTTTCCTATGTTGTTGCTAGGCTTTTTCCACTGTCATCTCCTCTGCCCTCAAGTAGTGCTGATAAGAAGGTATCTTGTAGCACAAAAATAAGCTTCCACGTATTTTTTCCTTGACAGATTTTATTGAACTGTTTGAATTTTATTGAAGTATTTGAATTTATGTCATGGTGAAACAGATAAAAAAACCCTTTTATCTAGCTGAGCATTCATTGCAGAAGGCTCAAATTTACTCCTTCAAACTCCTCTTAAATTCTTATCACCTGGATGATTTTCTTTACCTTTGGTTTTACAAATCTTATTTCCACTCCAGCCACATCCATATCGTGTTCTGTAGTCTGAAGGTCTGACCTCTGCACAGTCAGTATTTCTATCTTTTTGCTGCTCTTGCAAGAATAGCACATGAGGATACCTGAAAAAAGTTGGTGATGTCAGTAACTTCACATAAAAGATAAACAGATGAAATAATACCTCTTGCTTGGGACAAAAAAAAAAAAAAAAAAAAGAGGTTCCAACTAGGGCCCAAATGGACCATTGACATTGAAGGATGAAGATGTTATGTAGTATTCCTTTCCCTAAAGTTAAGACCTTTCAGCTAAAGAAAAAGAACACCTTAAAAATAGATTAAAAAAAATCTAACACAAAAAGGGTTAAAAAAAAAAAGAACACCTCAAAACTCAACAGCCACAACTCTCAATACAAACAGCTGTATGTGAACATTTTATACGTCCTAACTTCTTCGTTTTGTTTTGGAATATGTTACTACCCTTTCCGCTCTAGTGACCTCATCACTTAGCCTTAGCAACCGCTGCTGCACTGATGGACGAACAGCACAGAGGTTGCAGCATGAATCTAAGCATTTGACTAGGAGAGTAGAGAAAGATGACATGCTCCAGAAAAGCTTTTTCCTGGACCAGAAATGGATAATTATGGCAAACAGATGGAAGGAATCAAATCCAAAACACAGTGTGTGACCTATCTCAGATAGAGTCTTCTTCTTGCATTTCGTTTTGGCAAAGCTGAGTATCTCCGATGCCAACAGAATGTTCCTGAGCTGCGGATCTTGTCAGCAGGCTCTGAGCTGCAGTCCTCCCCCTATCAGGACTTAATGGACAACATAGACCAGCAGTAAATACTGACATGAGAGAAACTTATGCAAAAAGTAACGTAACAGAAAAACAAAACAAGATTATTATTGCAAAGTCAAGGGAACCCATTTTTGCCTTCCAGCTACGTGACAGACTTAGTTTCACATTGGCCAGACCAGGCAGCTGTCTCAAGGCTCTTAAAATCCACAGATGGGAAAGAAAATGAAGTCTGAATAGGGCTGCACCCTGTTGTTAATCTCCCTAAATCAAAGGGTGGAAACAGGACTCTATTTCTCTGTTTGACAACAGTGTGACAACATCCCAAGTGAAAAATGGCAGGACCCAAAGCCCCACAGAGATTTTCAAATAGAAGTATGTGTCAGAAAGGCAGGAACCAAGGCTACCATCACAGCAGCTAGTATCTTAAGTCCCGTACTTATGAGACACCTGTGGTTATCTAATACCTGTTCTCTAGAAAGGAATCATCACCCTTTAATGGCCTGCTAAAAAAGAAAAGTAAAAACTGAGAAAGAAAACAGAAAGAGGGGAAAGAAACCAAAGAGCAAAATCTCAGACTGAAGTCATCCTGTGTGGCCTGTCTTCTTTTGTATGAGTCAGGAAGAGAAACCATCACACAGAAAAATGTCACTGATATTAATAGTCATGAGGAGAGTAACACAAAACATTCACAGTGAAGACATTTTAAATTTACGGTCTCTGAGTGTGCCAGGAACTACCTCCTTTTTCAATCTGCCATCTCCGCTCCTCATGTGAACATCCCCCAACCTGTTTCACCAAAAGCAAACTGGGTTGCCTTGAACAGCCTGGGAAGCAGCTCTTTGCCAGCCCACCCTATTTTTAATGAAATGGCTTCGGGCACGATTGCACGAACAGCTATGCCAGCAGCCCAGAAAGGACTGCGACTTTTGAGGAGGAGGAGAAGTGATAACAAGCAGCTTGAGAAGGAAACCTCTTCGGCACTGACTCACAGCACATGTGACTGCAACCAGAACCAACAACTCGTTCCTTTCCAATCCCCTGTTCCTGCACCACTGTTTTGCTCTTCTTTTTGGCTCTTCCTACCTGTGCTTGCCTGCCTCAGACATACAGCAGGGGCATGAAATTTTCGTATCTTTTTTTCCTTGCTCTGAAAGCAGCACTCATCTCAAAATATATCAAGTCTTGTCTTTCTGTGGTATTTACGGCTTTCTGTCATCTCCAGCCAGAGATCCGTCCTAGCCCAGAGGGTTGTGGCTGAAGTTGCAGTCTTTTCTCTCCAGCTTAGTTCCAGTTTTGTCCAGCGTTTCTGTTATGTCAAATGTATTTGCAGCCACCAGCATAGGAAGCAAACCCTACCTCTCCTCACACGCTACTATACCAGAGCACCTGCCTTGAAAACACATGTCTCTCTGGCTGCCATGGAGGTCTGTAGCAGCTATAACCCCCAGAGCCTGAGCGGGGATGATCGATCTCGGGCCATGCCTGCTCAGGGTTCAAAGCCCCCCTCCAGGATGGAGGGGCCAGTGCCACCGGACCCCCGCACCTTCTGCTGCAACAATCTGTGGCTGAACTGGGACCAATGTGGGGGGCGCATTTCTGAATCACCAAAGAGCTTTGTCTGGCTTTCTCCTGCTTCTTTATTCAGGGGACTTCTGAGCCTGTGGAGGAGCCTTGGATGAAGCATAGGGTGGTTTCTGTTTATTTTAGATGACTTTTTGTGACTTCTATCTGATCCCTGTCCTTTCAGGAATAGGATGGTGCTTGCAAATGGGGTGGTCTCAGTCATTCTCAGAGACTTGGAAACTAAGGTCCTCCTAAATCCTCCCTTAGTCACTGTGAATTGCTGTAAGTCTTTCTGTGCTGGGGTCTGTTTCTGACTATGACTTTTTATACTGTGAGAACAATGGGATTCAGATGTGGGGGAAGGCCTGCAGGGACTACTGTAATACCAATAATGCATTAGTATGACATGCCACTTGGAGTGTGAAAACCATAGTATAAAAATCCTAACAGCTACATTCCATTGCTGTTCTGGCAAATACAGCTCAACTGCAAACACAGAAAAGTGGATGCGTATGCACCTGAAGTGAAATTGTCTCTCAGCCCGAGAGACGTCTAGTGGAAACTGCTGTGTGGTATGTGCCAAGTCGCCGTCCTGAGTGAGCGTGGAGAGCTGCCTTTCCCACATACCTCCCTCGGGCAACAAAAGAGTCTGATGCCAGGATTTTTGCTAGCTTGGCATTACACAAAAGGCCTGTGGGGTGGGTACAATGGAATTTAGGCTGGGCAGGGAGGCAGGACGCAGCAGCATGAGTCTCCAGCAAACAATAGCAACAGCAGGATCAAAACAGCAGGCAGAAAGTATATGCACAATTACCAAAACAAAATATCTGGAGCTACAAGGGCATTACATCCTCAGCCATGTCCCCAAGGAGGATCCCACTGTTGTTAATGTACCCACTCCTGAATTAGGCATGTATTTCACATGGTGCAACGTATATTATTCAAAAAGGAAGGTGAAAAGCAGAGGGATTTACCTAAGGCAATAAATTCCAGTCAGTTCCTCCAGGTTAACAGGGCAGTAAAGCAGCCAATGTCCAGGCTTTGTCACCTAACAGAGGCACAAGCATTAATGCACAGAAGCAACAGGACAGAAATTCAAGACAGTTGACAGCAATGCAATCTGGTACAGAAGAAAGCACGTAAATGCACACAATCACATTTGAATTCTACGTGCCCAAATGAGAAACCCAGGAGAAAAGCATCATCTAAATTGTATGGAAACCTGGCAACTTAATCCTCCCTTTTCGAGGAGAGGAAGAGGAGGGGATATAAATGGTTTCTGCTCTCTGTCTTGAGTGTATAGGACAGAAAACATAAGAGCTACTTAGAAAACAACTAATTTGTTTTGGGAAACTTTCAGGAAGAAAAAAGACTGTATTGAAAATTTCAGTTAAAGATATGACCCCCTCCATTTCTCAGTGTTCATGAGGAAAGCATTTCCAGTTTAAAAGCTTCTGAATGGCACCTGCTGTGTTTGAATTCTGATTTTCACTGAATTTCACTGAATTTCACTGAATTTCTAGAGTTGGAAGGGACCATAGAGATCATCTAGTCCAACTCCCCTGCTGAAGCAGGATTGCCTAGAGCTAGAGCATGTTACTCAGGACTGCATCCAGGCGGGTTTTGAAAATCTCCAAAGAAGGGGACTCCACAACCTCCCTGGGCAGCCTGTTCCAGGGTTCCGTCACCCTCACCGTGAAGAAGTTTCTCCTCATATTTGAGTGGAACCTCTTATGTTCCAACTTGTGCCCGTTGCCCCTCGTCCTCTCGGTGGGAACCACTGAAAAGAGTCTGGCTCCCTCCTCCTTCAACCCTCCCTTGAGATACTTGTAGGCGTTGATAAGGTCTCCCCTCAGCCTTCTCTTCTCCAGACTAAAGAGTCCCAGCTCTCTCAGTCTCTCCTCATAAGGGAGATGCTCCAATCCTTGAATCATCTTTGTAGCCCTACGCTGGACTCTTTCTAGTAGTTCCCTGTCCCTCTTGAACTGGGGAGCCCAGAACTGGACACAGTACTCCAGTTGTGGCCTCACCAGTGCAGAGTAGAGGGGGAGAATGACTTCCCTTGACCTGCTGGCTACACTCTTCCCTATACAACCCAAGATACCATTGGCCTTCCTGGCCGCAAGAGCACACTGTTTACTCATTGCCATTTTACTGTCCACCAGGACCCCTAGATCTTTCTCTTCAGTAGTTGCCTCTAGCGGGTCCACCCCTAACCTGTATTGGTGCCTGACATTCTTCTTCCCCAGGTGCAGGACCCTACACTTTTCCCTGTTGAACCTCATGAGGTTCTTCTTTGCCCAGCCCTCCAGCCTGTCCAAGTCTCGCTGGATGGCAGCACAGCCCTCCGGGGTGTCAGCCACTCCTCCCAGTTTGGTATCATCAGCAAACTTGCTGAGGATACACTCTGTCCCCTCGTCCAGGTCACTGATGAATATATTAAACAGCACGGGTCCAAGTATTGACCCCTGGGGGACTCCACTGGTTACAGGCTTCCAACTTGAACCTGCTCCATTAATAATTACCCTTTGGGTCCTGTCACACAGCCAGTTCTCAATCCACCTCACTGTCCCCTCATCCAGCCCATACTGCCTCAGTTTCCCAATGAGGATGTTATGGGAGACAGTGTCAAAAGCCTTGCTGAAGTCAAGGTAGATGACATCTGCTGCCCTCCCCTCATCCAACCAACCGGTTATGGCATCATAGAAGGCTATCAGATTGGTCATACATGATTTACCCTTGGTAAACCCGTGTTGCCCACTTCCAATAACCCCCCACTCTTCAACTTGTTTGGAGATGACATCTAGTATGAGTCTCTCCATCACCTTCCCAGGGACAGAGGTGAGACTAACTGGTCTGTAGTTCCCAGGGTCCTCCTTCTTGCCCTTTTTGAAGACTGGAGTGATGTTGGCCTTCCTCCAGTCCTCAGGCACCTCTCCTGTTCTCCACGACTTCTCAAAGATGATCGAGAGTGGTCCAGCGATAACGTCTGCCAGCTCCCTCAGCACTCGTGGGTGCAACCCATCAGGCCCCATGGACTTATGAATGTCCAGTTTGGCCAAGTGGTCCCGAACCTGGCCCTCCTCTACTAGAGGAAAAATTTCCTCTCTCCATACCATCCCCCTTGCCTCTAAGGCCACAGATTCATGAGGGGCAGTCCTAACAGTGAAGACTGAAGAAAAGAAGGCATTCAGCAACTCTGCTTTCTCCGTGTCTTCCACTACTAGGGTGCCCACCTCATCCATCAGTGGGCCCACATTATCCCTCACCTTTCTCTTGCTGTTAACATACTGAAAAAACCCCTTTTTGTTATTGTTAATATTGGTGGCCAAGCTGAGCTCCACTTGAGCCTTGGCCCTTCTAATTTTCCCCCTGCATATCCTCACCGCTTCATGGTATTTCTCCTTATCTGCCAGGCCCTTTTTCCAAAGATTATAAGCCTTCTTTTTGTTCCTGAGTTCCAGCCGAAGCTCTCTATTTAGCCAGGCTGGTCTTCTTCCCTTCCTGCTTGATTTTAGGGACTTGGGAATAGCTTTATCTTGCGCCTTTAAGAGTGCCTCCTTGAAGAATGACCAGCTTTCCTGGGCACCCTTGCCCTCGAGGACCATCTCCCAAGGGACACCCCCAATCATGCTCCTGAAGAGGCCAAAGTCTGCCCTTCGGAAGTCCAGGGTGGCAGTCCTGCTGGCCCCCCGCCTTGCTTCAGTGAGAATTGAAAATTTTATCATTTCATGATCACTTTGTCCAAGACGGCCTCCAACGTTTACATCCCCCACAAGACCTTCCGAGTTAACTATCAGCAGGTCCAGTAGGGCACTTTCCCTGGTCGGTTCCCTCACCAGTTGCGTTAGGAAGTTGTCTTCCACGCATTCCAAGAATCTCCAGGACTGTTGCCTCTCTGCTGTGTTATATTGCCAGCAGATATCAGGGAAATTGAAGTCCCCCATGAGTACAAGGGAGAGTGATCGTGAGGCTTCTGTCACCTGCCTATAGAATACTTCATCAGTCTTTATATCCTGGTTTGGGGGTCTATAACAAACTCCCACCACAATGTCTGCCTTACTGGTCTTCCCCTTGATCCTTATCCACAGGCACTCGACACTGTCATCATGCATATTGCTAAGTTCTAGGCATAGAAGACTGTTCTTAACATAAAGGGCCACCCCACCTCCTCTCTTTCCTTGCCTGTCCCTTCTGAAAAGTTGGTAGCCATCAATTGCAGCACTCCAGTTATGCGAGTCATCCCACCACGTTTCTGTGATGGCAACTAAATCGTAGTTTTCTTCCTGCATGATGGCCTCCAGCTCCTCCTGTTTTGACCCACCTTTTTCATATTGGCATTGAGAAGAGAGGGATAGAGAAGGATCAAAATGAAAATATGGCAAGTTAAATTGGGACATTTAGATGGCAAAACTGTGAATAATTTTGTTAGTAAAGAACCAAAGATAGAGGGCATACTGTGCTGGAGGGGAAACCTCTGACTTGTAAGGTTGACCACATCTCAAGCAGTGAATCAGGAGCATCTTTATATTGTTATCAGAATTTCTTTTAAACAATTTTACCAATCCTAGCACACCCAGATAGCAGCACGCAGAACTGACTGCATCCCTGGAGATTTAGAATGTGCTAGCTTTCAACATTAGAACACAAGAAGACAAAAAAAGGATCAAGAAAATTTGTCTCATTTTTGTAACTAGCCGGAATATTTTGCTTAAATCCTTTCTTCAGCATAATTCTTTGGGCCAGGGTTTTGCGCTGCAGACAGAAAAAAAAAGGTTTTATGCAGTTGATAACTTTCCATAGTTGGCATAGCTTTTAGAGTTTGACCTCTCTTTGCTGCCTTCTCAGACCATTTTCTTGCATGTGATGCATATGCTCCTGAAGTTAGAAAATAGCTAAAACCCCAACCTGAATAAATGGAGCTTGTCTATACTGTGTAGATGACCAACAATTAGTCCTCAAGTACTACATGGAAGCTTGAGTAGGGATTTGAATGATATTTAATTTTGGAGAGACCCTGCAAATAAAAAGGCCTTCAGTGTAAATGAAAAATAACACATGCAGCTACTTAAAAATATTCCCCACTCCTCACAGTAGAGCAGTTCAGGGCTGCCAGCATGGTACTTCCCAGCTTAACAAGCGATAGACATAGAATAGCTTTCAGTTGACTCACAGAAGAAAATTGTCAAGACCAAGGACAGAACGTGCTACACATTTCAGAAACCGCTGCCTGGTTTGGTTTTGGTTTTAGGTAGCTAGAGAGCAGACTTCAAAACCCATTTGTGTCACTGTTAAGCAAGGATCTCTGGATGGAAATGGAAGGCAAGTTTTAAAATCTTTTTGCAAATCCCATCTTTGTGATTCCTACATGTTAGTCTCTCATAATTGTAGAGACAAAGACCCTTAAGCAAAGTATCCATGACTTTCCACAATTCTACCTAGCTAGCAAACAGACACCTGTACCTGTATATATAACCATGCGGAAGGCCCTGATGTGACTCAGATGGTGAATATCACATTTGGCTTCCAAAAGGGCGAACAAGAATTAGTGCATCAGTGTTCATTCACTTGTGTTTGAACATTTGGCCCTAACGTGAAACTATCTTTCAGCAGGGTCTGGTACAAAAGCGAACATGACAGATTTAGCAGCAGTTTGGTGCAATGCTCTATTGCTGAGACATGATAGCCTGCCAGCAATGCTCTTTTCTGTAAGTATAGCTGGCAGAACAGCAGAGTAACAGTTGCTGGTAAAACTAACAAGCAAGTCCTTAAGGCCTACCTGGCACTTACTTCCAAAAATAGCCTACCAGGCTCATCGTGTCAAATATCTTTTCAAGTGCTTAAGTGCATGATGGCAAAAGAAAGGTTAAGAAAGCACAAATAAGTAACCAAAGTAGCCAGGAATCTCAGTCTGTCTTGTGGGGGATTTGTTTGTTTGCCTTTGCTAAAACGCATTTAAATTTTTTAAAAAAAGTTTTATTAACAGTTTCTGTGATAATCCAGATGTCAGCAACTAATTCTCCAGAATCTGCTGAAACACTAAAACCTCTTTCTGATTAAACATTGGGGTCAGCACTAAACTTGTTCCTACAGCCTCGAACAACGAGTGAAAAAAGCTCTTACTCAGATCTGATCTGCCGTGTGACTCATCTAATCTTGACATTTTCCCAGCAGCTGGAAGGAAAAGCGAAGCAAAGGCTCATTCTTCAAGAGAGAAACTCAGCACATCGTTTTGCGCAGGCAGATGGCCGGTTCTTTCGAGTGATTTCTGTGCTGATGCTGCCTGCTCGGGTTTACGAGCGGCAGCCGGGAGCGAGGGGCGGGTGGGAGAGGGGGAGAGGAGCTGCTCCAGGTTACAGAGTAAACAGAGGGTAAGCAGAGGCTTGACCACTTCGCCTCCCAGCTGGAGCCAGGCTGATTGCTGAAACCATTAGAGTAGCAGCCCTGGCAACAGGCGGTTCTTCAGCCTCCAGGCCACCATAAAACAGGAGCTCCTTTTTTCCACAAGAAGAAAAGGCCAGTGTCTCTAAAGCAAGCGCTTTACCACATGGTCCTTTTGGTGGAGAGAGGAAGCCTGACGCTGTACCTCAGAAAGGAGGGAAGGGGGGCGGGGAGGGGAGAAGAAAAAACCTGCTCTTTTCCAGTGCTCCTGTACAGCCTGCTTATTTGTAGGGAAGAAAATACGGGGAGCAGAAGCACATGAGACAAACATTTGCAACTGCTATATAATTGCTTTTCTAAATTGTCACCGCTTTCCTGCAGAGCTGTGACGCCAAACCAGTTTAAAGACTTCACAGCATTACGATGCTACCTTTTTCATCCCCAGAGCTCAAGGCATTTAATATGGAAAAAATACCTTCAGAACAAAGGTGGGCTGCGTGTCTCCACCATGCAGCACCCTGGCAACCCCAGCCACCACCACAGCCTCCAGACTTACCTGTAACACATCGCTTAAAATGCTGCTAATGGTAAACACCGACTTTGTTTTACCTACTGGGAAAGTGAGTCAGTAAAAGCTGGTAGAGACTGTCAGTGTAAAGATAGAAACGAACGCTGCCATGATCTCTCAAGATTCATTTGTGAGTGTGTTGCACCTCTTACTCTGGCAGAGCAGCGTCTACTGTAGGAGGCCTTACTGAAAACATGCAGATACATCAAGATATCTGAAAAGAATAACCTATTGTTGTGTACTGCCATCATGCATGATTTTTATTTAGGCACTTTGATTTGTGTGACAACAATGTTCGCAACTGAGTTCACAACGAATGTGGTCTACTCCATTTCTTTGTTTGATTTTTTAATACACTTCCACTGTAACAGGTAGACTTTTAACTAAAAAAGGCACGGGATCTGTGTTTATCAGCAGCTAGGTGTTTCAGAGTAACTCTAAAGAACTAGAATCCTGTTTCTCTATTTTCAAACTTTTAATAGAATCATAGAATGGTTAGAGTTGGAAGGGACCTTAGAAGTCAACTAGTCCAAAGTCTCCTGCCATAGGCAGGGACACTTTCCACCAGACCAGGTTGCTCAAAGCCCCATCCAGCCGGGCCTTGAACACCTCCAGGGACGGGGCATCCACAGCTTCTCTGGGCAACCTGCCAGTTCCTCACCACCCTCACAATAAAGTATTTCTTCCTAATATCTAATCTAAATCTACCTTCTTTCAGTTTAAAACTGTTACCCCTTGTCCTATCACTACTCTCCCTGATAAAAGAGTCCCTCCCCATCTTTCCCGTAGGCCCCCTTTAGGTACTGGAAGGCTGCTATAAGGTATCCCTGGAGCCTTCTGTTCTCCAGGCTGAACAACCCCAACCCTCTTAGCGTATCTTCATAAGAGAGATGCTCTTCTAATCATCTTCATGGCCCTCCTCATGGACAGGTCTGTGTCCTTTTTACAGTGGGGGCTCCAGAGCTGGATGCAGTACTGCAGGTAGAGTCTCATGAGCAGAGTAGAGGGGCAGAATCACCCTCTTGACCTACTGGCCACACTTCTTTTGATGCAGTCCAGGATGTCCAATGAGCTTCTCGTCTACCTACATTCCCAAGTCCTTTTCCTTAGGGCTACTCTTAATCCATTCTCTGCCCAGCCTGTATTTGTGCTTGGGATTGCTGCAACCCATGTGCAGGATCTTGCACTTGGCCTGGCTGAACTTCATGAGGTCTGCATGGGCCTACCTCTCAAGCCTGTCAAGGTCCCTTTGGATGGCATCTGTTCTCTCCAGTGTGTTGGCCGTTCCATACAGCCTGGTGTTGTCAGCAAATTTGCTGAGGGTGCACTCAATCCCACTGTCTCTGTATGTAATGTTTTCAAAATTATTTATTCTTTAAAACCTTAACTTCTTCATCTACAACATGCTCTGATTCTAGCAGAAGTGTTGTAGTGTTGCTATGATTCTCACCCGTATTTCTGCTGACATAGAAATAATATCACAGCAGCAAACCATTTGAGCATTAAGTGTCTGCCAGTGATTTCTGCCTCCCCACACCCCGCAATCTTGCAAACTCTGCACATGAAATCTTTACTGTTCTCTCACTGATTTAATAAAACAACTTTTTTTTTTTTCTATCTAGACCATCACCTACCTACATGCTCACGAGCTGACTTCATCAGCTTTAAATGTGCAATCTGAGACCTGCACACGTCCCTGCTTGAATTAAAGGTTTAGCTCTATTACCTTAAGAAAGGAGAAGACTTTTACTTCAATAAATGATCACACCTCAAAAAGCTAAGTGACCATAAAGACAGTTAGGCAGATCCAAGCTTGAGGTCTAGCTCCATATGTTGTGTTTTCCCCTCTCATGATGTGGCAGAGCTGATGTCAGACAGAGAAGTCACCTTTACACCTACAAATACCTTTTCTGGGGCCATAACATGATGAGCTGATGAGATTTGTTGGAAGCTTAGACCCTGACTTCCCTCAGATTATAACAGTCACAGCACCAGGTTACACCTCCCCTCATTAGGCAACACAATTTGTACCAGAAAGTGCTTCCACCGGCAGTGTAGCTATAGACAGAACAGCTGCTGGGGATGCAGAGAATAGTCCTGTAGGCGAAGAACAGCCTTTCCCACTGTTCATTCATCTTTTTAATTACCAACAGTATTTACCTCCTTTCTGGCAATTTAGTTCTTTTTTCCCAAGGTGCTTTGAATAACCCAGTTTTCCAATTTGTAGTGAAGGCATGGTGCGGGGAAGCAATTTCTTTAAGCTGACCCACAGGGTCTATAGTCTAACTGGGAACCTGCTTTGGGTTTCTCCAAAAAAATTGATGAGTGCTTTCACTGCTAGTCCAAACTCATACTGTACTTAACCAGCTCAGTCACACATGGTCTGTCTCTCTGCTGCAGACACAGCTTAAAGTATGCACCAAAAGAAATGATAGAGTTTTGAAATAGAGTTTGCAAAAGACTTATCTGGAAGAAATATTTTGAAATACAGATTTTCCTTCATACTCTTCAAAGAACTATGTTCAGTAATTTTGCATGGAGCCAGACAGGGATTCAAGTAGAAGCAGCCAAAGCAGATACATTTGGAGAACAATGTTTTCATCAGCGTTTTGTACAGGTTTTTTTAGATGTTATCTCCCTCATGCTGGTTGATTGCTTACTCTTACCCCTCCTACACGTCTCTCAATTTCTTCATTCCCCCTCTCCCCAGCAAAGACTCTAAAATAAAATGACTGCTATTGTTGCGCTCACATGTAATATTTCTTTTCCTTGCTTTCTGTCCCATCTATTTAAAATCATAGCCTACTCGAGACAGAGGCTGTCTGTTTTTTTGTGTTTGTAAATTATGTGACATATGATACCCAAACTGAAGACGGGCCCTCGGGCACTAACAGATGAACTTTGGCACTTCTTGATGAAGTGATTAATGCATCTACCTCGCATTTCTGCCAGAGGTCACTGTGATCCTGGAGCAAAGGGAGATATGTGCTTGCTCTTCAGCCACTTCACTTCACTGTTCAAGGTATTAACATGAACAGCTTGCAACTGTCTATACACGTTTCTGTTCCAGGCTGTGAATTGCAACAATTGAGGAAAAACAATCAAACTGTTCATCCATCCATATCTTACAAATTATTTTCCTGAACAGCAGATCTCCATTTCTCAGAATTTAAATATTATTTCAGTACGAGCATGTTTAGCAAATCAGAAGAATTTACACAGAATAAATTGTACAGTAAATAGTTACCATCCTTTTGCTGGATCAGTTTGAAGGGAGCAGAAATTTCTCTATAGCTACAAAAGTGCTTGTGTTGTATCCCTAGTTCTGTCATCTCAAAGACTGGAGTAATTTAGTAAGTCACAAACATTTAGAAGGATTAGTTCAGTGGCCTGAAGCACAATTAGGCAAACTCAACTCCTGTTGAGTTTGAGAGCTGGGTTTCTAATCGCCCCTATGATGTGAACATCTCTCACTCCAAAACACAACAAAAAGAACTTTCTACTTGCACTGAATAAGTACTTAATATCAACATTATTTACATTCTTATAAAGTTTGGCAGTTAAATATTTCACAACAGATCAGAAATAGGACATGGGACACTTTTTGTGGCTTCTTGGTCTCCCTTCCCTGGCTGCCATAGGCACCACAAAAGCCCCTGTGCCCAGCATGTCCCACTGAGACTGGGGCTGCTGGGCATGCCTCTCAGCCACGCACCCATGCTGTCCCAGAGACCGGGCAAAAGAAGAGCAGCCCTGCCTATCATTGTCCTCATTTGCAGGTGGTTTCCAAGGTTTCTGTCTCTGTGTCCTGCAGGCTTAATTGCTCAGTCCATGAAATGTAAGTCTCAGTCCAAGAAATGGTGGTGTTATCAGCCATGGGGGCGAAAAGGTTACCCAAAGCACAAGTGGGAGGGAAGAGTCATGTCCACATATCCAGCATGCTTCCCTGATTAAGAGCTGTAGTGTTGCTGCCGGCTAGGGCATGGAGAGAAACCTGGAGGGATTTGGACCACCAAAGGCTCTTGTTTTTTTCTCACAGAATCCCATCAGGAAAAAAGGAAGTAAGGGACAGAAAAAGAGATGGTTTGGGACCCAAGCAGCCCATAAAGATAAACAACATCCTTATTTCTTGTTTCCTTCATTCCCAAAGGCATGTTAGCCAGACAGTGCTGCACTGCTCACAGATGAAGTAAAAGGAAATTAGTAGGAGAGTCCTGTGGCAGCAGTTAGCAAAGAAAAGGAGCTGGGGGGGGGGAAACCTCTGTTTCTGATCTTCAAACCCTTTTATTTCTAGAGCACTGATTTCTAGCCTTTCTATTGGGTTTACCAAGAATTATTCTCCTCTTCTTACCTGCCCACCCTCCTCCCTCCCAGATAACCACCTCACCAGCCTCTAATCAGCTACTAGGGTGACTCAAACTCAAACCATGCATTTGTATCCTGCTAGGCCACTTTTATCCTCCAGCAGTATTTGCTGTATGCACTGCCCAGTTTACCTCTCAGTACAAGTCTCCACACAGCTCCAGGTCTGCATCTTGTGCAGTCCTCCTCTCCTCCTGAAGACAGAAGGGGTGTATAAATTTCACTGGGTCTCAGTGGTTAGGTCCAGCCTAGAAGCTGAACAGCCTTGGATTTTGTTGCTTGTCATGGTTTGGACTGGGCTTGCTTAAAAGGACAGATACAAAAAATCACCCGTAAACACTTTTTCATTGCTGTTTTTGTATTACTTCGTGATAACCCTTTATAAATTGTTCCCCCTGTAAATGTGTAAGGGCATGGATAAGTACACATGCTTCCAAGATGATTTAAGAACACATCTTTTATCACTGAAAATATGGAAGGGTAGACATATCTCTTCCATATTTTTAACTTGTTTTGGGAAGACAGGATTTATTTAATCAACCTAGAACTTTCTGCTTGCCTAATGTTTCTCTCTTTCTCTCTCTCAATATTTCCCAATCCACATTCCTCTGAAAGTGGAAAGGGCCCTAAGCAATGATATGTTTGAAGTTTACCTGGCAAGGAAGGAACTCTTGGACTGAAATGTGTGTCCACAGATAAGGTGGGAAATGAACAGTTTCATGTGTTACGAAATTTACAATTTTTACTACAGGACAGCTAAACTGCATTATTTCAAATATTGGCTGAACACTATTTACTGATTGCTCTTAGATACAGCAAAAAAAAATGTCATGGTTTGGACCATGCTTTTATTTCCTTTACATCAGTGAAATCTTCTTCCTTAACAAAAGACTGTAGAAAAGCTTCCTTATTCTGCTAGAAAGTAGAAAGACTTGAAAAGCAGGTTATGAAGAGCTCTGAAATAAAAGCAGCCTTAAAAAGTAGGATTTTTTTTCTTTTTTGTCAACAAATTAGTTTTGGTAACTTTCACCAACTCTGAAATAATGTGTGAAGTGTTCACTGTATCAGAGAAATAACTGATTTATATCTCCTTTGAGAAATTTACAGCTAAACTCCAAAGGTAGTAGATATATTTTGATCTGATGTACTATAAAGTATATTCAAGAAAAAGAAATATGACACTTGTAATCATTTACCACTGACATATAGTTCGTCAAACATTTTAAAAGCTGAATGCTCATAAAAAACGTTGAACAATTCTGAAGCTTAATAAAATCTTCCAAAAACTTCACATTTCTTTGTAAAAGCCTGCATAATAATACCTCTTCTGTCAGCCTGTAGGTTATCTTCCATTTACGGTTTCATCCTATCTCGTCAGACCCTTCCTGTCTCGCTTTTTGGCTCAGGATGCTCCACTCCCTTTTGTTTGAGTAGTAGGAAGTTCACAGTTCCAACAGGAAGACCCCACCTTCCCAAGACAAATCAGATGTTATTGTATGACTCATTTTTATGGATAACCTTGATGATATGACATACACTTGATTTAAAAAAAAAACAGAAACAAACCCAAACAACAAAACCCAACCAAACAAACAAGCAAAAAAAAATAACCAAACAAAAAATAATCCGCAGGAGATTTAGCTGACTTTTTGGGATTCCTCTTTCCTTCCCTTGAATTTTGCATATACATACCACATTTTCTCTTTCCTTCAATACATGAGTGGCTTCCATTTCTCACTGTTTAATAAAAAATGAAAATTCATTTGATCTGCTTTCTCAGACTTAACATACAACATGTATTTTAAGGCAATTTCAGGTTTTCATATGCCTAATACTCAGCACAGCTTTACACCTGCTGGCTGAAAACCAGTGGACATGTGGAACTTCAGTCAGTTGCCTACATGTAGTCATACAGGCACAGAGCTTATGTTTCTAGACATAGGAGGCTACAGGTAAAATACAGAAGCTACAGAAGCTATTTTGTCCATTCTCAAGTAACATTTGAAGGCCGGGAGAAATACAATAGAGTATTTAAAAAAGATATGCAATGCTTATTTTTAGGCTGGTGTTTGAGTTTAAATTATTGCAGCAAAAGCAGGAAATACTTGACACTTCTTTATAGCTTTCACTATGATACCTGAGGTGAGCAAAGATTCCCAGGGATCAAACCTAGAGCAAAACTGTGAGTGGGAAAAAAAAAAAAATTGCAAAGTAAAAGTAGATTTATGCTAATTTTTAGAAGACTTACCAATATTTTAGAATTGTTTTGGTAAAAGTGGAGTATGGCTGCGACCAACTCATGTCTTCTGCCGCATAAATTCCATTGTATTAAAAATTTAAATCATTTGAGATTAAAAATATTACTCATGTACATCAAGGAAAGAAGTCGAAGAGGGCCACTGGTTATCTCAAGGATCCTTCCTTGGCAGCAGTGGGGTTCACTCCCTGCTCCTCCATGCACCACAGAAGACTTATGCCAGCTTTTTAGATGGCTCAGCCATGCTTCCACTTGCCTTGGCTCGTCTTCTCAGTGGGACTGCTTGTCCTGCCAGGGAAATTCCAGCTTCAGCTGCTGAAGCAGGTGGCTGTCTCCCAAAAAGGCATGAAGCTCGGGCTTGTTGGTCTCACTTGAAATACGGGTAAGGTTTATGCCTGGGTTTTCACAGGCTATGCAGCTGCCTGGCTATGTAGAGGGCCTCTCTTCAATGGTTGCCTTGACGGTGAGGAGGACACTGGCTGTGGTGAACTGGGGTTGCAGCTCGAGGAAGGGCATGGCCTACTGCCCTGGGCCACTCAGTAATAGAAAGTACTTTTCTGTTCAATGTGAGGAGCTGGAGATTATTTTGGCATATGCTGTTTCAGTGGCCAGGACAGTGGCAAGGGAGACACATGAGGATTTTTTGGCAGGAATCACCTGGCTCTTTTCCTCTCCTGCAGTACCCACTGAAGCAATAGGGAGTGGGTGGGTAAGAAGTACAGGAGAGGGAGGCAACCCTCCCTTACCCCCCAATATGTTCTCTGCTTGGCAGAGAGAGCAGAAACATTTGTTTGGCCAAGTCACATATATGTAAGTCTTCAGTTGTCAACACCACAGTTTCCCCATATATCCTTGCCAGGGATAAGTGAGAGAAGGAGAAAAGACAGATACTCTTGTGAAGCTTCCTTTCCCATATTTGCTCCAGAAACGGGAGGGCATGAGAAAATGCGGAAAGAGGCAAGATGTGACGTGGCCATGAGGTTTGGGGTTGTCAGGGATGGGTATTTTCACTGGAGGCCAAAGGCAACTGAGTAGCTTGGTAGTCTGTGATGCCTTGTGAGGAACAGGTCCTGCTTGGCTTTCTGGCCTCAGGCAGTGGTGGGACAGCCAGCCCAGCATCTATAGAAGACCAGCAAAATGCCCAGCCCAAGGCTGGGAATGAGCAGATCTCAGGGCAGTCTTGCTCTGAAGGTCAAATGGCACTTGTAAACATTGAGGATGAAGCTGTGCAACCTGGACAGAGAATTTTCTGCCAGAATTGTCTGAATTGGGATGCAACACATTGGCTTTGCAGCTCTGTTGGCAAGGAGGATGTTCTTCAGTGAGCCTTTGCCACTGTAGCACAGGGGGCAGGACTCCAGCTTGTACGTGGCAAGGCAAAGGGATGGAATCATGTGTAATAGGGTCTGATGTGGATGAAGGTGTGGGCTAACAGAGCAGAAACAATCCCAGTGCCTGGGAGATTGCTCTGGCTCTCTCCCACTCTGGCAGCAGGGAAGAGGAGTGGTGACAGTTGCCTAAGAAGCATCACAAGACAATTTTTTTCTCCCTCCCACACAGGCAATGGAGAGCAGGTCAGAAAGGGCTGGAACTGGAGAGAAGGAAGAGACAACTCCACAGGCTGTCCTCTGAGCTCAGAGAGATGCTGGCAGGACTGGCTATACTTACTTTAAACTCACAGCTTTTTAGCAGAAATGGGAGAATGTGGTCTGTGGTCAGCGAAGGGGCAGAACAGTCCTAGCAGTGTCCTTGCCCAGGCTGGTTCAGGAAAAGCTGCCATGGGGGCCTTAGTTAGCATAGGGGCAGCCAAAGAGTGATAGGGTATTGCTAAATGCGTGGACGGTCCATGGGCTACCGGGGTGCATGGCTAGGACTTGTGTTGGTGACATAAGGTGGCTTAAACAACTGAGCAATTCCTCAGAAACTGGTACTTCTTGTGGGGAATAAGGCTGGCTCGGAGGTTTGCACTCAGCAAGGTGCGGGAAAGACTTTTGGAATCCTCAGAAAGAAATCTGCATAAATTCAGTATCAATACTTTGCCCTTGGAGTAATTCCTAAGCATGAGGTATCTATCAGACAGTGAGACTAACATCATGTAACATGTTTCTATGCCCAGCTATTCTGTTATAACAGTTAATCAATAATTACTGCAACCACTTCATTGACAAATTTAAAACCTAAATTATTCTGTGTATCTATGATCTTTATTTTAAGGTAGATTTTGTTTCAAAAAGCTATTCCAATTACATAGTGACATCTGTGTGACATCTGAAAGTTAGATCTTCCACATTCTCTCAAAACATTTTTACAGAATGCTAGCTTGGTTTTACATCAGTGTTTTACCACTCCTGGACCACTACTTATGCTTTGCCTGGAAATGATGAGATGAACCCTACTCTCAGGGTGTGCAATGACATAAACTCATGGCACTTAGATTTACTTTTCATTCCCTGGTGATGAAACTCTTTTATTCACATTCTGTACGCTTGCCTCTCGTGCATACACATCCACTGACATGCAATTTCAGTCAGCGTCCTGTTATCCTGCAAAGATCACACTGGATCTGGAAGGAAGAATTCTCAATGCGGAAAGCTAATCCTGTGACATTTTCGGTGTGACAAGAACCAGGACATGCTGTAACTCTAACCAGACAGGCTGTTACTGAAAGATATGTGGTCCAATTTCTTGTCTAAAATGCAGCTTTGAATAGGGACCAGAACTTTGGGGTGCTAATCTAAGCCAAATTAAACTTTGCATACTTTGAGGCTTAACCATCACTATCATTTTGTGTACTTCTTCAATATTGTGTAACTCTTTCAGTACTTCCTGTTTGTCACGTAATGTCTTCTTTGCTGTTTTTTAATGAAAAACAACGCAAATGTTAGAAAAAAAGAAGCAGCTATAAATGTTAGATATCAGTTGCTCATTAACACCTTTAAATGAAACTGTTATTATTCTGATAGGGTCAGTTCAGATGAAAAATTATATAAAAATCTTCTGCCTGAAATCTATGGAAGGAGAGAAAAACCTCATATGGGGAATTCAAGGGGAACAGGAAGCCATCGAAGAAGGAGCATAGGGCTGGTATCCGAAGAGAGTCAACTGAACAGCAGGCTTACTTTTCTGTGTTCTTTGGTAACTTTGGAGACATTTCAGTAAAAAAAAAAAATTAAAGAATTGCATTTTGAAGTTAGAAGTTACAGTCAATAGGAAAGCAGCAATTTTGCTAAAGGCATGATTGACGAGTCTGTGTTCTACTTTATGCAGACCAAAGTCCTAGTAATACTGTTTCCTAACTATCTCCATCTGGATCACTGAGTTCTGAAATACAAAACAAAGCTTTTCCCATTTGAATCATGATTTTGACCAGAGCAGAATTTGCGTCCTGCAAAAGTCCAAATGATTATATTACTGAAGGTGTAAATCATAGATTGTTTACCAAGAAATGCTATGGCTTACGCTGGCTAGTACCAAATCAAAATTAGGAAATCAAAATGCTTTTGTACATCCTACATCCTTAATTCACATCTATAGCAGCATTGTTTGTGGAGCAGTTTCCTTCTGGGAACATCTGAAAAGTTTAAGATGACCTCAGTGCTTGTAACATGTACATCCACTAAACACAAAAAGCCAAAAGCAAACATTTTTCAGGGCTCCAAGTTGTTTGTTTCACTAAGATCCCACAGCACTGACAGGACCCTGAATATCCCCAAGCACACAGGGTTTGGCTTCCTGGGCTGAAGGTCAACTTAGAAGCAGTGCAGCTGGTTGTCTTGAAATAAAGAGCCAGAAGCAAGGGTCTTCCCCTTCTTCACCCAGGGCTGCTGTTGAGCTGAGGCTCCTGCTGTCGCTCCTGGTCCCTGCCCAACCTGTAGCAGCAACCACCCTGCAGGCAATGCCTGTGCTTGACCCTGTGCCTCACCAACCCAGACCGGGACATTGGTCCACAAAATTACTTGCGTTACTTTCCATGTGAGTCTGGATGATGCTGGTTATCCTCTTTGGACCAGACCCTGCTCTTGCCCCTGGGACTGCCTTCCTGGCCAGGCTTGGGGTCCCTGGTGGTGCCTTGGAATGGCCAGACTGTGAGTGACTCTCATCACTGCCTTTGGCACATCCCAGCCTGCCTTGCTGAGGGCTGAGGGATGGGGCTGGTCAGGGAGGGAGGGCAAGGGTCTGCTGGCCCTTCACCAGCCCTCGGTCCTTGACAGTCACCTTTAACTGGCCATTTAACAGATAAGTTAAAAGGCACTGAAAAAAGTGTGTTGATTTAATCTCTCCTCTGAACAGTGGCATCTCATACTAAGCTGCATTTAACTCTAGCTCTGACCAGGTCCCAAGGAATGTAAATTGCAAAGCTGTGTTCAGATGAGAAACCCCTGTCAGCCATGGTGAAGGTGCAAGCCGATAGTGGTGATCAACATTTTCCAGCCGAATACGAGTACAATGGTGGAATGTAAAAGAGGTTTATGAGAAATACCAGCCTGGCCCTGCTGGAAGCTCCATTCTTCATTTTTTCCACAGACTCGGTACAACATGGACAGCAGCAATAAAGTGGTGTTCTCACTACCCGCCCTACTGAAATGTGTGTTTTAAGCAACTGCTACATGGGGTGGAAAGTTTAGCTCTGTCCCGGTGCCCGTTCTATGTTTGGCCTTTTGGCTGAGACTGCTGAGGAGCGGGTTGTGTGAGGTTACTTCACATTATACGAGTCACTGTCCACTAGCAGCTGGCATCCAACTGCCAAGTCCTATCACATATGCATGTGTGCCCCCCAGCCCCGCAAACGCACAGGCAGCAGCCAGTTCTGACTTGAGCTCACTACCAGCTTGGTCCAGATTCGAATAAATGGCTTGAACTCTATCCACTACAAATCCCTGAGTCATCCTGTTATGCAGTAAAAAAATTTCCAAGACGGAGGTCCTTTTTGCTTGTCCATCTATTGAAGACTTGGACCTATGGATGAAAAATTAAACAAATAGAATGTTTTATGTGTCACAATGTTAATTTAATCCATGCACACTTCATAATTCATTTCATATTGGCTTCTCCCCAGGTGTCAAGAAATTTCAAACTAAATTTATCTGTTCATCTGACATATATCTGAACATTCACCTTTATAGCTCAATTCCTCTTCATGCGTGTAAAAACCCTCCTAAAAGAGCTAAAACTGTTTTATTATTTTAATTTTCATATTTTTATGACATAAACACCTACATTTAAAATGTCACTGTATTTGTGTTTATTCCACAGACCACTGAATCTTATGTGTAATAATTTCCAAGAAACACAATAGGTTTGGTTTTGGAAACTGAGAGACATAAGACAGATATAGTACTACCAGAACAACAAAACTTCCTGTTTAAAGACTGTCATACAGACATAAATAATCCCAAAGCAAGATTTTATATTTACATCATATAGGAACAGGCTGCCTAAGGAAGTCTCCTTCTCTGAAGATATTAAAAACCAGTCTGAATTCAATGGTGTGCAACCTGCTTTAGGTGAACCTGCCTTGGCAGACAGATTGGCCTAGGTGATCTTTAGAAGTCTCTTCCAACCCCTACAATTCTGTGATTCTGTGATCATACACTGTGATTTCTTATAATCAGTTTAAACAGGCCACAACCTTTTTTATCTATTCATTGTCTGTTTGGCACCTAAGCCACAAGATCCGCAGTTAACACACAAACTGACCACTTTTCTCACTAGTTTCAGACAAGCTAGTACTTTAGGACAGTGCTATCTAATGCACATTTAATTCTTATAAAACCATCTCTTTTAATTTTCTTGCTGTATGAGAATCTAAGACATGTGTGTGCTCGGAACAACACTGACATTAATAAAAAGGTCAAATGAAAGTGCTTATAATGGGCCAACAAAGCTGTGCTCTGAGCCAGACATTTATGGGCTAGCTTTGGCATAAAAGTCGACTTTCCACTCTCCTGAAAGCCATATGTACTTGGTTGCTCTCCTCACCACTGCAATCAGAACTCTTTGATGATTCTGAAGCTAGCAAATTACTATTTAACCAGTTATTCAGTTCCTCCCTTACATCTATACCAGGAATTGGAGTACTGTCCTCTTCTGCCCTAGGCTTTATTTCAGATCTGCATAGGCAACCCTCTTTGCTAGTGCTGGAAGAGGAATAAAGGAAGGGACAATTGCATACAAAGGCCTCCAACCTCTGAACAGGAGCAGATGAGAAAATAACTGTAGCAACCATCACCAGTCTGGCACTCCAAAAGAGTGTGTTGGGGCAAGTTAGATCTAGGAGAGGCAGAGCTCAAATGGTGAGTAGACAGTGGAATCAGCAAATTGACCACAATATTAATGGAAATACTGCTGCATTAATTCTTCCTCTGTAGTTTAGACATTTTCTTGGACAATCTCTTGTATTAATTTCTCGACATTTTTTTAACTCCATAGCTACTGTATTGATTTTAGTTGAAGACTACCTATAGAATAAAGTGTCACTCAGACTAAGTAACTGCTTTGAATCTGTTTGGGAGGAGTTAAACCTGTATTGAGCAATGATGAGAGGGCAAAGTAACATGATGTCCAGAAGAGGATGCAGAATGAAACTTCAAACCCTCACCGCAGTGGCAAGATTTAGGGGCATACTAATGTAGGGGTTAGTTAGGATACTTCTGATAATAAAATCTAAATTAATACTTTTGGGTCCTCTTATCCTCCACATAAATTCACACTCATGTTGTCATTGAACTACCTTTTCCCTTCCTAAGAGGTTTTCCAGGAGAAAGCAATGTGGTCCATAATTCAGATTTTAAGGGACCAAACTACTGTATGCATAAAATAGCTGGAGCTTTGTCAATTCCATCCTCACAGCTTGCTTTCCAGAGCCGAGCTGGCAACGAGAGTGGAAGGAGGTGTCAGAGGTGTTTGCTGCCTTTGGGACAAAAGCTGTAATTCTAAGAATGAGGTTTTTTATGGTTTTCTGTCTTCCTGAGAGACAAGAAAGCAATCATAATTTCATATTTGGGGTCTGTTGGCCATAGACACTTAGATATTATAGATAAAGGTATTATCTAAATATATTGTGAAAAGAGGCACATATTTTACCTACAAATAAGATACCAAAACTACAGTGGCAAAAATACTTATTTCTTGTGATATTTTTTTTTCCCCTAGGGGTTACAGAATTTTTCAATGCATATTAAAAAAAAAAAAAAATCAAATTTAAGTTTACATGAGTGTAAAACTGAAGCTACTATATTACTGTCAGTGGAGCTGTATAGTATGGCTAATTTATAAGGTGGCCAATCTACTTTAGAGATTATTTTAAATGAACTTTCATTATTTTAGGATATTAAACTGAACCATAACTGAAGGTGGAAAAAAGTTTTAATGTAAGTATTTCTTAAAAAATTGTCTTTTTTCCAAAATGAAATATTATCACTATCCTAATAATACCTGTCAGACTTGCTGAATTTTATTAGTGTGGATATTTGCATTAACTTCAGTACCATTTCTTGCAGTCTTATCCAGTATTGGGCTATAGGAAATTTTCCTTTTATTTAGTAGAAATGGGATATAGTCTTGGAAAGAACTTTGGGAACTTTTAGGATAAAGAGGAACACACTTTCCCTATAATTTGGTTTTGAGTCACCCAGAGGGAAGGCTGAGAGTTTCCCTATGAGATAATAAGATTTAGACTTTCTTCCTTGGACAACAGCACTTGAGAACCTACTTAGAGCTTGATATTTTTCCAACGCTCCCAAGTCTGCATTTAAGGTGATAAGATTACCATCCTGAAGCTCCAAAGCTCCTAGCTGAACTTGGCTTTTGTGGTTTCTAGTTTCTGGTCTCTCTGTCATACAGACTGATGAAGAGCTGGAAGCCACCAAATTTGAACTTCTAGATTTGTCTTAAACCAAACAAAATATTTCCATTTTTGAAAAATTATATTTATCCAGATTTACCTCATTGACTGATTATACCTGTGGTTCTGAGACAAAGCAAATACCATTTTTTCAACATCAGATTTCCCAAAGTACAGAAATGCTTATGTCCAACAAGAAAAATCCCATATCTTTTAATCCCTTTGCTGTCAGTAACCAGCTGTAAAGATGTTCAAACTAAAAAGACCCTCAAAATCTTCCACAGAAACTAAGTTCCAGCCCATGAATGTAATTTTTCAGTCCTGTATGTATTTAGGTCTGGACTAATAGGTTTCACGGATTCACGCATTCACAGATTTGGCAGAGTTGGAAGGGACCTCTAGAGATCATCTGGTCCAACTCCCCTGCTAAAGCAGGATTGCCCAGAGCACATCACTCAGGACTGCATCAAGGCAGGTCTTGAAGATCTCCAGAGAAGGGGACTCCACAACCTCCCTGGGCAGCCTGTTACAGGGCTATGTCACACTCACTGTAAAGTTTTTCCTCATATTTGAGTGGAACTTCCTATGTTCTAGGTTATGCCAATTGCCCCTCGTCCTATTGCTGGAAACCACTGAAAAGAGTCTGTCTCCATCATCCTTCAACCCACACTTTAGGAACTTGTAAACATAGATTAGGTCTCCCCTCAGTCTTCTCAAGGCTAAAGAGCCCCAGCTCTTTGAGCCTTTCCTCGTAAGGGAGGTGCTCTAATCCCTTAATCATTTTAGTTGCCCTCAAATCCCTGTAAAAAAGTTATCAAGAAACTTTAGATTGGCAAATTTACAGAATCTCTCTCCCTTGAAATTGATTTTAAACATCAAGCTATACCTAGAGTATGATGCCTTAAAGCTGCGAAAACCAAAGACAATTCCAGTTCATTACAGTCATGTGATAAAGAGCCTAAACTCAGTTTAACTGTCAGTGAGTCTTTATATGTGACCTGTAAAACTTAGAAATAAAAATTTATAATGGAAATGCTGACAGAAGCAGAATAGTATTTTAGCATAATTACTGATTGTTTTGACAATTTGGCATCTTTATCAAAATCAGTTCTGTTATGTTTTTCTGAACTCACAGGTATTCTTTAAATGTCATCCTGTAATTTTCTCCATGCCAGTTATTTTTCTAGTGTGACTACAGGTCTTTTTTGTTAAGATTTTCCAGAAATAAAATATTTTTTTCTGAATAAATTAACTGAATAATTTCTGAATAACTTTAACAATAACATTATTTCTGTGTTTTATACTCATGGACTTGCATTTGAAGTTTAGATAGCCTGGATAAATACTGGTGGAAGCATATTTACTGTCATGAACTCTTTTCTACAAACAGGTCCCTATTGGTTTATATCTATGAAATATGAATGAATACATGGTGAAGCATATTAATGATGGTATATTAACAATGGTAGAAATACTTCACTTCTTTGAAAGATATTGTTTTGATTATAATACGTGCTGGAGAAATGGACTGCAAAACAGTTACTCTAAAGAGCTGAGTTACCATTATGTCTGATCTCAGACAAGAGGCTGGGAAAAATTCATTTCTCCTATTTAGCTGAGGACCACTGAATCAAGGACCTAGCTGCTCAGTTGCAAGTCCAGAGACTAACCAAGAGACACCCCCCCCCCCCCCCCCCAACCACTCAACCAAGAGACAACCCCCCCCCCCCCGCCCAAAACCTTATTTTAATAAAATTAAATTAGTTTCAAATTCTAAACATGTTGTGAGACTTCAAACAGGAGAGCGGTTGTATGAAGCACCACATCCTCCTAAAAAAAAAAGGCAGCCATCAGATATTGAAGTAGTAGGATCATTCCTGAGGATTGCAATGGATGGTCTGTAATCGTATTTTTTGACGGAGTCCTGCCAGTATTTGTTATAAACATTTGCAGTTTTCTTGGCTTTCTACAGCATTATGGTTAATTGATTTTTTTTCCACTTTATTTTACTTGCTTCTACTCAATCATTATTTTAAGTTATCTGGATAATAACAAGATGTTGTATAGCTTGGATATGAGGAAAAAAAGTCATCCCAATCAGGATAGTGAAGTAATGGAAGAGGTTGCCCATAAATGTTGTGCAGTTTCTGTCCTTGAATGTTTTCAAGACACAATTAGAGAAAACCCTGAACAAACTTGTCTGCTCTTTGATCCCAGAGTTGGCTTTTATTTGGGTAGGAAGTTGGACTAGAGACGTCCTGTGGGCTTTTCCCACCTGAATGGGATTCTCTTCCTAATCTGGGGAGGTAGTGAAAGTAGAAACAAGAGTTTGCCCTTGTTCTCCAGCATCTCTTCCACTGTCTTCTAAACATAATGGCACAGATCTCTTTTCAACTACCTGTGCCACGGAAGGACCTTCTGCTTCAGGCATCAGGGAGACCATACTTTACAGTACATAGCAATACCTTTGCAATCTTTTCTAGTATGTGGAAAGTGACTGGGTCTAATTTCGGAAGCCTGTGAATCAAAGGGAGTGTTTCATAGCCCAACACAAATAAAAGCTAAAGCTAAACACCTACGCATTGAGAAAATCTATGTATTTATGCTCAGTCCTGAAATAGGGCTCCTTTGAAGGGAGGTGCTGTTAGAGCTGTGAATGCCAACACATAAAGCCGCTGAAGGTTAAGCTATCATTTGAAAATAACTATAAAGGAAGTTGGAAAAAATATTTTTTATTATAAATTTTTTGTGATTTCTTTGTTGGTTTGGATTTTTTTCCCTTAAACACAGAAAGTATTTTTGGTATGTTTTGATCCCTATTTAGCATACATTTTAGTCAATCATGTCAAGGAACTTGATTAAAACAATCTTGTGCTTTGACCTCATTCTACTTGATCATGCATTGCCTGTGTGGGAGATTCTCATGCATAATGTAACCCTTAGTTTAAGAACTGAGGAATACTAGCTGAATCGTTTCTTTTTTCCACATAGCTGGTGTTCTTAACAAGAAGTTGGTCCAGGTTTTTTATCTTTCAACAATTGCTGGTTTGAAAAATTAGTACAAAGTCTTCTTCAAAACCACTAGAAATAAATGATCAAGGAGAAGCCAGCTAACTGAGCTTCCTATACTACAAGAAAGTTTTGTTATGGAACTTCTTCTAAAAGACACCTTGATTTTGGATGAAGAGGTTGGCTTGACATCTTCAGAAATGAAGACTCTAATCAAAACCAGTTTCTCCATCTTGTGACTGACTGAATATCTACACAGTGTTTTTCTCAAGCTTTTCCTTCTAAAAGGGTCTTCATGGCCAGCAGATGATTCTCCCTCTCTACTCCACTCTCATGAGACCCCGCCTGGAGTACTGCATTCAGTTCTGGAGCCCCCAACATAAGAAGGATGTTGGGGAGAGGGTCCAGGGCAGGGTCATGAAGATGATCAGAGGGCTGGAGAACCTCTCCTATGAAGACAGGCTGACAGAGTGGGTGTTCCTCAGCCTGGAGAAAAGAAGGCTCTGGTGAGAGCTTATTGCAGCCTTTCAGTAATTAAAGGGAGCTTATAAGAAAGATGGGGACAAACTGTTGTGATAGGACAAAGACTAATGGTTCTAAAATGAAAGACGGTAGATTTCAATTAGATATTAGGAAGAAATTCTTTACTGTGAGGGTAGTGAGACACTGGAACAAGTTGTCCAGAGAAGTTGTGGATTTTCCATCCATGGAAGTGTTCAAGGCCAGGCTGGACAGAGCTTTGAGCAATCTGGTCTAGTGGAAGATGTTCCTGTTCATGGGGGGTGGGGGGGGGTTGCAACTAGATGACCTTTAAAGTCCCTTCCAGCTCTAACCATTCTATGATTCTACTATACGATGAACTGACAAAGAAGATCAGTCAGCCTAGTACTTGAGGATTTTGACTTTCCAGGCTGTAAAATTGTCCAGGAGATATCTGGACACTGGGATATACTATTCTGTAGTACCTAATGATTAAATTAAATTAATGAGAACCAAACAGATCCAGTCAGAATGGATCTGCAAAAACATTTCAGTTAAGACATACAGAATTATCACAGAAATAAAAAGTAAAAATAAATCCTTGTAAAGTTTGCTTTTGCAAAATAAAATGTAATTGTCTTTCATATTGACATCAAAGGCCACAATCATAATTTAAAATAATCACATTCCCTTTTGAAGTCCTTATTAAAATCAGGCATTGTCCCAATGTGCATATCCTACTTCCGTAAGGAAATCTTTTTTTTTTTTTTCCTTGTAGCTATAAAAAGAATTCTTTCTACTTTTAAGATAAAATTCCTGTTCTTGAAACTGACAGGTTAAAGGAGTTGAACATCAAAAGAAAATAAAGATGTTTTATTTCTGACTTATTCCAACCAGTTTCCTTATTTGAAGACTGAAGCTTTCAGTCTGACTGAACAGCATCCTGGCCTGTATCAGGAATAGCGTGGCCAGCAGGAGTAGGGAAGTCATCGTGCCTCTGTACTCAGCACTGGTGAGGCCTCACCTTGAGTACTGTGTTCAGTTTTGGGCCCCTCACTACAAGAGGGACATTGAAGTGCTGGAGCATGTCCAGAGGAGAGCCACCAAGCTGGTGAGGGGGCTAGAGAACAAGTCATGTGAGGAGAGGCTGAGGGAACTGGGCATGTTTGGTTTGGAGAAGAGGAGGCTGAGGGGTGACTTCATTGCCCTCTACAACTACCTGAAAGGAGGTTGTAGAGAGGTGGGTGTTGGCCTCTTCTCTCAAGGGAATACTGACAGGACCAGAGGAAATGGTCTGAAGTAGCAGTAGGGGAGATTTAGTTTAGATACTAGGAAGAATCACTATACTGAAAGAAGGGTCAGGCACTGGAGCAGCCTGCCCAGGGAGGTAGTTGAGTCACCATCCTTGGATGTATTTAAGAAATATGAAGATGTGGCACTACATGACATGCTGTAGTCGCATGCTCTAGTGGCTGAGACTGTAGGGGTTTTTTGTGTGTGTGTGGTTGGACTCAGTGATCTCAGAGTCCTTTCCAACCATGACGATTCTGTGATTCCCAGAATCCCTTACATAAGATGCCTTGGCATCTCCTTTAAAATAATGCTTTCCTTATGGAAAGATATCAGGGTGTTTTTGTGGGTGGTAACTGCCTGCTTTTTCTGGCTTTCTGTGCTCCCAGAAATCTTGGAAGGTTTGTATTGTGTGCAGGAGGTAATGGTTGCCTGAGTCCCAAGAGGTGGGAGATTTGATTCTGAGGCATCAGCTCTAAAATTCCTCAGGATTCCTTCTTCCATAAGTCCCAAATAAATCATACATTTCGCAAAAGGACTGGAATATGAATGAAATAATTTAGGACAAGCATTTCTTGCAGAAAACATGGAGCACTTCAGTACTCCCCAAGAAATCCCTCACCAAAGGGAAACCAGTACTGGGTGAGAGGAAACTGCTGAGTACTCCACATCAGATCTTGTTTGAAATGAGTCACACAGAAAACGGCACTTGCTGTAGAAGTTTTTAGTGACATTTGATACGACAACTGAAAGTTTCATCTAGTGATGCTCCTCCCATCAGGCAGGCGGAAAAGCAGAGGTAAAATCATTCTCTGCTGACGTCAATGGGAGTCCTGCCACTGTCTGAGACCAGGGCCAGGATTCACTCCAGGACTTTTTCTCAGGTGATTTATCATAATTGTTTTGATTTGGCAGTCTCATAGTTGAAAACCCACATTGCCTTTTTATATATTGCATTAGAATATATTTCTGTTGTTTATAAATTGTTTTCTACTAGCTGAAATCATGCTACTGTGTGCTCTCTAATATCTGTTATGTACCCTTCTAATTGAGGTTGCTTCTGTTTGTTTTAGAGAGTGTCTTGTGGATTTGCTGGAGATTTGGCTCTTCATTTTGTGGTTGCTGGTGATCACCAACATTTGAGTAAGAAATCCTCCCATTCACAGAGAGGTAATTTTTGGAGCCAAGGATAATGCTAGTTCTGTTTGTTGAGCCCTAATGATATAGTTCAATTTCTATTTTTGAGAGCCTAGACTTTGCTAGCCGTAGTAAGGTACAAACACTAACAAGGTTAACATGACCCTTTAGATGTCCTACCTAAATGTCATGAAACAAAAATATTCTCTCTTTACTTAGTATGCCGTCAAATAACTCATTTACAAATTCTCTGTAGAGAAAAATCAAATTACAAATAAAATAGTTTGAGATCTTCTGGTAAGAACACATACTTTTCTGTTAAAGTTACACCACATTAATGCTTTTTAATTTGTAGATAGTTCATTGAAATATGATAGCAGATAAATATTTCCAAGTGCTTGAATGAGTGTTCTGGTAGAGTCCTCACCTTATGGGCTATCAAATTGGCTAGTTGTGCTCATATTTGTGATAAAATGCAATACAGGAATACATTTATTTCAGTGGTGTGCTCTAGTTCTTGGATTTCAAAAGTTCTAGTTTTCTTCAAATTTTGCTTTCAAATGAAATCAGAATTGTGGAAACCAATTTAAAATTAAGGGAGCTGAACTGAAAATCCTCTTAGAATATCTATACTCTTTTCCCCCTTAATACAAGAATACAAATGCAGCAATTGTGATGTCCTCAATACACCTGATGTAAAGAATAGAAACATTCAAATAGCAATCAAGTTATTTTTAGAAAATATTAATTTGGATAATAGACAAGTAACATTCCAGCCTAATTGGTGAAAAAAAGGAAATAAAGCAGACTGAGCATGACTTACTGTATAAACTTTCTTTCCAACCAGAAAGTGAAGGGCTAGGAAATGTTAACAGAATATGAAAAACACGACTTGTTCTGTTGAGTTAACATTGGCTTCACACCAGTGGTTTGCATAAACCATGGACAGTTGTCATT
Organism: Calidris pugnax; assembly: GCF_001431845.1. NCBI lineage: Eukaryota > Metazoa > Chordata > Aves > Charadriiformes > Scolopacidae > Calidris > Calidris pugnax. The sequence goes on along the minus strand of NW_015090805.1, from coordinate 9,957,688 downwards.
ATGTTCAACTTCAGGTAATTCTGTCAGCCGAGCTCAATTGGATTGAAGGACAAAACTATTTTTGAATATTAATATCTTTATCTATCTGTGTATATAAAAGAACTGACAAATTTTATATTAAGCTAAAAATCCAAGAGCAGGTTACTGAAGCTCTACATATGAAAGGCAAAAAAAAAGTCCTTGAACTTCTAGCAAATGTCAATTCTCCAATCTACTGAAAGAGGGTTCACACAAGTCTACACTGAGCTAAATGTTAACTTCTCATGATCTTAAATTATTTCCCAATGGTTGGGAGAGATCCTGCTGAAGAAACCATAATTTTTTTTATTTTTTTTTTAATGATGTAATAAGATACTTATTTTATTGTGCTAATGAGTTAAAAACTTTCCAGAGGTCTAGAAAAACCTTAGCTAGGAACTTTAAAGCCAGTTAGATAACTTACAAAATAGCACATTGCTATGTTCTTTAATTTCTGGATACAAATGGGAAAGGCATATCAACAATACTGTAAAACAGGTTGCTGCCATGATTTTTGAAGTCCTAAAGGTAGCATAGCTTGCCTAAAAGGAGAAGCATAATTAGTTAATGAAACAAATGCTGCATTATTTTAGTGGGTAAAGCATGTGGAATTTCATAGTATTTTCTGTTATTTCATATAAAATGCAATCCTAGAAGCAGGATTTCTACCTGCATCTGGCTTCCAAGAGGCATTTTAAAAGTGGCATAAAAGCATGTTCATGCTGGTAGTCACATTTTGGGAAGACAGGATAATATATTCTTATGAATACATATATATATACACATATATGAATACATATAAATATTTCTATGAGCACTACAACCAGCAAGTGGTTGCTAGTGTAAAGTAACCAGAGAAAACTGTTTGGTTTCAAGAAATGAATTAAGATTGTGCAGCAGAAACACATCTTGTTATTCTTCATACTACCAGTGTTAAGTCCCTTCCACAATAAGGTATTCAACTGCATAAACAGCTGGATACCTCAGAAAAACAACATACAATTTGCTGAGATGTTCAGAAACTAGAGATGCTAAGAGACGCCATATACAATGAAAAAGATAGATAGTAGGGTTCAGTATGGAGGTGACATTACTTTCATTGCATAAAATGTTTTTTGAAATATGTGTGGTGTTTAGCTCAAAAACAGGGAGTATTTTAAGATTTTGTAATTGTTGTCATATGGCAAATATGATTTCTTTTCTTTAAGGCCATTCATATCTGATAAGTGGATGCACTTCCCTGGTGTACCTGATTAATAAGTGTACAAAATCTGTTGGTCCAGATTGTCCAGATACAACCGCAGGAAAGCCAACACCTAACATCCCCCTAAAAAAGCAGAAAGCATTAAAATGAGGTCTGGGAATGACACATAATGTATGTAGGGATTATACTTGCAGGTAGAAATACTTCTTTGATTCACTGTGTTAGAACCGTACTGATTTATATTTCCACAAATAAAAAGGGTTATATGAGTCAGTATCAGATTTCCAGGTCTGAATCCATATCAGGGGTTTTAGCAAATAAGACCAAACCAGAAGTTATTTTTTTCACTTCTGCTTTGGATTAGACATAAAAAAACAAATAGAACATTAAAACATATAAACATATAAAAACTAAACAAGTCCACTTGTATCTAAATAAATTATTTCAATAAATAATTTTATAAATTAAAACTACATGAGAGATATTCTACAGCGTGATGTATCTTTACCAGCAGACTCAGCAAAGGGGTACTTTACTTATCTTTTGTGAAATTTGGTACTTTTTTGGTGCAGTAACATATGGAAAATGAGAGATGGACTGGGAAAACCAGAATTATAATAAAAATGGCACAAGCTGGTAATTGGCATCTCAAATATTTTTTTCTGGGATAGAATTTAAGGTCAGTCACAATATTTCTAACTCTTTCTCCTCTTCATCTTCTATTGGGGTACTTTTAAAATGAAAATGAAGCCTAATGCATTGACAAATGTATGCGCTAAATAATTATTAAGTGAATTCAACTGTTAAGTTTCCATCTTTGACAAAATATTATACACTGCCATCTCCATACTGACTTGGATCTAATCCTCAAAATGTCCTTGGCTCAAGAATGGCTTACAATAAAGTCTTGAGCCAAAGCAGGCATTTTCTTGGCATTAGGTACAACTGTCTCTGCCCATCCCTGAGAAAGTGTTGCAATAAACAGGGCTCAGTTCTACATTTATTTATAATTTTACACAATAAATGCATTAACCATTTACTCAATCTGAAAAGAAAGAAAAGGAAAAGGAAAAAAAGGAAAAGGAAACGGAAACGGAAAAGGAAAAGGAGAGAAAAAAGATTAGTGTCTGATAGAAGAGGTATATAGGCCAGGTGCAATGTGAGGGGATGGTTTAGAGAAGGAAAACTTATGGCTGAAAGGCAGCAGTGAATGTGAGTTCTTAAAACACTGAGATAATTATGTTGTACTGATATATAAATGCTGATAACTGCTGTCCTTTAATCAGAGTCCAACAGAAAATGAACTAGATTTCTGGCAAAATAAAGATATGTTATTCCTCTTGCTTAATTTATCCACACAGTCCTGCACTAAGTTATACCACAAGTGTTTTCTGCCAGTTTCCAAACAGATACAGAGGCTTGAGCTTCCTCAGTGTATTCATTTCTTGTTGAGAAAGATATTGGTGTGTTGTTTTTTGCCTTATCACAGAGTTTCAGGCAATTAGCTTTTATCTAGGCCTTTTTTTAAAATGAAGAGCAGAAAAAAAAAAACAAAAACATCTTGGTCCAGAAGCCTGATTATATTAAAAGTCTTCAGGAATACTGATGGCTCTAGACTCACATCCAAGGAGTAAGGCACTGGATCAGTTGCACAGTTACTGCTGTTTATAAACAGCAATATTCTGTATACGTTTCCTATTATAAAATGTTTAAACAGCCTGAAACCCTTTTCTACAGGAAAAAATAAATGAAAGGCAAGAAACAAAGACAAAAATGTAACACTTTGAAGTGAACTCAGCTTGGACTATTTCTGTAGCATTACATCACTGCTGGGAAACTACTGTACTGTGGTCATTTACTGGAAAACTAAATGCATAGAATATGGAAGACATAAAAATTTAATAAACTGAAGGTAAAAACAGTGAACTATGCTGAAGTCAAAATCTGAAGGATTTCAATTAAACTCAGCTAATTTATATACAGAAACCAAAAATGGTCTTCAGAATTTTCACTTTCTTGTCATGGTTACAGACTGGTTAAATGCTTCCAAGAACTATCATTTACATTTATTTGACTTACTCAATGTTTCATTTAATGTCATTAACATATGGTTAACCTCAAATATATTTAACACCAATTTTACTTCTTAAAATAAATCCAGTGTTCCAACTCCGTTTATTTATTTCAAAGTCTAAACTGTGGGCCAAGGAACAGTTCCAGTGCACTATTAAAATCAATGAGATTCTTCTCTTGACTGCAGACAATATTGACTCAAGCCACCCATCCAGACTCCCAGGTCTCAGGTGGTACAAATTAACTCATGTGCTTCAGAGAACCAGTGGCTGGGAGACCTTGTAGGACCTCAGCTCTGTTCCCTAAAGGACAATGCAATGTCAGAATAAAGGGTGTTCATTCTTGATTTAGCAGAAAGACTTAATGGGCATATATGGCTAAACATTGCAATTATTAATGACAGCTGAGCCGTGAAATGTGACACAGCAAAAGGAGAAAGTCTGTCATGGTATCAATAGCCACTAATGCCCTAGAGGCAGATAAGGCTTCAAACCTGTTGTGTCTCCACCACAAACCTCACCTGGTCTTGTTTGTTCCAGAGATACAGAAATGAATGACAGGGAGAAATGGTCTTCAATATCATATGTATAAAATAATATCTTCATGGAAATGTGTGTTCTTCAGGAGTAGAGTTCAAAAATTGTAGCTGAAATCAGATATTTTGCATATAACTTCAGGCATATCATTCTTCTGATTTGGAGTTGGCAGAGTGCTTGATGCCATGTTTTCTGTCAGATTATTGCTGCAGTGTTTGCTTTCATTTCACATTTAATTAACAAGTGCACTCAAATAAGAAGTGTCAGCACCTGCTTAAACCTCCATTAGCCGCACCGGCTTCCTGATCAATCATTTCAGCCTGCTGAAGGATGAAACCAAACCAACAGTACCATTTCAGTGGTGTGAGAAGATGTTGCCTACCACTCCTGGCATCATGACAGAGCAGTTCTGTCAAGCTGTAAATGACACTGCTGCTGGGAGGGATTCTGAGCAGCAAACAACAAACAACAGCAAAACATACAGCCCCAGACATATTTCACAATTTATTTTATTTTTTGTTTCACTTGAGAGGTTTTTTGCCACTTGTTTGCTTCTCAGACAAACTGAAATTACAAGTTATACTACAAAATAGATTGGCATTTCACTGTTGATTAGTCTGCTTGGCTGAAAATCATTTGTTTCTGTCATCTACTCTTTTTTCACTCAAACCTGTTCAAATGACATTTTGGTCTGACATAATTCCTCCAGCTCATCCATACAGCATATAAATGTCTATAACTTTCTCCAGTCATAAATATTTGTGACTGTATTTATCCTCCTTCCCTTCCCTTCCCTTCCCTTCCCTTCCCTTTCTTGAGCTCCTAACTATGCTTCAGGACTAGAATAATAAGTTTGGAATAGTTCAGTATATCTGTGAAAGGTTTCCACACTCAAAGAATTTCACAATTAAGCAAGAAACTAGGTTCAAATCTCCAGATTCCAAGTTCAGTAAGTTCAGTGTCCAACCTCCAAGATCACTCCTCCTAACAAGCTATTTAGACACCTATTTAGTGCACATGTACTCTCCTTTGAGGTGAAGCCTAGCTTGTTTTAATAGGCAGATCAATTTACTGCCACTGAGGTGAATTTTTTTCTTTACACAGTAAAACACAGACTACACCTCTGTCCTCTGTTAGACCCTGAAGTCTTTGGGTAGCCACATCTTTGCTTTAACCTCACTGGTGACTGAGGAGTTAGGTCAGAAATATGTATGATTCTGGAGCTTAACATGTTGCAGCTACACATATAAAATGATAAAATGTAAGAAACACTGACACAACATCTTGATGAATTTGTTAGTGTCCGTAATATACCTGTCAAAACTGCTCGAGCTCACATCAAGCAATAAAGTGTTACATTTGGGATATTTTATTGGTCTTTTTCTTCTTCTTTATTATTTAAACCTGCATGGTTTTATTTATTACCACTGTGTTTTAAAAGTGAATATTTGATATAAATGATGAAACTGAAAATCTAGGGACATGCATTTTTATGATACCAAAATCTTTCTGAAAATTCAAGCGGTGTCTTTCTATTTTGGGGCTGAACAGTCTCATCCCTCTCAGAAGTTCAATGGTAGGAAGCAATGGTTTCCCACTAGCTATCAGATGTGGAAGCTATTTGTGCTGCACAATCCTTTTTGGCCTGTAAAAGCTGACATTGCTTTTGGATGTAACTATTATGTGGCAACCTAAATTAATGTTTAATATTATTTTTTATTTTGTTTTCTTTAGCATGTTTGTAGCCACGTTAGAGTTCACAAACAGAACAGAGCTCATCTAAATTCACATCCCTAACCATCTGAATGGCTTCTTTCAATTTGTTCAGTCCCATGAGGGTATTCCAAATACTTCTTTTTATTTTTTTTTTTAGCTTTCATTTCCTCCCACTTGTCTTCCACTTACACAGAAGACTATTTTTTTCCACTGAAAATGTCAACATTTATTGCTTTGTTGGGCCACCCCTGAAGAAACAAAAATTGACCCAAGGTGTCAAGTCTGCTCTTTTCCTTTTCCTGCTCTCCTTCCCTCTCCCATAAATTAAAACAAGGTTAAATAAATACTTTGTTGTGAGTAGTACAGGTAGAACTCTGTCAATATTTCCTTATGCCTTCTTACACAAGGTTTAAATACATACAAGAAAAGTCTATCAAGAAACTCTCTGTCATAATTTCTAGGAATTAACTTTTAGTTTCATTATTAATTAATGTCATAACCAGTATCATAATAATCATATTTTTATTATTCTTTATTCCCAGCCTCTCAAGCCACTCATCTAGAGAATATATCCGGTGTTCAAGTCTTCTAAGTCTGAATAGAGAAATCTATATCCAGACTTATTACAAACATGTGAGAAAGACACCATTCCCTCTAATTGCTCCAAGACATGATGCAATAACAACTCAGGTTCAAGAGCTTCATCAACCAATTCCCCAGTGATAAAATATTAAGCACAAAGACAAGAAAATGCTGCATAGGTAAACTGGGCTTTTATTCATATGTGTATATATATACTCTTATTTACATATATATACTCTTCACCTGGGAAAGGATCAAATATTTGCATGAAATAAAACAAACAAACAAAAAGAGTATGGCAGCATTTGTGAAGGTACCAGTTATAAAAAAACAACAAATATATCCAATATAGTTTCCTTATTTCAGGTTAAGACCATGAGAAAATAATTTCTGCTTGTCTGCATTGATTAAGTTGCTGAATAGTGAAGTTTTTTCCAGTTCTTTCTGTCTCTTCAGATTAGCATTCTCCTAGATTCTTCACACTCCTGTGTCTTCAGAGTAGAGGACTTGATAGATAACTCCCTTTTAGGTTTTGGAGAGCCCTGGAGAAATCCTGGAGCATGGAGGTCATTCCTATGTTGTTTGTTTGCTTTACTGTTTGCTTTTTATAAAAGGCATATTTCAATGTATCACATTTCTTTAGACAGGCTGTGTGCAGTATAATGCTTTATAGATTCTTAATAGTATCATTTTGTTCAGTAACTGGAAGTGTGTTTGTTTAATAGCATTTGAATAACACCTTAGGAAGCAGCTGCCTGCTTTAAAGGTACTGCTGGTAGCATAAAGATCCTTTCATAGCAGTGCCACTAGAATCAGAGTGTTAAGATAAAATGGGAAGACTGTAGTGAACCTCAAGCTTGAAGCTTCTGGAGAAGTAGTTTAGTAACCAAGCCACCATTTTGTTACCCGTTAGCTGACTGTGGTGATTACTTACACTTGAGAACTATAGTTCAATACAGGACAGTGAGAGTTCATTGCAGTATTATTATTTGGGGGAAGGTTGGTAGTAAGTTGTCCCCCATAAAGACAGCTTAATTATTTTGCTATTCCAGAGCTGCTTAAAAATCAACAATTAAGAAGTCTTAGTTCATACCAAATCTCCACTGTGAATTCTTAGATTTTTTTTTTTTTTTTTTTTAAGTAGTAAGCATTTGGCACAAACACAAATATTTTCCAAACACATTTATGAATATCTGAGGAAGTAAAATGATTGCAGATAAGTTCAGGGAAATGAAGAGCACCAATGAAAGGAATGGAAGACCATGCTGAATTTGGAGGAGACATTACTGGCACCAGTAGGAACTACACTCACTCAGTATCTTGAAGGATTAGGCTCAAAAGAAATATATTTGCCAAAAGAAAATTGAAAAGCATATGTAAAACATTAAGAAAGGTATTATACTAAAAGGAAGAATGAACGGTAACGATTGACCAATGACATTTATCAAGGCAGCATCCTTTAGCGACCACAACAGAACTCAGAAATGCTCAAATGTGTTTCCACAACATTATTCAGCTTTAAGGCACAGGACAAGTCATTTCCCTCCCACCCTTACCAATTTTGAGCAGAAGTGATCACAGTGCTGAGGGCTAAGTGAATGTGTATGCTTTTGTAGGATTGTGATTTGAACTGAAGGCAGACAAAGGTTAGTAAAACTTGCCACACAGAATCATTTGAACTTTTTCACAGCAGGGACTGACTTGCAGTACATGTTTTGGCCCAGAACAACCAGGCCATGATTTTTACTATTCTCATCATCTAACCTTAATATAAATAACCACCACCTTTATATTTGATACTATTTGGTAATAAACACTAGCTGATAGTAAATTGCACTTTTTTCTTTCTTTGATATTTGGTCATTCTTTACTTAAAAGAAAAGAGGTCTGCATGGAATTGGTTTTCAGCTACTGGAAGTTGATAAGGATTCATTCTCACAGAAGCTGTTTTGCCAGTTTGGTGCCTGGATTACCCAGAACAAGTCAGGAGTCAGACTCAAACTCATTTACTCTAGTGAAAGAATTCTGAAATAATTTCTCCATAACACCCAGCATGATCAGTGTGGTAAGCTATATGAAATGGCCTACTTAGTTTTCTGGGGAAAAGTTTTGTCACAAAAAGGCCAAAAAAGTAACAGAAAAGGATTTAACAAGCTAAGCAAGGAAAATTTTATAAAGTTATTGCTAAGCAAGTCATGTGCATTGTCCTACATTGATAATCTTTAAGGGAAAGGACTGCAAAATAAGGACAGTAACTGCTGAAAGTGCTTGTGAGTAGCAGTTATTTTTATTACAGCTTTTAATGGGTATTCTTCTTATTAATTGGTACACAACAGAGAAAAGAAACCAAATAACATGGGCAGAGGCCTAGCTTTTTCTCTTTGTATGTTTAAATAGAGAGTATAGTGATAATATTACTATGTGCTTGCTTGTTTATTTCTATCAAGATACAGACGTGCAAGTAGTCTGAGCTCTACAATGATAATCTAACTAAACTGTCCTACAATGTTTCTAATTAAATTTTAAAAGATATACAACCCTGCAGATAATTACAAAAGGTGAGATACTAGAAATATAATCCAGATTTATATCGGAGAAAAGAATAGAAATGTGTTCAAGCAGGAAGTTTTGTTTTAAAAAGTGTCATTCTAAAAATACTTAGATGGGAAGAATTTTGAGAAAAATAAAAGTGACAGACTTACTGAGGTTGCTAGGAAAAATGATGAATTTATATGAATTTACTTTGTATTTATCAAATTAAAGGAATTTAGCACATGGTTTGCTGATTAACATCAGTTCAGAGTCGGATTGCAGTCATATGCTGTAATGAATCTTACTCCACACATACCTTTCATTGAGAGAACCCAAGCTAAGATTTGTTGTGATACTTCAGGAATTGGTGGCCAAAGTGATTTAATTTGTACACACTGTATTCAAGAGTTACAGTGAATAAATACTACTGTAGTCAAAATAAGAATCCAGCCCCTTTATGTGTAAAATAAGATAACAGTTATGCATATGCGATACTGCTGACATAAACATCATGGATTAGAATAGAAGATTAAATCTGCTGGAATAGCACTGAAAAACACTGAAATACCAGAGAATGGTACTTCATGTCTGTAAGAACTAAAGTAGTAAATGACTTATGGAATGTAAAATGGAATGATGTATTCTAAAACAAAAATATTAAAATCTAAAAGTAATTATGAAAAATTTTATGAAAGCCATCCTTCTATATCTCAGGGAAGACAATAGCAAAGACCTGTTTCCAGTGGCAGTGGCTGATATAGATTTGGCTTGATTTGGTTTTCCTTCTACAACCTCCCTCCATATTGATATCTCTGTCATAATAAAATAGAGATAGAAAGTATATTAATATGGTAGATTTTGATTGCATTAGAAACTGGAGAAAAAAGAAGGTCTAGGTTTTATTTCCCAATATTAAGCAAGTATGTGCATTTTTTTTCTATTTAGATCAAACTTTTTTATCACCTTCTCAGTTGTAATATCAAGAAAACTACAAAGTCTTTTGTTATAGTTACTCTCTAATGACACTAATACCTTTGTCATTTATATGAGGAATTTAATCAGAGAAAGTTAAGTGATTATCTAAAGTTCTAAGACTGTGATAAAGGAGCATCTTAAACCTTAATCAATAAAGTTATTGCTCTCTTCACTATATTTTCCTTATCTTCAAAAGTCCTCAATTTGTTACAGGTGCAGTAAAATGAGAATGTCATGCTTAAATTTGCAGTTACTAATTTCTTTGTAATGAGAAGTAAAAACAGAAAAATGACAGTCATTTCTAATTGCCAATGGGAAGACTGAAAGGACTAAGATAGCCACAAAAGACCTGCAGATGCCTAAAACAAAGCTACTTGTAGGCTAGAGACAAGTTCTCTCACAATGATTAATTCCCACAGAAAGTGAAATGCCATGATTTGTCCTGGTTGGGTCTTACTACACTTTTCAGCTCCTGTTACTTTCACCAATCAGTCCACCGTGGCTCAAACTAATACTGCTCCCAGGTAGCTGATACAGTGCACACGTTGCTTGATGCTCACGTGTGCACATTGCATGTTACAGCTCCTGGCTTCTACAAAACCTGTAAAGAGGAAAAACTATGTCCTTCACACAAAGGGTATTCTAGCCAAATTTCAAACTTTTGTGTTAGCACAACACTGAGCTGTCTCAACACAGTTTGTCAGAATTAATTTCATATCATAAAATATTTTATTTTCTTTTGTCTTTTTCACAGAAATGGTTGGGCATTTTAACTGAAATTTGCCACCAGAAACGAGATGGGAAATACCAGCTTAAATAGTGTAGCCAAACTGCAAGTAATTGCAAACAGTATAATAGAAGGAAGTGTTTGGAAACCCATAATACAGCTGGGACTAATATCATTACCCACCTCATCAAGAAAATATATTACAAGTTTTTGTGGTTTCATTAAGAGTACTCCAAATTGTATTTAATTTCGAAAAATTAAAACAAACAAACAAACAAATATATTTCATAATATATTTCATTAATTAATATTTTTGGTTATTGAAGAACACTGGCCAAGATCTCAGAAGGGAATACAAACTGTTTTGCCATGTCAAGGTTAATTTGATAACAGTTGTGCACCAGTAGGATTACTTTCTATATACTGGTACAAGTACATAGAAATTGTTTTAAAAGCAATTTGTTCAGCAAGACACTTTTGCCCTTTCAGAAGAAAGGTACTGCCTTCTGTTGTAACACTAGTCTGTGTAAACCAAGGGACACCAGCAAGAATAATTGCAAGTGATAGCAAAATCTTAAAGTAGACAGCAACAAAGAATTCTTAATTATTCTTGGAGGTAAGCAAGGGATTCTTTCTTAGGAACTGGAGTCAAAACCAGTCCTCAAAGGCCATCAGTATCTTCTGAAATAAAAAATAATACTTTGTCTTAAGAGAATAAGTAATAAATTATCTTAAGAGAAAACAAAGCTTGTGCAGCATATGGTTGATTAATATAGAAATTAATTTTTCTAATAAAGGAATCTGTACACTTGTTCAGTAGAGTTGCCTTTCCAACTCAGGAATATTTTAAGAAAACAGAGTGACAATACCTTCAGCAATAAGAAGGAGGGGAAGTGAATACGCTTTAAAGGCCTGCAATGTTTTGAGTTATTTTATTTAAGTTTGTGTGGTACTGTCAGTTTGGTGCATTCCTATGGTCTCCTGGGGTTTGCATGGTTCCAGGATTCCCCTTCTGCAGAAGGACCAACCATAGGCTCCATAAGAATAGGAGCATCAAGGAATAGAAACTTGCAACACTTCGTTATTTGCATGTAGCTATTTCTACACAGCAGAGCTTGGCTTCCTGAATGCATTTGAAAGAGCTAACTTTGAAAACTGATGAATAATATTTGGCATATAATGCCAGCTCTTTTTATCTGAGCAAATTGGTTTAAAGCATTAAGCTGCAAAATTAAGGATAACTTTTGCATAGGAGTAATATTCTGTCAACCACAACTAGACTCACCTTTTCTGTCTTTAATGTTTTGTCAGCCAGAAGAGCACTCCCTTTTTGTATAACCAAACATTTTCATTACAATACGTATTTATTCTTCTTCTGACAAATCTGTGAACATACCGGCTTTTTAGGAATGCATGGACAAATAATATCACTCAAACAGTAACTAGCTCTACATAGCATCGTATTTCATGCTTTGATATGCATCTTCTGCACATGTTGGTCTGCGTATGCCTGAAAAAGCCATTCACCTGGAGAGAGACGATAATGTTCTTTATGGTTTCACATTGTAAAATACATGGAATGTTTCATTCCTGAAATAGTTAAGCTCCTCATTTCTGTACTACTATACATTGTTAGTTCAGGCTCTCAGCTCCCCAGCAGAATGATTTGTGTGCAATCTCCCCAGTTCAGGTGTTAGTCAGCAGGCAGAGATTTAGCGGGGACTCCCAGCAGAGACCTATAAAACTGACCAGATTGCTGCCTCTCCATAATGACTTCTTTTCAGAGCACAGTCAGGAAGGCTTCCTCGCTATTCATCAAAGGTGTGTGAGTGTTTATACTGGCATCACTCTCTGGGACGAAGACCTGCTGGCTGTTTGAGTGCAGTGCGTAATGTGCTATGAAAAGGGAGTTCAGAGCGTGAGGCCCAAGTGTGCTCTGCAGGCCAGTATTTTAGCCACAACTGATGGAAAACCAGGATTAGTCAGGCCAGGCCTGGGCTGTGATGTCAGAGCTATATTAGCCTCCATGAATCATTTTATCTCAAGCAGAGCCTGCCACGGTCTCATGGATGCTCCCCTCTTTAGCCTAGCGTAAGACGTGCTTTCAAACCCCACCTGGACCACGCAGCAGCAAGAGCAGTGAGGTGCCCAGGAAGAAGTGCCACATCACAGGCCACCCATACACCTCTTCAGAAATGCTGAGAGTCTGAAAAACTCCTTGGTGACAAGCCTGCAAAAACATGGTTCTCTGACCTTGCATTTTTTACATCTGCCAGAGATTCAGTTGGTAGCCTAATCTTAAACTCATGCTGTTTTATTTCAACACCAAGAAACCAAAGAAAGTTGTTGAGAAGAGAAATCTACTCATTGTCATTAAATTTATCACCTTTTCTAACTGTGACCAAGAAAAACACTTAAAAATACTCATATTTTCAACTCCTGTATTTCATGTTGGTCTATCCTTTAAGGCCATTTACCCATAATTTTTGTGAAATAGAGGAACAGTTCTATTATGTTTTGGCAACCCACCATATATACTTTATTTTCTTTTGTTTGGGTTAAGATTTCTGTCACCATGTCTCCATCATACAGTAGATTCACTATAAACTCTTTCTTACATTGTCCATTTATAAATACCCTTATCATTGGAGTCCTATTCCCATGTGTTGCCAGCCCTTGAAGAGAAGATTTGACAACTATTTGACAATTGAAAACATTGTTGAAAGTTCAAGCTGACTCCCAAAAAAGCCTGAAGCTGACCGAACTGTTGCAAAGGAATGCTTCTTTTACTGGAATTGCTAGACTTGAGGGTTTGTTTGTCTTCCTCTTTTTCTTTCTCCTTCTTTTCTGTAATAGTGACAAAAAAGGAAGGGGGGAGAAAAAGAAAAAAGAAAATAGAAATGAGAAAGGAGAAATAGTAGTTGGAAATAGTAGCTGGTTTTTAGTAGAAACTAAAAAAATAACTATATTTTTTGTTGTTGTTTTAATCAGCTATGTGAGTAGCTCTAACAGCATAAGACTTTGCCTTAACTCTCCTCATTATGGAAAGTTTGAGAAGATTTACTGCATCTGTCTCATGTTGTGTTTGCACTGAGTGTAGAATGGAGGAAAGACAAAAGGAAAAGATTAATGAGGTGTGCTGTCTCTTATGTGCTATCTTAATGCACTGGGATCTTTTCTGATGTTTTCTGTTTGCATAAAACCTCGTTAAGTTCTATGTTTAAATTTTAGTTCTGGGTTGAATAAGCCCCACTCACAGTGAAGGATAATGAAGACTGCCAAAATTTTATGCAGCTGTAAATCAAGCCGACTAAGGATGCCTGCTATCGCCACCTAAAAAATTAGATTGGCCAGGTTCTCTTAAAATGTGACCAGGCTGTCTCAAAATTCACTGTGTACTAGCTGACTCAAGCTGAAAATTAGTAATACTCTAAAATTAAATAGAGTTTTGTCTAGACTTATTTTAGAGTGCTGATGAAAGAAAATAACTGCATAACAGGAAATTAAACAGTGATGGTTTACTGCACACTCAGCATATTTTGCCCTCTTTTGTAAAAAATCTATTCAGAATTTATCTTTATATTACTATATAAAATATATCTAAAATACTTTTACAGCAGAAGTAGACTAGGGTAATCATCAGAAATGAGAAAATTTTTCAAAGCCAACATTGGCCCCACCTCCACTTATCCAATCTGAATCTCAAGTCACGTGAAGACAGATGCTATTAATCTCTCCTAGTTCACTGTGCTTTCCCAATTTACCAAAAGCAAATCAAATCACGGTGATGGACTTCTGGTGTTTGGATCCATGATTCAGAGCATTTTTACTGAATAGATAGAAGGGGTATTTTTCTACCACAGTTACTAGATGTTCTTCTTCTAGAAATTCTATTCAATATGCTTGTGGTTTTTGTTTGGTTTGGCATTCTGTAAATAAATGTTTCCTGCTTGAGTTATTTTTTTTCTTTTAAATAAATTCCAAGATATGATTTAATTCCTGTTCTCACAACAGTGGTTAGGAAGCATTTGTTTCCGTCAGGTATAGATTCATTTCTCAGCTTCAGCTCTAGCTGTTGTCCAATCCTATCTACAGGATGAAGCTAAATATTACAGATAAAGGGACTGAGAGTAGCCCTGAAAAGAAGGATTTGGGCATATTGGTGGATGAAAAGCTGGACATGAGTTGACAATGTGCACTCACAGCCCAGAAAGCCAACCATATCCTGGGCTGTATCAAAATAAGCATGGCCGGCTCTACTCCGCCCTGGTGAGACCCCACCTGGAGTACTGCATCCAGCTTTGGAGCCCTCGGCACAGGAAAATCATGGACCTGTTGGAGTGGGTCCAGAGGACGGCCACACATATGACCAGAGGGATGGAACATCTCTCCTATGAGGACAGGCTGAGGGACTTGGGTTTGTTCAGCCTGGAGAAAAGAAGACTCTGTGGAGACCTTATTGCATCCTTTCAGGACTTAAAGTGGGCTTATAAGAAAAATGGGAACCAACATTTTAGCAGGGCCTGTTGTGATAGGACGAGGGGTAACAGCTTGAAACTAAAAGAGGGAAGATTTAGAGTAGACACAAGGAAGAGATTCTTTATGCTGAGGGTGGTGAAACACTGGAAGAGGTTGCCTAGAGAGGTGGTAGATGCCCCATCCCTGGCAACATTCAAGGTCAGGTTGGACGGGACTGAGCAACCTGATCTAGTTGAAGATGTCTCAGTGTATTGCAGGGCGGTTGAACTAGATTACCTTTAAAGTTCTCTTCCAATTCAAACTATTATATGACTCTATGGTTCTAATTTTACCCTGAAGACCGTAAGGATTCATACGAACAGGTCTTTGCACAATCAAAATCCCAAACAGATCTTAAAGTTCTTGGAGTTATTGTTGCCCTATGTGGAAAATATAAAACGTACAGGGTTGTTTTTTTTTTTTTGTCAGTTAAAGAGATGCAGTTGAACACCTGGAGACAAACAGAGCAATTGGCAAATCACTCTAGTTTCTCCGAGACTGTAGTACCAGGTTTTTTCCTCTCTCTCTGTACTCTTGCAGTTTCTCATAGACTCTTTTTCCGTACCACTAGTTGTAGAAACACTAGGAAGAAAAGTTGTTGATTGTTATTCATGAATCTAACATACCCGGAAAAGATAAATAATATAAGGAGAGAGTCTGCTCTTGTAACTATAGGTGACCACAATATTTCAGAGTATTCCTGGAACCAAAAATAAAACACTTAACAAATTCCATCAGCTGAGAAGTAGTAAGGGAAACCACCATTTTTTTCCTTTGTAGGAGAAAGAGCCAAGTATAAGGCAATGCTGATTTATACCTTGCCACAGTGTGGAAAGAAATACTTTAAGTTTTTTATTTTGCTCTGTTCGTACAGGATTTTATAATGAAAATGTGGATATATATTCTAGAAAATTTTTAGAAAAGGTGGATATATATCAATTATTTATATGAAAAAAAAACTTTTTTCATCCCCATCTCAATCAAACAGGGAGTATGTTATTCATATTTTCTTTTAAAATGTGAAAACATTATTAATTGTTCTGCAGAAAGCTCATAAAAATGGTCTTTACACACGGACTTTAATTTGATGATACTTGGGGCCAGTCATATGTTGCTTACAAGGATTAACTTATACCTTCATTCCACCTGTCAAGAAAATCTGATGAACATGGTGTTAAATCACAGTCTTACTGAAAATGTGGTCAAAACTCTACACTGATTTGAAAGGGAGCAGGGTTTCATTGTATGGTCAGTTCCACCATGGCTTCTCTGGAGTAGTGCTCTCCATTAACAGCTGGGTTATTGCTACTGAATGTGACATTAGTGGTGGCTCCAGAATGGGTTTTAGGCACTTGGAGAGGGACGTGAATTTAAATCCAAAGTTGAATTAGTTAGCTTAGTTACTGCCTTACTTGGGAAGCAAATTCCCAAGGCGCCTCAGCTGGCATCTTTAAAATCCTCCAGCCACAGGAACATCCTGCTAATGTTTCAGCATCTCAGCTGCAAAGCTGTTTCTGCACAACCCAGGGCATAGATTTCTCTTCCAGAGGCTTCAGCCTTGTAGGTATTCTTAGAACTTATCTAAGTTTTGCCAACCGGATTCAGGACAAAATCCAGTTGTAGTTGCTTCTCTTTAAAAAAAAAGAAGGCAAAGGAACTGGTATTACTGTGAAGTAATTGATTGTGAAGGAATGGAAAAATGCTCCTGTTTGACCTGGAACAGAGAGTTCTTAGAGAGTATGGTGACGCAGCCATTCCCTCTCTTTCCAAAATACAAAATGAGAAACCACTCTAAGCCACCTTTTACGTTTTAAGTCTTTAACGAAGAATTAATTGCTTGAAAATGCCAAAATGAAGACCAAGGCATCTGCTGTGTCATTTGCTAGCTGTAGAGTGACTGATAAAATCACAGTGGAAAGACGAGTTTTCACTGTATGTTCAAGTGTGAATGAGAACTGTGGATCCCTGGAGAGGAGTTTAGCTGTGGAGGAAAGTCAAAAAAATTCACTAACTTCTGTGGCAATCAAAGACTGACTATGATGACTGAGGAGTAGGGTATTCCACACAATGCCAGAAAGACTCAATACAACTCATTAATCCTTTTTAACAAATGCAGTGATAGTCGTAGAGTTGACTAGAGAGATCAACAGTGCTTTGTTTTCAAACTGAATACAGTTTGCATTATATTGCAATCATATCATCATTTTATCATGTCCTCTTTCTGATGGATTGTGACTGTGGTCCTTCAGGTTTTGTTGAATTGTCAATATAGGTGACTAGTCGTGACATTAGCAATAGTTCTCATTCATTTAAAAAAAGTTTTTACAAATTTTTGATGGTTTTCCTAGTGCCTCCTGTTCAAAAGGTGTATAAACTGCATTGTTAATAATGTGCATAAGACTGGAGGTTAGGGTTGTGTTTTTTAAAAATTCTGTGACCAGGTTACATCATATCTTCTTTCTTAATGACCATGTAGGGGTTTGGCTTGCACAGATGAAGCTGAATAAAGTTCTCTTTAGACAAACTGGGAATTCAAGCATTCTGTAAATACAAGAAAAATATTTCTGTTTAGTTAAAAACTAAACTAAAGTTTACTCAAGTCCAAAATTCAAAGGGAATTAGATCTGTTTATGTATTAGCTTTCAAAATTCTAATTATAAATAAGGAATTATCAGCACATCAAAAATTGTCTTAAGATCCCACACAGATTACTTTTGTTACTTTTCTGTTAAATTTTTATTATGATTTAGAAAAAAACCCCATAAAATTATTATAGATAGAGGATACAGAGGAAGAATGATCAGATGAGGGTTCATTAATAAAAAGAAAGGAATTCAGGAACTGGATCTGGACTGCTAGACAAATTGGACTTTCTTAATACTGTCAAATGTGAGGTTTTAGATAAAGATATATCACGTTAACACAAGATTTCAGCCTTTTGGCTCTTGCCAGTTTCTCCTAGCTTTTTCCTCTTTTTTGACTTGACTTTCCAGTTTTCTTCTTCTCCATGCAGGATTATTTGTTTTTAAGTAACTCTTTTTTTTTTCTTTTTTAACTCTTTTACCTTTTTGATCTTGCTCTCTGTATCTAAGAAAGATATAAATGATAAAACTATTACAAACCATTTTCCTACCAGCTAGTTTCTGAAAAGTACTACTCACAGATGTGCTTACGCACACTTACTTAGTCTTATTCTTACATTTCCCAGAAGTGTGAAAGAAAAGATGTTAAATTCAAATATTTCAAATGTATGAAACAAAATAGGGAGATGGTGTACCAGTTTCAGCTAAGATAGAATTAATTTTCCTCATAGTAGCTTGTGTAGTGCTTTTGGATTTGTGACCAAAACAGCATTGATAACACACCAATGTTTTAGCTATTGCTGAACAATGTTTACAAAACACCAATCTCTTTTCATGTTTTCCCACTGCCCACCAGCGAATAGTCTGGTGTGCACAAGAAGTGGGAGGGGATACAGATGATTCAGCTGATCCCAACTCACCAAAGGTTTATGATAGTAAGAGACATGGATATCTTATTTTAGTCTTTTCTAGATCATCACAAGAACAGGGTACATTGAAAAATTAAGTCCTGTTTATCCATGGTAACTTTATCTCTGGGTAAGGCTTTCTCTAAATGAGAAAGTATGCAACCAACACCAGGAAAGATAAAGCCAGTCCTAAGAGGCGTCTTCGTTTGTACTATGTAATTCTGGTTTACTTTGTGCAGATTTTGGGAAATGGAATACAGAGTTCTGGGAAATAAGCTTTTTTATTTTCTTTTGGGTTAAATTGTTCACGGATATGTCTTTTGATGTAGTTTGGCCTCCTCAGAGCAGATTTTCAAAATAAGCAAGTAATACTTTAAAACAAAACCATTCATAGAAACAGGAAAGCAAAGAAAGAAATAAAGACAACAAATAGAGGCCAAGCCACGCTGAACTAACAGCTATAGATACAAAATTAAGATTCCTAAGTACAAATAAGTCCAGTTTTGACTTGCACAGAGTTTACGATCCCAGAAAGTACTGAACTCAGTCAATGGAAACTTCAAGTGAGAGCACCACACCCCTTACCTATTGAAACCAATCCAGGAAAAAAATCTAAACCCAAAGCTACAGTTTACTAAGTCTTCCTAGTATATAATCTACTTTATTCTAAAAAGCAAGGAAAAAATTTACACAGATTTTTGTCACAAACCTGATTTTTTTTTTCTTTTGTTCTCTATAACCCATAATATAACTCATAATGACTCTTCCATGAACAAGTCTGCTTTTCACAAAAATATTAATTGCAATGGGGAGAAAACAAACTAATGCACTAATGCAAACTAATGGTAGTTTGGCATATGTTCCACATCTGACACCTTTGTTTCTATTGCTAAGGAAGAGTAAGAGCTTTATAGCCTTATAGAAATAAAGAAGAAACAGAGTGCCATGATGGAAGGAATATAGACTGTCCCACGATATTGGGGGCTTTATATATTATAAAACTTATAGGTATATAAAAATAAAGTATATATACATAAGAAATCATTTGTGACCTAAAAATTTATGGGATAAAGAAATATTTTTCAAGCTTGCTTTTTACAGCACTTGGTATCTTGCTAAAATTTCTAGGACTTAGCTAAGAATCTCAGTCCTCCCTCTATACAAACTAAGATATGTGTAGCAATATAGTTTTTTGCCTTATTTTGTTTTCTCTGGATAAGTAGAGCAAGAATTGTAAACAGACTTAAATGTGTAGTGTTCATTTCTGTGTTGATAAACCTGATGTATTACACTCTGGTTTGTGGAAATTGATTACTAGCACTCTGCACTTCACTAGCACACTGAGATTCAAATTGTATTATTGTCATCTCTGGGAATATTAAGCTGCTCTGCACTGGCAACATGAAAGGTACTTTGGACATGCAAAGGACATGGTCAAGACTGCAGTTAAGGCAGACAATGCCATGAAACAATTTAACAAAAAAACAGTTGTTTTTTTTCAGATACAATACAACGCCAAGTTACAAAAATCAAAGTTAACAAAGAAAACATTGTCTCACAATGTCAGTCTATAATAAGGTACCTAATATTTGTTGACAAATGCAGTCTAATGTGATTAACAAATATTAGGCTGTTGAGTCAGCAATTACTTTCAAGATACTTGGAGACCAGCTGAGGGCAAAAATAAGGCTTCCCAGACACCAGCAAAGCATGGCAAATCACTGGCCTCCATTGTCTCTTTCTTAATCTTTAACCTTTCTTCCTTTGGAATTTAATATTCTTGGTTCCCACAGGCCTTTTTTTTCTTCCTAGCTAGCTTGTTTAATAGCTTAAAAACAAAACAAACCACCTTTCACTTTTGAAACAAAGAACCACAAGTCACATTGTTTTAAAGAGAATTCCTTGAGGCTTCTTTTTGCTTTAACTGTGGATTTTCGCTCTATATGTCACAAGCGCGAAGCCAACAACATTTTTTTCCAGTAGTTTATATTGACCTTACAGAGTATCTACAACTGAAGAAGTTTTTGGTGGCTGCTAATTTATCTTAACTGCATATTGTCCTCTCAGTAAAAAATAAACATTTTTAATGCAATTTTGCCCATTTCTGTTATTATGATGAAATTATCTAATTTTAAAAGTATGTTTTCATCCTATTTCAGCCTGTGTCACATTCAACTAAAAAATAGTCATATTCCTATTATGCAGATACATGTAGTAACAGAATATTTTTACTATAATGTATTAGAAGTTACTACCCATACTATGCCCATATTCTGTCTTTCATGCTAATTTGGAATACAGAAATAACCTGAGGGTAACATGAAGACCATGCTAGAGACAAGTCACTTCCTCATAGCAATTATCTCAACTATCTTGCGTATATTTTCCTTTGTATCCATGCCCCCTGTGCCCACATGTCCTGGGAAATCCTGGTGTCTGCCTTCTTCCTCTCCAGCCTCCAGAAATGCTTCCTTCTTGATGCCTCTCTGTTGTTCTCCATTTTGTGACACCAACCAAGAAAGCAAGGCGAGCAAAGGGAATAGAGAAGAGAAAGCGTTGAAGGCTCCCATGGCAGCAATGTGTTGGCAACAGAAAGGTAACAAATTATTTTGAATGCGTGAGAATAAAAGACTGGTTTAGCCATGAGTATAAAGAGATTATGGAAGGACAGCAAGAATAGGAGGAGCTCTCCCCTCCTGCTGCCTTTTTGTTACCCTACCTTTGTTCCCCATTAGTATATACAACCACTAAAGAGGCTACCTCCAATTGCTTCTTTATGATTAGTTTGTCAGCCTCAGAAATTAAAAAGAGATCCAAGAACAAAGTCAAGAGAGGCTGCTTACACAGTTAGGAGTTAAAATTACGTCTCTTCCCTGGCCACTGCAGCTGGCATTGGCCTGAGTAACTATCATCCCCCTCAAATTCCAGGAGAGGGGGAAGCTTTTTAAATCATGGTTCTCACACCAGGGGTCCCAGTGAGAATGTGAGAAACTGCAGAGCTGAGCCACAGAATGATAAGAATATTCTCCATTATTTCAAATATTTTAGTAAAATTTATTAACATATGGAAAATCTTTAACTGCAATTATAAGTTACACTTCGAAAAAGTTCATTTATTCAGTGCAGGAGATTAGCTTTCATAAGAATAAAAGTCATGCCAGAGCCAAGCTAGTAGGGTCTCCTTGGAAACATTCCTGTTTGAAGCTTTTATTAGTTGCTGATATAGCATATTTTGCTCTGTAGTCCAGGAAAAAAGAATCTATACATTAATGAAGAGAGAAAAAGACAGAGTCAGAAAATGTAAAGCCCATACCCTATGTGCTCTGTGAATGCATTTCATCTTGTTACAGCAATTATGGGATTACAGGCCCTGGTCCCACTCGTATTTGTGTCATGATATGGGTAGAGTTTATAATTCAGGTAATGATTAGCTTCAAGTTTTGTTATCCACACATAGTAATAAAAAACTGATCTGCATTGTTGAGGTCTGGCTCACAGTATGGTAGGAAAAGGATTTTATCAAGCTAAAACAAACTGCTGATGCATAAAAATAGGAACTTTTCATTCTTTCAGCATAAATTATGAACATTTCAGACAAAGTATAAAGCAAGTTTGGGCCTATTGCTTTTTTTTCGGGGATGAAGGATATGGCACCTCCTGCTGTTTGTTTTTTTTTTTTTTTTCCTCCTGTTTTTTGGGTAAGAAGACCATTTTATTAGAGACCTGTGATCAAATTTGAAACACCATTTTTAGAGAAAGGAAATAGGAAATTCATTTTTTCTTCATTAAGAGTAGAAAAAAAAACAACTTAAAATTTACATAGTCTGAGAATAATGTATTTTTCAGCACAACAAAACCAAAAACTCATACACAGTGCAAACAAATCATCAGCTAACTTAGCCCAGGAAAAGAAAACAGGACTCTAGAATTTGGGACATATGCCTGGGCTATAAAATCTCTGTAGGTATATTTTCTGTCTTATATACAAGTCATTGCAATTCTACATACCTCTAAAACTCTGACTCAAATCAAGCAAAAGCTTTTGGGTAGGATTGATTAGCTTAAAGATTTTTTTTTTTTAATTATTTTGCAGTCAACTTGGATTTGCACAGCAACTGAAATCCATACTTGTATTTTACAGTAAGGGCCATTTTTCACTATTGTGTAAATCATTCACCTGAACATAAACGTAAGAGGGTTCGTCTGCTCACAAATGCTGCTGTTATAGGCCAGAGACCCTTATTCTGCTCTGTAGAGATCATCTAAACAAGACTAATTGCTCCATTAATATCCTCTTGGCACAGGACCCAGAATACTTTTCAAAATCAGATAACAGACTTAAGACCAGAAGATCAACAGCCACCAGAGTCACATGTCACAGGAATGAGCCGAGAGGATCAAGAGCATCACCAGCACTGTATTCCCTTGCGGTAGAAGAGGATTTAGTAGATTCCTAGATAATTCCATTACACATTCACCTCTAAGCTTTGGTTGCTTGGTAGAGGAGATTGTTATTTAGCAGTTAAAACTGAGGAATGAGATCTATAGGTTCTGGTTTTTATTATCTCTGTTCCAGTTTACTGTGTCTTCTTGCATACCATTGCATCCACAGCTTCCCACATCTGTGAAATAAATGAAGCTGCACAGGCTTCAGCTCAAACCTGTAAGAAGCTGCAAACAGCCTTGATTTGCCACAAACATGCTAGCCAACAGCTGTGATTTCCTCAGATTTGCTGTGTTCATACATTTATCCAAACTAAGATTATTTTGATTTATCCATTAATACAGTAATAAATTTATCAGGCCACTATATATGGTAGCAAGGCAGATAAGAGGACAGGGACTAGGTGGTGCTTCTTCTATACTGATATGAGACATATTCAAGAGGGACATCAGAAGATGGCATTGTGCAGTGCATTTATCTTACAATCCAGGTAAAGGATTGCAGATCCTATAAACATGCTTAAATTAGGTTTGAACTACCTGATCTAAATATTTAGAGCTGTATAGATGCAGCAACAATATGAGTTTCATTTACTTAATATTTTTCCCCAAGCTGGATGTGTGCAGACAAAGTTAGGGCCTGTGCTATTGTGATTATTGCACCGTAAGTATCACAGAAAGGCTGTTAAAGCTTAACACTGGCATGACCTTCAGTTACACCTCTGGACAAAAATCCAGACTTGTCAAGGAGTGAGAAAGAGAGAGAAAGAGAGACAGAAAGACAAAGCTGCACCTATGTTGAAGCTTCCGATCCACTTTGAGTAATCAATCCAAAAAGAAAAAAGAAAAAAAAAGAAATAGAAAAAAGAGGGAAAAAAGAAACTGCACAACTTTACTTAGCATCCTGGTCTACTATTGTCTTTGAACTGTACATTATTTGCTCTAATCCTGCTGGATATTTTAAGCTATGAGGTTATTATCATTTATTTTGGCTCACCCCCTAATTACATCTGGTTTTGGATGAAGACAATTGTTTCACTGAGATAACTGTTCCCTTGTGCATCAGAACTATATAATTTGTGTGAATTCCTAGCAGGAGCGTATACAGTCCTGTAATGCATAGTTATTTGGAAACTTGTCATTATTTTCTGCAATGGCACATGTAAGAATATTGACTTAAAGACTCAATTTGAGTCTCTAGGCCAGATTTTTCCAGACTTTTCTATACCACTGGTATTTATCACCGTTCACAGGTAGATTTTGATTTCAGAAAAAAGGGTTTAATGGATTATGCTTTTGTAGGAAAATTGTTTTTGCATAGCTTGTTCTTAAAAAAAATAGTTTTGCACGACTGAATTAGCAGAGAAGATTATCTTCTCAATCTCTCAATTTAACAGAAATGTAGAAGGGGTAGCAGAGATCATCAAAGCAAATGTTACTTCTTTTTTTTGATATTTCCTGATAACATCAACAATACTGTAACCATTACTTGTTAACATGTCTTTGCTTGTGTCATCAAGGAGGCTGATCAAGGAGGACATCTTTTCCACTCTTTTCCAGTACCTGGAGGAGAGGTTTGCTCTCAGCTCTCTGTTCTAGGAGTGAGTTCTGGTGGGGTGCCACAGCTCCCAGCTTGCAGACCTGAATGCCAACCCATGCCATTCAGGCAGAAACACGAGCGAAACAGTTATGTGTAAGTATTCTGTCTCCAATAACTGTCTTAACAATAGAACTGCCCTTTAAGTAAGGGCTGCAGAAGGAAAGAAGTGGTTTTATTCTTCAGGATAGTACTACTGTTTGAAAACAGTTATGTGCATGACATTTCTGTGTAGTAGCTGCTCACCAAAGGTTAAATTTTCCTTCATTACCTCAAGTGACAGAGATTTGTGCTGAGAGCATTGAGTTCCAAGCTGCTGGTAATACAGCTAATAAATTCAGAGTATTACCCTTGTGCATTATGTTTTCATTTCTCTAGACTTCCTTCTCAGGGGTACAGAACATGAAGATACTTTTACAATTTCTTATTCATTTCCCAAGTCTAAAATATGTCACATTTCAATTATGTTATGCATTTTAACATTTTCTGTTGATTTCTGGCAAACCTTAGAAACAAGGGCTGTAGAGAAATCCTGATGGATTTCTGCTAGAGCTCCAGTTACTGAGAGCTATGGAAGACTGTGGTTACCTTCCACATGACAAGATTTCATGAAATGACAATAGCAAAGGAAAGCTGGCTGTTCCATTCCACAAATAGGCAGGAAAGATGCATCAACCCTTCACTCTTCAAATGTTTCTCAAAAAATGACCCTGACCTAAGACAGATTTGAAATTCTATGTGACATTTGAAAAACAAATAGAAGGCTCAGGAAAAAAGGTATTTCTTAAGGATCTTATTTTTTGACAGAAAATATGGAAAAGATTTATTTAAAGACAGACCAACATTCACATTTTTATTCACAGCCTCTATCCACAAAATTGAAGACATATTTTATCTTCTCACACCACACAGAAGTTAAAACTTCACCTTAAACTGACTCTGAGAAGAGATGCTGCTGTGCATGTGAGAGAGCGGAGTGCTACTATCAGTCCATACTTTGTAATTCAAATTCTTTCCTAAAGATCAGATTCTTCTATGGTAACAGGTGTCCAAAAGTATTCTTAACATAAGAAGACAGAAGAATTATACTGCAAATGAATTGTATTACAGAATTATTTTACAGCATTCTCTATATAAAGATTAAAAACAACAACTTTTAGAAATTATACTTTTATATTGCTTTGTCTGTTCTGTATATTTGTTTTTGGATGCTAGTGCAAATACAGGAGATTTTAATCTTCTACATTGTCTCAACAGTATAAAAGACTAAGACAGATAAATTTGCTAATTCTGAAATTTTAAAGGCTTGTGGTTTTAAAAGTAGGTCATGTAAGGCACAGAAAATGCCCTTCAGCAATTTGGACAGAACAATGCCAGAGCTTTTCTTCTTCTAGTATAAATAGCTTGAAATAATTCTACATAATGATAGAACTTTTATTCTTTTATTCTTCTAGCTTTTATTTCAGTTCTTAAGAGATTGATGTCTGCTTTCCATCTGCATTTGGGAATAGTTTCATACAATCAGACAGTATTTTCAGTGTGATCATTCATCATGCTCAGAAGTGTGAAGTTAAAATTCAAAGAGGAAGTGAAAACATATGTCACAAGAATAAAAGAAATCCTTGATAAAAAACATCACTTTATTTTAGTTAAAGGAAAACTTCTAACAACATTAATAATCAGACAGTCTTTTTTTTTTTTTCCCTGTCTTATTCTATTTGATTTTGCTTACCTCAGAATAAACATTCTTTCTCAAAATGTGGTATTAAAAATGCTGGCATATAAAAGTTGAAAATAAAAGCAACCACCTTAAGTTGGAAAAGTTGCTAGAATGGCAGCAATTTCCTCTGTGACACGTTAGATTCTTACAAATAGTCCAAATGAAGACTTTTGGTCACTTTAAAATACTGTATTTCATGTAAATCACCACATCACAGAAATAACAGTTGGAGTTTTGAAATGTACTTTAATGGAGCTGGGATTTTAGCCCATATCCCATAACTGTTTCAGGCAGAATGGGAAAATGATACTGCAGTGTTACACCAGTTTTGAGACTTACACATAATTACCTAATATCCCTAGGTATTTTTTAAATGTTTACTCTATGTAATAGAAGAACTGCTGGGGGCGACATTCTTATTCCAATAGATTTCAACAGAAAAAAATTTATTGCTTCTTTCCCTCATCCCACCTGACAGAGAAATTTTTACTTTGCAGTGAACTACTTGAAAAATAAACTAACTCATTAACTTTTTCCTGTACATATCCAATCCTTTGATTATATTGTAAAAACTAAATACTGAAGTTGGGATAGAAAGCATACCACCATGATTTTTAGGAAGAATGGTAAAACATGAGCATGAAAACCTAAAGAAGGGCCAAGATTGGAAAACTGATGCAATTTTCTTTTAACCTCCAGTTAAATATAACAAGTTTTGTGACAGCCCTATCTAAACAACTAATCACCATGATATTAGTACTGGAACCATACTTTGTAATTCAAATTCTTTCCTAAAGATCAGATTCTTCTATGGTAACAGGTGTCCAAAAGTAGTCTTAACATAAGAAGACAGAAGAATTATACTGCAAATGAATTGTATTACAGAATTATTTTACAGCATTCTCTATATAAAGATTAAAAACAACAACTTTTAGAAATTATACTTTTATATTGCTTTGTCTGTTCTGTATATTTGTTTTTGGATGCTAGTGCAAATACAGGAGATTTTAATCTTCTACATTGTCTCAACAGTATAAAAGACTAAGACAGATAAATTTGCTAATTCTGAAATTTTAAAGGCTTGTGGTTTTAAAAGTAGGTCATGTAAGGCACAGAAAATGCCCTTCAGCAATTTGGACAGAACAATGCCAGAGCTTTTCTTCTTCTAGTATAAATAGCTTGAAATAATTCTACATAATGATAGAACTTTTATTCTTTTATTCTTCTAGCTTTTATTTCAGTTCTTAAGAGATTGATGTCTGCTTTCCATCTGCATTTGGGAATAGTTTCATACAATCAGACAGTATTTTCAGTGTGATCATTCATCATGCTCAGAAGTGTGAAGTTAAAATTCAAAGAGGAAGTGAAAACATATGTCACAAGAATAAAAGAAATCCTTGATAAAAAACATCACTTTATTTTAGTTAAAGGAAAACTTCTAACAACATTAATAATCAGACAGTCTTTTTTTTTTTTTCCCTGTCTTATTCTATTTGATTTTGCTTACCTCAGAATAAACATTCTTTCTCAAAATGTGGTATTAAAAATGCTGGCATATAAAAGTTGAAAATAAAAGCAACCACCTTAAGTTGGAAAAGTTGCTAGAATGGCAGCAATTTCCTCTGTGACACGTTAGATTCTTACAAATAGTCCAAATGAAGACTTTTGGTCACTTTAAAATACTGTATTTCATGTAAATCACCACATCACAGAAATAACAGTTGGAGTTTTGAAATGTACTTTAATGGAGCTGGGATTTTAGCCCATATCCCATAACTGTTTCAGGCAGAATGGGAAAATGATACTGCAGTGTTACACCAGTTTTGAGACTTACACATAATTACCTAATATCCCTAGGTATTTTTTAAATGTTTACTCTATGTAATAGAAGAACTGCTGGGGGCGACATTCTTATTCCAATAGATTTCAACAGAAAAAAATTTATTGCTTCTTTCCCTCATCCCACCTGACAGAGAAATTTTTACTTTGCAGTGAACTACTTGAAAAATAAACTAACTCATTAACTTTTTCCTGTACATATCCAATCCTTTGATTATATTGTAAAAACTAAATACTGAAGTTGGGATAGAAAGCATACCACCATGATTTTTAGGAAGAATGGTAAAACATGAGCATGAAAACCTAAAGAAGGGCCAAGATTGGAAAACTGATGCAATTTTCTTTTAACCTCCAGTTAAATATAACAAGTTTTGTGACAGCCCTATCTAAACAACTAATCACCATGATATTAGTACTGGAATACTGCATTCAGCTCTGGAGCCCTCAGCACGGGAAAATCATGGACCTGTTGGAGCGGGTCCAGCAAAGGGCCATGAAAATGATCAGAGGGCTGGAGCACCTCTCCTATGAGGACAGACTGAGACAGTTAGGGTTCTTCAGTCTGGAGAAGAGAAGGCTCTGGTGAGACCTTATAGCGGCCTTCCAGTACATAAAGGGGGCTTATGAGATAGGTGGGGAAAAAGTTTCTGTTTCCAACTTTGCATTGCTTGGACCCTGCTCACCACACAGGCATGCATAGATTTAGCTTTAAATACCCAGCCTTCTGAGCACAATATGAATACAGATCAATGAAGTTAACAATGAACATAAATATTTGCAACATCATAACCCAAAGATTTCTAAAATTGAAATACATAAACAAACATCTGTTTCATATAACTCAGCATACCCTTCTGCTTCAAAATTAAAACTTTCTGGAAAAATAATTTGGGTGTTAATTCTGTGTTTAGATACACATGGAGCTGGCATTCAAACATGACTCAGGCTAAGTTAAAGGTGCCTGCCTGTTGATGTGCAATATTCTCCAATGTCAATTAGGTATAAGGTTTTTTTTAACTGTCTGTTGTAATCCCATCTAAATTTTTGCTTTAAAGATTATGTAGATCAAAATATTCTAATCTCCTTTCTATATGGCAAGTCATTAATTCATCCTTCTTCTAACAATTAAGAACTGTTCTCCAGGTCATCATGTGAAAGTTTAACTGTTCTAATTTTTGGAACAAATTATCATAAATACTTCTTTACTTTAAATGTACAAACCTATGAAGGTAAATCCAGCATAGACAGCACCACTTTCCAAATATCCTGTATACACTAGCACAACCATCTCCTTAGATTTTCTCAGTGAAACATAATGAAGAGCTTCTATTACCTCTGAAATCTGACAGATGACTCAGCCGTATTGTATCACTATCATCAAAAATGCTGTCACTTGAAGTTATGAAATCATCATTGCAGCTGCATAAAAGGTTTAGAATATACATATTTAAGGCTTCTAAGTGGATTTCAATTGCAGATGTCAAACACTTCAGAATTCAGGCTGAACCTGTTCGTATTACCCTTACAGTTATTGGTTAACAATACTTAAATTGAACACTATAATTACTTTCTGTTTCAACTTTCTCTTATTTCTAATGCTTAATGGCTTAAACAAAATAAGATTTTTGAAAACTCCTTAAAAATGTCAAAATATCTATGTAAATTTAAATTTTAAAAAGTGAATAATTTTTCATTTCTAATTCATAAAGCATTTGATCTAATCTCCAGGAAGTATTGAAATCCTCTTAGTCAGTGAACAAGTACTTCGGTAAAGTATGGATTTTCAATCTAGCATAAGAATTTCAAGTTGTTTACACACGGAGGATTTCAGTTGCAACCTGAGAGTGGCTTTGAAGAAAACTGATTTTCATGCCAAAGACAACTGAAAGGCATTCTGGGTAAGTACTTCTAATATCAACAGGGCGAATGAGTTAATGTAGTTTAACCTTCTTTTTCACATCCTGAAAGAACATTACAGAAAGTGGGAAAACAACTTAAGCACAAGAACAATCCAGAGAATATGTGCTATTTTCCTGTGTTTTATATGATGAAAACTACGTTTTGAAAAACGTAGGTAAACAACCTTCAGTTGTTTTTAGCCATTTTCTCTAATGGACTTTATTTGAATGATTGTTAAATAAAGTTTCTACATAGTATAGCATTATCTATTAATTATATAAGCATCTGGTTATGCTTACCAAGTTATCTTCACGTATCATTGCCAAGGAGTTCATCTACTCATCATCTTCCAGGCAGAAAATTCATAACTTTTGGACATGATAGATTACAGATCTGAACCCTGCAAATATGCTTGTTTAAACACACACAGCTCCCCTGAATTCACTACTTCACTACCTCTATACTAAAAGTTATTACAGATCCAGAAACAGAAGACAGAAAACTTGATTCAAGCCAAACTCACATTATTCAGTATTTTGTGAGGAACTGAACTAGTCACATGTAATCTTCAGAAAGTTTGCTTTGAAAGAAAATCTGTTCATGTTGAGTGAAATAGTCATAAGGAAAACCGCCTTGAATATCCAAACAAAGTTCTAAAAACCAAGCTACTCTTCTTTTAGCATGATCTAGACATTTTAGATAACATGACTGCATTCCCCTATTGTCACCTAAGCCACACAGCCGCAGCCCTGAAATCCTCTCTGCTGGCTACACCAGAAGTCTGTGTTCTTCTTCCTGGTAATCTAGTGGGCTGGCCAGCCGAACAACCACTGCAGCGGTGACAACAGTATTATTTCTCTTTCACCAGGCAATGCCTGCAGATATTAAGAAAGCAGAAGGACTGGGCTGACAGCTCCCTGCCATCTAGAGGCTTCAACTCATTCCTCATCTGCTGCAGTAAGCGCAATAGCCCCATGCTCATGTCACCTGAGTGAGCTGTTTGGCAGTCAAGACCAAAAGAGTCAAAAAAAGGAAAAGCAGAAGAAGAAGAGTGGTATCATCCTAATTGCTAGAAAAGTAAGGGCAGGCCTAAGAGTAGGAGGGATGGAGCTTTAAAAAGGAACTAGGTACCTTATGACCAAATACAGATAGGCTAAATACAGTTATGGAATAATGATGAACATACGTGTGATACCAAATACAGATAGGCTAAATACAGTTATGAACATACGTGTGACAACACAAGGGAAGTCAAACTGTTCAAATTATTTATTACATACCCACAGAGTCAGAAATTGTCCCTAAACAATTGATCCTAAAATATATGGGGAGGAGGGTGCAGAGGGAAAACTGATGAGAGACCTCTATGACAGCTTTGTGCTGTCTGGTCAAGCTGTCATAGGATCGTTAAGATTGTGTAAGCATAGAAAGACCTAAAAATATAGGTTTATAGAATTAAATTAGTATTTTAAATGTCTTTTGCATAAATACAGTTATTGTTAAAGGGCAAATAAATCATCCTTTAAAATATTTTAGTGTGAAGGAAAATATCGTCTGTTTCTGCATGTATAATTTGTCCCCTCAGAAAAATGAGTAGCTTTATTAAAGTTCTCTATCCAGTACACATACAACGTGTAGTCTCAAGTCAATGGCCTCTCCTAATGTTTTGGTGTCAATTCTTGTCTATAACATACATCAATAGTTTATAAAACAGCTAATGCTTTTATTTTTTCTTCCTTGGAATCTGAATTTTTTCTAGCTAATTTTAGGCAAGCTTAATAACTTCTTCACAGAACTATATAAGGTACTTCTCAGTTCCATCTGTTTTGAATTGAATCTGTTTTAAACAAGATATGGTAATATATATGCATACATATATGTATAACATGAATTAAAGTAATCTCATTTGGCATCTTTGACCTGAATGAAAAATTTCATTTTTGCATTTTTTTTTCCTGATGGCTTCAGAACTTGCAGCAATCCAGAAACTGCCTTGGTAAAGATGTATGGCTGGATCTCCAGCCAGAACATTGTGAAAATTCTAAGGATTTTCTGCAAAGTAAGACTTTTAAAATTTGTATCTTTAGGATCTGAATTAAACTGCAGAATAGGTACCATAACCCATATCGTTCTACTAGTCTCAACTCCTGCATCCTGATGAAAACTACAGAGTGGTTCCTTTCATCTGAAACTTTCCTAGATGGCATATATGACCAGGTGCAGAAGGCAGTTAGGAAGAAGAGGAGGTTGCTGTCTTGACCCTCTTATCTGCTTTCCCAGGGAAGAAGGTTCTTTTCTCTTCCCACAGTGTCTAGATATTCCTTCTCTTTTCAGATGAAGCAAACATTTTGTCTTGCTGAAAGTCTCTGGGAAAGACATGATTCCATTCTTATCTCTAAGTACTTCACAAAGAGTCCTGGGGCACTAATTGGAGACCCAAACATCCTCTGAAACAAAGCCACTCATGAGGATGGCAGACAGTTGCCCACAACTTAGAACAAATTTTCTTACCTGATGCCTGGGATGTCACTGGTTCCCAAAGGTGCTCACAATTAAGATGCTCATTTTTCTATGCCCTGAAAGAGGTGGGCAAAAAGGGAGAGGCCAATGTTACCTTAGATCACTGAGTAAGCAGGAAACCACCTTTGCATTAAATTCTTGGTCAGAATAGTTAGATTGGAATATGTAGTTCTCAAAACAGAAAGTAATTAAGTAAATCTGATAGCTGACAAACAAGGACAGAGTGAAGTTTTCTGAAGTTATCAGCAAGAGTGGCTTAAGATAAAAAGCAACTTTCTTTCTGACAGATACCATGATCTGTGGATCGCCAGTGCAAATTACTCAAGAGTCTTGAAAGTAACTTAAAGAACACAGATTAAAGTACTCCACTCAGGCCTGTGAGGTCTTAAAAGCTCTCTAATTTCAGTAGAAGTATCAAGGAAGGAGAGGCCTGAGGTTAGAAAGCCCAGGACATAGATGAAAACAAAGTCTGAGCACTCATATAGGACTATGAGGAAGGCAGAGGCATGATGAGAGGCAGAGAAGAGCTGGGAGGAAGGGCTATTTCTTGAGTTGATGGACTAGACCATGACGTCTAAAATAAGATATGCAAAATACATAAAAAAAATAACAATGTCAACCAAATTAGAAAATATTCAGGTATAGGTACAAACACTGAATCCACAAAGTTGGTAAAACTGTTTAAAATTCACTTACAGAAAATCACAAAGGACAGCTCAGTCTCACAGCACGGAAATAAGATTCCTCTGGAACACAGAGAAACATTCCCACTCCAAAAGACATAATATAAAACAGGGCTAAAACTTAACACTTCAGATAGAATGCAATGATAATATTAATCATTACAGTTAAATTTGATTGTTTAATTTTGTTACATAGAGGATATCTTTGCGTATCAGTAAGGATCATGCTGGAGCACTTATTGTGTTCCGAGGAGGTTTAAACTTTTCATTTTAGCTTTTTAGTTTTAACCATCCTTTAAAAATCTTTAAAAAGCAACAAAAAGGATTGTAACTGGTGTTATAACATGAAATATTACACAACATGTATCAGTGTATATTCATATCATATGAATTACATCTTTTTTTTATCAGCTGCCAAGATACAAGGCACCTTAGGAAATGTATATTGATAACGTAGATTACCCCTGGCCCTAACCCCGCCTCAACCACATATCCCCCAGCCTTGCCTTGAACTTTATTTTTAATTATGATTAATATGTATGGAACATGCAGAGTACAATTATGCCCTGCAATGCAAGTGTAGGCCTCCCATGGAGTTCAATGGAAGCTGCGTGCATATGTCAAAGGACAGAAATTGGCTCAATATGTTTAATAAAAATCATCTCTTCTGCCCTCTGCCTCCAGGCAGATTCCCGTTTGTAACCCTAGTATCATTCATGATTAATAATGCACATGTGTTAAAAATGAAAACTCTCTTTCTCCCTATCAAGTCTCTGGACTCGTTGTTAATAAATATGTTTGTAATTAAAATCTTCTCCCCCTGCCTTCTCCTTGCCAGTAGCAGATTCTCAACACTGATCCTACTCTTATGAGCCATAACAAATATATCTAAAGTTAAAATCATCTTCTCCAGCTGTGGAACTCCTTTGCCATCCGGTTTTCATCTTCAGTTCCTGGAAATATTTTGGTGGCAGATATGACTCCTCCCCAACGCATCTCTCAATCTGACTGCCACAGCTTTGAGCTGATTTTAACAGGCTATTTTAAAGCAGGAACAAAACAGAGTGCTCAGGAGGTCAAGAGTTCCTCTGCCACATGCAGTTTGAGCCCTCAGATGAGCACAGTGTGCGAGAGCAAGGTAATCAGGGTGAGGCAAACTGGCAAAAAAAAGGGTGGAACCGTGTTTTTCGTGCCAACCTATGTATTTGCCACCTTGCAAATTGCTCTCATGAGCTCACGGCTTTCCAGCTGAACTATACGGTTTTTTTTTTGACAGATTCCCGTCCTCCAGGCCATTTCTAACAAGAAAAATATTGTCAGTGCTATTCTTTCCTGCAGTAACCATCGGTAGCCTGTTTACTGTTAAACTAGAATCCTTGAATTTCTGACTATTACTTCTAAGGTATATATTGAAAAGTAGAGACAGATGGCCACCATTCTAAAAATACAGAAAATGCAACTATTTCGTTTTGTCAAGTCACTGGTTTACCCAAACACAAATGGCAGTCGTACTTTGGCCTTAATCCTGGAAAGAATCACAAACCATGAATTAATGGCCTCCTCAGGTGCACAAAGTTAACACAAGGGCTTTTCAGGCTCAGCGCCCTCCATGGGTATGAGAAGGAGGAATGCTGATCAATGGAACTCAGGGACCAATAAACAACTATTAAATTTACCACAGCCAAAAAAAAATGAAGACTGTATGAATAAACCAATAACATTTCCATTTCATGTCATCCCAGAAATGTTCAAACCCCAATTTTTTTATCAGAGTGGATAAAAGGGGAGGTCAGAGAGGACTCCTTCAATACATTAGAAAGCTCTAATGTAACTCAATTGCAGTATGGTTCAAGAGGTGTATTCCATGACATTTCCAAAAAAAATTCTTTCTGTAAGCACTCAGATTGTGCTGATATTCAAGAGTGCTAGTATTTAGTTGCAATAAAAACTACTAAGATCTCATGTTTATCTTTATAGTGAGCACTCTGACTGTAGGTCATACAGTTACTTGGACTAGCGTGAAACTAGCCATTACAGGTGCTACAATGGAGACCTTATTTATAAGCGGAAACATTTACAAATCTTCAAAAAATGACAGTACTGTCTTACTATGCCACAGAAAAAAAACAAACATACAAACAAATCCAAAGCACACAAACCAAACCAAGCAACCAAGAAAAACCCAACACACACATACATACACACACAAGATATCCTACTGTAATTGAAAAACAATGAACAGATCCGTGAGCTTCGGGAACCATGTATCCTGCTTTCAAAGACAAAAGTGTGTTTTGCTAGTCTCTGGATCTCTAGAACAAAATGCAGTAATGACCTATTAGAAGTTTCTTAAAATGAGAAGAGAATTACCCTTAAGAAGTTTTCTGGGAAAGATTATAAAGAGTGTTAAACAGCAACAGAAAGTGATGCATTTGGTTCGGAAGAATAGGCTGTCTCCATAGACCTGCTCAGGTACAGGAAAGACAGGCCTTGGCAAATGTCTGGTTTGCCATTTACAGTCTCTCTCATTGTTTGAATGAGTTATAGAATGAGTTATAGAATCATAGAATCATTTGTGTTACAAAAGACCTTTAAGAACATTGAGTCCAACTGTATGTTTTATTGCAAATGGTATTTTGACCACTGATCACCAGTTTTTCTTTCTATTAGGGAAGAGAACTGTAGGATGTGAACACTTGTCATGGGAAACTGGAAGTTAAGACCCACCTTAAGAATGAGAGTAGTACACGAGTCAGATAACCATTTCTGGCCTGAGACTTGATAAAGAGGACATAATGAGGAACAGAAAAAGTCATAGGTGCATTCTGCCTATGGAAAAAATCCTGTATATACCTCCTTGTGAAAACAGCAGACATGAAAGCTATGAGGGATTGATCACCCTTCTAGGTATTTCAAGTCTTGTTATAAATTCTATAGTAGAGATGTATAATTCAGTATAAGCTTTATTTTGTAAGAGGATTTAAAAAATATCCCCTACTTCTTATGCAGGATTCTGCAAAACCATTTGCCCCTGTTACTGCCCAGTAGACCTGCAAAAAGAAAAGTTGAGAACCTAGGTCAGAAGAACAGCATTCATGGGCATTTTGATTGTCTCAAAGGAATTTGTATGAGCTCAGAATTTGGCCCAGTGTACCAAGTGCAGCATGTTTGGAAGAGTTCCTGCTGGCTGTCACATACCATATAGCTGTTCTGAGCTGAAAGCTGCAGCCATTAAAATGTATTGTTAGTGCTTGAAATTGTAAAAATTAGTATTAATAAGAATGATCATGTAAAGTAGCAAAGAAAAAAAAATTATTTTCTAAAAAATTGAAACCTATTATATGATCAATAATAAAATTTCTTTTGCATAAGGAGAAGGTTACTTTTATCTTTTCTTTTAGTTTAGCATTCCAGTATTGTTTAGTGCAGACAGCTACTTGAAACTAAAGATGACAAGTTACATTTACTATGCAATCAACACAATCTCCAAGGAAAGACTCTTCTCATATTAAATGCAGCATTTGGTTCAAGTTCCAGGAAGATAAAATTTTATTATTGCATTCTTTTAAAACAACATGAGCCTTGTAACAATTAGAACTGATTATAATCAAGTTCAGGGTTGGCGACATTTCCCATGACCTCCGCTTAAGTCTTTGGATGTCCTTTGTCTTACATTGGTTCTCTTCCATATCCTTGCCCTGGACTTTGGATAGGGCTGGCATTTCAGGTCACGCCAGTCTTAATGTTTTCATGGTAGAGGTTTGGGTTGGTTTTTTTTTTGGGGGGGGTGGATTGTTTGTTTGTTGTTTAGTAGGATACTTTGCCACTGTATCCTGTTAGGTGCCTTATCTTAAGGTCTTGTGGGAAATACATACCGATCATATGTGGTAGGCTATGAAACAAATATTTTACAATATTATGTAAGTTGTAATAATTATCTTCCTCAAAGTCAGTCTGTTGATTACGCCTCAAACCATCAATAGTTATCAGTGTTATTTTGTCAATCTACTCGTAGCAAATAAAGTATCTGACAAGCAGCCTCTACCTTTAAATAAAATCGTTAAGTGCACACTTGAAGGATATTTTAAGCTTCAGGAATGTCCTTTTAATGTTAAAAGACCTGGGGGAGTATTTATACACTCACTATTTCCACTCTGACTTTTAGGAATCCCTCACCATTACCAGAAGGGGACACCTGCTGGAAATAAAAATCAAGGACAAAAATAACCACTGGGGGTTTCTGCTAAATTGTTGCTTGCAACTGCAGGAATCTAATGCATGTGATCATTTAATTCCTAAAGCACACAGTCTTTATATTCAACACTATGTCTGCAAGTTTATTCATCTTGTTCTACAGCAAAGTGCTGTGATTTGGATTCTTTTTATTGGGAAACTTTTCAGTGCTTTAGGTAAAGGGGTCTTGTTTAAAGTCCCAATAAAAAGCACACTTCCTAACATCACCGCACTCATCTGTTTTCTGTAAAACTGACACCTAACATCTTACTTTTGCATTTTATGGTTATGTTTCTAATGGTATTAGAACCACTTCTAGATATAAGCAGAAAGTATTATTTCAGTGAAGTATTTCCTCATGTACTGGAAAATAAAATTTAAAAAATAAAAAAAAGCAGAGGGAATATACGCAGGGTGAAGAAGAAGAGTTTCAAGGTACATGTAGATCCAAAGAAAAACAATTTCCAACATTTGGTCACTTGCTTTTAAATAATAAAAATTAATAAAATTTATACCAGTAGGGACAATAACACATTAGCAAACACGTAACAAAGTAAGTATATTATTTTGTTGTTGGTTAAAACTATTTCATAAACAGTTCACATACCCCTATTCTCTGTAAGCAGATTCTTACTGCACATTGCATATCGCTGTTGATGCTTTTTGGGGTAATGAAATAGTAAAACTCTTGTCATGCAAGCTTCAATTTAGCAAATACATACTTTACACAGTGATCAGGAATTTCCACAAATTTAAAATCTGAGCTCAAGCTTAAGCACCATTATGTGTTAACCTTCATCAGAAAAGA
Organism: Calidris pugnax; assembly: GCF_001431845.1. Lineage (NCBI taxonomy): Eukaryota > Metazoa > Chordata > Aves > Charadriiformes > Scolopacidae > Calidris > Calidris pugnax. The sequence continues at coordinate 9,919,575 of NW_015090805.1, read as the reverse complement.
AATAGAAGAGAGCAGAAAGATAAATAATTGCTCAGGGAAATTAAAAAGTGTTTGAAGATTTTTTTACATACTTCATACAAAGCAGACATGAATATGAGAGCTCTTGATTTGCTTGCTTCTTCAGTAATCCTTTCATGATCAGGTCCAAGATTAGAAGTGAATACTATGAAAGTGGAAATTAGTAATAGGATGTTATTCCACTGAAGATAACATGTTTTCTCAGCTTATTGAAGTTCAGTTCATTGTGTCCTGTATTAATAGAGTTCACTGAGGTAATCGAAAAGAAAATAATGAGATTTATTTTTGCTTTCTCCAATGTGTACTAGACAATTCATAAAGGGCAAGAGGCTAAATCCAAAATATAAAAGACCTATCGCACATCTTGCACAGAACTGAGCTGTCACTGTCCAGAATCCAGAGAGTACGCTCCACTTTCCCTCACAGATCTAAATGTGTTTGGCCTCCATCAGGCTGAGACCCTTGGAGCCTGGTTGATGTGTCAGCCTAAACATACCCCAGCAGGGCAGCTCTCCAGCCCAGGTGATCAACCAGGTGAGTACCTTTGAAACACTCCTAACAAATAAATCGCCCACCAGAGCAGGTCTGCTGTATTCAAACTTCTTTTTTAATTGAGGTTATCTTAGCGTTTTAATGTTTCCAGTAATGATCTCTTTTCAAAGCTGAATTAAAAGTTGCACTCAAGTTTATTCATCTTGTTCTATGGCAAAGTGCTCTGATTTGGATTCTTTTTATTGTGAAACTTTTCAATGTGTTAGGTAAAGGGGGGATTTCAACCTTTGCTACCAGGTCTCCAAGACAACATCCCAGCAGGGGACTCTGGGAGGCGGGGAGGAATTCAGCGTGCTGGCCTCAGCTCCAAGGCAGCTCGTGTATTTGGTATGAATTTATCACAGCCAAGGCTGATTCACAACTTATTTTGGGGTGTGTGTATTCATTTCTATATATATATATATATGTACATGCATTTATAAATATGTATATGAAACACATTACATATGAAGGGGAGAAGAGAAAAGACTGAGAAGTGACCTTTTTTGATGGGATCAGAAAGGCATCTTAGTAAACCGGGTTAAAAAGACATTTGAAAAAAACTAAGGATTAAGGATTTCTTCCACCATTGTAAACAGTACTTACACACTAGCTCTAAAGACGTGGTTCTCATTAGTCCCAGAAAAACATAAGATGAAAAAAAAAAAACCCTGAAAAAAAATACAACATAAAGCACAGAAGTGATTTAAACCAGTGACACGAAGTATGCACTGAGTCAGTACAATCCTAGCATTAATGGAAATGTTACAAGTGGCTGCTGTTGACACTAAAGGAAAAGTCCAATTTTCATTCTGCTGATGCTTTCTCTATGCACTCCTAATGATGCAAAAGCTTTTCAAATGCAAAACACTTTCAAATACTTCTACCCAGCCACAGTTACATTAAAACCTCTGAGGGTACCTAAAAAATCATAACCCAAACCCTTTTTTCCCCAATTAATTTTATGCTTATTTAACGTTTCAATTTAAAACCTGAAAGGGAGTAGTTTCTCTACACTGAGCAGATTCCCATTTAGTCTTATCCAGAGAGTATACACCTGGAACATATCACTCACTCCTGCCTTTTCTGTTTGCTGTAGTGCACTGCAGGGCTGAACAGCTGACACTTAGATAACACAAGACACAGTGAGAGAATCAGCTAAGATATAAACTTAAGTGAAACTTTTAGTTCAACTTTGAAAAGAGATCATTACTGGGAAGCACTAAAACTCTAAGATAACCTCAATTAAGAAAGAAGTTTGAATACTAAAAATAGGGGTTTTTTTTCCAACAATGCTTTGGTAGAGTAAGTACTCTGAATAATTTTTTTAATACTTTTAAAAGATGTGAAGCACAGTGGTACTACACAATGGAAGAGGAATTATAGCTATCGTTTCAGATGAGGTGTGTTGAAAGACCTAAGACTGACGCAGTTGGCAGCCTTGGAGTTTGCCTTCTTATTACTACCATCTGTGTCAACTTCAGTATCCATTACAAAGAGAAAAAAGCAGGAGTGCTTTCTTGTGTACGTGACCCCATTTACGTGCGGACCTTCAATATCTGCAGCAGAGACTGGAAGTGTGCTCATTCTCTGCTAAACATAGTGAGAGATTCCAATGGCCAGATAACAGTTCTGTTTATCAGCTTGTAAACAAAATTCAGTGATAGAATTGTGCTTTGCTTCTTTTCCATAAATCTTTCCTCTGGATTTTTTTTTTTCCTACCAACTGTCATGATGCTGATGAAAAACAATCTCTTTGCCTTTTTGAACCTGGTGTCTCTTACGAACCTGAGAGAAGTAGATTAGTGCTTTAAGGTGTTTTTGGGGGGGGATTTTTTTTTTTTTTTAATAAAAAGCAATCATGCCAGCTGAAAGTAAGCGAAGAAAAAGTGTTGCACCTAATATGTGAAACAGTTGGCTTATAAATAGTCTTGGAAGGAGCCTGAATTATTTCAGGGAAGTTAAGTGGACTGTAACCAACTGCAAGTTTAATATCCAAAAGAATACTGCTGATACTGGAATTTTAGATTCCCTTGCTTTGTAAAAAGATGACATCATTTGAAGATTTACTGGGGTGATAATTGAATGGTAATTTATATGCACCTTTCAAACTAGACTGAAGCAGAGAATATTTATGTGGGTATAGCATAAGGCATGACTATCTATAGCCTGCTTGCTGATGCTGGAAATGTGATTTTTTTCTTCACAGCCCTCAAAAAGTTGGGTTTGCCTCCCCATAATTTAATCTTGCGTAAGATCTACCTTTGACAGAACAGATTATAGCCAAGCAAAGGCAAAGTAAATGAGGAACTGAGGGCTGCTTGTGACATTAGTACTTTTTTTCTTTTTCTTTTTTTCTATTACAGTTTTACCTGTCTTTTTTGTCTCTCCCATTTTATTTAGTTATAATCAATCCTCAAAAGAGTGCCGATTAAATGTTTCTTTAACACAGTGAAATATCCCTGGAGAGCTACTCAAGGAGTACGGAAATAAGGAGAGTGGGGGTGGGGGAAGGAGAGTTATTTTTATTTGAATTCCATTCCCAGCTATTACAGAGAATCTACTGCATGTGAGTTCACAACAGGCTTCCTCCCATTGCAGAGTAATCTCTCACTACAGAGTAATCTCCCAGTACAGAGCGCAGTCCCTAATGGGGCATTATTGTTGCCCATAACATCCAAGTCATTTTTCCAACATGATGCTTCACAGAAAGGAAGAAAAAGCAACCAATCATAGATGTGTCTGAGAACATTACTACAGAAAACTGAGTCATCCTGTTGGTAAATATACATTATGCAGCTGCCCAAAGTTTCACTGCAAAAGCCAAACTCCATACGATTTTCCTGTCTTGGAAAATGGTCCCTTCAGGTGAATATAGAAGAGGATAGCAAACAATGTAAGTATGTTTTAATTTCCCTCCACATGGCTGGAATACCTTTCCATGTGCACAATTCTTTCTCCACTGAGGTGCATTTTGTATCCATACAGATAGACTTAATTAAGGTCCATCCCTTTCTTCTAAAAAAATTTCCAGGGAGATAGATACAATGCGAACAGGCAGTACAAAAAATGTGACCATATGGTACATCATAAGAAAATGTTGGTAGTAAAGACAGTAGTGAAAAACACTAGCAAATACAGTGTTATTGGACTCTCCAATTCAGATGTGATCACATGTATATCTATATACGTACATATTTTATTTTAACATGACTGTTGACTTTGGTGAATAACTGGTGACAAATACCTGCCTATAAAACAATATGTTCACAGAAATCTAGATGAGCTACATTTCCACTGAAATTGCAGTGTTTTAGGTAGAATTGATGACAGGTGGCCACAACCAAAGATACATGCACTTCTTAAACAAGGTGCTGTGTCTACTCTAGTAACTGAAGTCCTTATAGAATAAATGTTTTCCTCTGATTTCTAAAATCTGTGATAGTTCAGCAGGGACATTAGTGAACAGTAGTTACCACTGAAGAGCACAAGAACCATCTAATTTTGTTTTCACAAATGTTGCATTAACCTCAACTATTTCTACCTCAGGAAATGTGAAAGAAACTAATATAAAGTACCTGTAAAATATCCATGTAAGAACAGAGGGGCATGTACTTTAAACCACACCTCAGATGCATCATTCAAAAATAGAAAAGAACTGAAAGAGTTGCATATTTTGTATTAAAAGTTTGCATTTATAGATTTCTGAAGAGATTTAACAGAACATGAAAACCAGATGACAGACAATGCCTATTTGGAAGAACACAATTCTGAATTTGAAAGTTAGCTCAGTACTTATCTAGTGTTTTACAGATGGATTTGCTTGGCCAGCTTAAGCCTATACAAAGTAAGAAAAACGAGACCCAAAAAAGTTACACAATACCATTCATGGAAACAAAAAAAAAGAGAGAAAAAAAAAAAAGTCTGAGATCCAAAAGGTTAAACCAGGAAATGGAAGCATCACCTCTTCCAGAGGTGTTGAAAGCCAAAAAGAAGAATAAGGAACTGTATACTTACAGTTTTATACGAAACATAGTAAAAATGTTCCTAACTTTATATATACACTTTAGACTATGCCATCTTTAAAAGAAGTTTGCTAGGTTGCAACAGAACAGTAAATGAAAATAAAAGTATGGTTCCTGGACACATAGTCTTTTTCACATCACCAGGCACTCTGAAATTGTTACAACTATTACAATGACTAGGTAGATAAGAACAAGAAAAGAATGCCAATTAACATGTCTGTATTATATGTTTAATTGGAGAAGCAATTCTATTCAAAAATCTACCTTAATATGATTCCTGGAACCAGGCTTTTTTTAACATGGAATTTTGGCTGCCACTGATTGTTTCTCTTGAAGTAGCACTTGCTGTTAAACAAGTCTAAAACACACACATCTATTTTAAATGTTTCTGGATCTTCAAAAGTCAAGTTCAGTGAATGACTGTGCAAAGTATATTATACATCTTTAGATCTACTGTCCAATATCCTAAGATTATACCTATTTTGTGCTTGGTCTTATATTCTCATTGTTCTCATTATGTCCAATTTTTATCTTCTAAACAAAATTTTCAACTCCCATTCCCCAGGATAAGGTAATATTTTTAACAGTATTTTGCAATCATAACTATCTTGATTGAAACGTTCTTAGAACAGGTGTTAAAATCTGCTTAATAAGAAAATAAGTCCTACCAAAGAAACAGAATTCTCTCCTGATTTTATTGTTTTCTTTTTTGAAATTTCTTTCTGGTAACTCTTGTCTCATTACTATGTGTCAGAAGGGTATGAACCTTTGCCTGACTTACAGAAAAAAGAAAAGGTAATGTCTTCTTTTTGGAGCAATGGATGTTCAGAATGTGCTTGAAATTTAACAGAGTAACTATACTTTCAAACTGTTTCATTAACCTTGAACAAAGGGGAAAAAATGCCCAGAAATGTACGTTTCATTAATAGGTGTGGTGATCTCTGGGAGGAAAAATGAAAGAACAGAAACATTTCCAGTTCTGTAAATCAGCCTGACAGAAGCAGATGGAGCCATGTCCTACCTCTGATAAAACTATTATCTCCTTTGTCAGGGCATTTCAGGACAGCTGCATAGTTGAATATTATTTTTCTGGAATATCTGATGAGGTGTTTACAAGGAAAAATTAGAAGTACCTTGCATTGCTGCGCTTGCCCCAAGCACTTGTGCCATTCTAGTAGCATATATTTGGCAAGCGTTTCAGTGATATTATGGGAAACTCTGATCTCATCTCATGGTGGGAGGCTCAACAGATGTCCAAGATAAAAGATAGAGTAATGATGGTAGGCTTTGTTAATGGCATTTTTTTGTGAACCTAACTGAAATAATGGACAGACAAAAGAGAGTTGACACAGATCCTTGAAAAGCATCATTCTGAGACACCAAGCTTTGTAACTAAATAACATTTCCTGCTAATTAAGTAATCTGTAGCATTATTATGGGGAAAAAAAGAAGAAAAAAAAAGAATAATTTAAATTGAATAACTATGCTTGGTCAAGGAGAAATCAGAAAATTGTGAGTTCTGAAAGTTTCTGTGGAGAATTCAGCTACTAAAATCTTATTCTTCTTCCTCCTTCTCCTCCTCCCTGTTTGCTGCAATGACTGTGGTTAGTGCAGGTCGTGCAGCGGATGACCACTGTCGTCTCAGTCAGCATTTCAAACCTGATCTCAAGTAATAAGCAGCATACAGCTCCCTCCCCTCACCTCCAGAAATCAAATTATCTTTAGGTGAAATTCTACAATTCTCTTCCACAGTGGATCACTCTCAAATTAATTAGAACTTGATTGCAATGGGAAAACTTTATATTCATAGTGGATATAAAGTAGTATTCCTATCCAAATACTGTCCTCCTTTTCAGATGAATTCCCAAAAATACTACATAGTCCTCCTCACTATGTACAGAGCTGATTTAACAATTTAATAATTCATTAATTAAAATCCTGGCATCTGTTTCATCATTCCATATTTCCATATCCACAATCTGCATCTCAGAGGATCTTCTAATCCTTTAAAGACTTTTTTGCTTTCTTCATGAAAATAAGTCCTCAGATAATCCACCATTGTCATCCCTTTCCCCTGTCTGGAGGCAGCTGCAGACCTGAGAAATTCTTCACCCTTGGCTAAGACACCTTGCACCCAGAAAGTGAGGGGGAAGTCATATGTGTATGGGTCTCCTGGAGAAAAAGGATCTCCAGAAAAAGAATGATTAAACACCTCTGGAAACTCTTAAAGGAAGGGAGTTCTGGCATAAACTTCTTGTCTTTTTCCTAAATACAACAACAACTGCTGAGTTGGAAGCTTTAGGCAAGAAGAAGAACACGATAACTTTTTTTTTTACAAATAAACAAAAAGATGTAAGCATAAAAATACAGTATGCACCAACATGCTATAGGACTGTTTGATTATTATTATTATTATCAGTATTTGTAATGATACGTAAAATCAATGTACTACTAACTATCTAAAATAAAAACAACCTACACATGCAAAGACTACTATTCTTTACGTGTATAGCTTGATGATGCTTCATTTACTTCTTTGCCTAAATTTCCCAGAATATCTTTGCCTATTTACATTTCTTAAATCTCACATCCAAGTGGTCAAGCTGCATTCCAAACAGCAAAAAAAGAATATGAATCACAGAATATCACAGAAATATATTTTGGACTGTACAACCAGACCCAGACATGTTCATTTGAAATACCAGCTCTGTATATTATGTAAGATATTGCTCAAAGTTTGAAAAAGAAAAAAACCACAAAAACTACAAAGGTCATGAAAAAGAGGATTATTTTTTCTTAAGAGAACTATAGAGAAAGTTACCCTATCATCAAAAATAACTAAAATGTAGTACTGCAGCATTTTAAAAAATTATATTTTGTAAAAAGTTTGGACATAATTCTAGTTAATAGGCTGAGACTTCTGTCTCACCAAAGATTCCTCACAGAAAGTCTCAAATGGTTCTTAAAAAGTGTACAACTCTCATATTGACATTCAACACAGGTGTAAATTTCATCATCTTAGAGGTGCAAATCCCATTTGATAGAATATCCATTTCTCACTTTTTGTCATGGTTTTCCATTTTTTTAATAAACGAAGGGTTGTTTTTTTTATTCAGGGGCTCTGCGTGTGTGTGAGAGAGAGAGAACCATATCCATACAGAAAAGTAATGAATAAATAATTTATTTTTTTTTTTCATAATTGTGCGCTACTTTATTTTCCATTATTCACATTTTACAAGCATACTCCTGTATAGAAAATGCAGAATACTAAGAAATTGTAGGAAAGTTTACATCTTAAAGTTCAACAGCTTGGAAACAACCACACTGCTCCAGCTGTTACTAAAAGAAATGTGGGATAGTCATGGGATTCCCTTTCTACACAGTTTTTGACTCACCTAAATTTTTTTCATTCCTAAATTAATGCATTTTTCCATACTGTTATTGTGGTTTCTGATTTTTCCATTACCTCTGTACCAGAAACAAGGAAAAAAAAAAAAAAAAAACACGTCAGTCTCTCTAAACTTTAGAGACATTCCTTATTTTCTCCACAGTGGGCATTTGTTAACACTGCCAGCTACTCTGCCCATGAGAATTAGCTGAATACACAAGAGAAGAAAAGAGGGACCTTGAGATGAGTAGGTAGGAAAATGTATTGTACTGTCACTATCCAGACAAGCAATCCCACTAAATACACTCTGAAAATAAACATCTAATGGTGGACTAGATAGCTATATAAATGGCAACGTGTCTTTTATCAGCCACAGACTCCTACTCACCTGTAGGTTAATTACAGGACATTTGTTTATGCTGATAACTATTCCATCACATTTTTCTTCCATCATACAAATAGGAAAGGAGTTATTCCCAGAAACGTAATTAAATTACATGGTTCCCCAGTCTAAGTATATATTAATCTAATTTACTATCCTAAGCTGCCATATATGAATATACTAAAATTAATATATTAATTTTACTTCTCAGAAGAAGGAATCTTAGTATACCATACAAATAAAAGTACAATACCTGGGCTGGTACTCAAACATGCAGCTGTGGAACAAGTCTTGTGATAGTCATCGTTTAGCCTTGGAAATATGTGTTGATTCACCCTGAAAAAAATTATAAGGAATAATTCTCCTTTTTAATCATATGTTACACAGGAGAAGTTTAGAAATTTGAAACTGGAAAACCAAACTAAAATTTAAAAAAAAAAGATGCACATTTCTCTATAGCTGGGAAAGGTTCAAGCTGACAGACTGCTGCTCAGAGCTCCTACTATTTTAACCTAGAGAGTATATGAAAAAACACTGGGAACTGATCATTCAGTTGTTTAATCATCTGCTGAATAAAGTCTATAAGACATTTTGGTGACATCAAAAATCAATTAGTACTCTAGAAAAATTGATAATAAGCAAAGATCACCTAAGATATCTCTCCTAGGTAACCTCTATTTAATTTCCATGATTTTATAATTTTCTGTTTGTTTGTAAGAGGAAAACACATTCAAGTTCTCTCAAGGTTTTCTCTTACCTTTTTTCTTTGTTTGATTAATCGTTCCCTCTTTAGGTTAAGTACACATCCAGCTAACTCTCTGTCCTTACATACAAAGACATGACCCATGTAGTCACTTTGCTTTCCAATGCATCTGACCATTTTTTTAAGGAAAATGAGTTATGTGAATTAGCCATAAATATGATGAAATTAATCTCACTTATACAGACATCCGCTAGTCCAATTTATACCTTCTTAAATTCCACGACTCAAAAATGTCCTTCACTCCATAAGTGACAGAGTTCCAGTAACTCAAGTAACACTGAAATAAGGTTTGCTACTTAAGTATACATTACAAATACAGAGCAATTGTTATTTTGCTGCCTAAGCCACCGGTTTCCCTTCACTGCTGCTAAAATGAGAAACACTTAACCGCACTGGGTAGACCCATTCAGTATCTTAACACTGTAAATCAGGCCAAGAAATCCAAGAGTCTGAAGTGAAACTAATTCATTCCATTCTCTCTGCCCATATAGCCAACGGCGTCCCTTTGCGCTGCAGGACTAATACCAGCTTTAATGGATGCCAATTGGACTTAGATACCCTAGCAGAGATTTGACCCAAAGTGCAAATTCAGTTCACAAAGATCATTAAAACAGTCATAAACCAGAACAGAATCTGCTTTTAAAGGCTTATCCAGTTCAGAAGCCTTTTTTCCTTTTGTTTCTGCCCACTGATTTATAGTTTAAATGAAGAAGGGAACAGAAAGCTGGAGCATCCATATTTTCTGGATGTAAAGCAGAACCTACTTCAATTTCATGTTAACTGCTGCGTTGTAAGGTCAGCCCCTAACAGAGTCCATAAAGAGACATAAATAGTATCCATTAATGAATTAAGACAGCTAAGGTAGTGTTTTTTAACTAGGAAAGGCGTCGTGGATTTTACAAGGCTTAAAAGTAAGACAAACTCCTTTTAAGCTTGAAAGAGTTAATGGGATTTACTAGTCCATCAGTGCAAATAATCTGCTCTTGAAAGGAAATAAGAGGTGGAGTGCTCAGGCCTTTGCTATCACCCAGTGATTACACCTCAGGAAGCATTATCTCAGCTGGTTTGGGCCATCCCACTTCCGATTGGCACTTCCTCTGCAACCTCCCATCCTTTCCCTGCTGGTTTATGTGAAACTCTGGCACTTTCCTTATTTAATTCTCCCTAGGGGCATCAACACTGATTGAAGTAAACAGTGTGCTCTTATTTCCAATGTATATGAACGTCAGAGAAAAGGCTCAAATCTTGGCTTCCCTCATGGAGGCTGCTCTGTGCCAGACTGTGAGTATACAGACGCTTCAAAGAACATTTTGGTCGTGCTTGAAACTTCCCTCATTCTGAAAGTCTCTGGCTATTAAAACACCGGTACCCTGGACAAACAAGCATCTCTCCAGCTTTACCCCTGTATTTGCAGTTAGCAAGTTGTTTTTAAGGTACAACAAAGTGAAAAAATGGTACCTTGAATGCTGTTCTAGAGATTCAGTTCGTTAAATGGCCTAAAGGAGAGCTCTTGCAGCTGGATGTAAATTGAAGCAGGCCTGAGCCTATACCAAAATATGCTGGGCTAGAGTATGCCAGGATGCTGAAGGTAGTTTTCAGTCAGCTTTGTCCTCCTATGTCACATTTTGTACCATGTGGAATTTGGCTGGATCTAACCAAACACTTTTGTCAGCAGCTGGTTGCGGCCTGCTGCTTCTCAGATGAGTTCTAACAAACCTCAACCTGACTTTAAAACAATTTTTGGTTTTATATCAGTACTGCCACTCCTTACTTCCCTTATAATATGGCACAAACACCAAGTCCAAATCTAAACATCAGTACAGAAAGTTCACAGATTATTTTTTTTTATTTATTTTGGGGTCATTCCCTTCTACAAGTGCCCTCTAGGATGAAGATGTAGTTTTAAGAAAAATAACTTGGGTGTGTTATGGAATGCACTTCACATGGCAACAAATATGCTTTTTTTTTTTTTTTATAGTGCCTGCGGAGTTGCTCTGATGCTTTTTGTTTCTTGGACTGCATCCACTAAAATATTGTGAAAATATAATCATTTCTGAAGATAATGGAATTTACTGCGGTGATTAGGTCATTAATTTCATGCTGATCTCACAAGTCATTTCCCTACATACTCCATGTTTTAAAGTGACATTTAGGATATGTAAATGATTTGTGGTATGCTATTTTTGAATTATGCTTCTGTATGCAAAGTGAACACTATCCTAAGAGGTTTTATTTATATGTGCTGTACTACCTCAGACTAAAAATATTATATGAGGACGTACCTCAAAGTTTTTGAAAGTTTTCCAAACAGACCCTTAATCTAGAGAAAATTAACAGGCAGCTCTTAATAAATCCCATTAATCGTATCAGTTGTATCACTGTGAAATGGCATCTAGTCTGAATATGATTAATTTATTCTTGTTCATCTTTGAATAATTCATGGGAAAACACAGAATCAAGTCTGCTTCATAATCCTAAACATAAGCCAAATACATCAGCAATCCTTTCACTAAAACTGCAGGCTGTCAGATGACATCAGACTCTGAGTTGGTAGGGTCTTCAGTTTGCCAAAAGTCTTCTTTAGAGAGGATGGCTGTGGCCTGAGTGCTGTTTTTATATCTACACAGACATCCCTTTTCCCCCAAGCCTGGCTAGAACTCTGTGAAGCATAAAGTTATGTCTGGTCACATCTAATTGTAGACTTAGGGTCTTTAATAATTCGTTTTCCCAGTCAGGCCTGCAGGAAAACTGTAAACCAAAAATGTCGGTGGCTTGGGGATTCAATTCTAGGTCCAAGATCAGGCGTAAAAAGACCTGTACCTATTCCGAGTTGCATCCCCCAAGTTTCTGGGACACATCAGGTATTAAAAGTCATCTTGCTTTACTCACTGTGGCTTACTATAATTGTATCATGTAGAATTTTCCACTTATAGATGTGAAAAAACACATTTCTTCTTAAAAAGATGCAACACCGAAGGTATGTTCAGTAAATTCAACATATCATGCCGAAGATCTAAATGAAGATCAAATGTAAAACATAGGGATTTAGATGTAACTTTTTTTCTTTAGGCACAAAGACTTGCATTTTTTTAAGGAACTGAGCTTACCTTCTTTTTGACTTAATTGACCTGGGTTTGAAATGTTATCAGAGAACTTCTGTGTAAAAAAAAAAAAAAAAAAGTATTCACACAGTGCTGTACACTTCCAAACAGGCTTGCCATAAAGAAAGGAAATTTATCTCGAAAGGGTCAGAGAGGAAGGGAGGGGGAAGACTTTTTTGTTTGGATCAGAGTGCACTTTCCTGGCTTTAAAGAGCTTAACTTTGATCCAACCTTCAAAACCCTAGTGCATTTGCTTTTACAGTGTTTCTATTCCTCATTTTTAATTCTAGTTTGCAGTCAGGGCATCTTGCCAATGAGAGGAGGAGAGCACAGCACACAGTTTCAGTGTTTGGACTTGGAAACTCAGACCTTCATCTCTCATATTTTGACCTACTGAAAGAAAGGCTACTGAATTTTGAACTGATCATGTGTAAAATAACCAGAAAAACAAACACACTTGCAGAAACCAGGAGGAGAAGACCCTCCTGTATAAAGGAAACAGCACTAGTACACAGGAATTTGATCACACAAGATACTATAAATTAATGAGCCAGAAAAGCACTGTGCTGCGACACTTCATTCTTATGCTTTCTCAGGCTTTCTCCTGAGAGAGAGGAGATTGGATTGTTCTCCAGAACAATCTGCTCTCCTAATGTAGGCTCGAGGAATGGCTCTACAAAATATAAGATTTGTGCTTGCAGTAAGTTTAAACTGCCTGAAACTTCATCACTGTGCATTTGAAAAACAGACTTTTGTGTTTAAAATGTATATTTAGAAACTGGGAAATCTTATACATTTCCTGGCAGCAAAGTCATCCTTTCTCTTAATATGAATGTATTCCTCCAAATCCGGATATCGTGACTGTAAAACCTGGTGTCACCCTTTAATATTAATGCCAGGAAAGATGATCATGTCAGAGAATTCCTCTGTTTGTCAGTTTGTTTGTTTTTGCTAGAGTGCTGGATTCTCAGCCCAGCTTCAGAGCCTCCATCAAAACAAACAAGTGAAAACAAAAACCCCTAATCTGCGTGAATAATTCCTCCTCAGTTGTTGTTACAGAATGCCAATTATCAGCACACAGGATTCTGGTTAGTTGAAAATTAAAATAAAATAAAATCTTTTTTTCTTCTTCTTAAATCTAAACAATGCTTTGACTGACCTTTCCTAGTTCATGCCACTAGTACTACCACTTGTTGCACTAGTGGCTGCAGACGAACAATTTGCAAACCAATGAAAGAAAAGGAAGGCTTAAAATCTACTTGAAGACAGTTCTTGATGAAAAAACTTATTCCTAGATTAAAATGGATGTCTTTTCTCTGCAGTACTTAATGCCAAATAAGGTCAGGAAGCAAACACGTAGACTGTCAGACATTGTAAGCAGCCTGTGAGATTCACACAGTGGTTTATGGTCTTCAGCAGAGTGGCCTCAGCTGTTTTGAGATGACCATTAGCTCTGCACCTTGCCAGCTAAGAGTTTTGCAGCCCCTAAGCACTCCAGCCTCTCCCTTTGAGATCCAACTTTTACACAAATAAGTTCTGAAACTGTGTGTGGCGGCAGGACAGCAATCTGAAGCTTGGCTGACTGCTATCAGTGTAGTAGCAATGTAATTCAAATAAGCAAATACATTTTATGGGGCTTATAAAAGTTGGATTATAAAATATAAACTAGTCATTCACTTAAGTGAGGCTATCCCTCATATGCTTTACAGCAGAGAAGGAAAGAAGTGTGTGTGTGAGTGTGTGCGCGCACTCGTGTATAAAAATCGTGATATAAATAAATCCAATGACAGTTTAGGTTTAAGGTTTATGTAATAAGCAAATTTTACATGACAGATAAAATCTTATTCTCTGAATTCCTGACCTCCTCCTTCTTGGAGCACACAAAAAAGACAAGATATTTGCACATTTTATCATAACAAATGTCTTGGATGACAATTTCTTTTCTCATTTTTACCCAGCTATTTGTGAAAACAAAGCCATTGTAAATAACACTAATTAAAAATGTGCATTTTATGTGCATTTTATATGTGCATCAGCAATCTAAATAATTATCATCTTTACAATTTATTCAGACTGCAATAGAGTCCCATATCTGTTTGAAAGGTGGAACTATCTGACGCAGCATCAGAAAAATCTCTTGACCAACTTTACCAATAATTCCATCGGCTATTCTTTTACCTATATTACTTAGCAACTAATTTATCATACAATCTAGAAGTGGTCTTTAATTTAGTGGCATTCAGATGATGTGCTAGGACAAATCAAATTTTCTGCTTAGTCCAATGTACAGAAGATTACTGTGCTAGCACTGAAGCAAACACTCTGACAAATTGCACTGCCACAAAACATGCTGAAACAAGTAATGTAAGTACCACAATAACCTTATTTCTGTGTATTCTAGTGTTTTAGAAAGAAATTAACATGTGCTTTTTCTCAGCACTAGGGCCCTCTATTCATCTGCAAAATGAAAAGTTTTCTGAGTTTTTAATGTAGGTCAGACTAAACCCTTAATGGTATATTCAACCAAGATGAAGCTCTTAAGCTTCCCTTTAAAACATTCTCATTTCCTAAGCCAAGAGCCCTGGCTCAGCGCTGTCATTATAAATTTCAAGTTCCAAAATTAGTAAGTGGTAAAGGTGAAAAAGGATGGAAACACAACACACCCATGATTCATTATTCATTGAGTGAGATCTAATATTGGATGAGAAAACTAACAAGCGCTTTATACATAGAGCTGACTTGACTGCTTCTGCAAAATGCTTAGAAAGGGCAATTTTCATCAGACGCACCGCATAGCTCCCACTCCATAAGCAAAGATGCTCCCTCTTGCATTAGCAGGGAGAAGTATTACTTCTGCTGATGAGGGATCTCTACCAGATCTCTCCAGGGAGAGACTAGGAGAGACCCACTGCAAGTGCAGGCATCAGGTGTTAAGACAACACCAGCTGGCTTGCTCAAGTGTCTGGCAGACACCAAAGCTACTAATTCACAGTAACAGTAAAACTTCTCTGAGTAAACTTTTTTTCCCTGCCATTGAAATATTTTAATATTTTTCCAGCTAAAACAGCATTTCTTTAGTAGTAGAAGAGAAGCATTCAAGCTAAAGGAAAATTACAGCTTTTCCTTTATATATAATAATATATTCTGGGAAAAGTTGGTGGATGCGATGGAGGCCTTTTCCTAATCCAGAAATGAGATTTCCTAATCTGAAGTCCTTTCTTCTTACACAATAAGCAGGCTTCATTAAAACAATAAGGGAAACCTATTAATTTCATGCTTTTCTTACTTGCTGCTTGGCTGCATTCCTTTGCTTTTATCATGAGTAGCAATTCTCCCCCTCACACACACCCCCCTTCAGCCAGCGACTTTCCACATTACTATTGTAGGACTTGAGTGCTGTTTAGCATGGAACTAGCATCAGTTTGCCCAGCTTAAAATAACCTTTTGCTAGAGTTCAATAACTGTAGTCAAAGGATGTTTTATTTGCATTTCAGGTAGTAAAGTATTAATTTTTTCTCTTTATACTTTAAGGGAATTTTAAAAACCTAGGTTCAGAACAAGCTAAGCCTTTGTGTTGTTCAGAAGATCAGAGGTCATTTTAAAAAAAAAAAAAACAACTAACATTCAAAATCTTCAGGACTCCAAGTCATACCTGAGCTGGAGCTTAGTACACAGCAGAGAACAGGAGGCAGCTCATAAAGGAACCATTGTATGGGAAACAGCAGTGTACAATTATGCATTTATGGAGGATTGACTGTTCTCTCAATTTTTTAATCAAGCTTTGTCTCAAAGAACTACGGTCAAATATCCAAGCTGCACCTTTTCCTTTCAAGTGCATCCTTCACCTGATTCCCAACATAATACATCCTTCTTTATAGACACTCCATGCTTTGTTTTATTAATGAGATCACCTTCTCTTCTTCCCCTTCACCACCCCCAATCCCTTGAATCGGGCTGCTTTTTTAAGCTACCAGACTGATTTCTATTGCCATTTTTATAAGAAAAAATTTCTCAGGACTCTTTCTTAGCATAAGAACTAATAATTAAATAGAGCAACATTTTTAAAAAGGTTTTATTTTTTGTGTCTTTTTTTGGATGCAGAGATTACTTGCCTTTTGCCTTTCTCCAAGCATTTTTTTCATAAAGTAAATGTGATGAGAAAGATCTACATTCCACAGGTGTTAAGTGCCAAGGTATCTTCATTACCACCGGTTTTTTAATTGGTCTATTTGAAACTGATTTTCAATCTCTTTACAAATACATAATGGGCAAGTTTTCGAGATACTGCCTAATTACGCTACGTAGGTACTCCCTGTAATTATTCATTTGAAACGACCAATTTCCACAAAGAACAAACAATACATTGTCTGTTAATCTAGTTTCACTTACTCTGTCTTTAAATATAGACAGAGCAGAGAAAGCAAAATTTCAGTGATGACTTTTTTAAAGAACAGCTCTGCCAATAGACAGAGAATCTATTAAACACCATATGATGCAAACATAATTATAAGAGACTGTAAGCCCAGGCTCGTTGACCATCACCACACAGGTCAAAATGCTTAGTTAAGCACTCCACTCTTATTGTTGTCTTCAACTTTGGCTTAAATTAGGTTAGGCATTATTCTTTTAGTTTCAGCAGCAAAAAGCCTTAGTTAAGAGATAAGAATACTTTTAATTATCTCAGGAAGATATGCAATGATGGCTACATTTAATGTCTTAACAATTATGGTTTCAACTGATATCCTTCATAAAGTTGGAAATGGAAGTATGAAAGAATTCAGAAGACTTCATCTGCAGTTCGATTAACATGGGCCAGGCTCCCTGCCTGATAAACAGATTGTGCCTGGGAACTGGTATTACTCACTTAACATGACTTTGTTTAAAAACCTTCCCCTGGCACCCCACCTCCCCAAGAACAGGGACCTTCCAGCAGGGCAAAAGACGATGTTATTGCCCTTTTTCATTTAAGCGTATGCTTAATTTCATCATAGTCAGCAAAATACTTAGGCACATGCTGTGCTTTTTTTTTTTTTTTTTAAAGTGACCTCCCTTAAATTTCAGTCACTGCTTAGTCTATTTTTCAGAAAGGAGGGAGATTTACAAATGTTTTTATATCCCTTATAGTTCAGTTAAAACAGAAACCAAAATTTTACTTGCATGAATCTGTCCTGAAAGTGAAAAAAAAAAAAGCCAAACAAAACACCAAAAAACATACATGCACTATTCTTTCTTAGGAGCCAGTTTTGCAGGAAATAATAGCTATTTCTAGACCAGCTGGCACAGCCTAGAGGAAAAAAAAAATAAACAACCTTTTCAGCATGCAAGGCCTTCTTCAATTCTAAAACAGGAGAAACACTCCTGCAAAGTAAAAGGAATTGTTGGGTTTCATTAAGCCAAGCATTTAGATTGTCTGAAAGATCATGTAACACCTTGGGAGCCCAAGGATGTTCTCTGGCCTTGGGGTTTTAATGTGGGTAGCAGCAGCAGCCACAGTCCTCTGGCCTGGCCCTCTGGGAGCAAATTCTGCAGTGGGCAGAGAGCTACCAAGAGGTCAGTAGGAAAATACAAGGGAGCATCAAGGCCTTGTGCTGCCCAGGTGCTAAACTTTCTTAAGGAATGCCTGCCTCACTGCACATATTCAAAGTTCCTTTCTTTTTCTTTTTTTCTTTTTTCTTTTTTCTTTTTTTTTTTTTTTTGATGAGGACAAGGGTTTTTTTCCCCCTCCCACTGGAAAGACAGATCTTATGCCTTACCTTGAACATTTTATAATAATTTTACAAAGCTGTATGTGGGCCCAGTCTCTGCACACAAAATAACTTGTTCCCCTTAAAAAAGCGAGTCTTCAAGGAGACATACAAGCATCAGGGCCACATGGCTTCCCAGAGAGAGGCAAGCCATCCCCGTGGAACAAAAATTTTAGGAAGCAGTTGCTCATTTCACATGTCTTAAACTGTAACTCTTATCTGATTCAGTTAAAGTAAATAAAGGTGCAAATGGACAGTAGGAAATAGCTTTGTTTTCATTGGAGCAGGAATAAGCTGGAGTATGTTTGTTCCTGAATAAAGCAAACACTGCCATTGATTGAGCCCAGCTCACTCGGATGATTCAAATTAAGCATCGGGCATTCAGGCCTTAATGTTCGTATCTCAGTTACAGGAACACAGGCAGAAACTATTCTGAGAGTCTCTGTGCAAAGCTACTTACATTACTTGCAAGCATGCATTCATGGCAGCTTTTCTACTTGTAAGAAGAGAGCTCTGAAATGGCTCGAAGACATGATTTTAAAGAAATTAATGTAAGTGGTTATCCTATTTTTGTTTACAAGACCACAAACAGGGACAAAATACTAGAAGACCAGGATAGGGGATAGAGAGAAGAGGCTGGGAGAAGAAGCCAATGAGAGTAGGAAACTGAATGAGGGGTTGTTCAGAGGCAGAAGAATCTGTAACCCTAAAGCAGATTTTCTTCAGAGCTGAAATAAGATGCAGAAATTCTTAAGCCCAGCATGCCTTTGCTATCAGTGTATGTTTATGAAACTGTGAGAAAATGCACAGTTCATTTCCCTTTAAGGTCTGTGCTCGTGTCTGTGTCGAACAGTAAAGACAAAAAGCAGAGTTTCCTACTCTAGATCTGGAGCTGTGAAATAATTAAAAAACCCCTATTAGTTTGCGTGTCTTTGAGAATCTTATAAAAAGTTACAGAACGAACCTAACTTTCTTATAATTCTTCTGTCTGTAATAGTATTCATTTAAATAGATATTATTATTATTCAGGATATTTTTTCAATGTGGGTTAGCTTTATAACCAAATGCACTGTAAAATGGTATATTCTGTTTACATATTCTTGTAGTTACTACATGACCTACTGTTCAAAATACTCCCAGTTTCAAAGAGGCTACAGACCCTAGATCTTTAGGACCAGTCTTTCTTAGAAAGTTTTAAAATATTAAGAGTTAACATTTATGATTTCAAATATATGAAGTTTTTTTTCTATTTTTGTTTTTACATTCATATACTATAAATAATAAAGAAGCCTTGCTCCTTTAATTTGTTTCTGCCAAAGTTACTGTGGGTGGGTTTGACGCTTAAAGTTAGATCATACGTTAAGGAAAAAGTATGCAATCTCTTTTCTTAGGACAGAGATCTTTTCAGGGAGTTTCATTTCTCAGGAATATAAGAGCTATTTTCATTCTAGAAATGATTGACTTACCCACTTCATGTTGCATGTATCAACTGGAAACAATTGCCTTTTGAAAGAGGAAGGTTTCAATTTTAGTATGAGTGAGCACCATCTGTAATTTAGTGCCTTCAGGCTGCCTTAACTAAAAAGTTCAATAAGTTAAAGCCAGGAAAAGGGAAAAGAAAAAAAAAACAAAACTTCAAATGTTTCCAGCAAAAATGAGTCTTTTAGTCTTTTGTTTGCACACAGATGATTATGCTCGTGGGATGGTTATGAGTAGTGCCCTTTTTAAAACCATTTTCTGCATTTGTTTGAAGTGTCAGTACTACACCATTGTGAGGATGTAGTCCAGATGTCGTCATTTTGAAGTTCAGGACAGATGATGGATTATCCTCAACACTGTTTATAAACAGAGTGCAAACGTAGAGCCAGCGTAACAGCCTGGCTTGCCTTTCATTTTAGAAAAATTAAAAAAATATAATAATAAATATAAGTCCATTCAGAAGAGAGTTCTAGAAATACTATTAAAAAACATATCATTCTACATGAGAAAAAAGCCACAAACATTCACACAGAAACTTTACATCCATACACTAAAAACCTTTCTGTTTGATCTTCATACAAAGCAATTCAGCAACAGGCAAATTGCAAAACATGTCACTTCTGTCAAAAGAAATATCTGGGTTCTTATCTGAATCTTATCCTAACTAAAGCGTTTAAACATATTGTTGGTCTGCAAAGGTCTGGAGACAGTAAGAAAACAGACTTTCTGACGTTTTTCAATCCTACTGTTTAGGATGGGACTGGAACTACTGTTTTCATACAAACACCATGTTTTTGAACTATTTTAACACTTCTAATCACCTCCAAATCCACCAGAGTTAGAAGACTTTTTTTTCAAATGGATGTGAAAAAATGTATGCAGTCAAAGGAGTTTTTGTTATTATTTTATACCTAATCTTGTTCTGTGATGTGCCATTTACATGTGTTTAACAATTATTGTTTAACAATAAATTTAACAACTTATTCAGCCATGAGTATCATTTTTCCCCATCTATTGTCCATTGTGTTTTTTTCCCAAGAATTATTTAAACTTCATCTTCGGATGTCTTGCAAACCACCGTGCCCTATCCTTTCTCCAAATACATGTACCTCAGCTAAGAAACTGTATAAAGTTGGGTAACATCAAGGTTTTGATATATCATGCAAGCATTCTTTACCTGATCATGCATGAGATTAAATTATTTTTTATTGTTGTTTGTGGTGGTATTCTTGATGAATCAATCATAATATCCCACTTTCAAAGGCTTTTTGGCTCATCCACAGACAAAGAGGGGACACCAGCCTTTGTAGATTCAAGAGTGGAGAGTGTGGAACAACAAGGGGCAAACACAGAAGTGATGTGACCCAAGAGCTGCACACAGTATTATACACAGCATATATAAGTGGCCCTAAGGGAGAGAACTGTGTCTGGCAGACCTGTACATAATCACAACTACATTAGGTTAAGAACTCCTTTCTTTGCTGTGGGGGGAAGACCTTGATCCACAATTAGGAAGGTACAGAGACCTTGTAACTTGGGAAAGAAAACAAGAACACAAAAGATGAAGAACTAAGCTCTCAGAGGAGGATGAAAACATGATACGCAGGACTTCTCTGTTCCTTTTGTTTGCACACCATTGTGTGGCCTGACGTATTCAATTTTCCGGCAGTTTTTCCTGCTATTTGTCTTCATCTTATTATTACGTTTGCACTTAGTGGCATTCAGCTCATAACAACAGTGACTCATAAGGATGGAGAACATACCCACACATCAAGACACAATTTTGTCTTTTGCTGAGGCTTTAAGAACACTGATGTTCTCTCTAACATCGCTAAACTTGAGGCTTCTTTCAAACCAGCAGCAAATGTTACAGAATAGTCTTAGAATTCAGTGCATAATTCTGTCAGGTTCATCCATAGCTTTTCCAAGAGGACAACTGTGCTTCAGTCATCTCTCCAAAGACCCAGGTTGATAACGATGCACAAGAGAACATGAATGAGAGCCCTGCTTGCAACAGAAGTGTCACAGAAAGTACCTTGATACAGAACTGCACAAGCCACATGACAGTCTGCAACTGGCATTTAGAAGGGAAATGTTGCAAGAGAGGAGTCAGTCAGCTGTGTCAGTGTCAAAACACTTTTTGGCACAGAGATGGCTTGCTTTCTCAGGTGGGCTGCTTCCAAGTTAAGGGTTCTTAAGGGAACAAAGGAGAAGCTGAGGATGTCTATCACAAACACAACCAGTGAGAGGTTGTTTCAAAACTTCCAAATTAGCTGTGAAAGAGTATACTATTACAATCTGGATAACATCTTGCAGGGTCTACCATGAGCCCTCTCAAAATTTCTCACCTTGATGCGGATACTTTCTTGGACCAGATGGAAGGTGAAAATGAGTAGGCAACAAAAGACTTTACACCAGCAGTTTGTTGAGACTTTGGAACGTTTTTCTTTCCTATGCGGTTTGCAGTGACATCAGTACTAATAGGAATCACCTTCAGTTCCCATGACAGGCTTGTACTTCAGCTGACAGAAAGAACTGAAAATTAATTCTGTGATCAAACAGCCCTGGAACAATCAAAGAACAACAACAAAGCCTCTGACTAAGCTGCCTTCTTTCATTTGTCCCACCAAGGACTAACATGCAATAGTATATCTAAATAACCAAACTTAAAAAAAATAAGATGATGAAGAAAGTCCTGTCTTATAAATCTGCATTTGTACATCATCATCAAAAGAAGGGCTGAGAACTCAGAAGAGACTAGTCCTTCATCTGACTTTAAACTTAAAACCTTGACATCCTTAGGCAAACTAGTAGATGTTATACTGAAATGTAATTTTATTGGTGCATTATGAATAACTGGTGTGTATGAAAATTGAGCATAGAAAAATCCCTCTAGCAGTAATGCTGGATTTGTGTCTCAAAAATTCTGTTAAAGGTTTTGAAGCAGCCAAGTAGTACAGGCTTAAACAGTTGATGGTAGACCTGAACTATCAAGGAGTTTCCACCATGGTCTTTTATCAAAAGCTTTGAGAGAATCATCTTTCAAACAATCATATAATTAGTTTGAGTAATTCATGACCTTCACAACACACTGTAGCAAACAGTATTAAAATATTCAATGGTTTTGACTGGTAGAGGATGAGCCCATCAATAGCTACCAAGTGTTTTGGTCCAAATACAACTTCTCATTCATAAAGTTCTTATGCTATTAACTGTTTGAAGTTGAGAAAACAAATCCATACATTAAATACTCTCAATGTGCCTGGTTTATATACATATTTTCTATTTACTACCTAGGACTGAAGATATGACACTGAACTAGATAGACTTTTAGTCTGACCCAGTATTGAGCTCTTATGTAAGTTTTAATTTTGGTCTACACAATTTCCTTTTCTCCACCCTCTTCTCTGTATCGTTAGTTCATATCCTTTTGCAATTCTGTTTGGTTTTAAGTTATGTAAAATGTTTTCATCACTCATTGCTATTAGTTATCACTTGAGTGCACAGTTCTGTTCCAGGCCACAAACTCTTCAGAGAACACAGACTCTCCAAGTGCAATGCTATTTCCTTGATGTCACTGCACTGGGGAGAGGAGAATGTCCAAGACATCCATTGAAGCTATCCTGTACAATGAGGATGCTTTGCTTCCAAGTGTTTCTATTTGCTCTGTGCAGCTCATGCACAAGATAGTAGGCAGTTCTGAAGCACTCAGTATTTTCCTTTAAAGTACACCATGCCTGTTCAAACCAGCCAAATGGTTTTTCTCCTATTGATAAGTACTGGAGTATTGCCATTGGAAATCTTGTTATTCATAAGAATTCCTTTAACAGGCCTCAGACAATCAAAATTCCAAGGAAGTTTTTAGTAGAAATAAACATATGAATAATCCTCTTGGAGTCCTTTAAAATCAGTGGATTCATTGCATGCCTCCTGATTTACTAAGATTCTTGGAAGGCCCAAGTTACAGCATACAAGAAGAAATAAATGTAAAAACATTAGATTGACAGTTCAAAAATCTGTTCACTTTTTACAGATTAATTTGACAAGATCAGCTTTAACATAACCGTTTTAAAGACATTGTTACAGATCATGAAATGTAGAATCTACTCACAGAAGTTAGTCTGGGGATATCTATTGCACCCCTTCTTTTACCTGTGACTGCTGCTAAAGTTTAAAGTGACATTTCTACACCAACATATTCCAGACAATTTTTTTTTAAAAGCAAGATCATTTTTTTATAGCTAAGGAAAAAAAAAAGCCTGTTTGTGATTTTAAAATTATCTCACTCTACCCTATTACATTCAGTTGTAGTTCATGGTTTCTGCATTTTGTTACTTATAACAAAGCAGTCTAAATCTCAAAGCAAAAGTTTTATACTATTTTGGAAGACATGATGATGTTCAGTCAGCTTTTCCTTCTGCTTAAGATGTGGTCAGCTTCAGCGTTCTATATCACTTGCTTAAAAACTCTGCCAGTTTACCTTGCTAAATTAATCTTTCCTTTTTCGAAGGGGTGGATTAAAGAGATTAACATTATGACTACATTAAACTATCTGCCAAGTAAATGTTTATGGAAGAAGAGAAAAATAGAAACCAGATTCCCTTGGTCCCATTCTAGCCTCTGTCATGGCTTCATTAAGATAAGCTTCATTACCCATACAATTAAGCAGTAGCCTGGTTTATCACTCTACAGAAAGAAAATGTTGAATAATCATCCATGTACATCAGAAGACTCGTTTGAGAAACTTAATTGCAACTAACAACAGCAACCCACCAGTCTAGACTGAGAATCACTTCCCACCCCAGTTTCCCTGGTTTTGGCCTTAGAGCTAGTGAGATAAAAAATATTTTTATGATAAGGGAACTAAGGAAAACAGCACCTTTCTTTACCCCAAAACACAAAGCTATAAGGACTAGGGAAGAGATCTACAGCTAATCCTCTGCTAATACACTTCAACTGAGGCTAATTTTGTGAGTAGGTTGCAAGTAGTATCCATACAAGACAACGATGACCAAACACAAAGTATAAGACTAAATTGGATATTGTCTTCTGCCCCTGATACGTCCTTTTTTCCCCCCAGAATCTCACTCCCAGACTAATACTCCCTACCAGATTCAGTTCTAGGTTCTTTCATTCTCAAAATTCATCAGATTTAGTATCTCAGCTTCACAAGGCAACAGCCCAGAAAAAAACCCAAACACACTCTCCCCTCTGATCTCCAGTACTGCAAACTTTTTTCCACTCCTGTCTCTTCCTCACACCTTTTTGCTGTAGATTAGACCATCTATTCTCTCATAAAACCTTTTCCCCTAAGTTGTTGGCTCTTGCCCATTTTGATTGGCAGAAGCTCGCGCTGAGGGCTTAGCATAAGATTAAGTTTATCTAGTCATGTGAGAAAGAATCAACTGAACTCCAAACCTTGTCAAAGGTCGGTTCATCCAGGAACAGCAGTCAATGTGCTTTTGATACAACTGTCTACAAAAAAGCTGTACAATTATAGTATTGTTTCAAAATGTTAACTTTAAAATTCACTACTTATATTAGAATGTCCAAAGCATTGGAAAAAACCCCACATTTTGCATAGTTGCTTAGTCACCTAAGGAAACAAAGAATTTCACTGAAAATTTATTTGGAGTCTTCCCCCTTGTTTTATATAAATTCATATTTAAGATTAATCTAATTTTCCCTGTCTTTTCCTGTTCCTGTGTTTATTAAGTGTTCTTAGAGGTACTGAATACCTTGAAATAATGTTCTTCCCAGAACAAAATAACAAGTTTGTTTTCAGGTAAAGCAGGGAAATGTGTAAGCCTTAGTTTCTCTTGCCACCTAATGTTCTCCAATTATTTGGGTAATGTTTAAAAAAGGACCAACAATGGCAAAAATCAGAGATATCTCTTTCTCTAATGATGTCTTAAAAGCAAAAAATAGCCTAATTTTAAAAAGAGAAGTTCTATAACTCTACCCTACAGGTACAGTCCTGCAATCCCTGTGACACAAGGTACAGTACCTAATTTCTGGAGAGAGGTAGGCTGTCTCTGCTGGACTCAACGCTTCCCATAGGTAAATTCTGCAGAAATTTTCTTTCCTCCTGTGAATCATTTCCTTCCCATCTGAGGCATCTAATGCCCCTTTGCAGGGGTAAAGATCCTGGGAAACCAAAATATGTTTTCTTAATTCAGTACCAATGTTAAGCAGTTAAAGATTCATTCCTGTGATGCCAAACACTGCTAAGTCTCTTTCTGCATCTGGCCTTTATTGTCCTGTTGAAACCCCCACGCAAAAATGATTCTGCTGAACTGATTGGCAAAAGCTGATGACAGATTGATGTGAAGGCAGTAGTAGGTAGGTAATTGCTATCTTAAGTGTGGAGTGACAATTAGATATTAAGAGGTCACACTGAAGGTAAAAGGCATAAATAAATATAGATTAAACAAATAAAAATGTTCAGGAAAGTGTATGTTCTTTTTCTTTCTTGATCTGCTTAGACTTACTGGCAAGTCTACTGCAAAGTGAGTTTGTTTTTATGTAATTGGTGAAATTAATGCTATCAAGCATCATTTCAGGTATTTAATTAGCATCATGTGCCATGTAAAGTCAGCTTTAGACTGCATTAAAACAGTCTGAATAGCTGAAAGATATAAATAGAACAAAAGAATGCCACTTTGCCTTTGAAAGAAGGTTTTAATTAATATTCTAGAACATAATATGATAGATAAAGTGAAAATGAAAGTTAATTGGAATGCTTTCTTCCTTTGAAACTTAAGGAGTAAGTAATCTTATTTGAAACACATGATCTGAGATGATTATTAGATTTTGAGTAATATTTCAAAAAAAAGGATATGGGAATGGAGGGGAGTGTAAAGATGAGGAGAAAAAAGGCAGGCATGTGAGGTTAAAGTATCTGTCTGAACATGTTTGGGTCACTGTAGTTTAACACTGTTTCTTTTCAGAATTTGAAAAAACATAGAAACATGGGGCAAAATAAGACCTGTTGAATATATAAATAAGTCTTGGCACTGTACTTACAAGTATCACTTGTCATGTTGTGTTCTTCTAAGACTGCTAAAGCTATAACAAGACAGAATGTTGTCCAAAAATTTAAATCTCTGGAATAAGCCTCTTCTCGCTCTTTCTCACCCTAAAAAAATAGACCAAGGTCTCACATCATCTAAGAAGATAAATATTTCATGTCTAAAGACAGAAGATTAGATCCTTTCTGAACAGAGTTAACTTCCACTGCTACTTGCTAGTCACAGTACGGATGGCATGCAAAAAGGCTTGAGAAAATGAAAATGTGTACATAAACACATGCACACGCATGCATAGGTAGATATAAAGATCTGGAATTCATTGGCTTTTACCTTTAAAATGTTTTAATCTTAGGAAATGCTCTTCATTCTAACTTTTTGCATATAAGAAATGCTTGAAAATGTGGGTCTGACACTGTCGTAAGAAAGAGCTGTTGATATCATAAGGTGTCAACGGCCTCCTTGAGACTTGGAAAACCTGTCAAGATCCAGATAGGGATGTGGTGAGCTCTGCTGGTCCAGCCTTGGCCATCCTGGCACAGGACCCTGTCCTACCCCTGTGTGTCCAGGCAGGCAGGAGGAGAACTTTCTCTGTTTGTCGTCTCAGCTCAAATCCAACCTGTTCAAATCAAGCATGAGTCCAGCCTCCCACCACCTACATTTTGCTATCTCTCTGACCAGTGGCAACAGCCTTCTTGTAAGAATCAGCAGAAAGGACCAAGTTTCTGCATTTTGACTATTGCAGTTCACAGTCAGCACAAGCCCATCCTTATCCGGGGTGTAAATGATTTATTTTGCATATTTTATTGCAGCCTTTACAGTAGGGACAATCAATCTTCAGCAAAGGAGCGCAGGGGCCAGAAATGACTTAAATAGCCACAAGAGTTATCTGGAGAGTTAACACTTCAAGAGGAATGAACTATACAACTACTGGAGAGCAGGGTGCTCAGAACACCTCCTCTGTCTCACCAGTAGCCTCCCTGAAACTGCATCAGAAGGGTCTCTGTTGCTTTAAGAAGCTTTACATTATAAGCTTAATGTTATTAAATGCTTGCATATATGTTTATACAAAATAAAGGACACTTGCCATGGCCACTGTGGCAATAGCTTGGTCTGATACTGGTTTGGCTGAAGCAGTGTATATGTGCATACCTCTTGTAGAGAAGCCACGTCTCCAGGATCAGCTCTCATCTGGCACGAGAGCAGAGTATGGAAGATATTTGAGCTGTGATCTTGATTCATCCACAAACGTGATATGTTGACAGGAATTATCTTGTTAGAGGAGCAGGCAACAAAATCATAAATCTTGCCTTGCAGAGCAAACTACGTGCCTGACGAAGACTTTGTGACCTATCTCTCTGCCCTAAGGGATCCCATGTTTGGTCAAAACATCTACTTTGAACGAATGCCTGCATGTTATAGTCTTTTCCCCACCCTGTTTCTTGAACATTTTGATAGACTGTAATTTTTTTCTCTCATCACTTAAGATTTTAGTGTGGGAAGTGGGGGAAGGATGATGCATGATTTTGTTTGTAATTTCAGACCTGGTTTAATGCTGGTGAAATTGACATGAGAGCTATATAATGGCAAATACAGTACATAACCTTTTTTTTTCCCACGTTTTATATGAATTAACATAATACACACCAGGTCTGAACAAGTATATTGCTGTGGAATTCAAAAGTGTCTGGTGTTTTTGAGCAACCTATATATGGCTTTTTACAGTTTACTTTTTCACAGGAAAAAATTTCCATTTTTGCTCTGCAGATAAAGATGTTTCTGCAAACACTGAATTTGACAGACCTTATGTTTGCAGCCTTTTAATCCATTAAAACCCAGTAGCAGGTCATTACCATGCATGCACATTACCATATAAGTGCATCAGCTATGTATATGTACAGTAATGTATAAGATTTAAAACTGCTGAATGCTTTCCTCTTCTCTCTTAAGTTTGAATGATGAGCACAGAGAAGCCTCCCAAATGAGCACTGCACACACAAGTAGTTCAGCTGCCTGATAAGTCTGGAAATTGCAGAAAAGGTATGGCTTAAGTATCTCCTGCTGCTTTTGATCTTTGTGATCAGAAAATTATTTTAACTTTTTAAGGTGCTATGGCAACGTATTGCAGATGCTTCTAACACATTTTTTAGTAATCACCTCCCCAATGATGATATTTATAAGTGGGTATAAAGAACATTGGCATAGTTTCTGCACAAATTTCTGAACCTTGGTAAAAACTGTGCTTTTATTCACATTAACGAACTCTCTCAGTTCAGCAGTTGCCATTCACCTAATATTTCCTACTGCAGAAGAGAGGAAACTACAATTCTATCATCATCCATTAACCAAACTAACTTTCTCACTTGTAATGATTTTTAATACATTGTTGAAAAAGAAAATAGTACCCTTTGCCAGAGAAACCCCAAAGACTATTCTGCTGTAAACAATTGTTCAACATTGAAAAAATTCCACTTCTTTTTTTTTTAAATATGAACATTCTTAAAGTATGGCTGAGTTGTGCCTAGTTTCCCAGTTAAGCTCCAATCTTGCACCACTTCATTTACCTCCACAAAAGCCAAGTGATGTCAGTGGGAAACAGACCAAACACAAGAATGGGACTTTATGAATTCTAATCTGGAATGGAAGCTGCTATTTTACTTACAGTTTTCAAAATTTGCATATACTATTTTTCCACTCTGTCATAAGTAAGACTTGTCACAGTGGATAAAAAAAACCCTGGCATTTAAAATGCAGGGCGTTACACACACCACAGACCTATTGAGGGTGACATAAGAATACATCAGCTCTTCAATTTAGCCTCTAATTTGAGTCTCTCTCTCTCTCTCTCCCTAGTCTCACTTTATTATATATATTAATGGAGTGTTAAATGTTGGATTTTGGAGACTGCATTGGTTAAAACTAAATCTGTTGTTTTATTACAATATGAGTTGGATTCTTAATTCTGACATAATTATATAAAATATGAGAACCAAAAACACACTGTGAAAATGTGTATTGTCATTTGCATTACTTATAATGACTCTTGAGAACTTGTTATCTTCTTGACTAGTCACATAGTCCATAATTGGACACAGTCACTCCATGTTCTGATAATAATACACTGAAGGGAGTTGAGAAAACCCAACCTGTTTAAAAAAGTTTTGCTCTGACTCGCACATACAGAAGCAGTACATTTCCTCCATCCACTCATTGGTGATAACTGTTTTTTAATGTCTTGGCATGCAGTTGAAGAATAACCTTAACAGATCATTTATAATAGTCTATGATCTACCCCTACAAGTTTTCTTTGTTTTTTAGAACAACCATGTATAAAAGCAAATCATGGGTGGTATAAATTGAAGCTTCTACATCTACAATTTTAGCTGTAAGGATCTCAGTCCTACAACTAGTAAGGGGCTCTGTGGAAGTAAAAGACAAAATTATTTCATTCTTTTCTCCCAGTGAACAAGAATTTAAAAAATAAAGTGCAAAATCTATACATTATTGGTGATCAAAACTGTACATAATGATTATGCATAAAGAGGACAAATTCATCTTTTTTTCAGCAAACTTACAGGATTTCTCCACTCCTTAGAGTCTGATTATGATACTGCTGTTGCAATATTCCATCACAGTACATTATTAAATACAAAAGTCTTATGAGAATACATTTTCAAATTACATTTTTTTATCAATTCAACTTTCAGAATTTGCCTAAACAAAGCAAGCTGGAGTTCTTTAAGTTTTGTTCAACTAGAAGATACCAAATTAGCCAAATGAGAAAAAATTAGAAGCACAGACCCCTAACACTGTGTGTGGAGTCATCTATTATATTATGCTGTTATCATGTTTGTCCAGCTGAGAGTAAGATAAAAGCTGCTGGCACAATGAATAAGGCAAGCTAAGTGTTCGTAGAAGATGGGTATAATCCTTTACCACCATGACTACTACTGGACATAAATCACACGTATGCATTTTATTAATAAGGGAAATCCTTTGTTGATGATTCTAATGGGCGGATGAATTAGGAGGAAGTGAACTGACAAGGTGAATGAAGCACCTCTAAAACAAAGCTACAAATTAATGATAGAATAATCACTCGAATTGTTACTCCTCTCCGCATAATAGGGAACAGCTATTCCTGCCAAGGATCAAAAAAAATAGATTTCCAACCTATTAAACAACGTCAAGACAGCTGCAATTCAGAGTAAGATGGTTGTCAGGTGCTCAAAACACAGAAATTTGCCATAAAAAATGGAGTTTAATAGCATTCTTTGATAAAAGGTGAAAAAAGAGGGAGAACTAGATGCTGACAGAGAACAGAGCATGGTATACTAGAAGTTTATTTTGTGTAGCATCTTTCAGAATCTCAGAAAAAATTATGAATACTAGCTATAAGGCTCCCTATGTGTATGTAGCATTGAAGAACTTGCAGACATATAGATTCTACTTACTAACATGTAGACCAGAATATAAGTACTATTACTTAATGGTTTCTATGCACTCCACACTGTGGTAGTGGTGTAAAGAAATACAGACAGGCAGAACTAGGTAAATGAAGTGACTCTTAGGTGACAGATGACATCAGTGCTGATGTTTTCAGGAGCCAGTTTCAGAACAGGAAAAGTGCACTTTTGATCTCATATTATCTCCTGTGGACAGTTGCCCCAGAAGTGTGCACTAGCCCAGGCAGTGGGCTGGCAGTGTACATCAGCAGGAGTGTGAAAGTCCACACCATGAT
Organism: Calidris pugnax; assembly: GCF_001431845.1. Lineage (NCBI taxonomy): Eukaryota > Metazoa > Chordata > Aves > Charadriiformes > Scolopacidae > Calidris > Calidris pugnax. The sequence goes on along the minus strand of NW_015090805.1, from coordinate 9,888,375 downwards.
GTCTTACATCTCAGCATCATGGGCAGCTCCACCTGTTTGCCCCTCACAGACTGTCCACGTCGCAGACAAGCTGTGGCCCCATCAGAGGTGTTGGTATAAGGGCTCATTCCCAACATCACCACCCGGCCTCTGCCAGGCGTCTGCCATACAGAGATTGACTGTCCCTTGCTGGTGTTGATGTACTTGGGGATGTGGATGAGACTTCCACTTCAGGGCCATTTCATCCTATGAGATATTACCTTAAATAAGGTAAATAAATTTAAGATATAACCTTAAATATTACTCTGATAGGAGGTGGTATACTAGCCAATAACACAAAAAATTGTGAAGTCCATAACTTCTTACTTGATAAACCCCTGCAAGAACTGGCTCTGTCGTTTAGCTGAATGAAAACAGATAGTTAGATTGCTGCTCATATTCTCTCTATCTTTAAGTGAAAAGATATGGATCATAAGGACCATATATTGCTCTTGGTTATACTGTGATAAGTCTTCAGCAATTCAGCTGATTTGCACTACCACTGTTAGTAGTACAATTTGAATCTTACATTTTTAAATGTGTTAGGAACCCTTGGATCAACATTGTTGCCCCAGACTGGTCCTACTAGTAATATATATAAATATGCATTCAGTAATGCAAGTTTACTAGTCAAATCATTAGCTTACTAGTTAAATCTTTCTTCCAACTTCAGTCTTTGAAAAAGAAAACAAAAAAACCCAACAATTATTGGTGGGATCTTATTGTTACAAACAAAAACAACAGCAGTTTTACTTTGAAGGGGCAAGGGAAACAGAGCTTTGCATTAAAAGGGCCAGTTCCACCCTATGCAGAGACTATGGCCACATTATTGACAAATTGCTCTTGGGAAGCAATACACTTGCCTTATTTTGTGTCAATGCAAACTAAATTTAAAAGATCAAATGACTGCTCTCTATTCATTTGATTAGTCACTAACAGAAACAGGATTGTTACAGGAGATGTCCACAGACCTTATCAACGCCTACAAGTATCTCAAGGGAGGGTTGAAGGAGGAGGGAGCCAGACTCTTTTCAGTGGTTCCCACCGAGAGGACGAGGGGCAACGGGCACAAGTTGGAACATAAGAGGTTCCACTCAAATATGAGGAGAAACTTCTTCACGGTGAGGGTGACGGAACCCTGGAACAGGCTGCCCAGGGAGGTTGTGGAGTCCCCTTCTTTGGAGATTTTCAAAACCCGCCTGGATGTAGTCCTGAGTAACATGCTCTAGCTCTAGGCAATCCTGCTTCAGCAGGGGAGTTGGACTAGATGATCTCTATGGTCCCTTCCAACTCTAGAAATTCAGTGAAATTCAGTGAAACTAAATTTAAAAGATCAAATGACTGCTCTCTATTCATTTGATTAGTCACTAACAGAAACAGGATTGTTACAGGAGATGTCCACGCTTCTGGTTGTCTGTTCTGAATGCCAGAACTTGGGTCTGTCACCTTAGCACAAGTTTAGGTTGTCTCCAGCAACTCTCTGGGGGCCCTGGGAGTTAAGCAATTACAAGTGACAAGAGTCAGGCTGTCTTAGAACCACCCCCCCATCAACTTGCATCATTTGTATACTGGGTATTTTTGCTTGTAAAGCTCAGTTTCTGGAAACAGGCAACAGTCAATAGGAACCTGTCTTGCTATTAGTCCTCTAAATCAGTGCAATAAATAAAGAATTTTTTGGCAGTTGCTCAGTAAAGAATGAAAAAGGTATATATATAAGATTTTCCTTTAGATAAAGTAATATATGCATTTTAGATATAAAGGACACAGAGACCATACTAATCTCTTCAGTTTTGTTGATTAATTTGATATCTTATGTGTGAAGGCAACCTTCTTTGTGATTCAGGGAGATAAGCGCTGGAAAGTTTTCAGCATACCTTAAGGGTAGCACTCCCTGAGATAGAAAAGTTTGTGTCTATCATATTTTCTAGGCTAAATATTTTTTCAAAACTAGATTAAAATCTCCTTTAACCTCTGCCTTCAAAATGCTGTGTTCATAAGTAAGATCTATCCAGTTTCATTTCTCTCTTAAAAGTACTCAAATTCTGCCATCTTTACTTAGGATGAAGTGCAGCTTACTTCATTAATAGTGCCAGTTAGTTTCCATAGAGTCAAATACAATACAAGTTAGACAGATTATGTTGCCTGTCCTCAGCTGCACTTTCTTCTGTAACGTTTTTTCCTCTTTTGAAATGCAAGGTGTGAATGCAAAACAATTGCTGAATGGGCTTTTTTGTATCCTAACAAAATATAACTAGTGACAGTCAAGTTTTATGGTATAAAAGGAAAATAAATAAAAGAAGCATGTAGTACTTGGAATAGAAGGAACTATAGAGAGACAGAGAAATGAAATTATCCTTTAGGGATCTACCAAGTGGACTGTTACACTGTAAGTATTTCATAATATTTCTGGGGAGAAAGAAAATTACATTCTTGCAGTCGTTTTACTGGCATCTTATCTTTCCAATGAAATTTTAATAAGCAATGTAGTTCCTTCAATATGCTACAGTCAATTCTGTAGGCACATATCATTGCCATTTTAATTTTAATGTCCTCTAACAATATTTTTAATATATCTACTTATGGGAAACTGAGAGGAACAACAGTTCAGATCATAAATTTCAGTTATTGTCTCATCATCAGCTTCGATGCAGTGACAACGATTTACATCACTGATAGTTGTGTCCATGTTATTCATTATTCCATTCTATGTGGTTGGGAAAAGGGGATGTTTCCCAATTGACTAATGTTTTTAGTAGCCTCCCTTGTATATATTTTTTCCAGGTTTCCAAAAGTCTTCAGATTTAGCTGCCAAAAAATGAAACGGAGCTGAAATTATAATCAGCCACGGTTCCAAGTCTAGCTCCATTTCAATATCTCCTTAGGAAAAGATAAATAAAACATCTGAAAACAGAGCTGAAGTGACTAAGATGAAGTATCAGAAACAAGAGTTCCAGCTGTGGATACCCACTGTAAAAAAACTTATACATAATTTAGAGACTACTTTCCACTTCTCCGCACCTGGTTTAAAGGTAGTCAGGGTTTTCTGAAGTGCTGATTTGATGCTGTGATAAAGCAGTTATATGTACCGTGATGATAATGTAGCAGTTAGAAATTCAGAAATGTTACCAATACATTAACACTTTTAATGAACACTAGTTCATTCTACTTTCACATTGGTTAGACCATCTTACTTTTGCCACTACTTATCTGGCAGTTCTACAATCCATTTCCATTTTAGCTTCCACTCTGTCACTTACATAGGTAGGTAGTCGGTCAATAATTAAGAATCAAAGAATTAATCACGAAGATATCTCTATTCTCAATAACTTTGTATTTGCTAAATTCCCTATGGAAAATGGATCTAAGATAAAGGAAACTATTTAATTTTTTATATTTATTATATATATAAAAAGATCTGCTGAAGACTATTTAGGCAGTCTTCATACATTCATAGAGAAACCTTAGGTTCAAACACAGATTCCTCTGTTTTCAAAAGTGCTCTTAGTACATTGTAATTTGGAGTTCTTTTTGCCTCTGAACAAAAAGATTCCAGCATTTCCTGTTTTGATTTGCTAATAAATTTTTAACTTGTTACAAACAAATTAAAATCCTGTTAGGCAGGAAAAATTTGCAAATATGATTCAAGGGATAAAAAAAATCCCCCATGTATTAATCCAAAATTCCATGTCCCATAAGGATGAACAGTTCAATCACGTAACCAATATTTACTCAACAAAAACTGTACTGTGAGAATATTAAACATCAATAAAATTTATAATTTGTGTCTCAACTTGTCCAAAAAAGGGACATGGGATAATTGACCGTAATTGATAATTTTTTTAAATAAAACAATTCCTTGATAGTATGTACTAACAAGTGTAGCTGTATGTCTCTCTAACACATACTGCTAGTTTGTTTTCAAAACCAGATCTCTATAGCCCAACCCCTGTGTATTCATATATCACTTTCTACTAGCTATGAGTTTTGTAATAGACACATTTCTTAGTAGTTTTGCTGAGCTTCTGTCAGAATTGCGAAAAGATTTCATAGTCTCTATTCTGAACTTTTTACAATGAAGTAGGAGAGTTCAAGGGAAATAAAGAAGCATTATAAGATATAAACATATTAGTAAGGTGATCTCCATCTCACAGCTTCCCCCTTTTTAATACAGACTTCCTTTTGAGAATCCAGTATCTATTTCTGGTCTTAGGCCAAATTTCTGTCAGCAGGAGCGCTATTGAGAAAGGCTGCTGAAGGCAAGAGAGGTATTAAATATCTAGAATTTTGATTATATGGACATTTCCACTTGAGACAGTTCAAAACATTTGTAGCCATGGGGTGGAATGCTGTTACAGATTAAAAACTGATTAAGTCATATCAAAAACAGACTACAAATAAATAGCCAGTTTTCAAAATGGAAGAAGTTTAGAATGGAGGTATTCCAAGCTCCAATACAGGCACAAACATCATTTGATATGCCAACACACATTTAAAAGCTGTGATCACCATCAAGACAATGTTTACCAGCAAAATCATGTGGGCTGGCATAAGCATGAGTCTAATACCAAACATCAAAACATTTTGGGTAATTAGATAATATAGTGAGGCACAAACCTTGTAAATATATGTAAAAAGTATGTAAAAAGTTTAAAATTCTTAAATAATAATAAAACACATATATTGTTTCAGAAAGAAAATAATCTAAAGCATCAGCAGGTATTTAAGTAAAATAGTCAGCTCATTCTCCATAAGAATCAGAAGGACAAGCAAGATATTAATCTGCGTGTGGGGGAAAAAAAAGGAAATTATGTAATGTGGTATTGATTTTTATTTTTTTTTCTTAAATTAATTCCTTTTGATCCAAACACCTCCAGTGTACGCAATAGGAATAAGAAAGGATCCAGAGAGATCTTTATTGTGGGTTTATGAATACTCTCTGTGTCTAAATACTCTGTGGGTGGTTGGATTATGTATATGTGCAGGAGCAAAACATTCTCTCCTCTGTAACACAGTTTAAGTGTATTACAGTTATTTTATACAACATTTTAAAACACTAAAATGGCTAATGTAAGAATTAACCAACTTTCGCAAGTCTGTGATTACATGGAAAAAGGGAAATTAAAAAAAGAAACATAATCAAAGAATGACAAAAACCACATTTTCAAAACCAAAGCCAAAAGCCAAGTATGCATTCCTTTTTGACATCTGCTGTAACACAAGATAGAGGATAATTGAGTTTTGTAATGAAAGTAATCTTCTCTGAACCTGAGAATATGTTTGTTATAAGGATATTTTCAACAGCTCTGAAGGACAATACCAGCTTAAAAATAAGGTAACAATCATATCAGAAGTATCAATTGCCAGTGTCACTGTCATAACAATTCATAACAGAATAAATTGGCATGATCCTATACCAAAAGACACCAAAACCAGTGGAGATCTGACAAGCAGAGGAAAACTGCAGTTACTTACTGATAACGACCTTCTAAAAGATCTGACAAAATCAACAGCAAAATAATGGAAGAGATATTCAACTGCAGCTAAATATTCTTATACCTTCTTGACCAATTCCAAATTGAGAGATTCATGATTTGATATCAGAGAAACAAAGGGTTATATTGTTTAAATTTCATTTATTAGTAGTGTAGATGGGAGATGTTCTGAATTACTGAAATTTGTAAAGCTAGACACCTGCTTAGTATTCTTGTATCTCTAGCCAATAAACATATTTCATCACTATGGTTGCAAAAACAAATACCGACTAGCTAAATGTGGTTAACTGAAATAAAATTATTGAGAAATAGAATGACACACTGTCTGAATCAGATTAGCCACCAAAGTATTTGAGCAAAAGTGGATTAAACTAGATGAATTGATGGAGTTTACTGTCTTAACTGTTATAGCAAGATATATTTCCTTCTAAATCTAAATTGCAGGACCTGGGAGCAATTCCTACTTCCCCGATCAGGGAACACAGTTCTGCCACATCCCTACTGCCACATCAGAGCAAGGCCCTGTTATGAATCATCTGCCTATTTCATTTCCATAGAAAGAAAACCTAGACATGTGGGCATGAAGGGAACCACAGCTTTATGAAATTCATCTGTTCTTCATACTTCTCTTCCATTCCTCTTCATTTTCTCTTAGTGAGTCCCTTAACACTTGGAGAAAACAACTTACATGGTCAACAACAAAGAAAATCTATAACTAAAAATGACACACAGAAAGGCCACTTGTTCAGATGCTACATGTCTGGACACAGCAGAATGCTATTGAATATTTTTTTGATTCGTGGATCCCCTAAAATTTTCCATTGAAGGGGGTGACAGTGTGCAATAAATTTAATCTACTGACAATAGACTCTTGTTCCTTATTTACTGGTGAGCCACAGGTTGAAAATTAGTGGTACAGAATCTTATTTTTACATAATACATTACGGTGTATTTTACAATTAACCTGAGGAACACACTGGACCTGTAGCACTTGACAGGAGTTTCACCATTGAGTACAGTTTTATGGAGAGTCAGATGTTTTCTTTTGGGGGAATATAATTCAGTACGAGTCAAGGAAAGTTAAGTTTGAATAATATGTGTGTTTTGAGTCTGATCCAAAGCACACTGATTGTCAGAGGGAGTATTTGCCCACGTATTCCTCTACTAGCAAAGATAACTTTTATAAGAAGCAATCATTTTAATGACTCAGAGTATAAATGGATAATATGAGGTCATAAAGGTATTTCCTTTCCCTCCCCTGCAAAACTATCGCTCTTGCATTGCACAGCACTACATACTTAGAACCAGACAGACTACTCACAGAGGTACAGTGCTATTCACTTTAGCCTACAATGACAGAATTCAGTCTTATATGGGTAGTTATTATAATTATGTCTCCATATCATCTTTCAGTAATAATTTAGGTATGCAACACTACCAGAGGCAATATACCAGTTTACATGGATCATTGAGTTCTTCTGGCATGTGCATTCTTACACTATGTTCTTATTCACAGTTATCAGTCAAGAAAACCATAGCTAAGTTATGCATATTTTCTAATGGATGTTCTCCTCACATGATTTTTTGAGTCAGTTCCTCAGCACCTTTCATATCATTTAGCATATTGTTTTCAAATAAACCATGATTAGCTATTTTCTGAATAACTGATTGTTACCCTCCTAAGTTCATTTTAGCTGAGAGAACCCATACCCAGTCAAGCCTGACCAGTAATTTTATCAGGTAATTCATACAGTCACTCACGACTGAGGTGCTGTGCTATTGAAGTCACTGTTTGCTTAGCCTGTCCCTGACTGAGGACATTCTTGTTTTGTATAGGTGTTGTCTCCATGTGGAGTCACACTTTAGCCAGGGCAGGTGCCTGCATGTCAGACTAGGAATTGATGCTGGGTTCCTTTGGGTACCGATATCAGTTATATATATATGGATGTAAAGATCAAAGAGATATCCGAAGAAACTGACAGCTTCCTTTGGGGGGCTGTTTCATCACTCCCTGTTTTCAGCTAAGACAGCAGAGGAAATGTCTGGCTAAATTCTACATAGTTAAACATACCTTTTAGGTGTTCCTGGAGCAGTGTCTTGATGAAGACATCTCTTTTCTCTCTCCATTTGGAGACACGATCTACCCAAGAATATTTTTACCAGCTATACTGACCTTGCAATCAGAACACCAAAAAATTTCAACCCCAGGTCAGAACGCCTCTCTTTAGGCTCTGCATATGTGTCCAAGGGAACTTCTGCAACTGACAGGTGTTGTTTTTGCACAATGTGAAAGCCTTAAAACCATAGAGGAGCACAGGAACTTAGAGACTTTATTTTTAGTTTAGTGAGCTCCTCATTGACCCTATACCCTGTCGAAGTCACATGAGATTCCTGAGTACAAGCATTTTCAATTACTTCTCAGTATTGGCTGCACTGTTAAAAAGATTTCTCAGTGAAATAATTCACAAATGAACAGAATTTAAGTTTCAGCAGATCTCATGAAAGGGAGAGTCTCTTTCAGAAAGTAGTTGATGACACTTTTTCCAAACTGACGGAAATCCAGAATCAATCTGTCAAAAGCTGAAGATGCAATTTAACGCAGACTACCAGTAAGCTCAGGCACCACATGTAATCTGTTTAATAGCACCAAACCTGCTGCACAGCCTGGAGAGATTGTAAAAGGATTCAGAAATACTGAAGTGAATCCTGATGCCCTCCTTTGAGAGCATAATAACTACATAACATAGAGTACATGCATGCCTGTGCAATAGAAATATAGAAGTTTGTACCTTCTCTTCTATATAGAATCTCTGAACATTGATGCAAAGGGTCAATTGCCTCAGACACTCTAAATGAAAGGAAAAGAAAATAATAGTAAAGCAGGTTATTTTATTTACCTCAGATTGATTCCAATGTTCCAAGATAAGTAAAACAAATAACTTTAGTGGAAGTAATTCAGAGGAAGATTTAAAAGAAATGTTCTATACTGTTTTTCTGAATCATAGAATGTGTTGGGTTGGAAGGGACTTTTAAAGATCATCTAGTTAAACCCCTCCTGCAGTAAGCAGGGACATCTTTAATTAGATCAGATTACTCACATTGAACAGGAGATCACTTCTCCTTTCACAGATTTCTTGGTATTCCAATAAAAAAAGCTTGATAATTAAAATAAAATAAAATCTAGTGCACCATCACTGGTAAAATATATCCTTTGAGGATTCTTTCCAAGTGACATAATTTGAAATCGAACACTTTATTCTTTCTTAAAAACTCTGAATACTTCCCAGTATTTCCTCCTACAAATCAGAATGAGGTTTAAATGGGATTTGCAGTAAGCACCATTGTCACCAACAGATCTAAAATGTCAAATCTTAATTTAAAAGTTAACCAGGATATCAAAATATCAACGCTTATTTCCATATCATAGGAGATGCAAAAGCAACATCAACATGTAGGTAGTATTCCATTCCTAGCATTCTGTGTAATTATGTTGTTTATATGTCAGTAGTTAAGATTGGAAAACACAAATAATCAAAGTGCCAGAGAGCAGGGACCCTTATGTAATTTCAAAGATAGTCCCCAGCTGAAACTAGAAATATTAGTGATATGTCATTCAAGGGAAGTGCTAAGCAACATAATTTCTTATTGATGCCCACCTGAATTGATTATCTTCTATAACTTATGGGATGAGACTGTAACTTATAGGATGACCGTGATAAGCCATGACATTGGAAGTTTCTACATGCTTCTTATGAGTGAGCATGCCTTCTTCCTTCAATGACGTATGATCTCAGCCATAGTAGGCATTCACATCATCACACTTTTACCCACTGGGGGTTTTTGATATTATTTTTATGTTTATCACCAAATAAGGAATAATAATAAGTATTATAACATTGTATAATGACACTTCTAGGAGCACATAAATACACCATTTTGATTTATGAAACAATGATTTAATTATCTAAGCATATATTATATTATTATTTGCATTGAAACAGTACTAACTATACTAACTATACTAACAAGGCCTCATTATGCTAAAAACTCCATATGCAAAATCAGAAAGTGACCCCAAGTTAAACTGTATAAAATTTACAGGTCCAAACATGTAAACAGAGCTTACTACAGAATGAAAATATTCATTATTTTTCTTTAAAATTTTTCTTTAATCAACATAATAAACTTGTGCTTAGCTTAAAGTATATGCATTCTACTGAAGTCAACAAAATTTTTTTTTTTAAATGTTATATGTATGCTTAGGTGCTTTTCTGAATCTCTGTCTGAATCAGGAGCTTTTCCTTCAGAATTTCTTCTTTCAAAATAAATTGTATCTATAAAATCTTTATTTAGATTACTACTCATTTTTTTGCTTGTTTGTTCGAAATCAAGTTATCGTTCCACAAACTCTGTCAGCCTTATTTGATAAATCCACCAAACAATAAAGAGAAGAAATAAGACAGAGCAAAGTGAGACGACTTTGGAATTTCTTCAGAAAGGACTTAAATGGAGGGGGGGACAGTGACAGACAAATCAAAACTGAGGGTGGTAACAGTTTCAGGAATGCACCTGTCCAGTTAATTATCCCATTTCATTTTATGGACACCAAGCTTGTAAAAGGCAATGTGAATTAGGACCTCCATTTGGTCACAGAAACCTGGAGTGCAGGAAATGGCCCAGAAAGTGTGGAAAAGGCAATAAAAGGGCCATTAGCAGTGAATGGGTCTCTCCTGCCCAAAAAATGAAGGAACTGCCAATGAGGGAATCTGCCAATCTAGGCCATTGACTGAGGTGTGGCTTCAAGGAAATGTGTCTTAAGGACAAAGCAGGATGAGAGCGATAAACTCCTTGTTTGCCCATCTGTGTGGAAGAGCTGTGGTTTCCTGCCACTACAAGGGAAAGAGGCACATTGAGTGAAGACAATCCTTGGCAGCATTTGGAGAAGAAATAGAAAATAAGAATTAATTCACCTCAGCATACAGCAATGGTTAGACAAATTGTGCTGTCTTGTGCCCATATGTAAAAAAATATGTTGAATAACAGTATTAGCTAAAAAAAAAAAAAAAAAAAAAAAAAAAAGAAAAAAGGAAAAAGGGGGAAGAAAACAAACCCAAACCCAAAAACACTAAACTAAAAAAAGCCCAAAACCCACAAAAGGAAATTGAGGGTTGGAGAAGATGCCCTACAATGAGAAAGTGAGAAGCTCACTCACTATTTAATAAACAGGAAGATGACTTGCAATGTATGAGTATGTGAAGAAATTACTAAATGTACTGCAAAGCTCTTTGATCCAGTGAGGAAAGGTCTAATTAAAAACAGTAGCTGTGCACTGAAGCCAGACCTTGAAACTGAGGGAAGGAAGCATCTCAGCAGTGAGACAACTTCACAATAGAGGTGACGGGTTCTCTGTCTTTTAATGACGTAAGACCAAGAGTGGATTTCATTGTGCAGTCAAAGTGATATATAGGTGTACTTAAAGTACAGTTAATGAATTTTTGTATAAAAAGCATCTTCTGACCCTACGATTTAAAATATAAAGACTTCTCACTGAAAAGAAATCCTGAATTTCTACTTTCTGTAAACTGACATATTCCAACACTGGTGGAACTAATGTTTTTAATTAAATTAAGGAATGTATGGAGTGCAGTGAAAAAAAAAAAAAGGTCTCTTTGATCCTCTGTTTGTGTTTAGTATTTAAAAAAGTGGGAGAAAGAAGAGTTATGTAATTCCTCAGGACACGTAACCGAGCCTTTCCCTGCTCAGTTGTACCTGGATGCTGTGAATCTCAGCTTCCTCAGATTATGTCAACCTCTCACCCAAATTCCATTGCCATACAGTAATGAATGGACAGGTTTTTAGCCTGTAGTATGAGCTCACAGTTTTCTCCTAACTTTAAAATTGTTATAAATTACCCACGAGCACCAAGACTGTTTGTTTTTACAGTAGATATGTTCATCCTTAAAGAATGTCTAAGAGTTATAAATAACACTTAACCACTTCATGATTGAACTGGTGGAATGAAACGAGAAGTCAGAAGCCAAATGCTTTCACTATATACCATAAGCATTCCTTTCAATAAAATAAACTTCACATACTTTAAAACTTAAGCCACACAGGCTAAAAGATGTACCAGCACTAATCCAATGTACAAATAAACTCCTCTGGTAAATCAGCAGTTTTTGGAAAACTGCAAGCCAAATTTCACAGTGTTTAAATGGGCAAAAGTGTATTGATTTCCACTGATAGTATCCATTGATACTATTGTATCAGCAGAGAAGCTAGCAGTAGGGTGTCATAGGCTCTTGAATTGAATACATGCCAGGACATGGACTCACTGTATCTTTTGACCTTGCTGTCCCATCAGAAGAAGTGAGGATCTCCCTCACTCTCAGAGCTCACTGCACTAGCAGCTTAGGAAGTAGCTATTGAACAGCTTTCAGTCAATAGCTGAGATTGGAAAGACCAAATATGTCATCTGTATAAGATCAAAGGGGCTGATTTTGACTGAAAAAGGCTAGACAGCATCCACTGTAGCAGTTTAGCTGGTCTTTTCAAAGAGTTATTGACTTCTTACAGGATGATGTTCAATCCCAATAACTGCAAAGAACCAAGAGAACACCTGCTCATAAACTCAGAGTTTAGGGAAATAGTTAAAACAAGCCCAGATAAGATGATGACTAGCTACTTTCATGTTGCTGTATCTAGGAGGTATATATTAGCAATTTAAAGATTTTGAAGTCCCAAATTAGTACCTTCTTCCCATTTATCACTGAATTACAGGAGTGCCGAGAGGCCAGGTTTGAGCATGATTCTGATGATTAGGCACTCTACCAACACCCAGCAAACAAGCAGTCCCTGCACTAAAGAATTTACACTCTGAATTATAACAGCCACAGAATAGAGGCAGACAGGAAAACCAGGGAGGGGAAGATATAAGTTATTTACATAAATCAGCTCTGGAAGGAGTTAGCAAATACCCAAAAGCAGAAACATTTTATGCTCCTTGAAAGTAACAGACAAGACCAGGTTCAAACCAAAGCAGAATATACCTGTGTTCAGTACTTTGAAAGCTAAACAAAAGATCTAAATCTAGACTAAGGGGCATTTTTCTCTCTTTGGAAGAAACCAGAGTCAGCATCCAAAATCAATATAAAAAATCCATCAATATGATCCTTCAGAAAAACACAGCCACAACCACCACTCCAAAAAACATTCTTCATTAAGATAGACAAAACCAGGATGTTATTACCTTTAAAAGTAATGGAAAAATTTAGTTTACTCCTATCTAACTGCAGTACAAATAGTGGATGTCCCATGCATCATCCCTTGGGTTCAGCTGCATCACACAGCTCTAGATTGCAGTGCACTGCTGAAGAATGGGTCTCCTTCCTAGCATGGCTCTGAGATGGGTATAAAGATGGTGGGATAATTTTCTTGTGTCAGTGAACACAGGATTTTTAATTTTATTTTTTCTTAAGACTTGGATTTAATCTATTAGGTAAAATAACTAACTGATTCATAACCGCACATTTTTATTATCTAATTTTCCATGTCTTTTAGGGGGGTTGCACAGATATAAGTATATCTTATGTGTCTAGTCCGACAGAAGTTGGACTAGATGCTCTCCAGAGGTCCCTTCCAACCCTGTATCATTCTACGATTCTGTGATTTTCCTGAAAAAACAGAGGTGTTTCCTGTGAAACGTGGTGTTGCAGTGTCACAGATCCTACATTCACAGCTGGTACTGTAGACATGAGTCATAACCTAGAAAATTTTTACATTCAACCATTTCTTACAGCACAAGGAGACTCAGAAAGTATAAATTTAAATTCATAAATTTTTAGCAAGAATTCTTATTTGCTTAGCTGTTTTTTTAATGCTGTTTAAAAACTCTAATATTATATTCTGAAAAATTTTATCAGCTAGATAATGTTCTTATAAACAGAAAATGACCTTAACACCAGCACAGTGACTCTTTAGTCATAATTCAAGCATTCATCCACACCTCCCATACAATGTACCTGAAGTATCTTTTCACACAGTCTGTGCGAGGTTTTACATATACATACACAAACAGAGTGCACACATACGAAAACAAAATTTACAGAAGCTTGAGTTTTTCATGGAAATATACCGTGTACTAAGATAAGCTAAAAGTTCTGGTTTCTTGTGAAAATGTTGGAAACAGCTTTTTTGCCTGACCATCATGGAAAAAGATCTAACTGAGGTGTTGCAGTTTGAATTTTGTTGTATTTCTTTTTTTGGCTTTCTGAAGTGAGGGAACAGGTTTAAATAAACATTTTGATTTGGGTTCTGCATGGTCTTAGAAAGGGGTAGTGTACGCACACTGACGTATTTGGACTTTACGTAAAGATACTTTGCCATTTTTGAAGCCAGATCTAACCTTTGTATCAACAAATCATACACAAAAACTTCAGTCTAAGCCTCAAGGTAAGAAAACATATACTTAAAGGGATCCTTTGTATTTGATTTAAAAATACACTCATTTACAAGCAGATTTTGAATGTCTGCCACCAACTAAGAAAATAACCTTTTCATTTATTTTTAATTTTCTTAAAGATGTGTCTCTTTTAGCAATCTATAATAATCATATAGTACATAAAACAACTTACAGTCACATATATTATAGGGTCTGACTAAAATCCACAAAAGCATTTACAGTTAAGCATGGACTTATTCTCCTTTTAAAGGGCTTCAGGGCATTTATAGTGTAGTTTACATAAAAATAAATTTTACAGGTCATACAAGCAAGTTAAGCAAGCGAATAGGATGTAATTTAGATATCCAATGTTTTCAGTCACATGAGTTTAACTCAAGCTGACATTGCTCAATGCATATTTTATTACAGGGACTCCTAAAGATGAATGTTTGCTGCTTTAATTCTTTGTTAAAGTAACATGGAAAGTCCATGGAAACTGAAGGAGGTAAGGTGCCCCAAAAGAATGACCGCTTTGTCTATATCATAGTACTTGGCTTACACCCTTCTGTTGATAAAGATGCCAATTCTTACATTCCTTTTATTGGTGCGCCATGCAGTGTCTGTACGTGGTCTTCAGTTATGCCCTTCCCACCCCAACACCATCTTTTGTGGTTGCTTCAGTCTTTTGCCCTTTCTCTTTGTGTGAGACCTAAGGACCATAGCTCTGTGAGGTTGTTGCACTTCGCAGGGGAAGATTTTACCATCTTTTTTGCTCTACATAGAATGTTGGATCATTTCATCAAAATGGGTAATCAAATATTTAAGAAGAAGAAAAAAAGATAAAAAAGATAAAGCAGGACAAGTTATAAATCAAGCTCTGTCTTTTGCTCGCAGAAGAACATCTTTCCTTCATTTTCAGTAAACTTTCTATTCTCAAGAAACAAAAATATCTATAGAAAAATTTAATGAAAATTAAAAGGTTCTACAACATTCTTATTAATCCCGTGTACTTTTCTTCGTATGTTCTTAATTTCTAGTGAACGATGAAATACACATCTATGTGTAATGGCAGCACCATGTAATAGAACCCACCTTCTTTGACTTGCTGCAGAGCAGAGGTTGTCAAGAAACGAGGGCATAAATGATAATAAAATCCACAGTTTCCACTTTAGGTCTATAATATGAAACTTGCTTTGTCTGGCTGTGCACCCTTACAAGTTAAAACTAATGTGTAGTAATTGCCTTTTGACTCTCCCAAGGACATTTTTACTTTTTTTTTCAGGGGAGAAGTCCTGATTGTGTGAACATATTTTGGGAATACGAGCAATCTTTCATGATCAAAGTAACTAGGAATGAAAAACAGATCTGCTCCATCAAATCAAATGCAAAAGCATAGCCTCTTTCATTTTTAAATTTTTCATACATCCATACTATAACCTTTGCTTCATTTCTTGTGTATAAAAGGGGGAGGACCTGATGCCACGTACAAGATTTATCACTGTAAACAGTTTATGCAGCTCTGTGATGCTGTCAGACTTCTTTTGTCTGATTGTACAAGTATGTTGCTATATGCAAACACAAATATTTGAACTTTCAGAGTAAATATTTTCTTATTAATGAACATTTCCAGGAGATAAAAATGGCAATTCAACAAAAAGTAATGGACTCCAGAAAAGCAGGTATCACAAAAATGATGACTCAAAGTGACAAAGGTTGGTGAACAAAGCAATATTACCAACAGAACATCTACATTCTGCCTCTGAGATCACTGCATTTTGAAGTAACACATGAAATCGGCAAAGCTCTTGTGTCTGGCTGCATGAACAATATATTTTCATAGATTTTTGTCACCTGTGCAGTGCAGTGCTTTACTTGGAAAAGCTGGATTTGAAAAGCTGGCTGAAAGGCAAGAATAAGAACACACAATTCAACAAATACCCCTATAGTTGGAAACATACGTATGTTAATATTCCCTTTGTCTAGCATCAGATGTGGTTTCATGGCTTCAGTTCTGGATTGCATTTGTCTCTGGAAAAAAATAGATGATTTCATTATTCCTAGATTTATATAGCTCCTATCTCTTCAAGGCAATACTGGCAGTGATGTGACAAGCCTGCATTTGAAACTCTTGTCATCGACTATCAATTATTCTATAATTTATTAGATGGTTTTCTGTGGATACTGATCCAAAACCTAGAAAAGTCTATGGAAAAAGTCCTGTTCAATTTAATAAGTGCCTTTTGATTGAGCTCTAGCATAGGATATTCTGCAATAAGAAATGGGCAAAAGCTCCACACTTACTGAAAAGGAAGTTGGAAACTGCAAGTCTGCCTACACCCCTTGGCTAGAGACAGCTTTATCACTGAGTTATGTATGGTGAAATCACCTTCTGGTAAGAAAAGGGAATACAAGCTAACAAAATGGAGACACCGATCTGCAGTTGTGCACTGATCTGCACAACTGTCATTGTTGAGTGTAAAACTCTCATATTTCTGCTGAAAAAAAAATAATTTGCATGTTGTTACTGAGCAAAAGTGGACTAGGTTCTGGAAGCTGGAGAAGGTCTGAAACATTTGGAATTGTGTGGAATCTGGGCTTTCACCGAGAGAAGTAAGATATCTCTATGAATGAATGAAACAGAATAGTAGATCACTATCCAGTTGGATAGGTGGTTAGAGTGGTAATCTGTCCATGCTAATTGGGGAAAATTTACAAAGGCAAGGAGAATAAAACAGAGGAGAGAGAGAGAGATTTCATAGCTGAAAAACCTGAAAGTTTTACTATCGTAAAATGAGTAATTTTTTTTTCTTTTTAGGATTAATAAAATGTTTTCCATATCAGTGGAAAAGAATTTGTAATGATCTCTCCATCCATGGAAGCTGGAAAGTTTTAAAGTTATGCTAGGCCAAATAAGTGATTTCATGAAAACTGAAAGCATGGAAATATATACAATTTTATATATATATATATGTAAATGCTACAGATGAATATAAAATATAGAAAATTCATGTCATTATTAAAACAAAATATTTCAGTGAAAATTACTATGCTGAAAAAAAATTGTCTGAGTTTTTTAAATAGTCTTTTACAGCAGAAAGTTTTTTCCACCAAAGTCTTGACTGACCAAAATTTTCCTGAGAACATCTAACCCAGGGAAGAAGTTTGTTGAGAAAAAGAGCCTAACTTCTCTAGAAAGTGAAGTTTCACAGTAAAACCCGAACACATCATATCAAGAGCAAAGATTTTTTACTTAGGAAATACTATTAAGAAACCTCACAGACAGTCTAGACTGAGTTCCTCATGCCCTGTTGGCCTTGGGGTTGGTTGGTTGGAAACTCAGCAGAAAATGTTTCTGTTCAAGCTGAATCCTTAGAAAACAATTCCTAAAAAGGGTGACTTAAAAGAAACTGTGATATACTCTTTTAAAAGAATAATGAGAAACTCTCATTACTTGAATATTTAGAAAATAGCAGTATGCACATAAGGATTGTATTTACTAAATATATTTGCATTTTCAGTGAGCAGAATAGCTAAAATACTTTAGAAGATGTTTTTATTAACAATCTTAGATTGGCTCACACTCTACTCTTAACTTCCAAGCAAAACTTCCATTGATTTCAATGCATTAGAAGTGGAGGAATGGCCAGATTATCTGACCTTCTGAGCTGCATTCAAAAGTCTTCATACAGCCAACGGTCACCAGACATGCACCACCTAACATAAAAAAGCAATGGAAGGCTTCTCTCTGGGTAAAGTGCATGATTTAGCTATGGCTATGCCTTTCCAGTCCCATGGCAAGATCACATTCACCATTCTGCTAGTTCCAGAAATTGGGTTTACATTTGAAGGCCTATGAAAATGGTGAATGAAGAAATGGTGCATGAAGAAAAGAGGCTTCATGAAGCCTCTCTTTTCTTCTTTCTTTCTTTCTTTCTTTCTTCCTTCCTTCCTTCCTTCCTTCCTTCCTTCCTTCCTTCCTTCCTTCCTTCCTTTCTTCCTTCCTTTCTTCCTGCCTGCCTTCCTTCCTTCCTTCCTTCCTTTCTTCCTTCCTTTCTTCCTGCCTGCCTTCCTTCCTTCCTTCCTTCCTTTCTTCCTTCCTTTCTTCCTGCCTGCCTTCCTTCCTTCCTTCCTTCCTTTCTTCCTTCCTTTCTTCCTGCCTGCCTTCCTTCCTTCCTTCCTTCCTTTCTTCCTTCCTTTCTTCCTGCCTGCCTTCCTTCCTTCCTTCCTTCCTTTCTTCCTTCCTTTCTTCCTGCCTGCCTTCCTTCCTTCCTTCCTTCCTTTCTTCCTTCCTTTCTTCCTGCCTGCCTTCCTTCCTTCCTTCCTTCCTTTCTTCCTTCCTTTCTTCCTGCCTGCCTTCCTTCCTTCCTTCCTTCCTTTCTTCCTTCCTTTCTTCCTGCCTGCCTTCCTTCCTTCCTTCCTTCCTTTCTTCCTTCCTTTCTTCCTGCCTGCCTTCCTTCCTTCCTTCCTTCCTTTCTTCCTTCCTTTCTTCCTGCCTGCCTTCCTTCCTTCCTTCCTTCCTTTCTTCCTTCCTTTCTTCCTGCCTGCCTTCCTTCCTTCCTTCCTTCCTTTCTTCCTTCCTTTCTTCCTGCCTGCCTTCCTTCCTTCCTTCCTTCCTTTCTTCCTTCCTTTCTTCCTGCCTGCCTTCCTTCCTTCCTTCCTTCCTTTCTTCCTTCCTTTCTTCCTGCCTGCCTTCCTTCCTTCCTTCCTTCCTTTCTTCCTTCCTTTCTTCCTGCCTGCCTTCCTTCCTTCCTTCCTTCCTTTCTTCCTTCCTTTCTTCCTGCCTGCCTTCCTTCCTTCCTTCCTTCCTTTCTTCCTTCCTTTCTTCCTGCCTGCCTTCCTTCCTTCCTTCCTTCCTTTCTTTCTTTCCTTCTTTCCTTCTTTCTTTCTGTCTCTCTCTCTCTTTCTCAGAGGAGTAACACAAGTATATATGGAGCCATATGTGTTGTCTAATGAAGACAATGAGGGAACCAGAACTACGGCACCCACTGTGAGATGTATACAGCTCACAGTACAGGTGGAGACATTAGTGAATTTCCTTTTAGAGTAAGGAACTGAGATAACCCAGAAGTACTTGTATTAGACTGGCTTCAGAGGTCTCTTTCTAGCTAAACCATGTTGATCCTGAAGGTGAGCCAGGCTTGAAGGTGAAGCAAAAAAATCTCAAGAGCCACAGTTAAGCAATCTGTACCCTAGGGCTTCAAATGCAAAGGTGCTCTACTATAATAAAAAATTTGGAGTTTTACTATAATCCTGCATCTCAGCTAGTCAGTGGAGACCCTATCAAGAGTTTCTATAGAAAGGAATATGATTCATCTCACTTGAGTAACTGTTTCAAATAGGTCAAATGAATCCTCTGAAAGGGTCTGCTTCACCCTACTGACAATAAAGGGAGTTCAACGTGACTCTCTCTGACATGATCACTGTGTGCTATGCTCTAACAGCTTGCTCAGGACCAGCAGTGCAAAGAGTTTTTCTGCTGTGTTTTGTGTCACATTTCCACTGAACTTGTGCCTGAGGAAAACACAGTCTGAATGTACAGCGCTTACATAAACCTCAGGCACCCACAGGTTTTATGTTTTGACAGGTAACGCAGCTGCTTGTTTATTCTGTGAGTCTCATGAGGAGATAAGCATCTACACATTATATCTGAAAAATGAAAATTCAGTGTTAACATGATGATTTTTGAGCTTTGCAGGCCATATAAAGATTAAACAAAATTAACAGAGATCAAAAATTCTCAAAATAAATGTTCTGTAAAAGAAGGGCTTATATGATCGAATGTAGCAAAAAAAAAACCAAAGCTGAAATAGTGGGGTCGTTGAATAGTGACTGTGTACTTCTGTCATTTATATCTTTAGTGTTAAACTTGTGCAACAACAAACTTTTTTTCTGTCTTATACTAATTAAACATTGAATCTCACTCTGTCTTAATGATTGATACCATATCTACCAAACATGACGTAAATCTTAACTGACACCCGTGTATTTTGGATCAAGTGTGCTTCACAGACTGATTTTTTCCAACTTTAGTCCCCACTTCTATGCAAGGTAAACAACCTAAAGACAGTATTTCATAGATCTTTCTGAAGCTGTTGGGAACATTAAAGTTTTGACATAGTCTAATATATTTTTTATATTTTAATCTGAATTTGGCAGCAACTTCTGAACTTTGGGTCAGAGCCGTTTGATCTTACAAGAGCTGAGTATCTCTAATGAACCAGATAGTCTCCAGTTTCACTGTTGTATTTCCAATAAGCCAAATTCTCAATTTACTACAAGACTCTCTTAAGGGGCAAATTTCTAAGTACAGGTTAAGGTAATTTTCACTGTGTGCACTGTTTTTTTACAAGACAGAACTAAAACACTTTTCCGCTCACCACAGTTACACAATATTTTGTAACTTCAGAAGTACTTAGGTGATAAGACAGTTTGAAGACTGGCTATATCAGTACCATTCAATACAGGCAAGTCTTTGCATCTATTCTGGGTATAGGCCTAGTTCCTTTCTCTACTTTTTTGCACAGTAAAACCACAGGTCACCTGAATTGTTGATGCATGATATTACAAGTTCTCATAAAATCTACCAGGTGTCTCAAGGCAGTTATCTAGCAATAATCCTGTTACTGGCCACAAAAGTCCTCAAAACACACTGGTCTCTTTTCATAAATCTTATTTGCCCTTCTCTTATGCCCTCATACAGCAGTTTGTAATTTTTTATCTTTTTTTTTAAACCAAGTAAATGTTTAAGTACAGTTTGAGACTTGACTTTTGAGTGTAATGGTACTCACCTGCATATTTAGAAAAGTGAGCCAGGGATGGTAACATGCAGTAGTGTTCTGTAACGGTGCTTCCACATCCTGCAATGGGTTGTATTTTCAGCATGCAGATGAGAAGTTTCTACATTAGTCAACAGGGTTTAAATTCTATCAGCAACACCTTGTCCCTCAGAATGGCAACAGACTGCAAAGTTAGGCCCAAAGTTATTCAGAGAATATACTGGCAGAAGCACAGAAACAAAAGAGGCTAGTGCAGTGTTTGAAGAAGGTTAACACTCACCACTACAAGATTTTTTTTAATATTTTTTTTTACTTTTTTAATATTGTTGGAAGGGACCTCTGAGATCATCGAGTCCAACCTTAAAAAAATAAAATAAAACAAAACAAAACAAAAAACCCCAGCCTCCCCAAAAACCCAACAACAAAACAAAAAACACAACACCCCACCACATCACACCCACCCACAAACCAATAATCTTGGGCACTAGAGCATGCCTTGAAGAACCATGTCCACACGTTTCTTAAATACCTCCAGGGATGGTGACTCCACCACCTCCCTGGGCACGCTGTTCCAGTGCTTGACCACCCTCTCAGTAAAATAATTCTTCCTAATATCTAATCTAAGCCTTCCCTGCCGCAACTTTAGACCATTTCCTCTGGTCCTGTCATTATTCCCTTGAGAGAAGAGGCCAACACTCACCTCTCTACAACCTCCTTTCAGGTAGCTGTAGAGGGCAAGGAGGTCTCCCCTCAGCCTCCTCTTCTCCAAACTAAACATGCCCAGTTCCCTCAGTCTCTCTTCATATGACTTGTTCTCCAGACCTTAGATAGATATTCCCTTAGATATTCCCTCCTTCCACAAAGAAATAATTCAGTAACTACATTGCTGTCCAATTTAAGTCTACCTCAGTTTAACTGTTGATTAAAATGAGAACATAATACATTTCTTTCCTCAAGAGAACAAAGGTTTGCTTTTACAGAAACTTTTTGGATCAGGACAGAATCTTTATCACTATTCTGTGCCACGCTTCACCTTTGTACCCTACCAGAGGCTTCCCACCAGTTTTCCAAGTCCTGTCAAGCTTGCCAACTGTAAATCCAAAACCATCCTGTTCCCTTAAAATTTACAGTAAATCTTGGCATAACATGATCTTTTCCCAGTCACACTTGATGACAAACACAGTGTTATTTACACCCCAATCGTTTTAGACTGTATTTCTTTAGACAGAGCCCATTTTCCTTTATAAGTGATTATTTCACTGCATGAAACCACAGTGATATCAATCATTTGCAAGGCAAGAGATGTGGACAGGACAGAGTATTCCAAGTCTTTTTGCAGTGAAAACTGGAGTTTCTTCTCATTTCTCATTCAAGAAGATTCATTGTATGGCATAGAGCACCACAGAAGTGCAGTAATTTGTGCTACAAACTCATAGAAACAAAAGCCTAAAAAGAAAAAGAATATCACTATCAATTTACAGAAGGAGAGCTGAAGTTCTGTCATATGATTATGACTTCTGTTTCTGGCATTCATCCTGTTAGTGGTTAATAAAAAGCAGCTCTTTATTTTGGCAGTCCCATTTGGTGCTGTGTTTATGCCCTGATACAATAGTTCATAGTGTATATATTAACAAAATATATTTTAAATGCAGTTGTGAATTTCTTCAGTATTCCACCCTTTAGCAGAGCAGGCGTAGACATTGTTAGCAGACATGGACAGAAGCAAGACAACTGCTTTAGTAGCTGCACAAATGTCTATTGATTTGTCTTGTACTCTGAAGACCTAAACCTTGTCTGGGCCCCCCTTTTTGCATTTAAAAAAACCCTGTGCTCACACATTTCACCCTGAGTTCAACACTAAGAAACTTATGAAGAGAAAAAATGGATGAAATAATTGCAAATGGGACACAATTTTTAATGAAAACAGCCAGGCAAATTCCATATTTTACTTCGTTTATCACTCAATAAGCTGATATTTAAAGGGTGAGCAAGAAAAGGCCAGTGAAGATACATCACAGACATACACACATACATATGACTTCATACTTCATTCTCAGACAAACACACTGCACACAGCCTGCAACCATCTGTCAGGACTTGGTATTCACTAGCGGTTTTGAGGTTTTAAGGCAGGGTTTGTAAGAGCTAGCAAAAGTAATTAACATGTTCAGGGTGCTCTGTTTCTTTATCTGAGAAAGGCAAAAATTCCTTGAAAAGATGTCATCTGTCATCGTCAAGGAAAATATGCCATGAGAGGATATCAGTAAGAAATGTCCCATTGCTTGGCATCTCTTTGCTTTTATGGGTTTGCTTTGGCAGGGGAGAATGGCACTCAAGGAACTTTAATGTCATTTAAGGAAAATATTATTTTTAGAAAAACAGGGCTGGACGCAATTCTTGCCCAAGATGAGCTTACAAGGTTAATACTGCTCCATGCATGTTTAACGTTTTGTATTTCCAGAGTATAAAACAATATTGGGAGCGTGACTAAATGGTATTTCCCCATTTTACTAATAAAGAATAACACCACAGTGGTTACTGTGCGCGGAGCTAATAGAAACTGTTTAGCAATCTACTTTTTTCGTAACAAAGTGGGCAATGATCCAAAAGTGCTGAAATATTAATGAAGTGAAGGATGAAGGAAAGATGCTCACACTGACAGTGGCTGCATCAGCCCTGAAAGCCACAGCGGGATGGGCAGCAATCCACTCAGGTCAAGTCAGGAGGGAAGACCTACATTCCCTCACTGATGCTTCAGTTTGACCCTTTTGACTTCGGGCCCATGTAGGCAGCTCTGCACACCACAAGACTGTGCTGTATAGATAACCTGGCTCACACTGGCAAAAGGTTAAGGGTCCCTACACTCATTCCCCTGTAGCATTGCCCTGTGCTGCCACAATGACTACGGCTGGAGACTGCAGCGTAAGAAAGCCCAGCTCTTTGAACTTGAACAGCACCGTGCAGATTCCAGGGATGAGGTTAGTGCATGACATGTGAGACAAAAGCAGGAGGAAAGAGCTTTTTCAGTGCATTTCAGCCCTGATAGACACAACAGCTCTTAGGTAGGCTGCAGGCCACTGAGGAAGAAGCAAAACGTGTGCAAGTTGTCTCCCAGCATGGAAGCATTTTTGTCTTTGACCAAAGAACCACTTCAGTTTTTCATAAATGATAAACGAGTCAGCCCCTGCATGTCTCAGTTTTGTTTGAGGTATGTAAATTTACTTCCAGGATAAAAGCGAAATTAATTCTTTTCAGTCAGTATGATTTCTAGGCGGCACTGCAAATGTCTTGTCACTTTGTAAAGAGGCTTCCTTCCGCTCTTCTTTCACTGCACAATCTTTGTGGATCTTAGTAAATATTTGCACAGTCTTAATGGAAAAGAAGAAAAGAACAACTGTTGCACAGATGTCACTAGTAGGACACAGGACATTTCAGAGTAACTAATTGACTGAACCCAGGCTGGGAATCACCACTCCCAAGACTGGTATCCACTGCCATCTCTACTCTCAAATGGAAAGTCATCACTTACAGATGCATTTTACATGTGGTATATATATTTATGTGTTTTTCAGAGGAAGAAATTTATTATTATTATTATTATTATTATTATTATTATTATTATTATTATGGTTTAAATATCCAGATCTGTATTTTGTTATGAACAAATAAACTCCATCGGAGGGCATCCCCTATGAGTCTGCATTGGGAATCTCCCCTACAGTGTAGGAGCTGCAACTCTGTGAGGCAACTGCTGCCTATTTACATTTTTTTCTGACACTGGTTTGGATGAGTATCAGCCACAATGAAGTAGAAAACAAGCCTGCCTTAGGGATGTTCTTTTTGTTCTGTTCAGCTATTCATAGTTTCCATATCCTGATGGAGAATCCTAGCAACAGTCCATTTCTCCCAGCTCCATCTTTTCTGTGGAAAAGGTGGAGAAAACTTGATATAGAAACTACTTTGTTTATTAAGTTAATGGCAGCTTTTTTTCTTTTCTTTTTTTTTTTTTTTTTGACAGCTTGGCATAAGGAAGTCATGAGTTTAAGCTGCTTAATCTCGTTTTAATTGAAAAGAAGAAAGAGGACGTGGTTTACTGGCTTAAGGGGAGTCCAGTGGACTCTCAGCAGAAAGTCCAACAAGGGCTAGGGAATACTTAAAAAAATATAGGTTCCTATGTTTTTGAAAGAAGAAAGGCTGTGGCTATCTTCTTGTCTCCTTGTTTTATTATTTTCTCGCCTGACAAGTTGTTCCATAAGTGCACTCTATGAAAAGACACTTGTCAACAGAACATTATTAATTTAAGCTTTCCTGATACCTTTGGTGTAGTTTCCGCATAATTCTGAGAACCTCTGTTCTGCAACATGTTGCTATTTTCCAGTTTCACTGAGTTGAGACTGGAATAATGATATTGCTTTTGGGGTTTACAACATGTTGCTATTTTCCAGTTTCACTGAGCTGAGACTGGAATAATAATATTGCTTTGGGGTTTATTTGTTTGTTTGTTTGCTTTTCCCCCAGAAATGAACATTTTTATGAAAATAACATACTCTAATATTTTGCCCTGGGAAGTGACTGAATTACTCAGAATGAAGGATCACTTTGATCTTCAGGTACCTGAATGCCATCTATGTTGTCATGAAGAACTTAGTTTCTCTGCTTATAACCATGAAACCAACATGAGCGACTTTAAAGAGTGAAGGCAGTTTTATGAGTAACGTAAATCAAGGAAATAAGTGTTTTTAGAATCTTAATGCCAAACACTGAAACAAAGGCCTCAGTTCCCTGCCATTGACCAAATTAGATCTACTACTAATACTTTAAATTTAACTATTGTGACTAGGCTTCCTATCCAGCAGTTTGAGAAAGTCAGTGAAAGCATTTCCTATTCCTACACGTCTTACAAAAACTACAGCTGACCACTATATTCCTTCAAATCTGTGTAAAATACCTCAGTAGAGAGACATAGTAGCCTCACTGCATATAACAAGACTATGGAAACAGTTCCACAAATTAACTACCCTAATTCCAAGTGGTCTGATAAGACTAAATATACCAAATCAGATGTGAGTCTTTAAACACACATTACTCATATTACTTATAAACTGACCTGGACAACTAGCAGGCATAACATCCTTTTTCAAGAAACAATCATATATCCTATAAAGAAAGGACCATTCTGTAGCTGTAAGGAACCCCACTATTCTGCAAAGAAAAGAATAAGAGGATTAAAAAGGTAAAAGAAAGCCCAAGAAAATAACCCTTCTGTGTGCAGCTGCTTGTCCGGGTGTTGCGATCTGCAGCTCCTTCAGAGGATTTGCTCTCAGAGGTAGGCCTATATTACTAGCCAAATATTCACTTTTAAGAGAAAGTGAATAAGTATGAAATGCATAGGTATTATTCCAGCAGGTTATGTTGATATAAACATTAATTTGTATTTTCTTCTTGACACATTTAATAGCAATCTTTAGTAGCCATCACCGAGTTCAGGGTAAAGATTGCTGGCTAGAAGATAGCTACTCCTTCTTCAAACCTACCAGATTACTTCTTTATCTCTACTCTCTCCTCAAGTGCAATTACAGAAGCAGGAACTTCATACCATAGTGGTTGAACTAAACTGCCACTAATCTTTTAATTGAGAGTAAATGATGGAGAGATAGCAAATGAGCAAGGAAAACTGGAAAAAATAGCTTCCTTATGTCCCTACACAGTCCCTATCAATCCACACCTCATCAGTAAATATAGCGGGATTAAAGACAGCGTACCTAATCTCTCCCATTAAAACAGCACACTGAACCTTTGAAGAGCGGTTTGAAAGCTTGACCCACACCCTACTGCCAGAAACTTTCTTCACTTAAAGGGTAAGGCACCCTTGAGTGCTCCTGAGCAGCGAGCAGAACCTCAGACAACCAGAAAGCAATGTCACTTCTCAGTGTCATTTCCCGTCTTACACCAGCTGAGCACCTGCTTCCAAGTCTGGCAGGCACTTTCTGGCTGAAACCCTCCAAGAAGGTCACTGCTCTTGATAAGTGGCAGTCACAGGGTGCTCCCAGGGGCAGCAGGGCTCTGCCAGAGGCCAACTGAAAAAAAGAGAGCCACAGCCACCCCATGTCTCACATGCAGCATTTCTGCAAATATATGTGTGGGATCCAGAGGTCAGGACGCAGCACCACATGTTTTGAATACACATGGCCCTTCCCAGAGGAGGTTCAATTTATCAAGATCGGCAATGGCAGCCTCCCTGCTATCTGGTTTACGATCACCCTGTTAGTCCAAGGAAGAGAGACATGATGGATACCTTAGAGCCCAGAGAGGTGTTGCAACTTCTTGCCTCAGGGGACGGGGCATCCAACCCAAAAGACAGTTATGGACCAGTCCCAACTTTTGTTTCCCATGCCTGCTCTTCATCTGTAGGATGCGTTCAGGACAGCCATGGGCTGGCTGCACACATTGTCAGCTTTATGAAATTTGTATTTATAGCTATAGATTTTTGTGTTTGTTTTGTTTTCTTTTACTTTTTAAAGAAACACAAAGTTTACCTCAGAAATTATCAGATTGCTTCCTAGGAGACAGACTCTTTTTTCCTAAGGGGATACTTTGTGTGCATATACATATACATTTGTATTAAACTGCATTTGAATCACCATTACCTATATTAAACAACAAAATAATATTTGAAGCAGACACAACCCGTGTCAAATTTTAATATTCACCAAGTTTCATGGGATAATTAAAAAATTTTAATTAATTTAACATTAGAAAGTTGTAGGGGGTTATTTTGTGGTTGGTTTTTTTTAACTTGTACTTTTAAAACTTAAGCCACTTTTTTGACCTTTGTAAAAATTGTGTTTTGAAGTTAGCTGGCTGTATTTCTGATCTTTTAACATTACTTGTATGTTTTTCTTATTCCCTTTTACATTCATTAATCCTTTAGATTTAATTAAAAGATTTATTTGCCTGGCCTCAAAGTAGCCAAAGACAATAATTGTTTCTATGCTGTTTGCTTTTAGGGAAACACGACTTGTGCCACCACCACGAAATGTTGAATTGTGTTGCAGAAAGCCCTGAAAATACAAACATTAAACAGTTTAAATAATTACTGAAACAAATACATGCATACATTCATAAATCATAGGGTCAGAAGAGACCACTGTAGTAACTGAGAAAGTTCCCCTGTATAGCACAGGTTATAGGCCATTCCCAAATTAATTCTTGTTGGAATAAGTGCATGTCTTTTTATAAAAAAATTATACCTTGATAGAAAATTCTAGTGATGAAAAATCCTCCAAAACCCACGTCAGGGTGGTCCAGTGATTAATTGCCTTCCTTGTGAAAACCCATGACTCATTTCTAGACTAATTTTTTTCTGTGGTTGACCTCAGTATAAAAAGTAAAATAAAATTATTCAGTCACAGATGTCTAAAATAGAACAAGGTGATTCCTTCTCTGGAAACAACAGGCTCTTCCTGAAAAATTTGATATAATTTGACAGTATTCTACTGAAATAAGTAAACCCACATGAGTTTAGAGAGAGAAAATTTTCTGTTCGAGTTTGGAAATGCTGGTTTCCATGTGGTCAACAGCTTTACCACAGAATTATCCTTAAGACAATGCACTTGCTGTCTCACAGATGCTGATGCAACCTCAGACGCTCCCACAAGGAGTACCTCTGGCATGCACAGCGGCTGCAGGTACCGCTACTCGCCTGATTTGTGTCATCCTCCTTCCCACCGAGGCAGAAACCGTGACCGAGTCCAGCAAATGCCCTCCTCATAATTGTCATAACGCTCCCTTCTTTTGCAATGTTTTCCCATGTATGTCCATAAGCATGGCGCCTGCAGGCCTGGGAGAGGATGAGAGCTCATGTCACTGGACACTAGACCAACAGGGAGCAAGACGTGAGCTCACACATTCTCTGCAAATGAGGAGATGTTGGATGAATCAGACAACCGCAGCAGCAAAGCTGGTTTCCCCGATTCTGTGGCTGGGGAGAGGGCAGTGTGGCCCCACGACTCTCACAGAGCCACATCACTGCCCTGACAGCCTCAAAAATTACATGCAGTGATGAACCACCCAAAAGATCTGCTCCTGCAGCTTTGGGTGGTGTCACTCTGCCTGGGTCCCTGTCTGCTGAGGAGAGCAGGCCAGGCGATGGAGCTAGCACAGGTACTCCCAGAGACAGCCTGTGCTCCTCCCCTGCTCTCAGCGACTGATGCAACCAGTCCTTCAAACTGATTTTCTCATCAGCACAAAGTTAAAGCTGAGCCCTGCCACTGGGCAACCTCTCTCAAACTGCAATTTTAGCTCAAGAGCCCACAGGTCTCCTCCTTTTTGTTGGTGGCTTTTATTAACAATGAATAGAATAAGACAGAATAGTGTGTAGTGTACCATTTCACAGGTGAGAAGTCAAATTTCTCAACAAATATAATTCTGATACACTTGGACTTTCATTTGGAAGCTCATCTCTGAAGTCATTGTATAGGTAATATATTGAGGTAATACACAACAGTAATGAGTTATGTTATAAACATATAACTATATAAACATATAGTTATATACATCTATATATAAACATATAACATATAAACTATATAAACAGTTATGATGTTGCTATTGAGCCACTTAATGAGATTTTATATATAAATATTAGCCCTAGATTATATCTATTCTTTAAAAAAATATATGAGCTTTCTTTTCTGCAAATGTAATATGGACTGGTTCTCTGCCATTATACAAATCTAATTTGTGATGTGATCTGTTTAGGTCTAATGAAATCATGTTTGTAAATGCACAGTGGCTCCATCTTATTTGTAAACCTTAATGCTGAAAGACATTAAGTTTATAGATTTTGATCTGGAACATTTGAGAGCATGTTACACACAGAACACACTCAATAACATAAATTATTAAAGCAGAAAAGTATTTAATGTTCTAACTGCTATAAATGACAATATAACAGTAAAGAATCTTCACATTCCATTGCCAAAAGAAAAATTTCTCAAAAAAAGAGAAATTGTTAGCACTCTAGTCAGAATAGCGCGACTTTTCAAGCATCACTTAAACATGTTTAAATATCACTGAAATTCTTATAACTGAAGCATGTACTTCTTTGCACTAGAACACCTAAGGAGGTACGGGTTGAGCACTTCAGCTTTAGAATAAAGCAAAAGTGTTCCTTTTGATTTCAGTAGAACTATGTTCTTGTCAGTATATGTAAAATAACACTGATTCTTGATTCTGGTTGCCTAGAAACTTTGTCTTTGACCTACAGACCTGTTGTTACATCAATGACCATAATGGAAATTTTGCAACTCTTTTCCATGAGCACAACTTCAGCCCACAAGCGTAGGTGCAGCAGCTGTGCAATGTCTGCGCTACATCCCCTTAGCACCGAAGGGCCTCTAGCGGCAAATACTGCGGTCTGGAGCAGCGGGCAAAGCCACTCTGCACAGCACGGGGAAAAAATGAGAAATTCAGCAGCTGGTGAGAATGAGAAATTCAGCTCAGCTGTTACTTCTTCCTCATTGAGACACACGGGTTGTGTACACCTACAGCTCAGGAAATTAAGATGTTTTTTACAATAGACTCAGTTCAGATAAAACCTGCAGCTCTTCCACACCACAATTATGTATCAAGTGAGACCTCAAACATCTGCGCCTTTTAACATCCACTCTGTAAATAATAAAAATACCTAGAAGGGCAATTCAGGGAAATTCCATTTTGTAGTGTGAAAAAAAAAAACTTTTGGCACATATTTTGTTCTTTTATAGTTATACTCTAAACAGAAGTCCAATGTATTTTTCATTTGCATGGCCAAAGAACTTGCTGCAGATTTTTTTTTTCTGAATGACCATCAAAATAGATTACTTTAAAGTAAACCTTTACATGTTTTGATTTTGCAGGCTGTCCTTAAATTAGGAGTAGATTTGAGCTAAGGCAGCTATCCTCCTGAACATCTCAGCAGTATGGAGCAGCAGATCACAGGAATTTAACTATTTAATTTATTTCAGTGGTCAGAGGACTCCGAAGCCTAAAGAGGGAGGACCAAACTGACACTGATACTCTCAGTTATTTGACAGCAGATCATTTTCATGGCAGTATACAATTAATGTGCCTATTACATAACCCCAAATGCTTGTGACACCTGCCCAGATCCCAAAGGCCACTTGATTCCTGCCAAGTTTCCAAAACTCTTAAAGTTCCTTCCAACAGCTTCTTCAATGCTGTTACACCTTCGACATACTGAAAATTGGAGTCAATTGCAAC
This sequence comes from Calidris pugnax, assembly GCF_001431845.1. Taxonomy (NCBI): domain Eukaryota; kingdom Metazoa; phylum Chordata; class Aves; order Charadriiformes; family Scolopacidae; genus Calidris; species Calidris pugnax. Next base: position 9,857,386 of record NW_015090805.1, on the reverse strand, counting down.
ATAAAATAAATATGATATGCAAATACAGGTGCTAGTGCATGTATTTACTCATTCCATTCAATTAAACCCTTTTCCCCCTCAGTCTAAAAAGAAGCTGTCACTGCCTTTTCAGATTGTGTTTTCTTATATCGGTTATTCACATCTTTTGAGGCCAGGCTGCCAAAGAATCCACAGCAAATTTTTTTTCCCCTTGGTGAAAGTAGGCAGACCCTCAAAAATAGATTTGACTTTGAGGTGTGGAGCATCCTCAATTCTCCTACATTTATATAGGTTACCTTGCATGAGGACAGCAATTTTCAGGACTGGGGCTTCCAGTTACACACTGCTGGCTAATGAACAAGAAATAGGAATACAATAAAATAGGACAGCTTTGCACCACTGAATTTTACTATGTTGGAGATAGTGCTTTTACTTGAAGAAAGTAAGAAGAAAGATAAACTTTTTTTCTTTCCTTTGATAGCTTCCCATGGTAGTATGAACTACTTTGTGTAGAATAATGAACTGTTTTAGGAGCAACTTACTGATCCGAGTTGGTTTTCCTAATTATTATACACTCCTAGTGTATATGTCAGTCAGCTTTCTTCAAATTGCCCAGGCCACCTTAACTAAAGAACACCCACAAAAGCCTGAGACAATTAATTACAGAAAATTACTTTGCAGTCTTTCACTGACACCCAGTGGTCAGACAGAGAGGTTTTTGTAGGAAACAGAAGAAACCTACAGCAGCCAAGTACAGGCCCAGGACATCTCAGTGGAGAGCATTCAGCTCGAGGTAGAAATAGTTGTTTGCTTCAGTGGATAAGAACACATACAACACTTAAACTTAGGCCGAGTTCTGTGCTTGGATCCGCTTGCACAATAGCTAGTGAAGTTAATAGGGATCACACACACACAACCAAAGGAAGGATCGAGTCCTGGGAGAGGATGTGGTTTTTTTACAGGCTTGTTCCCTTTTTCTTGACCCACGGTACCAGGCATTAACAACCCCCCCACTAAAAAGGATACAAAAAATGCCTGAAACCAAAACAAAGAAACAACTTATAATCCAATTATTGTTCAAGATTTCTGACTAATTTTTATTTATATATTGCAGAACCATGCTTCCGTTTTAAAAAATGCCCTTGATGGCCTTTTCCTGCATGGTAAAGTAAGATAGCTGAGCAGATAAGATTCTGTCTCGTGCAAGCATTTCAGCTGACTTTGATATTAAGCAGAGCTGGACATTAACACGCAGACAAATCTGATTTACTTTGAGCCCCCCAGTCCATTTCCAAGCCTCTGATAAACAAGAACTTAAAAACTCCTGCGCCCTCCTCCCAGCATGGTGGCCAGGCACAGGCAGCATTTGCTTTCCTCCTCTGGGGAGGCACCAGGTGAGACAGTCCGTCTCCAGCTGATGACAGTTAACTGGTTTGATGGGGTTAGAAAGGAGAGGGGATAAAAGCAATGTTCCTCTTCCTCCCCACAGTTGCCGCTGTCTTCAGTGAGGTACTGCAACTCAAAATACAGAGCTCCCCAGAGGAGACACAGCCAACTGCACCACAATTACGTATTCTGCTTGGTGACACTGACATCAGTGACATGTCATCGCTGCCATTCACAGCTCTGGAGATTGCTGTGAAAACATGTGGAGTGTCAGGCTTTCATACCGAAACTTCTGAAACACATCTGTTCTGAAACAATCTGGCAAAAGCATAACCGAGAAAGCTTCCTGGCATTACAGAAGACCTAATGAATGATGAGTGAGGATACACAGCATGTTATTGAGGAACAGTATAGACAAATAAGTAAAAAAAAAAAAAAAAAATCAGACAGAAAACCCCAAGAAATTGCCAATCCTTAATGTAAAAGAACAGTGGTTCCATACCACAGTCCAACCATAGTTGCTTATCTTCAGTGGGAAATTGCAGCTGTTAAATCACTTGGAACATTTTGCAAGGAGCTGTGGCTGTCCCCCCACCCCGATGTGGTTCCTCAAGGTTTCAGCTCCACCATCGCATTGTAGTTGTGCACGATTGCTCCACGTTGTTGCTCACTGTTACTGGGAGGAGGCAGAGAAAGAAGGCAGCTGGATGGGGAGTGTGTACCTCTGCGGGGTGGGGGAAAGGACACGCTGCTTTTAACCTACGCTGCCCATGGGAAGCCGACTGGCTGCTGTCCCTGCTGCTCAGGGCAGTCAAGGATGACAAGTTATTTTTAGGGAGCCAAGTCAGCTCCGTTTAGCAGCATTGATGGCTGTCCCAGCCCTTGCACTTCTCCATCTGTAGCAGACCTGCAAGCCTGATCCTCCAGGTGTCATTTTCTGCCTCCTTTTCCATGCTTAGCTCATCTCCTTCTCCCTCTTCTTCCTACTGCAGGAGAAGCCTGAGTCTGGCTTTTGAATCTTTGGGTAACTACCTTTGGGTTTGCCACTGTTACTGACAAGCCTGGCACCAAACCAATGCCCTCTCACGTCACCCCGGGGGGGTAGGTGGGGAGCAGCAGGAGGCAGCAGAGAGCAGCAACATCTGCTGCAGATGTGCAGCTGGAGGTTACTCTGTCACGCTACCACCGGGAACCAACAGCTACAGCAGTAGCTGAACCAACTGATGGCAAGTTCTTTTATTTTTCTTTTTTTTGTTGTTTTTTTTTCTTCTTTTTTTTTTTTTTAATGAACTTTTAGACCAGAAAAAAACACTTTGAACTTCTAGTACTGTTTCCTCACAGTACTACACAAATGTTATTTGTATAGTATAGTTATATTAAAGCAACAAGAAGACAAACTTATAACGCAAATAGAGCAATGTTTTTGCTCTATTACTAACGCATTATGTTACATAAACTTATCCTTTCTGTATTTTTCCAGAATAAAGATCACATAAATCAGTTTTGGCTTGAACTCCAAATGGGGAACACTGTAGGTTCCAAAAGCTAGCTATTGCATCAGAAATTGAAATAGCACTACTTCTAATGACGTCAAACACTAATTCATATAGTAAATCTCTGCTGAGATGTCTCTTCCTGCCTGTCTTGCCAAACTACAATATACAGATGAGTAAAAGACTACACAGTGAACTGATAGCAGGGCCCACAATTTTTGAAAGTTTAATGGTGTTTGATTTGCCATTTATGCTTTTATTCAACATTTGATGTATTTTAGGACTCAGGACCCCTGTTATAGTTTTCTATAATGATGCAATGTACCATACAGCCTGCTTTTCATTAGTGTCTGTTTTACTGAACTGAAAAAAATCTAAACAAGATTCCGACCCTACTCTCAGACGTTTAAGACTGCTATAATTCATCACTTGCCCATCTCCATTTGAAGCAAGCACCCATCATCATGTAAGGATTAGCAACTGTTGTTTTTCTCCTTTTACAATAAAATGCATATTCTTCAAAACTCATGAGTAAACTTATTCTTGATGTACAACAGGGAAGCATAAAGACTTTCATTAACAGAACATGTAAACTAAATCAATTTCTTCTCCTGTTCCTGCTCATGTTATAGTCAAAAATATTAAATATTTTTTTCTCGTGGTTCTTAGATTAGTTTGTAGTTCAGTTTTTCCAAGTCTACTTCAGAGCACAGAGAAACTCTTTTTTTCCCCCCTGAAATAGAGCCCTTCATACTTCAGCGTTGCTCACTTGTTTGTCTTATCCTTTATAAAAGACTAATGAGATAACTGAGTGATGTAGTTTGGCTGCTGTTCAGCTGAACTCAGGGACACAGAGTGAAAGAGAGAGAGAGCACAAACGTTCCCAAATAAAAGGAGGAGAAAGTGCTTTTAGATTATACAAATAATAACCATTAGTTTTGTTTCCTATCTGCTGTTGAATCCAAAAGCTATTTTACCCAGGAAGATGAATGAAATTGTGAAAGAGTGAGCAACTTCTGACAAGGCAAATTTAATCTGGATAATTTTGTTCTCATATTCACAATAATGAGGCCTGTAAGAGAGGTCTGCTGTTCTCTAGAATAAGTCAAAACATCCTAACTCTCTCTTTCTTTGTAATTTCAGATGAAGTTGGAGAAAATCTTCATCTGCAGGCTCAGAACTGTCACCAAGAATCTGAGAAGCTGTAACAATTTTCTTCTGAATATTTTTCCTCTTTTCTTTCATGTCCTCAATTAGTTAACCCAGATGATGGTTCACAAGCATCCTACTGTTATTCATTTACCTGTCAACTATTGATTTCAGTAGCAGACCTTCCATTTTGCTCACGTACTTGTGAGGCTAGTATTCGCAAGCACAGCACACTATAAAAGCTACATGTGCAAAATTATTGAGAAAGAACTCCATACAAAGTCATTGTGTTACAAGACTAAAGCACAGACAAATTTTGGCAAGTAAAGTGTTCTGGTCTGCTATCTAAGTTGGCCACATTTAAGCAGATTATTTTGAATATTTACCATGAGCAACTAGATATAAGCCAATAAACCCCAAATTCTGAAAAAAGCAAAGCTGACTACATGAATTTGGAGTATGGCCAAAGCCCTAAAGGTCATGTTGCTCTCACTAGTCTGTAACCATCTGACCTTTATGAATGCTGGGGTGGCATAACCCTAGCAAGTCAATGGAGCTCTGCCAGTTCCTAACATATCTGGCCCTTTGAATACATTTATTTTCTCACAACCATTGCAAAATTCAAGAATGACTCCATGTGATTTGACAAGAAGTGTGGGGGGGAGAATCAGCATTCAAATGGTCAGAGCATCAAATCTCAGTATGAGCTTTCCAGAGCGAAATTCAACAAAATATGACATGACCAAATCTTGGCTGTGCATGAGGTCACACTGTAAATATTTGCAGCACGGTTTTTAGTCCAATCAGTCTTAAGGAAAACTAAACAAAGATAATTCACAGGTTCCTGTGTAGCCCATTTGTTTTCCTTGCCAATGACATGAAGTCTTTAAATTTACCTCATCCTGGGCATATGGGACAGTAACATGAGGGTGCCAAAGAACATGTTTAATGTTTACCTTACACTGCATACAGCTGAGTGGTAGGACAATGTAAGTCTCAGCATTACTTTTCACATTTAGACTGTGCCAAGAACTTAAGGATGCCTGGAGGGAAACATGCCCCACTGCTGTACCAGGTTCCATGCTCTCAATGAACCGTTCTTCTGTAAACATCTGTTTATGTTGTCTTTCATTCGTCCTTTCTGAATCACTTGTTCCCCCTCTCTATGAACCAATCTCTATAATCACATTTCTTTAAATCTCATTAACAGTAATGTATATTAGAAGTGCTTATACTATCTATGTGAGCAATAACAGGGCATAAACAAACCGACAGAAAGATTCATCTGCAGCCTGGTTTGAGCTGGAACAGAAGACCACCAAGAAAAAAGCCTGAGTCCTGCAGGAAGCAATGTTTGTGACTTGATATCTTAGCTCCCTCTCACTTTTACCGATATCTCTCTCTGGTAGCTTGGTCTAAGATAACAAGAATTTAAAATAGTAATATCTATTTTGTGCTACACCGCCTCCTGATGTGGAGTGGTGGGGTTGAAAAGGGAAGCATGAAGATCAGTTTTTTAATAGCAAGGTTTTGACTCTGAGCTGCTTTATTAATCTGAGTACATGAGAGCTGCTTTATTTTCTTGCACATCAGCTAGCCTGTAGCTCATCAGCACTAGCACAAATCAAAACCAGTTCTACTCCTAACTTGTGTTACACTGCAAAGTGTGCAGTTGCAAAATAAGATTCTAAATCCCAGTATAGGTTTTATAAATCATGATAGTGCTGTGGAGTTAATTTTTATTTACATAACATTTCAAGAAATACACATAAACATTTGTAAACAGTATAGAGGAATGTCATGTGATGTATACTGTTCAACTTCTCAGCAGACGAAACACCACAAAAAAATTTCTAGGCCACATGATGCTAAAGACAGAAGACTAGTAATACTCAGTGAGATCACTAATTTGTTTCTGAGGGCTTTTATTATTTCAGTGTAGGGTGTTAAGAGAGTGCTAGATACTTTAACTGCCACACCTGAAATTTCAGAAAGAGGGGGTGAATTCCTGACACCATTTTAATTCAGCGACTTGAAATTCCAAAATGCTGATGGAGGAAGCTGAAAGGTGAGACATTCCCTTCCACAGGGAGCACTTGAGACATGATCCTTCCTGCACTACCCTTTATTACAGAATTTGAGACACCTGTAGCTCATAGTCTTTAGAATAGAGAGTCTCAGCACTATCTTCTAATTAAGAAGAATAACAGAGCAAAAAAGAGAAAAGCCAGGTTACAAGAAATAGATGCTAAGGAAGACACTGTTCAAATTCTGCTATGAGTTATATTGACATTTATAACTTGGAAAATCCACTAAGTTTTAATGAAAGTACACAAGTCTCAGCATTTGGGAAAAGCTGGGAATATTTCTTCATGAAATGTGCTTGCTGTTTATTATTATAAATGATATTTGGCTCGAAGCCAGAGTGTAGGATATACACTAACTAATGAAAAGAGGGAAAGGGATGATATTAAGTTCTTCTGCCTCCAGACAACAATTGATTTCCAGTATACACACAGCTCCAGTCAAAAGTTTTTTGAGTTCATCTCCACCATTGTATTTGAAGTGGTTTCTTACAGCACAAATGTATCAAAGTTAGCATGTTATATACTGGACATGTGACTTCTAGATGGGTGAAAAAACAGTTGATTCATCAAACTCAAAGGGTAGTGGCTGGAGGTCAGGCCACTCTGATTGAAGGCCAGTCCAGTTCCCAGTGGCATTCCTCCAGGACCTTATCCTGGAATCTATCCTGTCCAGTATCTCTATCAGTGAGCTGGAGGAGGAAGCACGGTGCACCCTCACCAAGTCTGAGGACACCACCAAACCAGAGAATGAAACTGATATGCTTAATGAAAGGACTACTACGCAGAATCATCTAGGCAAGCTACAGGAATGGGTCACTAAAAGCCTGATGAAATTCTGCAGTGACGAACGAGGAGTCATGCTCCTGGGGCAAATTGTTGATTTGTATCAGTGCAGGCTGCAGGTTGAACAGCTGAATTACAGCTCTGCTGAGAAGAGCCTGGAGACTTGCCTGGACAATTTCCTGAGCAGCCTGGTCTGATCCCAGAGCTTGCCCTCCTCAGGGTAGGGATTTGGACCAGAGACCTCCTGGGGGGCCTTCCTACTTGAGTGAATGCAGTTCTGTAATCAGGTTGCTTTGAACAAAGCACTTACAAGACACATATCACTGTAGTAATCTGTGCTTCTTAAACTGGTAATCTTATCTTGACCGATAGGAGATTAATTCATTCTTTCAAGAGTGATATTGCTCAGCCAACAGAGCTTAATTTGTTTTTTCGTAAATATTTAACCAAATATGGCATCATACCCAATCATACCAAGAGTTCTATGGACATGCAAAAAATTCCTTGGAACACATAAAGACAAACAAAAAAATTGAAAAGTGGATCTGTGCAGTGATGCCACTGGCTGTAATACCTTTAAAATCACTATATTAATGAATTCATATGCTTGATGATTCAAATTTTAAAGAGCACTTTGCTCACCACCACTCAGAATATATAGGTCCTCTATAATAATGATTGAAATGTCTCCAAACTCACAAATTAACATCAGTTTCTAAGTATTCAGATACTTTAGCATAAATTACAGGCAAGTCCTGCTAAAACCAAAGTAATTACTTATGTGTGTCATTGCTGTCATGTATGCAGCATTTGAAGAACTGGAACTTAATCAGTTATCAATACTTTCCTTCTAACTGCAAAAATATAAGCACTTCAAAGGGAGTGATTAATCACTGCTGTGGGAGGAAAGCTTAGGAGGTATGACCAGACATTTCCTGCATTTGATTGAACAAAAAAAAAATAGTGTGATTCTCTTCATATGAAACAAACATGGCAGGCCTCCACAGAAAACATGCCTTATGTGAAAGGAATAATTTAATGTGCTTGCCAATAGCTCTGTTTCTTTAAAGAAAGGGGGAAAAAAAAGGCACTTTTTTTTTCCCCCACATATTTTCTCTTTCAGCACACCAAAGAGAAGTCAGATATGGACTTAGAGGAATATTCCCTTATCTGCTGAGAGATCAATAGTAATCTTTTGAGCCTTGATGATACTGTTGGTTTTTAATAGCACAAACTCCAGTGAATGTTTCATGACAACAGAAGTAACACAGATCACCTGGAATCAAATACAAACTCTACAGGACTTGGAAACTATCTGGTAGAAACCTATATTACACTATTTTTACCACTTGACTGAACTGAAGAAACGGGATAAGCACAATCACTCTGTGCAGTTACGCTACATGAGATAAGGCTTAAACTGGGTGGAAGTAATCATGCGCTTTTGTGTGAATGCAGAGATGTGGGCTAGAGCTTTTAATGAGGACATTTTAGCTGATATGTTTTTTATTATAGTAAAGGTACTCAGGTACTCAGAATGGTCAAAACAGAGACCTGAGACCATGTCCCCAGGTTTTCTGGCTCACCCTCCGACGGGGTTGAGGAGGCAGGGCCCCTCCTGCAGAAGGGCCAGGGCAGGCAGAAAGCCAGATCCACTTTAAAGTGTGCCAAGCTCCTGCAGTAGCTCCTATTGCTTTAAGCAGGAGAAACATCTCTTAAAAAAAAAACCCAAAAAGGTCTTCTCTTCCTTTACAAACCCCTACCACCTCTTCTTTCCACCAATTACTTGACCATACCTAACAGATGATTACAGACTTTTCACTGATGACATTATCACTAAGTAGCTCTGACAAACCAGCTTTCCAAAATGTGAAGCCCTAAGAACAATGCCTGTGGTAGAGAATATAATCCAGTCAACCATTATCATTAGTCTCTTTCCGCCACCTGTTAGAATGCCAGTACAACACAAAGATAAACTTCAGCAGAGAATTCAGAGACTCTTATGCTCAAAAGGAATTGGTATTCTGACACAGATGGCAAATTTTAAGAGAAAAGCAGAATGCTTGGCACAGTAAAGTAGGATGCCAGTAAGGTATGCAAGCCTTTCCAAGATCCTGTAAATGCAAATAGCTTAGAAAAATACTTTAATCTGATTCTGTAAGAAATTAATGCAATTAAGGTCAGTGTGTGTTCATGTGTGTAGGAACTTCCCCCTTAATCACAGTTTTCTAATTTCAATCAAGTGTGAAGGATCTAAAATAGAGGTCTGACAAAATACTGAATTCCTACAAGATGAGGAAAAGAAGGACAGTGGACTAAGAAAAAGTCTAACTAATGCCACCTCCCAGACAAGTGCTAACTAACTTATGTTTTGTTAGGCAAAAATGTGGGAGGAAACCCTACATGAGAACAATATTTTCTACTGCTCACTAAGGTTTTTGTTAGAAAGCAAAAAGTATGCCATAGACTCTGACCCCGCTACTCTCTTTCTTTTGTATTTCTTATATTTGCAATATAAATTTACAACACAAATATTCTAAAGCATTACTTTACTACTTATTAGCTACTCGACTCTTTCTTAAATCTATAGCCCCTTGTTTTGTTTGTACAGTATAAAGCAGAGCACATGGTATTCTGCTTAACAGACAGTTTTCAGCAGTTAACAGTTATGAAACATACTTGTCTCTGAAAATACGATACATACAAACATAGTTCGGGTGCCTATATATGTATTGTTCTTAACAACAAAATATTTTTTTTTTCTGGTTTACATTATTTTAATATAAGATTATGCTTTATTTAGAAACTAAGAAACTTCTCAGGTGATCACATAAATCTGAAATGAGAAGCAACAAAACAGAAGACTTAACACAAGGTTATAGTTAATTTAATTTTGCTCTTTGTTGCCAATTTTCCCCAGTTATTGTACTTTCTCTTCCAAATGTTCCCTGTTTTTTTCCCAGTAGAGTCATTTCTGTATTCATCTTTGCCAGAACACTAGCAGTTCTGCCTACAAGCCAATATTTTTTGTTCTTCTGGGTCTCTCCTGCTTTGCTTTGAGGCTTCTCTCATTGTCTGTGTCTCTATTAGCATTAATTTCAGAGATGTAGTGCAATTCTGTAAGAAAACCCCTCATGCAGGTTTGGCTTACAAAGCAGTTTTGGTGCATGTCATTCCATCTAGAGAAGACTAAGAGATCCATCTACATTAGCATTTCAGCTGGATCAGAAGCACGGTTTTGACAGTGTCCTAAGTATTACCAGTTACTGTGCCTTTGTTCACTTTGCAGAGGGTCTGTGGAGCACATGAGCTGTATTCCTTTCAGATGAAAAGACATGGGAAGTTGAGATGCAGGAACATATCCCATACACTTACCTACCAATCAGCATTTAGTTCACGGGACCAGACCAGAGCTAAAACAAACTGCCACACACTGACAGATCTACTATAGGCGTAATCCAGCTATTTACTCTATGGATGTGCTTCTACAGGACTACAATAATTGCTAAGGTAGGCATAGTGTGATCTAGAAGATCTGTCCTGTGTTTGCACTAAACATGCTGCAAACTAAGACATAAAGATTCAAGACAGTAATTGATCCTTTAGACAGCTCCAAACTATATGCACAGTGGGGACATTCAGTCAAAATGAATGGGCTCAATCAAACCCGAACTATAACCTGAGCCTCATACAGGGCAGATGTAGGGGCCAGACATTGGCTGCAATTGCTCTGATCTACTGATTTGCCCTGAATTACTTCCTAAGATAGATCTAGCCCATGCCCTTCTAACAGTTCACAGTTACCTGTGTTCATAGAATCATAGAATCATAGAATCATAGAATGGTTTGGGTTGGAAGGGACCTTAGAGATCATTGAGTTCCAACCCCCCTGCCATGGGCAGGGACATCTCCCTCTAGAGCAGGTTGCTCAAAGCCCCATCCAGCCTGGCCTTGAACGCTTCCAGGGATGGGGCATCCACAGCTTCCCTGGGCAATCTGTTCCAGTGCCTCACCACCCTCACTGTAAAGAATTTTTTTCTAGTATCTAATCTAAATCTCCCCTCTTCCAGTTTAAAACCATTACCCTTGTCCTGTCACTACACTTCCTGACAAAGAGTCCCTCTCTGGCTCTCCTGTAGGCTCCCTTCAGATATTGGTAGGCTGCTATGAGGTCTCCACAGAGCCTTCTCTTCTCCAGGATGAAGCCTGTCCTAATAGGAGAGGTGCTCCATCCCCCTGATCATCTTCATGGCCCTCCGCAGGACCTGTTCCAACAGGTCCATGTCCTTCCTGTGTTGAGGACTCCAAAGCTGGACACAGTACTCCAGGTGGGGTCTCACAAGCACAGAGTAGAGAGGTAGGGATAGGGGTAGTGTGTTGCTGTCTATTAACCAGTGCTTTGGATACCTTTTCTTTGCAGTATTCTCTTTGATAAGCTACACTCTTCTCCTACTAATCCCAAGTAATAGTAAACAAGAATAAGCAATGATATACACTGATAAGAGTAAACAGTAGCAAGCAATTACATGCTTTCCTGTTGTGGTGCAGTCACAGTTGAAGTTACAAGTTTATGCAATACCCTGCTTCAAGTATCTTCCCTATATAGTCTTTCAGTAGAATACCCTCCCTTTGCAAGTTTTTTACCTTGTTTGCTTTCTGCAGCTGAAGACTAATAACTGTTAAGACAAAAGGAAAAGTATTTAGTTTCTGTCAATCTGGTTTTATGTGTATTTGGGGTTTTGTTATTTTGTTTCCTCATGACATTTTCATCTCAGCCATCAGTTATGTGACACAGTCTATCATGAATTACTTGCACATGAATGGGTTTGTTTTCTTTTTAAAGCAGGTCTACTTGAATTCTTGCTACTGAATGAGCCAGAGTGAATGACTTATTTTTGATTTTTATGGTGCAATTGAGTGGCAAATGGTGTAAGGAGAGGAAAAAAATCTGAATCCATCCACACACTCCAGTCTGATCTGCCAGCTGTGATTCATGGCCACACTTTCCCAAAGGTTAACACACATCACTTTCAAAGTAGAAGCAAGCTGTACCACTTGAGCCACACAGATTAAACTTCATAGTGCAGTTTCCCCAACTCTTCTTCACTTTCCCCCCTTCTTTGCATCCTTCCACTTCTCCTACTTCTTCACATCCTTCCACTTCTCTGACTCCATCCTCCACAAACTTCACCCAAGCTAGGTAATCTTTTACCTCTGGGTTAGATATGGATACCAGATGGATCATGGATGTACCATTAAGTTAAGATGGCACCCCACAAAATGAAGAGTACCCCACCTACATGAGTTAGTTCTGTGCTAAGCCATGGTTCTTCTATATGCCAAGGGCAGATAAGATGTATTTAAAACATCCATATAGGTGCTTACTTTCCAGTGCAAATTGCTCTCAAAGACTTAGTGACATGCATGGGGACCAGCAAACCTGGTGACCACAGGCTATCTCAGTGGTGCTTAGGGTGTGAGTGCCTACTACTAGTTCAGGTTGACTCTACCTCCAGCAAGAATGCCAGTGGTATCCTGCCCTGGACTGCAGAGTCACTATTTTTGCTACAAAATGTATTTATCATGCTAACAAAGTCAGTACTTTTGCTGAGAGAAACCTGACAGTGATTTCTGTGTAGATATTTTGGTTTAGTATTAATAACACTTTAATTAATTTAATAGCAATTACAACAGCAAGGCTAATATTTGTGTTGGCAATAAACCACACTCAGTCAAGGACTGGGTATCACCCTGTTAGACACAAGAACAGGCTCCTAGTCAGCCATATGACAGAGAGATACCATACAAAAATCATCAAAAACCCATATAAATTACCAAATGCTGAGCACCTGCAACTTCAGTGAGAGGGGCTGACAGAACAGAGCAGATCCCACCATTTAGGGGACAGACAGGATCTCACTGGAAAAAAATCTTTCTGTCTGTTGCAGAGACTCCCAAAGACTGAAGTGGTGCACAGCCTTACTACACTGCTAGCAAATTCTGAAAAAAAGAGTTGCCACATCTCCTCAATGTGGTATGGATAATGAGTCTCTCTGGCACTTCTTGACATATTAGACTTGTAGCTATTTGCTAAATGTATTTTATACTTGACCCGGTCCTCATAATTTCCAGCTTTCTCCCTGTCCCTTCTAAAAAACAAAAATCACTTATTTTCTTCCTCAAATCCCTGATCTGCATCGCACCTGCCCCCACTATCTCTTTCTTCTTCAGGCACATTTTGTGTTAGAGATAACCCTCTGTGTTTTCTAGCATCAAAACTGATTTTGGATTTTAAAAGCTGGATAAAAAGTTAGAATTCAAGTCTCATAAACCTCTTCTGTTAGGTATGTAGGTTAATATCTTGTCTTATCTAATATGAAAGGGGAAAACAATGCAAAAAAGTTTCAGGATGTTAAAAAAAAATGCATTCTTTTCAGTGAATTTAGTGTGTATTACTGTAATTTAATCTAAATTACACTACATTTTCATTTCCAGCTCAGCAAGTCACAATGGCTCTAAACAGCACAACTACGAACAGGCATCAGCATGTATGAACAAGATCATGTGCACAAACATGTAAGCATATAAGCATGGAAAAGCCAACCCTTTCCCATGACTCAAAAGGCTCTGTTGCCTGCTTCTGCACTGAATTGCTTTCCATCATGCTGCTTACTTTTTTTTTCCCAAATACAGCACTGATTTATTGCAAAGGGACAAATTGATCCCACCCCACAAACCTGTACTCCGAGATCCTCCCTCCACTGGGGCTGGCATCTCAAGGACAGCCCAGGGAGAGAGGATGCTACAGACCCAGGGCACAGAGCAGACACCACACGAGCACTCGCTGGAGGGAGCAGGGTAAGCCATAGGGTACAGATAAAGGTTTCCACTAAGAAAACGTCACAGCCTGTGTGGATTCTTGCTGAAAGAGCCTTATCAAGGTCACTCCATCGAAACCATCATGTCAAAGGCTGGGCCCATATGCCCAGTAGTGAAAATACTGCACACACAAGGCCTGAAACATCACATGGATGCACTATGGCCCTGAAGGATGGACTTAACTATAGGTACTATAACTTACACGTTCAACTTTATGTATAACTTACAATAAGTAAATTGAAAATAATGCCTGAGTGTACAGTCAAGACCTTGCTTATTGCAAACTATAAAAGAAATCTCAAATTCACATATTGACTGTAGTAGAAGAGAAAGTATTCTCTACTTCTTATCGTCTGTTATAAACATTTCAGTTGTTTCCAAACATTTTTCATTGCATAACGAGTGATGTTCATGTAAAATTTTCCAAAGGAAAAAGGTTCATAAGTAGTTTTCAGGAACATTAGGTAGAGCTGCCCACTTCCATGATCCCAGAAATATCTGAAGATCCAATTGAAAGACACATTTCAGGAAAGGTACACGTTCTCCAGAGTACTGAAACATTTACAGTGTGTTGGAAATGCCCATGAATAGATTTCAAATCATTTGTACAGAGACTTTGGAAAAAACACAGAATGGAGTTACTAAAGAAAGGTAAGTACTCTTTTGCACCTCTTTCAGCACAGTGCCTTGGACAAAATGGTCTTGTATGTTCTTGTCCAGTGTTTGGTGCATTTACTTGCTCGTGGATCAGGTGCAGTGAACATCTCATTTTACACATTATTGCATAAAAGCTTTGCCCTTGGAGCACCTGTTAGAGCTGAGTAAAGTTCTTTCCCCTGGACACAAACTTTCTCAGCTGCTAGTAATTATAAAAAACAAAGCAGGACTACCACATGGACACGGGCCCTGAAAGAGAGGAATGCCAAAGAAAGCAGCACAAATTTTGCAAGGATGCATGTCATATTTTTTCCCTTGGCAGTACAACCTTAGAACACCAGGGTGACTGCCAGCTACTCCAAGTGTCAAGCAAACAACAAAATTTGCTACAGGTCTTCTTAGCTTTGATAGGAAAGAGGAGCACCTAGAGGCCAGCTATAATTCTGTAAAATAACTGGGTTTATAAATCTAGATAGAAATAAATTTTATAGGAAAAGATGTGTTTAAAATTTTTGATCAAGTGGAAGAGACTAATTTTCTCAAGTCTTTGCAATTGCAGACTTGCACTTGCATTTGTTTTATTTACCGTTGTTCTTGTAGGCTGTGTCATCAAGCTGGTCTTCTTGCTTTAGAAATACTTTAGAAAGCACTTTTAGATTATGAAATTAATCCATCTGTAGAGGATTATCTATTTCAATAATGTCATCTGTGCAACCAGAAGATTTACTGACTAAAGCACATTTTCTCTGGCAACATATAAACAACTTTAAATTTGGCTATTATCACTAAGATTCAATCCAATTAGAACTGATTTCAATGGAAAAAATGTGGTGATCGTAACAGGAAAAGAGTAAATTGACTAGGTATTCTGTGCTGCACAAAGTAAATATATTAAGACTGGTAGTATAGCAAAAAGTCAAAGAGATAACACCTTAAGTAAGTTACTTGTGGCACTTACAAACCTCTCAGAGAATTTCACAAGAGGAGGTAGTAAATAGCAGCAGAGTCCTTGAAGGGTACCAAATATCATACAGTATTCTGCTTTGGTGGACGCTTGGCCCCACCAGTTCTAGGTCAGTTTTCCCCTCATGCTTAGTCTATTTGCAGGATGAATTCCCTCACACTTGCAGACTCGGTCAATGTGCTGCTCTGTCAGCTCAAAAACATAACACTTCAGGAAGAAATGAACAATGCTGCTGTTTGATGATGGTAAAGCTAATATTTTAACCAGATGAGTTAGAAACCCACAACAGATAAAGATTGACACTTTGGGATGAGACAAGAGATATGGATTAAGAAATAGGGATGATAACATTATACAGAATACTTACATTATTATTATAGTGCTGAAACATATTTCAATCCAGTCCTGGCTGATGAATGAATAAAGAGATGTGAGGAGAATCAGTGCCTTGAGAAGCAATGGTCAGCACCTGGCAAAAAGTGATTTCTCCTGGAAGACCCAGAACTGTCAGGAAGCTGGTATTAGCCTCACAGGACTTGGTGCTGTGTTTTTCTGGTTCCAACTATTTTCAAGTTCCTATTTGCTTCACCTCACTCACCATAGGGAAGATCATGTCTAAGATATGGCAGCAGGAGAAGACACGGGAGGGAAGCATTGACGTGATGTTGTTAAAGACACCCATTCTGTCATATGCTAACGGTAGGCTGTCAAAAGCCTGGGGGGTGCTTGTATAGGAGAGATCATTTGAAAAGATTTCAAGAAATCTTGTTTCAACTACTGTTGCAGAGGAGGAAAAGAGAATAGAAAAAACACTAAAAGCAACTTGACTTAACAAGGTGAAAGTAAGCAATGGCATGGAGAAGGGCTAGGACTCTGATAACCTTATCACTTGTGCAGTGAGTCCTGCCCTACTCACAGTCAGATCTAATCCCTTTCTAAAACAAGCATTGGAAAGAGATGAAAGAGCTGATACATCTCTAAAGGTTTAGCAGGTCCAGAGACAGAAAGCAGCCTCCTACATGAGAATAATATAACAAAGGAGATTAAGTATTTACAATAGTTCTTTGAGGGAAGGCAACAATCCCCCAGCTGGCACTACATTAAAATGATTTTAATCATCCTAATGGAGGAGATGAGATAGATGCTTTGTGAAAGACAAATTCCATGATACTTTTACGAAGGGAATTATTCTCCCAGTCTTAAGTAAAATGCCTCTGTTTAATTACTTTTTTTAAGCACATGAAAAAGGAAAAATTATTCCAGTATAGAATGGGGACTATGAATAATTCCACGTTGCTGACAGAAGGGATGGAGGAGAGAAGACAGATAAAAATTTCTGCTTCAGTACAGCCTGAGGTTTTGTCATGTGAGGTTTTGGTTTGGTGTTGGGTTTGTTGTGGTTTTTTTTAATTACAGGGCAAGGAGAGCTTTATTTGGTCTCCACTTCTCAACAGGTAGGAGAGTATTTTATGAAAACCCCATCACAAATATTTTCACCCAGAGTTCACCTTACCAATTTTAGGGGCAAATGACCTTGCCTTTACCAGTTGCTATGCTTTTTTTATCTGACAAAAATTAAAGATCCAATCAGATTAGTCATAAAGGTTTCACACAGGTGGACTGCCTAGTGTCACCATTTCACATGACTTTTTATTACTGAAAGGCACATAATCATGGTCATGTGGGTAGAGAAAGAGTAGAAAAGGACGGAAGAGAGATCCTTATGATGCATGTGACCTTCTGCATCCCCTGGATCGAGAAGAACAGGAGGCTCAGCCCCTACTACCAGAGTCAGGTATTAGGTGTGATTTCCAAATCACAGCTTTCTTCAAAGATGCAGCAATATTGTGCATTTCAAAGCCACAAAAAACTAAAACAGAAACACAAAGACCTACACTGCTGGCTGGTTCAGTAATGTGCTGCTTCTTTCTACAGGCCCCTCTTTTCTCCCATTCTAAAAAGTGTTTTTCCCCTCTGCCTTCTCCTGGCTGATGGCCAGCCTGAAGGTCCCCAGACTCAACAACTGGGGCCCATCCACTCTAGGGCAATCATTAACACTGCCTAGCTTGCTCTCCTCAGCAAAACAGAAACAATTAGACCAACAAGGTTGTGGACCACCCTGCCTGAGATCTAGTCATACATATGTTTATTTTTCAGTTTCCTTTTTACTTTGGTGTAATGCTAAATTCAGAAGCTTCTGCCTTCACAAGAGATAGATGCTGAGAGTCAAAGTCCAGAAACCTCCAATGGTTCATTGAACCAGAGCCATTCAACAATCGCTTTGAGTTTTGAAAGCAGTTAATCACATTTATAATAAAACTTTGTTATTACTGCAGATTAACTTGGAATCTTGTCGCACAAAATAATAAATAAAAACATCTGAGGAGCAGATGATTCCCTTCAGCCCTAGTACATAAGGCAAGGACTTAACACTGGCAAGTGCGTAGACCTGAACTTGGCCCCTCTCCACTTTGGCTGCATAGATTTCTGAAGATTATAAAGGAATCAAAGACCCGCCAAAGAGAATTCAGAATTTTGTGTTTCTGCAAGACATACAGCAGACTGTATTGTCGCAGCATGATATTGCTCTCAAAAAAAAAAAAAAAATTTTTCCTAAATTCTTGTTCTGCTCTAGCTTCCAAGTCAGGTTGCCACATGGCCTATAATGACATGGATAACAGATATCCCTTGTTTCAGAGCAACAAGCGTGGACACAGTCAGGCTACTAACAATATTACCCTCAGCCAGCTGCACAAAAAGCCCTCCCTTTGGACTCTGCAGGTTTTTAAGTGAGCCCTAGATTTGGGAGTTATTTATTTTTTGTTTCCTTTTAAAATTGCAAATCTTTAGCACTTATCTGAGATTTCAAATAGGTGTTTTTATCATCTATTTGAATTCATAGCTTTTTATTTCTGTACAACAACTAGACTCTCTGAAATAAAATACTCAGCAAGATCCAAGCAAGCTCTTGTTTTCTTTCCTATTTCTTGCTCTATCTGTCTCACTATATCCTATTGTCCTGCATTCACTATTTAGTCCTCCTCACACAGATGTGAACAAATGATTTCTATATCCTATGTCTACCTATTTCTCTTAAACATGGTAACATTCTGAGACAGGACCAAGGCCTTGCTGACAATTTGCCTGTTATCTAGCAGGTTGAGGATCCTGTCAGAAATAAATAATGTTGCTTGCTATTCTTGTTTAATAAAACTAGCAAGATTTCTTGCTGGTTGAAAATGGACTGATAACACTCCCACATATATAGGGCTGTAAATTTACCTCATCTCTCTGGCTCTAAAGGTTAGTGTCTAAATGGTGTGGCAGATGTACTCAGATACAGATCTTGGGCAGGAGTCCTGGCCTTGTTGTGACTATCGAAACAAGGGATGAGCCTTGGAGCTACACCATCACCCCACATAGCCTAGTGTGCCCCAGAGGAAAACCCCAGTGTGTTGCTGGGAGGAAGCCCTGCTGGACCTCAGCCTTCAGGGCACCATATGAGTGCACCCTCCTTGCCCTCAGCCAACTTGCAAGCACCTTGCAACTCCATCAGTGAAGCAGCAGATGTACCTTCCCAGGGCCATTCAAACAGTTTCTCTCAGGAGTACCTTATCTTATCACACACATGAGTGAGCTGTCAAGTCATTGATCTGTTGCTCATTTTACATGAAAACAGAATATTCACAGAGAGATCAGGGCAGCACCATTACAGCAGCTCTAAGGGAGTGTTGGTGCTACCACTTTATGGCCAAGGCTACATCTCCTTCTTTCAAAGAGTTTCTGAGCTGTTGTTGTGATAATGGTTTCAATATTTGATTAAATTTGTTTAAATAACTTTACCAAGAAAAAGAAAAAGCAAGAAAGAGGCAAACCTTTTGTAAATGCATAACAGATGTACCGGTGCATGCCGGGACGAATGCAGAACAGACTTGGACCTGTCATCACACTCCTCAGAGCCGCATTCTTTCCCCATCTCATGTGGCCTACACCTGGGATACACTGGCAGGGTGGCTTGTGAGGCTCCCAGGTTCAAAGTAAATGCTCATACCTTTGTTCCTGCCTGCAAGTCTTTTTAATTTTAACCTTTTTCCTCTCTGTCATCACTGTTGTCTTTCACTAGTAGTGGCTCTGAATGCACACTAAGACATGTTGGCAGGTTTTTTTTTAGTGTTCAGGATACCCATCAGAACAAAGTATAGATACTAGAAATAAAAGTTATATAAAAGGCACAGTTAGAGAAAGTTATGTAGGTGGAAGCATGAGGACTCTTGGCAATCTCTGGACATTTGTTGTATTGCACAAATATAGATTTTTCTTTAAGATGCTGTAAAAAGTCAGAACTTGATTCTCATTTCTGATTTTTTTCCTCCAGCAATAATAAAGGTTTCTTTAATCAGATTCAGTAATACTGGGGAGTAAAGGTCAAAGATCCATCTCTAGGATTTTTTCAAACTGGGAGACTAGTATAAACTGGCTGCACAATAATCAAAGGTCAGGCCTTCATATATATCAAACACTGCAAAATGGCACTGGTTCACAGTGACCCATTATTGCCAGATTGTGCTGAAATATCTCACTTGCATTAATAGCCCTAGCTCTTACAGGAAGGGATTTATTTGAAGACTGAGGCTCAAAAACCAAAGCTTGCAAAAACCTACAATAGTATTCTGTGCATTGAAGTCCATTTTAGAGTATGCATTCCTGCTTCTACACCTTTCTAGAATCTTCCTTTCTGACACACACTATTGCAGATCAGGGCAAAAGCTGCCCAGACAATGTGATGTGACCAAGAAATTGTGTAATTTATGCTTGTCATGCTTTTACAGATCCTGCAGAATTTTAGCAGCATACTGGCATGAAGACATTTGAGAGACTTGCCTATTCTTGATTTCTGGCTTTAAATAGTGGTTTTAAGTGACTTTAAATTCATTCTCCTTCAAAAAATCTGATTATATCATCTTCTTGTGATAGTACATTATCTGATTTTTTCTGTCCCGTATCTGTTCTATAACTGTCTTTAATGACCTCCCTTCATCCCAGGCTTCTCTGCATTCACTAGT
The DNA here is from genome assembly GCF_001431845.1 of Calidris pugnax. Taxonomy (NCBI): domain Eukaryota; kingdom Metazoa; phylum Chordata; class Aves; order Charadriiformes; family Scolopacidae; genus Calidris; species Calidris pugnax. Next base: position 9,836,946 of record NW_015090805.1, on the reverse strand, counting down.
ATGTATCTGGTCTGGACCAGAATTTCTGGTTTCTAGAAAGCATTCTTCTTTAAGCAAAATAGGAACTCGCTAAAAAAAAGTCACCAACTTTCTTACAAAGCATACAGTTTTAGTCAGTACCAAACAGAAAGGTAGCTCTTAACAGTAATTTTATAAACCTTCTGGTGGTTTTGCTGAATCTGTAGGTAGACTTAGCTTACCTCAGAATCCTTTTATTCATCATAATTCTTTCCAGTGACGGGACTAATATGAGCTTCACAGTTTGCTTATTTCACATTACTCATATCTTAATAATCAGCTCCATACAGAGAACATTAACACTGAAACACCTAAAATGGAAAAAAAGCTGAAAAGAATTTACCCATCTAAGAGTAAAGAAAAAAAAGAAAGCTAAGATAAAAATTACCATCCTTCTTTTAATTCCACTTTTTAACATAGTTTGCAATACCACAAAGCCAGATGACAGCTCCAGAAAGCACTTAGAGTCAGCAGTGAAAACTGCAGTGTGACCCATCTCACCTTCTACCACTTCAGCACCAGTGTAACCCAGACACTGGGAGCCTATGAGCAGGTCACCTGCACTGTCTGCGCTGAAACCCAGCCTGTCCTTAGCTCTGATAGGACAAAAATCAAGACCATGACTCTGTTGCCAATGGTATTCTGTCTGCTTAACAGGAAGACATACAGATATATATGCCATCCTCAAAATGTCCCACAGTCTCAGAAAAAAATAAAGCCATCAACCATCGTGGTAAGGGGAGGTAAGAAGAGGAAAATTCCTTAGATAAAACAGAGAGAGGAATCACTACTTCTCCCTACCTTGCCAATGATGAGAAACATCATTAGCCACCTCTTCCCCAAGTACCATGAAGGGAGAATAAATAGTTTTGAAGCACCCCTAATAAGATGGCTAAACGACAGCAGACCCAAGAGAGATTCCCACGCTGCCACTGCTCATAGTCACACCCCATCTCCAGTTCTTCCTCCTGGCCCTTCCACCACACCGTGATGGTATCAAGGCTTTTGGCGTTTCCCCACGTTTTGCAACACAATGTGTGTATTCTCTTTATACATCGTGAAAATCCCATCAATGTTTGGAATTATTCTGTTTTCCAAAAGTCAGTCTAAACCTGAAAAAAACAGTGCCGCAATGACAGTTTAATGACCCAGTAAAGCTGGCAAAGATTTTGGTAATGTAAAACTTGCTTAGTTAAGTCTACTTTTAGAAAGGGTGAGGAGACACTATCCAGCTATGATGATGACATGATAACATGATGTGTGAGCCATCATCATTATTCTGTGTTAAGCAAGATTAGCTAAATGTCAATTTAGGAGTGATTGGGAATTTTAAAATGAGGCTTCTCACAAGTCTGTTAAAATAAAGTTCAATCTTGGTGAGGATCAACTGTGTGAAATATCACTATTCCAGAAATTTGGTGGTGAAGTTCTTCAGCAGTAATATACTTCCTAGGTCCTCAGTTTTTTAATTAAAAATCTATTTTTTTTATTTAATATTTTTTTCTTTCAAATTGTAACTTATACTAGAAAAATTGAAATGAAATTTGAAAGCTTAAAAAAGAAGAAATATATCTCAAAATTTTCAAAGCCATCCAGAGATGATTGATTAGTACTTTATAGTTCTGAAAATTCTGATCAGATAGAAAAGCTATCTCTAAGTGTACCACAGATGATCATGCAGGTCCTTTTCTGATATAAGCTCCTAAAAAAAGATAATTTTTGTTTGTTTTCAGGATGGCTGTGGTTTATGTGTTTTTAATTTCCAGATAATTTGTGATTTTTTGTAGAATATTGACCTGACCTACTTTCTACTTGAGCAAATGATGAAATTTTTGTTGATGGCAGCATATATTGGGTCAGGTTGAAATCTTTACAGAGATGTCTCTTAAAAAAAATTATATTCATTCCATTAATTCCAGAGAAACAAATTAAACAAATGTAGAACGGAAAAATGAAGATTACGAGAAAGGACAAAAGCATTTATATAATCCTGACAAAATTAAAACCAATTTATAGTGACACTGACTATTTTCTCTCATTTACAGACAGTATTTTATCTGACTCAGAATGCATATATTGATAGAAGGATTACTTTCTGTGGCTTACACCAACATTTTCAATGACTTACCCATCACTATGAAGTAAAAATTAAGAATTCATAGAAAACTCTTCTCTAGAATGATATTTTTCAAATATCTATCACTGTTTTTTCTCTCCATAACTTACAGCAAGTCCCCTTTGTCACCAAATTTGAAGAAAAAAAGGTATTCAGTAAGAGTAAAGTGATGTAGGAATTTGACTACATCTTAGGCTGGAGGTGAGGATTGTTTACTTTGACATAATGCTGCCATATGAATGCTAATAGCAGTAAGTGCTACTGAATCGAACAATGAATAATGTCTCTTATCAGTATTCATGTACTGCATTATCTTCAAATAATATCTGCTCAAGAAAGAGAATCTCATTCTCTCTCTGCATCAATGTGATGTTCTTACCATGACAATTTCATCACTTTTGTGATACCCGAGTCCTAAGCAGCAAGTTCACTTTGAAAAATCAAGTATAAAAGACAGAGCAGTCACAATGGTTTGAACAATTATAAGATTTCTTAAAAAACGTGCATAAGGAACGTAAATACAGTAGCAGATATTCTAATGAATGTGCCCTTCAGACACACAAGATGCACAAAAGAGTTCATGGGCTAAATGCTTTTGCATACATATGCATCTTCCATATGCATGCATATCCATTAATCCAAGATGGTGTCTCTAAAAATTTTTATAGCTGAATAGCTTTGAATAGCTAGTAAATTATGTTTCAAGTGATAAAGCAGAGAAATAAATGTTCAATATCACAGGAAATACTTAATTGAATTTTTTCCTTATAAGAACTGAATGAAAATTAGTCAAAAATGGAAGGTTCAGTTCAAATTTAATTTGAGGGGACAAGGAATATAAAGTAAATGTCTGCTTATGTAATTCCCCTAATTTAAATCCTAGACACTGATTTGTGGGATTCTCGTAGGTAATATGTTCAATTAGGGAAAGAGAAATATAGCTTTCTCCCACTCTTTTTTCTCCAAATTCTTAAGACTGTGTAAAATGGATTCTCTTCCACAAATTAGAGCAACTTCATTTTTTTTTATATCTGCCTACCAGCTGGGGTTTCCATGGCTTCTCCATGTTACGCAAAATAGAAGCAATTTCCTGCAGTACACAAGTGAGAGGTTGCTTGGGTCATTTTTCTCACTCTCAGTGATGACAGAAACCTCACGGCCCATATGGCACTTGAACTGGAAGAACTGGCTGTCATTTCATCCACCATGTGGTCTGGTTACCTATTTATTTATTTACACTTCTAGCATTTCTACTTATTACTCTATACTCTTCGATTCTTCTCTCATTCATTAATGTGTCCCACCATTTATTCTACTCAACTAAGGATACAAAGGTATTGCTCAAAAAATGGCTCTCTTTTCATCACACACCCTATTCTTTGCACCAGTTTTAAACTTTTTTTTAAAAAAAACAACTTTATTCTCATTATCTGCCAACATTAAACTCCAAAACAGACTAGGAATTTTAAACTTTATTGTTGATGACCTACATGAAAAATGAACCTGTAAGAAGCAGATGAAACATTTATTTGAGGTAAAAGAGACTCAAATACATCCTCAACTGACCCTCAGATGTCCGATTACAATTTCAGTATGTCTCATTAGAGTTGTGTTACTTTTTGTTTCAGCTTTAGTTTGTACTATTGAAAATTCCCTTTTCTTATTGCAAACAATGAATTAAGTCATACAAAAAGCTTATAACATCTTGCAATCTTCAGTAACAACAAGCTAAAGCAAAAGGAAGATTTTTCTAAACTGGGTTTCCCAGAGCTGTGCATTCTTCTATGTTGTAGGATGGTAAACAGAAGAGCATTTGGCTCTAAAATGAAGGTTTTTCATTTCCTTTTATTATCAGATACAATTTTCTTTGGAAAGTCTAGTACAAAATGATTACTCTCTTGAAATGTTAAAATACCTTGTAATAAGTTAAATTGCATCTTGACTTTCCCTCTTTTATTCTGATAAAAAACTGAGGTGCTATTTCCTAGCAGAGTGTAACCATTTGCATTTTTAATACTGTACAACACTTTGTATTACTCTATAACTGGTAATGGAGTGTTATGTTCTGATTTTTGAGTATTTGGTACTTTTACCTCTTCATTACGATACTGTCACACTTCATACAGACATCTGCACAGGCATGAGCTAAAGATCAAACTCATCCTTCACTCCCCATTTTCCACGTTTACACATTGACTTGATCTTTGTCTCAATGCTGGAATGAGTTACTAGCAAGGAATGAGTCTAGCAAGGAAACTCAGGTTTATAGTGACTTTCTCTGCTGATTACATCCACAAATTGCTGTATAATCAAACTCACCTGCCAACATAGGTCAACTTGTTCTCTGAACTCAAACTTTCCCTGAGGCACAACTAGGGAAGGCAGTACAGATGGAGTGTCAGACAGTGCACCAATGTGAAAACAAGACACAGGAGTGATTCTGTTACCCTGGAAGCCTATTTTTTAATTAATAGGAATTAGGAACGAGCTTTATACTTTGGGTATATGCTAAATCATAAAAAGACTCTACCGCCCATTATGTTTCAGTTGGGTAACATACTCTGATTGTGCATCGATTGTTCTTAACATTGATAACCTAAAACTGTGTGTAGATAGAGAAGAAAGCCAAATATAGCATTTCTGCCAGGGTTTTATGCTAGTATCATTGCACTGGGGAAAGGGGTTGTTTACTTAAATCTCAAGGAGAGTAAGTACTTCTAATACAATCAAGCGTCAGATATTCTTGGCTTGCAAAACAAGAGTTCTTTATCCAGTTCTGGAGACCAAAATGAGAAAAAAGCCAGGTAACATTAAACTTGCAAGTCATACAATAAAGTAAAGTCCAAATTCAAGAGGCATGAAAATTCATACAGAAGAAATGTTTAATATTTCTTCACAACTTTCACACATCTTATCATATGAAAATCACACACTTCTGGTGAGATTTTCTCTTTTGTTCTAAGCACATTTAGCGTATCAATTTGCTGTTAGAAGTGGTGAACAATTTTTCAAAATTTTGACTAAATTTTTTACATATACCTTTGCAGGCACCTTCTAACCACCTCTATCACTTAGAAGGGAAGTTCTCCCATTAGGAGGAAACACATGCAGGGAATAGCCATGAGCAAAAATATCTGAGCATTGGACACCCACCACCCATTTTACTTCTGCACTAAAGGAGGAGGGTTGAGTTGTGTGGCCTCTTCTCCTGTAAAACAGCATTAATCCAGGAGCATACCTTAAAGCAGGTGCTTTTTCTTCTGATTTCTCTCTCTCTTTCTCCTGATTGCCTCCTTTTGTTTCTCCTCTTCCCCTTCATAGCACCCTCTCTATTCTTTTCCCATTTATTAGGTCAAAATACATTGGAGGACTGCAGTCACAACAAATTTCTAGTCTGATAGAAAATGCTTGGATATTTTCTGGCAAAACTTTCCATGCTACATTTTATCACCTGTGAGGAACACCATTACATGAGCCACACTTGATACCTTGTGGAAATAAAATTGGCATTTGACTTTCCAAATCAGAGGGCAAGCCAATTTACTGTATTAAACACACATGGCATGTTAATAGTCACAACAGATAATCTAATTGTACAAAAAAAAAAAATGTGTGGCACAAAGTGCAAATAGATTTCATGTCTTTACTATTTAATTCCCAACCGAAGTTTGACTAAAGAAAAAACTGTCACGCATGATGTAGTTATTATTAAACTTTATTATATTATTAAATATTATAGGCATGACTAAAACTCTCATTAAGTGTAATGTTGATGTGATAATAAAATTCATAAAAAACTTACCCCTTTTTTTTCCCTGATTGCTGTCCATACACTTTTCTCACCAATCTCTTTTTATTTATCCTGCAGTAGTGGCATGGACATAAATGAAAAAAATCCCAAACACCTGTTGTTTTATTATGCATTTAAAATTAATTTTCATTTGCCTTCTGAAAAACTTCCTGGAAATACGTAGGTGCTGAAACCCAGGTATTTGGCACGCAACTGAATCAGACGCAGGTGGAAATTACCAGTGTGTATTTTCTAAAATCAGTATTTACTTTCTTATAATTGCAAGCAGCTTAGTCTTAATAAAGAAACATTCACTTTTCTGAGTGGATATTTGCTTTGCACTTAAAATTGAAACTGGCAATTTCAGGACTTTACTATGGTAAAAGCACCTGAAGATTTCTGGAAATCCTGGCTTCTGGCTCCTACACAACAGGAGCATTCACCTGAACTTCTGTAATGTAGATTCTCTCTTACCCTTCATAGTGTCTTGGACAGCTTGAGGAGCCCTTCAGAGAGCGGCCTATGGCCAGACACCGCAAAGCCCATGTCATGTCAGGAGCTTTGGGGGTGGGTCACAGGTGGCAGCAGGGATATTCCAGGCAGCTCACTATCCAGCTGGACAGGCAGCCCACTCCTAACCAGGGCAGGCTCACCAACACCATTGTGCTTCCTCCCCTCATTCCATATCTGATCTCCCCAACAGCCTCAACACTGTCAGAGCTGCAGAACTGATCATGAGCTGGTGAGTCACCAGCAGTTGAAATGTCTTCCACAGGCTGTTCTTGAGCAGTATAAAGCTATTTTTCCTTTGTGGATAAGGCATAGTAGACAAATTGTGCAAGAATCTGAGGTATGCCCTTGTATTATGAGGACTTTGAAGTGGCAGCACAAATACTGAACATCAACTAAAACGTCAGGAGATGGAGTCACAAAAGATTAAGAAAAGCCCTGGTACTAACAGTCCTGGTTTGCAGTGGTATTATACCTATCCAAAAATCTATGTCAGTTGGTGTGGACATAGTGTACTACAAAATTTGTGTTTGTTTATACTTGAGGCAAACATGTCTTGGACTAAATGGAAAGCCGCAAAGCTGACGTACAAAGATTATCCCTGCTGATAAAAAAAGCATTCAGAAACATCACTAGTTATCTGAGACGTGAAGGAGCAGAGGAGGATCAGTAAAACTAAAGGGGGGAAGTACAGATGGAAGACTTGGCAGTGTTTTTTAAGTTTTAGCATGCTACAGCCTCGTGCTGTTACAAAAGAAAATGTCAGTTTTGTCTTCTTCTCCAGCAAGAGAAAAAAAAAAATTAAAAAAACTTCTGATTGCTAAGGAGGAATCTAGGCATTAAATGACATGTGCAATTAGTTTTAAAATAGAGAATTTAAAAGAAAAAATTCGAGTGCATGCAAACAAAAATTTGCAACCCAATACTTGAGTACTTTTCTAGTATGTAGCAAGAGAAAAAAAATTTTAAAAAAAAAAGTAGATAAAAAATGGAAATAAACAAACACATCCACAATTAAGGTGCTTAGTCTTGAAATAAGAATTCCTGAATTAGAAGTAAACGTTCATGTACTCCAGGTAGTTGTGAGATCAACTGATATAAGGTCTTTGCTTCCTTGCTGTAGATTACAGAGCATCAAGCAGAGATGCTCAGAAAAGATTAATCTTCCTACTGATCCCTACGACTACTACAGCCTTGGGGTGGCCACAGAAGATGGCAAGTGTACAGGACAGACTGTTTATCATCGTACAAGCAGTTTTAACCTATGACTGATATTAAATATTAATGGAGGTCAGATAACTCTGATTTTCAACGTTAAGGCCTACCAAGTTACTGGGCCTACCCAGTTACTGAGTCAAAACTTCCTATTTTTCTGCCATTTTCCATTAAATCAGAAGTTATTTGAATTTTATTGTCTAGTTTGTCTATGAAGTTGTAAACTACACTGTCAAATAAAACTGCAGTTTTAAATAAAATAATAATTTTTATTTATTACTAAATTAATAATGCCGAGGTTAACTTGTGAGTTTCAGAAAGAGAACACTATGGACTTTTCTGAAGCATGTTTTTTCAAGTGCCCGGAAGTACTCAAGAATCAAGACAAACTTTATAAAGTATTGCAGAACTTAAACTGTGACTTGATTCAGAATATGTTACCATTAGAATAAAAACTTTTAAAACTTTAAATTAGCTCATGTATGTACCTGGAAATTTAGCACCGTGTAAACACTCATACAAGAACAACGAAAAGAATCCTTATTTAACAGTAATATAGCTGAAGTTTTTAATAGTGCATACCATCAAGAAAACAGGAAAGAATATATAATTTAATATAGCTGAATTTGTTCATTTAAGTACTGTAGCTATTAAAGTACTTAATACCTTACAGTTTTTACATTACATAAAGCTAGTTCCTCCTCATATTTGACCTTTCTGGTTTGAAAATTTTAGCTTAAAATCCTGTTTAAAGAAATATATTTATCCTTCTGACTTTTGAGTGGAATTCACATGACATAGGCTATTGTTATTCCTTAGGACTTCCGAGCTCTGCTTTGAGGAAGGGCACTGTTGACACCCCTTAGCAACTGAGGTAAGACACAGACAACAATTAGTTGGAGCCAGGCTTTGTGATACCAGTTCTGAAACCACCTCCAGCAGCACTACATAGGCGAGTGGCCTTGTCAGTTTGTATTTTAGGAAACCATAGTGTAGGTTCTTACGAATAGGAAGAGCTGTTTGAAGCAATAAGGATTTCCTTTATCCACCACTTCAAAGTTGCAAAGTTTGATCTGAAGGCCACAATAAGGAAAAGGATGCAATTTAATTGGAAAGAGAGCACAGATTGAAAATTCAGATTAAGATTTTTGTTCACCTGGTAGACAAATATTAAACTAGTGGTAGCTAACTTCTCGTGCAACTCTGTTCTTTGTTCATGATTTTCAACGGTCAGTCTCTGAATGGAAATAAAAGGAAGAACACACATTATTAAAATATTGATCATTAAAATTATTAACATTATTAAAATTCAATGTTTTTTAAGTGCCATTGGAATAGGAAGAAAAATGAATGGCAGGAGTAAAAAAAAAAAAAACCAAAACAAACAAAAGATATAATGGAAATAGTGGGAAAGCAAACATTAGGGATTGACAAATAGTAAGAAAAACCCTCTATACTATTTTAAACTATTGTTCTGGAGCTGAAAGTAATATAGAAAAATGAAAATTAATCCATAATTGACAACACTAATGTTGCCTATGTAAAACAAAAGGTCAGACTATGATCCACAAGGTCAGTTTAATTCTTTGTCAGACTACATCATTGCTTTTAATGTAGTGTAAACTATGATTTTACAGCAGACAACACATGCAAGATGATCTGCTTTATTCACATACTGTTGGTGGTTAACAGTGACCACTGGAACGAAGCAAAAGAATTAAAACTTATTTATTATTTGAGGACAGAGCTATACAAACAAAAAGAAAGTGCTCTTTTGTGGTAGAGCTGGAATAACAGTTAAAGTATGAATCAGGGTAGTTCTTCTACAACTTAGTATGGCGTCAGTTCTGCTCTCTTTATTCATGCTATGCACAACCTTACTCCTTGAGGAATTATGCAAGGTGTAAAAACCCTTCTACAAAGTGATTACCACAAGTTTTGTGTATATCATCAAATGCCTTCTCCCTCCTGCAGAGGCCTTGTTAAAGAATCAAGAGCAAGTCACTGGTTCCAGCATGCTAAAGGCACTACATGTGCACACAGATGAAAAAAAGCTTCCTTGACGTCTTTTCTTTGACTTGTAGCAACCCTCACTCAGTATCCATGCACTGCTGGCCATCTGGCTCTATCTGCCCCCCCATGCCTGTACCTGCCTCAGGCAACTGCAGCTCGTGAGTTTCTTCTGCAGCTCTCTTCTGCTGTCACACCTGTATTTCACTAGCATGGTGTGGTCCTGAAGGTCAGAGCTATGTGTAAAATCTCTGAAGTTGTTAAAGTACAGCTGCCTGACGGACATTTTCTTTTGTTATTTCATTTTTTCAGGAAAATGTATAAAATTATATTATTATGTAACATTTAGAGAATACTGAGAAAAACAGAATTCCTTTTCCGTTAAGTAGTGTACACTAGCTTTATGCTTTAAGCCTTAATGAACCCTTACTCTGTTATACAGAGACTACAGCAAAAAAGGATTGGCATTTGAAGAATAATTTAAAGTAAAGTTCAAGAATAGTGTTCTCTCCCTTCTCTAAGTGGCCTTAATGAATAAATCACATTATCCTCCCAAAGCAATATAACTACTTGAGTGGATCTTCCTCAGTATCTTTAATCTACTACCACCAGAGGGAAAAATAATTCCCTATTTATTGATAATTTACTCTTTTATGTATGCCAATAACTGGCATGTATAGCAAAGCAGCCTTTGTGCCGTTTTCCTTATACTGTCAAAACATTCACCACATTGGTTGTGTTCCTCAGTAAATGTGAAAGCCCATGCACAGTCCCTTCTAAGTGAAACACATTTAATTGAAGTTCGAAATTGTTTTTAGATCTAGCTAGTTCAGGACTAAAAGAATAAATCTGCTTCTAGAGAGCTGTATGCCTAAGGTACCACAACATGTACTCTGAACATGGTCCTGATGTCACTAAAGTAGAAAGACGTAATCCTTCATATCAGTGCAAATCTAGGTACAGACTCAGATTTTTCTTGAGGTTTTTTCCAGGGTTGGAATTAACAAGCTGTAGATCTGATTCTACTGCACTGTAACAATAGTTGCAGCATTTTATTGCCCATCTTCCTAAGCAGTAGGAATATACAAAAATTTAGTAACATATATAGAGTAGGAGTCTAAAACATGATATTCCTTTTCTATTAATTACTGTACCTCAATCAGTGTTATTCAGAACATATATGTTTGTTCTAAATACCAGTTCCATGTACTGTATTCTATACAGTTATTTATGCCATTGATATCTCTGTTCTATATAAAATTGCCTTAATGTCAATTTTCTAAAACAGGAAAAAAGAGGGATTTTTAAATTTCTTTCCTAAATGGTATTCTTGATAAAAAGGATTCATTTTCAAACTATGTTTCTGTAAGCAGATTCAAAACTAAAGGAGAAACTGAAAGAGAACTTATGTTCTCCGGATTTTCATAAAAATCTAGACCATGTTCCCATTCAGTTAAACTTTGCAAAAATGTTTAATTTTGTTCAAAAAACTACTTATTTTTTGTCCAAAAAGTGGTACTATTACAAACTTCAGCTTCTCTTAATGTTAAACATTGCTAGTCATGAAATGTTCTCCCTACATGAGAAATCCTTTGTCATCTAAAAGATTTGCAATCATTCTGCCTACAACAAAGACTACGAGCCAAGACAGAAATGCCAAAAGAAGGCTGCCCAAGTTAAACAGGATGTGGTGACAAGTATCTACAGTATGCTTACTTTTTTAGTTGCTGCCTGAGAAAAGGTGGTACAAGCTGCTGGTGTAGCCTAAAGCAACCTTGAGTGTTGCTAATGCCAGCAGGATGCTAGCCCACTGAATTCCTGCAATTAGCACTGCACAAAAATGTCCCACAACATCATGGGTTTCTGCTCATGTGCCTGAACTGGGTCTGCATTGCTTTTCATGCTCTTCCTCAGTCCAGGAAAATACAGAAATAGGCAAATGCTAGGGACCCGGATTATTGAAAGCTTGAACTAGACTAAATTAAGCAGAATTGCAAGCCATGCAATGTATGAGAGAATATGCAATAATTGATGTTGTGTCTGTACCTGGTTCTGCCCAGCCAACCACATTACATCATTTTAGTTCAGGAGTTAGCTCAGCCCTTGCTTTGCCTCTCTTCATTATGATGGGTCACACTTGACCAACTCTGAAGAGGTGGTGTACTCTATATGGATGGAACTTGATTCACCAGAACACCTACATCCGGCATCTAAATATCCATTTCTAGTACCTGACTGCCAAAATCATTCTATCTGAGTATCCAGTTTTGAACTTTCACCTCACAGTGTTTCCCTCACAGTGTTTCTCTCTGCTTACACAGTAAAGCTGCCAATAAATCTGTTACTGATTTTTGTCTGTGTCCAGGGCATAATTCCTCTTTGAAATATGTTCCCTCAACTAGACACCATTAAATAGAAACGCTATAAGGTGGTCATGACTATTCAGTTTTTCACTGTAAAATTAACACCTGGATGGTAGTTTTGCAAGGCAAGAGGGTTGGCAAGAGGGTGATGCTAGGTAACTAGTGTAAAGTTAGCATAATTGTCACAAATGTCCAAGGTTTTAACATCTAAATGTGGACAATGTGAAGAGATCTTTCCAGAAGCTTGAGCTGCTAAACGAGTCAAATGACCATAGAGTTTATAAACATAATGACCCTTTTTTTTTTTTTTTTTTTTTTTTTAACAAGTCTGATTCTTCAGTGCTTTAATACTAAAGTGATTATTTGTTGGCTTTTTCTTGCTTCTGTTTTTGCTGTCTCCCAGTTCTTTGCACACAGCATCTAGCACCTACCCTGTCATTCACTCTACCTAAATTCATAGTGCTCTGTCCCACTCTTAATCCATTACTGACAGCAGCAGGAACAGTGTGACAGCAAGTCGCAATGAATCCTCAGTGGATTCCGAAAACAACTGCGAGAAGACAATGCGTTCCCTGCAATTGCCCTGACTGCATCTCTGGGAAGAATACCATCTAAAAATAACAAAGATGCTGCATACTTATGTTCACAGGAGCTGGACAGAGATTTATAGCTTATTTTTAATTCAGTAACCACTTCAGATAGTAGTAAGCTCTGACCGACCAGTCACTGGTCTAGAGGATTCACATCCCTTGAGTGGTTTCCTGAACCTCCACATCTCATTACTTATTTCCTATGATAAGTAAACCCCTCACTTTGTTACAATGTGTTCATCTTTATACCTTACTCGCAAAATTTAATAATAATGAATAATGAAATTTAGTGATTATGTTCATAGTAGCTGTTTAATTTTCCCCATAAGAGTGCTCCTTGAAAGTTTTTATTCTGAAAAACAGAATGACAGTGTTCTGCATTAAATGAGCCAGATCTTCAACTATGGAAGGATAATTCTATTTCATTCCAGTGGGACAATGTTGTTCGAAAGCCAGTTCCCCTGACCTAGAGGATCTTCCCTGACTTCATCTCTCCTGTTGGACTTTTCCACTTTGTAATTAAATATTCACTGGGTAAGAGGGAAACAAAGAATAAAGAAAGGAAAAAATAAGCCCTTTGTAGAGGTTCCAGTCCTCTGGTCCAAGGAATATTTAATTATTTAGGCAAAGTGGAACTACTTCCGTGGAGAGGCTGAGAGAGTTCCACCACGGTGGTTATGGTCCAACAGAAAAAATGGACAGAGGAAACCCAGTGTATAAATCTCAACAAGGAAAGAGGTCCCTGCTTAGCTCTTCTGAACAACATAAATAATCGTATTTACTAGGTGACTTCAGAAGGAAAAGCAAAGTCGATTAGGAAATTAATTGTCCTTAATTAGATGTTTCATAATTCTTTAAAACTATTGTTCTATCCTAAATTATTCAGGTAGCTGTCAAGGAAGGAAAACAATGTGAAATTAATCAGATTTTGTGCTCCTGCTTCTATATTATATACAGGATATTTGTTGTGATGGTTTGTCCTAAATTATGTCACACAAAGTTTTCTAATCTTTAACAAAGTTATCAAAAGCCCAAGCGGGAGGCACCCAAAAAAGATGAAGAAGGTATTTTTCTGACAGAGGGGAGATTTCTAAAGCGAGGTTGATTAATTAGTGGTGTTACATACACTGTGTACCTTTACTAATGACATGGTCTGAATCCAACTGATAGGTCAAATGCACAAGTGAAGTTTTAATAAAAACAGATGCCCAGAGGATCCTAGAGCAGCTGTGTCTGCCCATTGCTCCACGTGTGGAACATCTTCCCGTTGCTTCACAGTGCTGCACTCCCCCACTTCCAAGAAAGCAGGGGCCTCTTAAAACAAGGTTGAAAGGAGAAAGGCTTGCTAGTCAGCTGGCAACATATCTGCATTTTTAAGCTAGCCTGGATACAGCAGAGGAGAGCTTAGCTTTTGCTATGTGACTGACCTCTCTTAGCCAAGTTCATAGCAGTGTGAGCTATCAAATATGACAGGCTCTTGGCAAGCATTTGCATGCTCTTGGCTGGAATCTCTTCCAAGCCCAGCTGGGATCAATTAAACTAAATAATAGTTCTTGCAATAACTAGTTCCTACCACACTCTTCAGAAATTGCTTAGTGTTCAAATGCAAATACTGTTAAGTTCATACCTTACTTATCCTTCCCCCACTCTGAAAAAATTATGACAGAACTACAAATCTAAGATTTTTTAAAGCAAGCTCTAAAAGGTTGAATAAGGAAGAAATATAGCACGTGCAGGCATGCATTCTTGTCTTCTGGTTTGCCATCATGAAATCCATTTAGTTTATATCCTAAATATGAAGAAAAACCCCACCACACATTCATTTCTATAGAGTTCGCATTAAATGGAGGTGTCATTTTCCATAATTGCTTACTAAACAATAAATTGCTAAGTAAATTGCTTAGTAAACAGTAAATTGTTGAGTAAATTGCTTAATAAATTGCTTAGGGTGATAAGTAACTAGAACAGATTGCCCAGAGAAATTGTGGGTGCTCTACCTCTGGAGGTGTTCAAGGCCAGGTTGGCTTTAAGCAGCCTAGTCTAGTAGAAGGTCTCCCTTTCCATGGCAAGGGTGTTGGAACTAGATGATCTTTAAGGTCTCTTCCAACCCAAACTATTCTGTGATTCTGTGAAACTTGTCTAACTAAATTTTTATCAAATCCTGCTTTCCAAATTCAGAGCAATTGACAAGAAAACACATCTCTTGTACTGTAACTCAAGCATTTTCAGGACCAGGTAATGCCCACATTAGAATAAGAAGCATTTAAATTCAAGGTCAGTGTTTCCTAGTAATTTTACTCCTGTATGGAGATTTGCTGTGAGCAAAATGAGTAATCAGCTTCAAATTTTAAAAGATGCAAAACAATGTAACTGGAGCAAATGCATGACTGTTTTTCATTGTGACTGAAAATCAGAATTATTTTCCATTCAAGTTAAAAAAAAAAAAAAGCAATGGTTTATAATCCAATAATCTTCAGATCTTTCTGAGAGGAGCCCACCCTAAAACTATGCATCCAAACAGTTACTTTCTCTGAAGCCAGACAGTATTTGTGCAATTGTAAGGTCCCTGATCAATACAATGCTTTCTTTTTGTTTGCTTGTGTTTTTTTTTAATGGATGTCATGTAGTTTTACATGCTAGATTTACAAAACCTAATGTAACACTAAGAAAGCACTTGTTCTGCTATGCACTTGAAAGCAGTTGGATCGCTAAACTGCTTAAAGGCCCTCGATGAATAGAAGCCAAGAGTTTTATGATCCTGTGAAATGTCCAGTACTACCCTGGAATAGTGTGCTGTTTTGTCATTGCATTCCTTGGGTAATGAATTTCCCCACCAAGTATTCTCCCCTTATTTGAGGAGCTGGAATAGCCTATTCAACGTAGGCTCTGTCCACCATGTCCTGCTAACCTGACAGTCCTCCAGAGGAGCTTGCAGAACTTCTGCAAGCAGTCAGATTTTAAACACTATTAAATTTTACAAATATAAATTCTGAAAACAATGGTTCATTTTAAATAAACAGTATGAATAACAGAAAGCCTGTAATGCCACCTAACTTCAGAAATAATTTCCTAGCTGAAGAGTCAGAGAATGGATGAAGGCACCAACATTGTCAGTTAACCCCTCCTCTATAAAAAGATTGGTAAACACGGGGTTGTAAGGTCACTAAACTTATTGGTTGATTTTTTGTAGGAGAGAAGTTAATCCCTAATATCAGCACATTTTAGTGGTACGATTCCACCTACCATAGCCTGTGTACTGGTACAACTATTTGTTTAAAAAGCTGTTTAAAAAAAAATAAAAATCACATTCCTGTGTAAAGTACATCCCTATTCCAGTAAACTTTGCAATGTAGGACATGCCATGCAAAGTTACAGTTGCCTTTTTAAGAGGAAACCTCCATAGTGAGCTTGTAGGATAACATCCTGGCCAGAAACCAAGTGACCTGACAGCAGTTAAGGAATTCAGCTCTTTATTTTATATATATATAAATACCAGCTTCCATTCCTAGAATCTAATCTCCACACCAAAGAGATGTCATGACTTAAGGCATCAGTTTGCTGTTTCTGAATGAGATCCAAAGGGACTGCCTGAAAGACAGTGTAGTTCCCCAGGAGAATAGAAAAGACAAAACATGGCCCAACAGTATTTTCCCATTAAGTTCCAGCCTATGCCTGGGACATCTCTAAACACTATTTTCAGACTGCATGACAGGGAAGTGTTTCCATTATACTCACAGATGAGGCAGGGAGGCATATGGGTAAGAAAGTGAACATTTCTAATGAGTATTCCAAACCAGCTCCCGGCCTTGTCCTGTATCTGCTGGCCAGTTATGCTCTCCAGAGACCCATGGGCACAGGGGCATGGTACCACAGAGAGACCAACCCTTGAAAGAGACACCAGATCTTCTTAGAATCACAGAATCATAGAATTGTCTAGGTTGGAAGGGACCTTTAAGATCATCAAGTACAACCATTAACTTAACACTGCCCAAACCACCACCAAACTCTTAGTGCCATGTCTACCCATCTTTTAAATACCTCCAGGGATGCTGACTCAAAAACGTCCCTGGGGAGCCTGTTCCAGTGTTTGATAAACCTTGTGGTGAAGAAATTTTTCCTAATATCTGTCCTAAACCTCCTCTGGCACAACCTGAGGCCATTTTGTCTTGCCCTATCACTTGTTACTTGGGAGAAGAGACCAGCCCCCAACTCACTATAAGTTCCTTTCAGGTAGCTGTAAGGAGTGATAAAGTCTCTCCTCACCCTCCTTTTTTCCAGGCTAAACAATCCCTATTTCCTCAGCTGCTCTTCATTCTTGTGTCTGTGTAGATCACACTGGGTCTTCCAGGTTCATGTGAACTCTCCCAGTTGGGCTGAGCTTCTCTGTGTCCCCTGCACAGTGCAAGTAAAGAAAGGACAATTACAACAGCTGAAAGTGAATACAATTAGGTGGATGGAGGACACTGAAAGGCTACCAGTGTTGAGGAAGGACTGAGCATGGCAGTCTTCAAGAAACAGAGCTGGATAAACAAATCAACGCACGTGATATGGGAAAAACAAAAGCATATGGGCTTAGAGCAGTGAAACACAGATATGAGATAGCCAAGCAGATTACTCAGCTGTCTAAAGCATTTAATAAGATATTATGGTACAGCCAGGAACCATGAAGAGGGAAGGGATTAGATTCTGCTATAAATTACCACCGATCATACAGTGTAAGAGACTTGCTCCAGATTTTCACCCGTGTGGCTGATTCAAAACATAAGAGTGTGTGGGGACGGGAGGAAAGGGAGAGGAATTAATCAAGGGATGCATAGTACGTAGCCAGTCGTCTGTACTTCACAGATACAATAGCCAGGGCTCAGAAACTAAGAGACGGACAAATCAAAAGGGCCAAAACAGTGTGGCAATACATAGTAAAGATGAGAAGAAGGGAAAGCTGCAGGGAAGGGCTCTGCAGCTGAAGCAGAGAGTACATCTCGTTCCCTCGCTGCTGCGTTGCTGCTGTGCCCAGCCTTGTCCTCCCATCCAGGGGTGGTGACTGCCTGAGCTGCACCTGCCTGGGGGGAGGCTTCTTGGAGATGGGTGAGAAGAAAAAGGTAAAAAAGGAGCAGGGGATATTCCCCCCGCCCCCAGCATCAGCAGTAGTGCATTGAGGAGTCCCTTCCCCTGTCTCTTTCTGTGCCAGATGCTGCTCTGACACCTTCCCCCAGCTCTGCCTACCCCTCGCTTCACCCCTCTCTGACACCACTCAGAAATTACTTTCTTGATAGGGAATAATGAAAGGAATAGGAATTGTTCAAACCACAGCACAGGTTGCACAAACCAAAACAAAAGCAGACCAGCTGTCAAGCCTTCAGGACAAGAAGGCAGGGCACTACCTGAAGGAGGGTCCAACATTGCTTGCCGCCACGGGAAATGCAAGCTTTATAGTCATGGCAGATAGCTGGGAGAAAAAAAGCATAATTTTATCTAGTGCACACTGGTCAGTCATATGTGCCAGCAAAATTTCCAGTAATGGCTGAAAGGAATCAAAGTTCATACAGAGAACAACAGAAGTGGAAAAGGAGAACCTGTGCTTTGGGGTAAGGAGTTGATCACTGTGACAGGACTATGACTGTTTGTGGCTTTGAGAAGAACATAAGATTTCACAGAATTGTAGGGGTTGGAAGGGAATTATGGGGACCATCTAGTCCAACCCCCTTGACAAAGCAGGTTCACCTAGAGCAGGTTAGACAGGAACACGTCCAGGTGGGTTTTGAATATCTCCAGAGAAGGAGACTCCACAGCCTCTCTGGGCAGCCTGTTCCAGTGCTCGGTCACCCTCAAAGCAAAGTTTTTCCTCATGTTGAGATTGAACTTTCTGTGTTCCAGCTTGCATCCTTTGCCCCTTGTCCTGGCACTGGGCACCACTGAGAAGACACCCCATCCTCTTGACACCTGCCCTTTAGATATTTATAAGCATTGATAAGACCCCCTCTCAGTCTTTGTCCTTAAATGAAGGGCAAAAAATAACAAAATCGGGTGAGAACCTAAAAAAAAAGGGGTTTATGGGCACAGAAACTAGCATGACATGCTGTTGTTCTCTCTTTCATTTAAAGAAACCCAGGGTGAAATCAAAAGGGTTTGTAAACTAACTCTTGTCTCTCTGTGAACCATCCTTTCTCCCAGTCTTCCTCGCAGTCCAGCAGCTTGGCATGTGTCCCTGCAATGATGCTACGCACTCTGCAGAAAAAAGCTCTTTGCTCTTCACCCTTTCAGAGGCCAGCAGCGTGCCTACTCCCTGTCTCCCTGCAATCTCTCAGGTTCTGCTCAGGCAGCACATCAGCTCATGCTCATAGGCACGCAGACGTACACACGGGGGTATCTCTCCCTTCCCACTCCCCCCAGCTCTGCAACGGACACTCAATCCACCCTCAGACCCTCTGCTTCATCCAGACTCAGAGTGTGGCAGCTGGGACAAGGCATGCTGGCCTTTCAGCTGCACTGCCTGCCGACTGCAGGAAAGTAACATGCAATGCATGGTAGCCTGCAAACAAATAAAACAGCTCCTGTCTCTTACAGGCATTGACAAAGAGGCTAAAAGTCAGTTGGGAAGTTATGGAATATTACATATCAGCAATATGTGGAAAGAAGCTCGAAAAACATTTTCTAATTAATACCATGTGCATTAATCTATGTTCCACATGAACTCTCTCCTAATAAAAGATCCACAATACATCCTCAATAGGAAAAGTAGTGTTTATAATCTTAGTAGGTATTTTTATATATTGGCTTATAAAATATTGCTTACAAAAGTAAGAATGCATTGATTTTAGTATTTAGACTATTAAGGTGGAACATACAAGTCCTGGAGAAATGAGCCCTGTCTTAGGGCTAACCTTACTAGATGGCCTAAAGGGCATGGGATAGAAAGAAGAAACACAGAAGACGTGTCAGGAAAAGAAAGATCTATATCACGTTATTAAGCTTTCTGTATGTAACAAACTGATGATTTATTAAAATCCACCATACAGTTCCTATGATGTGTTTCACTTTAAACAGGAACCAGCAGACACAATGCCAAAATACCTTACTGAATAGCTAAGTGTAGTGTAATGCAACGCGTTAGAAACAGAGTCTGGTGAAAGAAGGCTGGTTCTGTATGCATGAAAAGTACATTTTGAGATTTCCTTAAAGCCTCTGGAATGTATGCTATATTGAAAAAATGTATTAAACTCAAAATCACTACATGCATTTGTTGAAAAGGAAGTAACAACAGCAGAGTTGGTGAAAGTGAACGTATCAGTCCTGTTGCACGATCTCCTGCTGGGGCCTGGAACAGCCGCTTGACTGCCATAACTTTCATCTGTGCGAGCAGGGAGTGGAAATTGTTACCAAACCAGAAGCGCCTTGGCAATGCATGTGACAACTCCTTAGTAATTTACTTTTTCTCCAGTCACAAGAATCCACAATACTCATACTATTCCTTTCTTGCAAATCCATCAGTCCTTCCACTGTCCACCCACGGGCTTAATACTTCAAAAACACCCTCATCTGTTCTCTCAGTTTCCTTTCAACTACCTGTTCATCCAATAATGGTAAAATGTCCTAGCTGGGGATTTTGAAAGTAGTTTTCTAGTTGCCCTTGATGGGGTGGAGTGGCAACATTTAAGGTCCTCCAGTCCTTTAAAATCTGCTTGAGGACACACCAGGGGAGGGAATGAAAGGTGGGAGCAGAGAGAAACAGAGTACCATGAACAAAAGGACTTGGGTTGTTTTGTAAGAGTAACTCACTCTTTCTCGGGTGCCAGTGTCTCCATGGTGTACCTCCCATGTTCTGTCAGAGGTACTGATGGGTGAGACAAAGATCTTTTTGCAACAGCTGCTCTAGTTAAAAGAGGAATGAGTATGCTCAAGATGCTGGAAACTTTTAACAAGTGCAGCCGGTGATTTTGGTATAAGCTCTGAATATTCTGAAAACAAAGGAAGGATGAAAGCACTTTTTTTCTGTTTTTCCTAAAGTTCAGCTAGCTCCTGCCTTTTGATTCTAGAAGGACCAGAACAAGGACAAAACTTGGGAGACAGAGTCTTTGAAACATAAAGTGTATGCAAAGAGAGGAATGGAAAGTTTATATAGCAGGTTTTGAGTGGGCTGTCAAAAGGGTCCCCTTCAGTCTTCATAACTGGTTCAAGTATGTTATGTTTGCCAAAATGCTACAAGAAAAGTGACAAAACTTGCACCAATGTTAAAAATGTAAGTTTTTTTCTTTCCGTCACAAGAACCAGAGAGCCATCCTCCCACACATGTTCAGCACTGTCCCCACCTTTCTGACCAGGCTGTGAGCTGCACATGAAGCAGTGCAGCACCATGCAAAGATACCATTGTAGGCCAATGCCATTGTCCTGTTCAGGAGCTGGCATATCCCATCTCAGCTCAGGAAGATCCTCAGTGTTCTTTATTGCATGGCGCAGGCATGTGGTGAACTATATTAACAAAAAGCTTTGTCCATCTTCTCTAGATAGGTCTGCTTTAGAATTAGATTATCATCCCCGATCTTTATAGGATTTACAAACATGCAAATATGTGGTCCAAATCTCCCATCCATGTGGGGTCTGGTCCGTGCAATACTTCCACCTGCTCTCTGCCTTTCACTAGCAGTACATAGAAGCACTCCTTCTGACATGTGGCCATGACCTGAGAAGTTCTGCCACTGCCAATACTGGATCCACCCAGACTGCGGTGCACAACATGAAGACACTGGGAAAATTGGAGTGTGGTCCAGGGTGATCCCATCCTAACCTAGGTATAGCTGTTCTACACTACAGCGATTATAAATAATTTCATTTGTCAGAGAACCTTGTCATTCTCTCATTCTATACTATAACAAGTGAAATATATACACAGAACTTTGAAAACAAATATATGTTCAGTAAAGTATAAAAAGGAATCCAGTTTAAACAGGAAACAATAAGCAATAATATTATTTTATAGAATGCCTTAACAGCTTGTGAAGAGACATGAAGTTTCATATTTCATTGAAGATGAAATGTTTTCCTACAAACAAAGATTGACAATTAAATGTTTTAGGGATCAAAGTTATATATTAGAGACTTGTAAAATCATTAAGGAAAAAAATATCCATATTATACCATCATTTCTTTTAAAAATCGATTTGCTTATGAAAAATATCTTTAATCTTCAGAAAATGATTAGGAGAGAAGAGTGATAGAACCAGAAACTTGGCTCAGTAAAGAATATTTATTATGGATTTTTTTCTCCAGATCTTGTTAGTCACAGAGTAGCAAAACAAAAAGGACATTTACCTGTGAAGTGGACATCCAGACCCCCATTCTTGTTGCAGAGTATGGGCCTGTAGTGCTTAAAAATTGAATGAGAATTTGTCAATAGATTTGCAGTAGACACATGTATAATTTTTGGCAAAAAGTCTACATTCACTGAAAATTGTAATCTGCCCTTGTGCGATCACTAGTCTGAGATTCACAGTGTGAATTTCACAAAGAATACTATAGTAATGATCATATAATGACTTGAGAGCTTTAGCTTCCATTTGCCTGAGAAATAATCACACAGATTTTTTGTTTCTCAATGACTAGCAATACTCATTATATATCAAACTGTAATGCACAATGTAACATCTTTGGTAATGCCTAATTTTTCTTAGTCATAGATCATTAGCTTGAATAAATCAGTCTAAAAATATCATAATATAGATACATTTTAAGAGTCAACAGTGGTATATCTGTAATCGTGTGGTGCTGAGCTTCACCAATATAACCTCTCTCTCAGAGCTCAGCAGCCCAGCACAGTGGCTGGATTAAAGTCAATTTGCCATCAGATGGCTTAAAATGTGGGCAGAGTGGGAAACAACTGTGCAGAGTGGCCCACAGTGTTATGCCCCATTAATTTGCAAGGTCCAATTAACAGGCATGAAAGAAACTTTTGTGGGAATGAGGAGCCATTGGAAACCTCTTCCATCAGAAAAGTCATCGTCCGCTTTCGGAGTGAGATACCACATATCACATTTCTTTTCCTTTTTTTGTCATATACATGAGAAAAACGTACCTTTTCTCATGATAACCGGCACAGAATCACAGAATCTTCTAGGTTGGAAGGGACCTTAAAGATCATTTTGTCCAACCGTCAACCTAACTGACAAAAATAGACTCCCGCACAACAAACAAAAAGCAACACTATCACTAAACCATATCTCCCAGCACTACATCAACCTGGTTTTTGAACACCTCCAGGGATGGTGCCTCAACCACCTCCCTGGGCAGCCCATTCCAATGTCTGATAACCCTTTCAGTGAAAAAATTTTTCCTAATATCCAGCCTGAACCTCCCCTGGCGTAACTCGAGGCCATTTCCTCTCGTCCTGTCGCCTGTGACTTGAGAGAAGAGACTGACCCCCATCTCTCTACACCCTCCTTTCAGGTAGTTGTAGAGAGCAATAAGGTCTCCCCTCAGCCTCCTCTTCTCCAGGCTGAATAACCCCAGCTCCCTCAGCCTCTCCTCATAAGACTTGTGCTCCAGACCCCTCACCATCTTTGTTCCTTTGGCACCTATCATCTATAATTAAATCAAGATAATCACTGTGCTACACACATATCCTCCCTTTAAAAGGATAAGTACTCGTGATGGTTATTAAATATATCACCTGGGAATCATTCAAGTACCATAGTGATGAGAGCAGTGTACAAATTAGGGTAAAACAGAAGATGCATAAATTGGGTGTGAATGAGGGATTTGTTACTGTGGTCTTCACCAAATTATAGAGTACTAAATATAAAAGAGTGTAACAAAAGAAGTGTAAGACACTGGCGTCGTTCAAGTAAGGAAAACGCAGCAAAGTAATATGAGCCTCATGCTGGAAGACTGTCACAGCCTTAATATACATGAAAAAAGCCTCAGAGGGTCTGAGTTCCTCTCCCTTCCCCAGAGATTGTTTCCTACATTTTCAGTAACATTTCATTCTACAGCAATGCCTATTAATTATTTATGTCCTGATACACCAGATAAATAATTTCATAAGAATGTTCATAAATAATTTTATTATAATATTCTGAATAAAATCAGTTATTCTGGTACATAAGATGCCTGAATGTCAAATAAGCCAGACTTTTAAAACATGTTCCAGTATTTGTCAAATGCAGTGAGTATGACTCTTTTTTTCCAGAAGTCCTGAGCTGAGAATTCAGTTTGAAATCTATGGTGACAAAATGAACAGAATTTTGTTTAAATCTCTGTTTCTCATTACAGAATTATGACTGTGTTCAATTGTGTTTCTCATCCAGAATAGGTGGACTCCCTGCAGCATTGCAAGAGAGAAAAATATATGACGCTGATAATATAAACTGGTGAGTGTTCTAGAATTAAAAAAAAATTATGCTTATTGCTGTATTTCATGACGCCAGTTGTATACCTTCAGCTGTTATCTTCAGCTCATACAAGTAAATTAAAGCTGACACATTGTTTTACAGTATATATTTTATTCCAGATATTTTCTTTTATTTTTGATAATTATTATTATGGGTGTTTCACTTGTTTCACTAGCTTCTAGTATTTCTCTCTTTTTCACTAAAAAGATACAATAATATTATTGCATTGATGGCCTCCTGGAATCCCTGAACTTTTCCAGAACCACAAACCTGGCTATCAAAACATAGCCACAAGCGGTCCTTGGTGAGCAATAAAATATTCCCAGCATCAGCACTGGATCCAAGCTTTAATAGACAATTACAGGATTAAATAGTTACAAGGAGCAAGATATTTTCAAAGACTGGCTGTGGCTACCTCTGTCTGTGAATAGCGACTGGAGATATACCTAGTTATGAGGAAACACAAGCATCTCTACGAACAAATAGGAATAAATTGCAGACTACTTTGTGAAACCCAGAATAAAAACTTCCTGCCAAAGCCATCTACAGCACTAACCAAATATCTTCTTTCCTTTTTTTTGAATACCTAATTTTGTACTTATTTCCGTAATGTTTAATACTGGAACAAAGCACTTATTCATGGGAAGTTGTAGTATTTTCTTTAAAACACTCAGCTTTTTCCCTTGAAGAAAAAAAAAGAAATGTAAACTCTTTATTCCACTTCTCCTCCTCTTTAGAAAGTAAACAAGTAAAGCTAAACAATGGAAGATGTTTTCCAAGCAGCATCACCTAGCTCTTTAGCAAGTTTGTCAAGCAACATACTAGCTCTCCTGTTGACTCCACATTTCACCTGTGTTCATGTTGCTGTTGGACATACCAAGCTACCCCATGAATCCATTAGGATGCTGTTTTTTCTTTGCTTCCCTTTAACTTGAAAAATCTATGCATTTGCTATGGCAATGATGAGTAAGTGCTTCATGGATTATGAGGAAGTGTTATAGCCATAAAGAGGAGCCTCTCCATGCTCTCTAACTTACTTATATAATTCCAAAATACCAGTTCAGCAACCTGTTCTAGTCTGTCACAGTGGTATTTATAGCTTGGTGTCATTTAGACATCTTGGATCTGTAGGAAGGATTGTTTCTTTCTGTAGAGAAAGTGAGTTGGTCAAAAATATTTTTGCAACAAAAAGGTCAGCAATAGAAAAATTCTGGGAGACTTGGGTGACAAAGTTATTTTGTAAGTTTGGGTCATGCTGCACACGTAGTTTGGCTAAAAAACACGGGGAGACATTTTCAAAAGTAATGAATCATTTTCCTTGGCTAAAATGTTTTATCTTGGCATTTCCCAAAAAGTTTCTTTTTCACATTAGTCCCTAACAAACAAGTCCAAATTGTATTCAAAGATGTGATGCTTAATCTCTGTCCTCTTCAACAGGCAGGGTTTACAAACAGTCTGAATTGTTCTGTAGCACAACCCAAAAGCCCTACCACAGTGAATCCAAGATTTCCTGCCATATCTTGTTGAAGCCCAAGGACACGGCATATCATGATGACTCACTGACCCTCCAGCATGGATGCTTCCACGTCAGACACCCTTATCTTTCCTGCCATTGCATAAAGCGATACCGGGTACTGCTGGGTGCTGCCCAAGGCAGTGAAAGGTGTGCTTGTGAAGCAAGCCTCTGCTCACCCCACTTCTTGACACCACTGTATGCAAAATGCCCCGATCCAACCTACCTGCCTTATCTTCAGCACCCTGCAGGGAGTACCCTGCATCTCCTCTCTCCTCCTTGCCAGACCATCATGCTGGTCAAGGCACTTGATGCCGACTGTGGGAGAGCAGAGGGAGTAAAGAGGCTGAGCCTAGTCATCTTGCCTAATACATGGCAGAACTGGAGCCCTAACCTGGAGCTTTTACTGAATTAAAACAGGAGTGAAATGACTTAAGCAATAACATTGCAACTGTATAAGCAGCACTAAACCCGGCTAGCGATATGCGTTAATTAGATGATGTTTTAAAAATCTAAGCAATATGTAGAGGCACTGTGTAAAGTGTCACCACTACTAGAAACTGCAGGGGAAAGGGGGGGACCAACACCTTTTTCAGAAGTTGTCTCTTCATTATCTAAAATCCATGGAAGGATATAGCATCTGCAACTCATGAATAAAAGTTAATCCCTGACAATTGTAAATGGAAGGTTTCAAGTTCTCCTTTTTAACTTTTGCAGGCCTTGGAGGCTCTGATTTAAACACAAGAACCACAGCTAATGATGACCAAACCTGAGGTGCTGTCTGCAATGACACATGTACAGTTTTAGTTACTTTCTTACTAAGAAATGTGAGATTTTGGTGGGGTTATTTTAAAACAAAATGATATCATAGCTTTTGAGGTCTGAAAATTTCCTACCATTTGTCAGTTTAATAAACTGAAGATTTTAATAGAGATCTTTTAACAACACATGCTGTACTCTGAAGGTGTGAGAATTTCCTAACTTGCCAAGTTTACATACGTCTTACGCAGGAAAGTCACAGGTTTCTTTGTAGCCTGACACTGAAATTTAGCTATAACTGAGTAATATTAATAAAAAATAATCTTTAGGGCATCTGCTCCACACACTGAAAGGATTGAGTCTTGCTTTAGAAGCAAAAAAGTAAAAGTACCTTAAATTAGGCTTCAAATTTCTCATTTAGGATGAACAATTCTTCAAATATCTTAAGTATCCACAAATCCCAAGACAGTTTGCTGGCTATCTCACACTCTTGAAAGGCAGATCATTTCCTTCAGAAGCCTCGATATAAAATGAAAGCCAAATTTTATGTTGCATTAACTTGTTAGTGCACATTTCAGCTAATGCAGTAATAAGATATATGCTATACAAATATATGCTTCTTCCCCATTACAACCGAAACTCTGCAGTGTGGATGGTAGATACTCACCAATGGAGAGTATGTTGGAATTTGACCAGAATTTTAAATTTCTATAGAAAACTGTGTGTAAGAAATGCAACACTTCCCTTGAACAAAGCAGCCCTGAACTTCACTTCTTAAAGACATTTTCCTCTTTGACCCATCATAAGCAGCACACCCTGCTGCAGCATGAGGAGGTTCAGAGTAGCCTCAGTACAGCACACTGACATATATTAAAAGGTGGTAACTGCTTGTTCACAACTCACAGAGTTTATTGAAGAAACCAAGGACAGAAGTAATGTTGCTAGCTCCGTTTCACTGGTGGAAAACTCAAGTGCAAAGGGAGAGTGGATGGCATGGACCATTAGGCCACCTTGGAGCCTTCCCCATCAGCTCCCTCACTCCATTTCTGCTGTATCACAAATGAAATAAGAACAAATCATAATCCAGGGAAAAGGCCTGAAAACTCGGCCCGGAAACTGGCTAAAGTAGCTGCTTCAATACGTAACTGATCATTTAATAATTATTACTAGCAATGGCAACAATAACTTTTTTGGTAGGGTGGATGAGGAGGGAAAACTGTATGATTTATTGGCACTTTTGTTTTATACATAAAAGGGTTTAATTTTAATAATTTTCCTATTCTTATTGCCTGAGGTGCTTAAGACATAACCTATTTTTTCAGATCACATCAGCACTAAGAAAACATATTTCAAAACTTTACAGAGTAATCAGGCTGGGATCTATGAGTTATCAACAAAATGCCAGCTGAAACAAATCCATCAGTTTTAAAATGTGTTTTGTATTTAGCTGGGCAAACCAAGTACCCCTGAAAAAAACACCAAATCATTCAGTTTGTAATCAGGATTCTTTATGATGAAACTGAAATTTCTTTTCAATTGTCTTGGAAATTTGGAATTGCATTATTTTTTCCCTGGACAAGCACTGTAGCTAACACTCCCCTGGATTTCCTCACTCTGTGATCAGCAAGTGGGTACAAAGAAACAGCAAGCACAGTGCTCCTTTGCCTTCCTTTTAGTCACCCTCAGTCACCAAGACATTGGAAGTTCGGACAAAATTCTGTCATCTGCATTTACAGATATTTAAGCAGCTAATGTCTTGGAAGACATGTACATCTGCCACTGTCAGGGAGATGCTGGCCATAGGAAATAATACTGATGTACATGCTGGAAGGTGAAAATAGAATTTCTCTCAGAACAAGACATCAATGACAAAGGAGATAAGACCAAGCATGAAAGTATCTGGGATTTGCCTTAGAGAAGATGCCATGTTGCTGAAATTTGGACTACACAAATAAAACTATCTACTTCAACTGCGAGACTTTAATCTCTGGGTCTCCTCTGATATCTATGATAGGGTTATACTAACCACCATGTGTTTAGAAAACATGCATATGTCTGGAGCCTCTTTGCAAAACAAACAAGAAAAACTCATATAGAGCTTAGTGGCTTCTGTTGCTGCCCTTATCCAACATTGTTTCATTCCACAACTTTCTCTTAGACTACTAATCAATCATCTGAGTCATCTGAGTTAGGCTTCCCAGTGAGGTTTCAGACTTGGGTTTAACCCCCTTTGCTGCCTCTTAACATTGTGGGTGTCTGGTTTAATTTTCCTATTTCTGGTGCTGACTGCGGTTGGAGATGATTAGTTCCTTAGCACAGGTCTCCTAAGACAGGGAGACTGGTGCTGGAATAGAGGACGGACCCAGCTCTTGTCACAGCCCTGTCCTCTCTCATGTCCTCTCCCCTTTTTTGCTGCATGGCCAAAACCTGTGGGAAGACCCATCTTGCAGACCAGACAGCAGGGCAGGGGCCAAAACTGTGATCTCGGGATGGTAGAAAGGGAAGTGTATATCCTCTGGCTGAAGACCAGATCAGACTGACCTCTTGCCATGCCTTGCTCCATGCTCATCACTTGTTCCTCCAGGCACCACATTTTAAACAGTTGTCAGTGGTGACCGCACTCTGTGTTGGAAACCAACACCTCAAAACAAGGAAAGTCCAGAAGATGCCCACCCAGCCAGGCTCCTCTTCACCATCCTCTACTGTCCTGTTCAGATGTCCAGCACAGGAACTGTCAGTTTAATGAAGGAGGCATTGTGATTTGAGACAGGCAGCTGGAAGAGGGGCTGGATAATTTTGATGATCGAGGTCGTATATCCCACTAAGCCCCATTTAAGACATGCAAGTAATTTTTTTTAAGCTGCTTCTACATATTGGTGTTTCATATCGAACGGTTCTCTTGCTAGATTTCCAAATGAAATATGAGTCTCATTTAAAAAGGGAAAGATTTCAGATATACCAGGGAAGGACTTGCTTTTCAAACGTCTTAAAGGCAGCTGTGCAATCCAAGCGGAGGCTTTGGCAGAAGTCTGAGCGTGGTGGTAATACTGCCCAATTCAGACTCTTTTTCTTTAATGGAAAATGATGGAAAGTCCTGCTTTAACAGGATTCAGACACTGGCTCTTGGAAACAGCCTTTGGTAACCAAAATAAAAAGGATCTCAGAAACTTTAATGGCCTCCTTCACTAAAGCCTGGCCAAGTACTTGTATTTAATAATTGAAGCTATCAGTTTACTTTAACACAATAGATCTAAATCTACTCTTCAATACAAACACAAAATCCCCTTGGCTTCACCAAGGATTCTGTAGCCAGAATTAGGTGCAATATATTTGCAAAAAAAAATGAGAGACAGTAGTGTTAACTATAGTAATTTTGTTGTTATAGTTAGAAGATGAGGTGGGAACTGATAATCCTCACATCCTGGTGCCAATGTGGTGTTTATAGGTGTCAATGAAATCACTGTGACTTCAGGTAGCTGACAGGGTCCCCTGTGTAGCTGAATGAGCTGCCTGTAAAGAGCCCACATCTGTCCCCAGCTGTTCCCATGAAACCCCGCAAGCTTCCTGAGAGGTGAGCTAAACTTCACTGTAGGACAAACATGTCCTACTAGATAAACTCAGAATTTGGCCCAAGAGCATTTGGATCCTGATTCTCAACATTTTAGAAAACACCTCTACTGCTGTGTTATAAAATTAAAAATATTTGAATTTTCTAGTTGAAGGAAAATATGTAATTTTTCATTGGAACAGCTGTTTCATATTCTTTTTAGAGAGAAACATTACAATTCAAGCATGTATTACACTTAGAGCAAACTGGATCACTCAATGCACTGGATAAAGGGGGCTGCAGCATCATGGCTTGGTGAGAAGTACAGATGATGCTCTTCACCTCGGTCCTCACCTTTAGAAAGTCCTCACATCGCCAAGATATATCCTGTTAAAGAACTCCATAGGCTATGCATAAAACACACCTTCAAAAATATTTGTTTCTAAGTTAAAATACACATACATATAACTTTCAGTCTCCTCTTGCTCTGCTTAGCCCCACTTCCTTAGCTCCCAAACGTAGAATACCACCATTGGGCCCAGGAAAAGATAAAACATCCCTCTGTCCACTAAAATAGGAGGATTGGAACAAATACAGAAAAACCAGATGTGGATCTGTCCATTCTTTCCAGCCATAGAGATCTGGCTGTTGAATTAATGCTCCTTTTACTTCTGAATCAACTAGCTTTATATAATCTTCCTTTGAAACTTTTAGAGTGCCAGTATGCTATATACTGTAAATTTGGTAGGTGGGATGTTTGTCTATGTCTGTGGTAGCTAACAGGTTAAAGTAAAGCGGAGATAGCCATTTTAAGCTGCAGAAGAGGAAAAGAACAGTTCTGGAGGAATATCACACTCTTACCAGATTGGCTTTTTACCACAAAAAGCACCAGACATTCTCTGCCTCTGATATGCAGCACTGGTTTTCTGCACAGCCTGGCAGTGTGATTCGCTTACTGGATTACCACAAAAGAAAATGCACTATTTTGTGTTAAGTATGTGGTAACTACAAGGTAGATGTATTGGAAGCCATGATTGCTATTACACAGTAACTTGCGGTATCAGTACAATATTGCTCTATGAGATAATAGCAGGGGGCAAAGAGCTGCCTGGCAAGGAGGCTTGGAGGAATACAGCCTTCTGACCAATTACTTAAGATTTCAGCCCATGTCATTATCGCTCTGTCAGCACTAGATCAATACTATTGGCAGATGGGTAATTACACCATTTGTTTTCAAAAACTACAAAGGCAAAAGAAGGTTATAAAATATTCCAAAGGACAAAAATTACCCTTGCTCAAAAAGCCATCATGAGTTATGCTAAATCTTTATGTCCCAATTTAAACTAGAGTTTCCTGTGACCTGCCTGAGAATTGTCTGGGCTCTTGCAAAGTTTAAAAGTGCATGGGGGAGGGCATATACATGTTCCGGCATCAGAGAATTTGAATAAGTTTAACCAACTAATTACAAATTATAAAAAGGCAAAGGAAATAAGCATGGAAAAGGAAGAGAAGCAGCAAAAGCAGAAGGCACCAGACCCTTGTCCCATGTAAACCAACAGTGACCTAAGGATTTGTGTGGAATTACACTTCCTCACTCTTGCCAGTCCATTGTATTTGGCTGCTTTCATTTGGGACTAGTTACATTTGTAGAAACCTGAAACATTAACCTGCTGTTCCTCTAATTACTCTTGAAAGGATTTCTTGTTTGTGTTAATAACTCAGCTTTTAATAACAGAAATAAAAGGGTTATCTTTACTAAACCACAAAAATGGAAGTTATGCAATACTATGATTCCACTTTAAGCAAACAAGGACTTTGAAATAAGGCAGTGCCTACCCATCACTAAAGTTAACACCAGATTTTCAGAGAAGCTGGCTTGTAAAAAAGAAGGGGATTTCCACCCTGCAGAGAACTACATAGTTTTGACAATCATTACTGCACTGGAACAACACAAGCCCTTTCTCCATCCCTCTTTCCCTCACACTTGTCTGTGTTTAATGTAAATAGAAATGTTCCCAAATATTTCAACCATTAAAAAAGAAAACAAACCACCTCACTTCATTTTATTTCCACGAGTTCATTGGGGAGCTACGTCTTCTTGAACCACTCTAGTGCCATGTGGGACTTGCTTTCTCCAGTGCTTCATTGCCCAGTTTTCATTCATAAATGAGGCACGTTATGGACAAATGACACGATACTAACCAAAGGAGGCCCATGATCGCTGGCCAAACTGGTCCATTGACAGAAATGCAATTGTATTTCTCAGCAAAATGGCTGGCTCTGATACCCTTTTTCACACAGAGCTGCAGCTTATCCCATGCAGAGTCCTACTGTGACCAATGAATCTAGTTATGCAGAAAGGTTGGGGCTCGCCTAATTTTAGCTTTCCTAAAAGCTAGTTTTCTAGCTTCACTCTGTAATGAGTGAAAAGAGATGGATACCTTCAGAGACTGATTTAGTTACAGTTGAGACTGATTAAAGTGTCAGATGTGGAGTGCCAGGATCTGGTCCAGAGAGACATTTACCCACAGTGCTATCCTTAGCACCGAGGGCAGTAACCTGCATCAACAGCCCTAGTATGTGCAGTCAGACTGCTCCAAGGTACAGGATGATACAAATTGGTGTCGGAGAGAAATCACAACAGGAATCTCTATGACCCTGCGCTTAAATAAGTGCACTTGTCCCTCAATTTATCTAGGGTCCCATTAAAACAGAAATTGATTCAACATGTCCTGGGACAAACTGTTTCCCATAGTCCACCCTGCATGGAGCTCAGCAGGAGACACGCATGCATACAGAGAATTTCAGGGAGGCTACAGGCTCCTAGGTCTGCCAAGAGCAATGCTTGGTTGTCCTCTGCAATCGGTGGAGCCAATCAGGCTACTTCAAAGGATAGTTCAGAAAAACTAGCCAGCTAGCTAAAGTAGGTGCATCAATGGAAGCTTTATGTGATATGTAAACACTCATGTGGTAGATGGCTTGGAAAAGCCAGTACAGCCATTTCAAAACTATCCATGAAACCAGTATTCCCAACAGAAGCTACTTTGACTTAAAGTGTGGACATGCTGATTTGCGTCAAAGAGAAAGCTCATTCTTTAATGTAGGAAGAAGGATGGCTGCAGTGAACTCAACTTTTCTTACCCCATACCTGCTGAGGTCTATTGAAGTGCTTCATAAGAATGAATGTCATAAAATAAAATAGGGCTACAATAATTAACACAGCTATTTAATGAGATTTTTCCAAACGAAAGTATAAACAGGATGTGTAGATTAAATCCTAAAAATAAAAGATACTCTTTTCTTAGGCTGTTAAGACTGAAATGCAATGTAAACAGCTGAGATCAGCTTACTTACTATTACGCAAAGTTCTAATAAAAAGCTAGAAATACACAGATATGTAAAAATATCCCTCCAAAAGGTTTTATTTTGTTTTTATGATCCACCAAATCACTCTCACTACAAAATACATTTTTAAAAGTATAACCTGTAATAGCCTGAAGGAGCTACCAAAGTTCCCTGAACAATTAATTAACACTTTCTCCCTCTCCTTCCTGAACTGCAATTCAAACACATTTATTTTACATTAATTCAGTCAGTCTCTTCATTTTTCTAACCTTACAAAAGAAGAGTAGCCCTGGAAAAGCTTTTTCTTTCCTCTCCTGTTCCCTCAGAACATAATTAATTCCACTTACCCTGTCATACTCTTTCTCTGAAATTCCTGTTGCTTATTACCAGAGAAAGAAGCAGAAAACACTGCTATAAAAATAACAATTAAAAAAGCTCCAGATTTTTATTTGCTTTTTTTTGTTCTTTTTTCTTGGTAATGGCAACACAGGGGTGGCATAACCTGGTTTCCTTCTTGCTGGAAGAGAACAGGAAGGCACATGCACATCTACACTTTGTCACTGCCAGGTGTCAAATGTATATCTGTTCCCATAACAAAAAGACAATGATCCACAAAACTGCACAACTTCTTATTGCCAAGTAGGTAAAGTAAATCATCACTAAAGATAAACATCCCTTATCTCCACACTCCAAGTAGGGGAGAAAATTTGATTCCACGTCAAGACATATCCAGGCACCAAGAGGCAAAATCACTTGAATAAATTACCAGAATTAAGTTTAAAAACAAGGTAGATGGCCCCCTTTGCCCACATTGTCCCAAACTCTCAACTCACTGTTTAAAAAAAAGGGGGTTTATATGCTCATCCCAAATCTTCTTTATGGTCGCTTTTGGTATTCTGCCAGTACTGGCTTGTGTTTAAAAAGGTCCTTTTGCCTCCTTACCCCCTAATTCTCTTTTACTACCAATCCTGCATATTATCTCTCTTATACTGCATCCTTTCCACCTTTGTTCACCCAGCTGGGCTGCCCTAGGACATGTCTGCATGACAAGGACAGGCTTGGCCTTCTTGCAGCACACAGGGAGTCCAGAGCACAAGCACAGGGGTGTCAAGTGAGGAAGCAAAGCCTGAACAAACCCAGACAGGGATGCCTAAAGACATGAGCACTGCTCAAACTTTCCCCAGGCTCAAACACTCAAAACTGCACTTCAATTTATGGGGCCTATATCAAAGAACAGGAACTTACACTGGTGAATTTGCAACCAGTTACTACACCCCAGCATCCGTGTCCACCTGCATTTCAAAGAGAGCTGTGGGAACTACTGCTGTGCAGAAGGAGATGCTACTGAAGACACCAACAGTGGGGTGAGCCACATGGCCTTGTGGATGTCAGGTGTAGTCTTTCCTTTTACCACAGATATCTTTTGAAAGCTTTAAAATATAGTTCTTGAGATTGTATTCAGTCTTCAAGTTCGTACAAACATTTGATGAGTTTTATCTTTCTTCCTTTGCTGTTTAACTTACAGAATAAATGAATGTTAGTCATTCCTAATGAATTTCAGTGTCTCTTGGTCAAGAAAATATTAACTGCTTTGGTTAAATATAATTTGTTAAGCTGTCAAGGATA
The DNA here is from genome assembly GCF_001431845.1 of Calidris pugnax. Lineage (NCBI taxonomy): Eukaryota > Metazoa > Chordata > Aves > Charadriiformes > Scolopacidae > Calidris > Calidris pugnax. Next base: position 9,802,163 of record NW_015090805.1, on the reverse strand, counting down.
TTCCAGTATATTTTAAATATTCTATTACAGTGTACAGAGAAATATAAATGATCTGTACAAAGAAATGTAAATTCCTATTACTTACAAAAGTGAAACAAAATGCTAACATTTCTAGGAAGGCTCCTTCTTACTGAGTGAACAGTTATTCTCTCACATTTCAGAAAACGGCAAAAATTCTGTCTTACTGTAAAAGATTAAATAGCTTTTTTCAATGAACATTTTTGTAAAAGAGAACCAAATCAAGAACTTCCAAGGGAAACAGATATGAATATTTCTCACATATAAGAGGCAACAGATCAAGCCAAAATAGCACCTTCCCTATTTTCAATGGTGAAGAAAAGGTTTTACTCAAACATTTATGTAATTGCCAAAATTTTTGTGGTTCAGAAAGAGTGTGCAGTTGTCATTCATGTCATCAGTTTAGACTAAATATTTTATAAATCCATGCTGCTATTTACATTTAAGCAAATTCCCCCTTGATTGAACATACTTAATGAAATTCCTTTGTGAGATATCCATAACATACAAAGAAGTGAAAGCCTAAATGAAAGTTAAAAACCAAAGCAAAATGAACATACTTACTTGGAACAAATCAGTCACTAAGGCTATACTATCTTCCTCATCTGTGACATCCATATCACTGTTCTCCAGACTTTGCAAAATACAACTATCAAAACTAACCATCTTCTGTGTCTGACACATCTGTACATTGTGTTATCAGACTGAATAGCTCACACATCAATGAAAACTATTTGTAACTCCCCGGTGACTTTTGCTTGGCCTGAAAATGTACATGGTAAACGTTTGCATAGGTAAATAAATACAAGCACTGATTTTGAGTAGAAATGAAAACACAAATTACACATATAAATTATACAGACGCATAGAAGCTGTAGACATCCCACTTGAATAAATAGTGTTTTGGAACATTTGCTATTCAATATTCCAAGATTAGTTAGTTATCTCCATGTAATGGGAAACAACATAAGGATTGCATAAGTGAAGCAAAAAGAAGGGATTGTAATGCTCACTTTAAAGAGGGTTTCCATGGAAAATGCCGGAAACAATTTCCTTATAAAGTGATGTCTGGAAAGAAGCTGGAAACACTGTACATGAATAGAATATATAATGAAGTACCAGCATCCCTTTAACTTTAAAGATACAAAGTTTCAAAAAAGGAGAACTCATGTTTTGATAAAATCTGTAGAATTTAGGAGATACAGGGAGTTACCAAAGCAACAGAGAAGTTCACATATACCTAAATGATAGGCATGATTTTGCAGTCAGAAAACAACTTCATAAGAGCTGTATATGGAGATAAAACAAATGTCATTAGTGGTATGACACCAGATTTATGATAACAATTTTTTTTGGTGCTAATTTAGGATGTTCTTTTTTCATGACAAGTAGCTTATTCTACTCCACTAGTATCTTTGATGGATTCATCATATGAATTATGATTTACTGTGAGTGTACCAGCCTGCAGCTCCTTGAAAGATTTACAATAGGAACAGTTTACTTGCAGAGTAAGAGGACAATGCAGTCCTTTCCAGCACTTCCTTTTTTCTTCATGCTCAGGAGCTGCTAAAGTTATTGCTTTCTGCTAGTGCATCTTCTTTCTACTTCCTTTCCCAAGGACAATCTCTCTGCTTTGACAGAAATGGGAATCTCGGATAAGTGAACTGGTCAAAAATGTTCAGACTGTATGGTTAAATGTGCACAAAAGTCTGTGCCCTGGCTTTGTTTTAGTAGAACAGAAATAGCCTTACTGATTTTCAATAGGCTTTGGACCTAGATCATGTATTATGATTGTTTTAATGCTCACAGTTTTGCATATACTTTAGGTGATGAACCTAAGTTCTATGTTAATATTCTAAGTGAATACTTTGTCCCTTGTATCACAATAGCAACCTGATATAGTTGGCCCCCTAGAGCAGGGGGTTGGAGTAGATAGCCTCCAGAGATCCCTGACACCCTGATTTATTTCATGATTCTATGCTTTCTTAGAAAAATAAAAAAGGCAGAGGTATATAGTTACAGTTGAGTGTGCCAGCTGGCCAAGGATGAGGTACCAATTCGTTATTTCAGTGTTGTATTGTATGTAAGGCTATCTCAAGTTTTGCTTGTTTCTGTTATGTTTACTGTCACATTTTCTTAGATTACTGTAATACTGTGTGTCAGTTAGCTCAAGTGGGACATAAGGGACAATGTGTCTACTTATGCAAGGACATCCAAATCTACACAATGAACCATTTCCACAAATAACTGTTCTGCTGAGTGAGAGAATTACGTTGTATGGACACAACATTTGGCATGTCATTTGTCACAGAACCATAGAATAGTTAAAATTGGAAGGGACGTAAAAGATCATTGAGTTCCAATCCCTCTGCCATGGGCATGGACACCTTCCAGAAGACCAGGTTGCTCCAAGCCCCATCCAACCTGGGCTTGAACAACTCCAGGGGTGGGTATCCACAACTTCCCCAGGCAACCTGTTTTCCAATGTTGATGTGGGGTGAAACTCCTTGCAATGGTCACAGAATAGGCAAAAAAATGACAGAGAAATCAAAGCAGATCAGATAGATACACACCAGTAAGAGGATTAGAAGTCTTTTCTGGTGGGTAGGTTGCAGAGTACAAACATTTAAGTGGCTTTTATTACTTTTTTGCTGGAATTGTTGTCGAAAGACTATTAAAATAAATGATTATTAGGAACAAATCCGATGAATAAGAAGTCTCCATTTGTTAAAAAAGTGCAAAGGAATATTTTGGATGAATATTCCAATGCTGTGGAAAACAAATGAAGAATATGGTACAAAGGATTAACTTTGCTCTGGAGGAACATAGGTAATTGGAAGAGAGAGTAGGAAAACAAGTGATTCAGGGGATATAGTGAGCATGAAAAATGTTCATACAAGGAAAGGAAATGGAAGCAGATGGCAAAAGCACGGAGAAAATGCCAAGACAGGCACTTTATCATAGAAGGTTATCAGGCTTGTCAAGCATGATGTCCCCTTGATGAATTCACGCTGACTGCTCCTTGTGACTTTCTTGTCTTTTATAAGCCTGGAAATGGTTTCCAGGATAAATTGCTCCATTACCTTCACAGGGATTGAGGTGAGGCTGATCAGCCTGTTCCCTGGGTCCTCCTTCTTGCCCTTCATGAAGACAAGAGTGACATTTGCTTTCTTTCAGTCCTCAAGCATCTCTCTTCCTAGCCATGAGCATTCAAATATTACCAAGATCAGTTTTGCAATGACACTAACCAGGTCCATTAGTACTTGTGGGTACATCCCATCAGGGTCCATGAACTTAGGTATGTCCAGTTTGCTTAAGTATTCCCTGACCTGATCATCCACCAAGGGTAAATTTTCCTCCCTCCAAATTATCCCCCTCACTAGTCTCACTAGTAAAGACTGATGTGAAGAAGGCATTCAGTACCTCAACCTTTTCCATGTCCTCTGTCAAGGGGTCCACCCATCTTATTCAGCAGCAGAATCATATTTTCACCAGTCTTCCTTTTGTCGCTAAGAGTGTCCTTTCTTATTGCCTTTGACTTTCCTCACCACATTCAATCCCAGTTTTAATTTGCCTTTCTGAATCATGTCTCTACATGCCTCAGACAGTACATCTGTATTCCTCCCAGATTACCTGACCCTGCTTTCACCTTCTCTACAGCTCCTTTTATCTTTGAATTTTACCAGGAGCTCCTTGTTCATCCATACAGACCTTCTGGTATTTTTCCCCAACATCCTTCTTGTTGGGATGGACTGTTATTTAATTGGTTCATCCTTAGTGATACAGGGCCACTTTTTTAAGAAGATAAATGTATAATCATAACATGAAAATATGTTTCACTTGCAAGATGATCAAGTAGTAAATATGCCCATTTTATTGTTCTGCAGGTGAAGTCTTAAGAGGTAACAAATCATACAGTTTTAAACAAAGGTAAATGAAAAAATCTTAATTTTAATTCTGCAAGAGGTAGTACAAATTTTTCATTCACAATCAGAACAGATGATTAATTTTTCTGTGCATCTGAACCTTTTGTGACTACTTTAACTCAGAAACTCTCTGCGGTATCATATATCTCATGGGAACTGTACTGTAGGTGTATTATACCCAGGCTCTTAGAACTCTGTAATCCAAGACCTTGTTTGGTACAGCACAGCTGTGTGATCTTGGCACAGTTTTACTGAGAAAAATGCTGCTAAAGTGTGAGAACATATGTGAACCAAAGCTGTGCAAGATAAGAAAAGTGTAAACCTAGACAGAGGGGAGCTGTTGAAATCATAATAGTTAGCACCTTACAGATTCAAGAGGAGAAATGTTGGCACAAAAAGGTGAAAAACCTCAAGGAAAAAAAAAGAGTGCAGAGGATGGAATAGAGCAATTCACCGCCTTTGCGGATCAACCATCTAGCCTCCCTGCCACCACCATCTCATCAGTGTCTCACAGGGGAGCTAAGCATGTTAGTCCTCAGCATAGTAGATGAACATCACAACTACCCAGTAAATAGTTGCTTGGTGTTCCCAGGTTGTGTGTATCCTGCTTACAGAGCCACTCTGCACAGAGGAAAAGATGCTTGAACACTACAAATTCCACACATTTGTCACTATCCAGATTCGTGTTCCTTGACATGAGCATTCTCTCTGATGTCTGCAAGTCAAAGGATAGAAATCTGCTCCACAGGGCCAAATAGAATTTTTTACTCTTAGCTCTTATCATGTGGTATAACACAGTGAGGAGATGCAAGACTGTTGTCAGACTGAATCACTTTCAGTTCAAGGAATCAATCCCAAAGAATTAAATGTCTCATTTCAATTTCATGACTGCATAATAGAAAACAATAATGAAGTTGAAATTTTTGTACATAAAAATGCAATTACTACACAGTTATTACATGTTCAATGGGGAAAATTTCATGGAAAATATCAGATCAGCTCTAATTTCAGTTTCAGCTCAAGAATTCTCTCAAAAGTTAACCTCTTTTTCTTCTCATGACAACAATGCAAAAATTTTCAGGAAGTGGTGAGAAGTTATCAAACCATAATAATGTTACAGCCAGGAGAGATTTTACATGATTCAATTAAGTGTATTTACTTTAGCAAAGAACTGTGCTTCTTAACGCATTTTGAAACTGGTATACCAGCTGGGCACAAGAGTTTTGGGTAAGTACACCATTCTGTAGAGCTGCTGTAAGAGACTGCAGTTACACTGGTAAGATCATCTCCCTGATCACAAGTCAGTTTTTCATCCACACAGGCATGAGGCAGCAACAGAGCCACCTCGGTCCCCATCACCTTCTGGCGAGTTGTTCTCCAGCCCCAGCCTTTCCTGCTGAAGAAAGCTGTATCCTGTGGTTTCCCTCAAGTGAAAGGCCAGTCTAGCAAAATCCCAGTGCAGACGGAGCCCTGACCAGCCTCCACCAGCAGCATGGATGCTGCTGGGAGGGATTTCTCCTGCAAGGGGTTCCATGACTGTATGAGGCCACCCTGTGCAAAGTACAAAAAAAGATGTTTTGTGAAGCTGAAATGAGTGGGCACAGCAAGTGAAAAACATAGATTACTGCTGAAACTGGCGTAAGGCATTTTATGAGTCATTACCTCAGAAGTATTTTATTGTGCTTCTGGGAAATGAGGAACTAGGGGTTCATTTGTAAGGCTTTCATAGCTGCAGGTGAAATACTACCTTCAATAGGTGGATTCATGAAAGTCCAAACTGGAGGATGGCACACTAAAACATGACTTGCTAAACTAGTAGGTTAGCTTTTATATCGGTAAAGCGGTGCCCCAGGGAAATCTGAATGTTCTTTCACTTTCTGTGAATGAATTACATCATTCATGTTAGAAGCTAATACTTAGTTAAATATTTTACTGAATGTAGCTTTCTGATCCTGTGCTCATGAACAAAAGTTACTTGTTATAAGAAATATTGAAGACACATCAGTAGCCTTTTTTTCTTTTTTTTTTTAAACTAGGGATTAACTTCAAAATATCAAACACTTCCTCTCTCTCATAATCTTAAGGGATGGGGTAAAGAAGGCAGAAGATTAAAATCACCTTGATGCATGAAACATGCTACAATCTCACGTTGTCAGTCCCTACAGTACAGGCTTGGATGGCTCATATAATCAGTCCACACACAGGGCACTAAGTTTTGTTCACAGCAGAAACCAGAGACTGTAGAGAGGAACTCTTTCTCCAAGACAGTGTTATACTGAGGCAGTAATGACCCCCTGGAGAACCCCTAGTCCGTAAGCCACAATAGTTTAATTAGAATTTAATTTCCAATTTCAGAATTTCAAAGAGAAATTTCTTTCTGTACCACAAAGCAAAGGGGAGAGATGGTAGTCCTCACTGCCCTGGACATCAACCCTGACCTTCTCCCAGAACAACAGGACAATGCATCAGCCTCTGTGTTCAGCCTCAGAGCTGAAGTCATTTAGTGGCATGGGGCAGTTCTGTGGAGACAGAGCATGACAGGTGCTGAAGAAACAGAAAAAAGTTATCAGCAAATCTTTCTGCAAGTTCTGCTGCCTTACTGCAATATGGGGACTATCAAGGCTAAAGTTGAAAGAATTTCCATGAGAACTGCAAAAGACGTCTTCAATGCACCAGGTCTTCTCCCTTTCAAATTTGAAGGTCCTCCTCCAAATACTAGAGGTAACAGAGTGTTACTTTCACAGTGGTAGAAGAGCCCATTTCTCTGGCCTACAAAATGGTTAAACCTTTGCCGTCAAAACATTCAGTCTAAGGCAGAGAACAATCATGGAAAATTTCAGCCCAACCCATTAATGTTTGGCAAAGTGGTAACCAGCCAGTAACAGAGGCTTGTAATTAGAGCGGGTCGGAACATTCTCAACTAAATGAAATTTCATCGAAATATGCTGTTTCATCCAAGCCAAAATATTTTTCAGAGACATATCTGTTTCCACAAAGTTTTTCTTGGGAAATCTGAGAGAGAAAGCGTGCTCACATGCCATATAGTGAAGATTAGGTCACTCATTTGGGATGTGAGAGAATCAATTTTAAGGCCTGACTCACAATCCGCAATAAAAAAAATGTGCTCTACATTGGGAAGAGTAGGTACATGGTATACCAAATGCCAAAGTAGCGCCCTGGCTAGGTTATCTATAAAAGATGACACATCACGAGAAACATGTTTTGATCATGATATTCAAGAGATTTTATGTTTTCAAGTGCCACACACGAAGTTATATTCTTAAACATTGTAAATTGACTCAGAAGGGAAATGACCTCTTTCAGAAGTCTGCACTTCTAATGGGAAATGTTAGGGTACATTTAAACTTTCAAAGGTCCATTCAAATTGGCTCCAACTAAAGTTATCAAACACAATGCCTTTTATGTATTCCCCATAATTTAAACAGAATACTCCATGAAAGCCATCATAACAGATTCAGAAATAATTCAGCAGTGTACTCGCAAAAGCATTGTACCCAATTTATTGTGCACAGTGTCAGTATCAGGCTACGGTCCAACTAAAGCCCCCCAGAGACCCTATGGTCTGGAAGAGAAAGGTGGAGGAGCTCCTGTATGTCTTTAAAGTGGCAGCCACTGGAAAAACAGAAGACAAAATTAGCTTCTCCATGTACACGAGTTCCTGAGACTCTGCACAGAACAGAACATACTGGCACAGCATATATAGAAAACCTGAAAGAGCCACAATTCAGAGGGCTGCAAATGTAGAGGGGAAGCCCTCCAAACTCTTATCTGTAAGTGCAATTCCGCCCTTGAGCAGATCAATAAACAATTTTTCTTTAATGACAGTACATAAAAAAGGGGAAGAAAAGATTAATATTATCATGTAAAACATCCTTCTTTTTTATTTTATTCCTGTGTTTTTTCCCATTTTAGACATGTATATGAATTAGGGAATAGTAAAAGAAAATATGTTTGCAATTAAACAGTATTTCATACTGCGGTAGGTCCTTCCATCAATTACAATGAGGTTTGAGGACTACAAGTCTTGTCCAAATAAAGAAGGAGAGAACAGGGTTTTTCATTTCTAAAGGTGTTGCACTGCTAAGTTGAGCTGATGTAAACCTTTGCTTTCATGCACTGTTACAGTGTTTTGTGCAATTATTTATTTCCTAAAACATTAGGTTTGGTGCACACCTGCTTTTGTGAAGATTATCCAAAGGCTTTTTGCCATAAGTGTCGGGCTTAAAGCATTCACCACCCTACTATGTTATTGCACATATCAGCAGAAAGGAGTCATGTGATGCAGAAGACTGGGATCATAGTTAGATGATTTAATATAAAGAATAATACCACTGCGTTTTTTTCTAAAAACATATTTTCTGATTTAGAAACACTGGGTTCTCTAGTGTGCTTTTTTAATTCTTAGCATATCATTCTCAAAAACATTTTGTTTCTGTTATTCATGCAATCTATTTAAAAACAGAAAACAGAAGAAATATCATCATTTCAAAGCAACAAATAGCTGCAGAATTCAAAATCTTTGTTCTCAAACCATTGTGATTTGTGGCAATGTCCTTCTCCATGAACAACAAAAACTACAAAGTGGCCAAGATCCGCAGTTATTTGTTAAAGTTTTGTGAGGTGAAGTTGGACTACATAAGATATTTTTCCAGAGATTGAGGGTTGTTGGCAGACATAAGGAGTACTGGAACAATGTTAATGAAAAATAAATTTTCTTAGCAATTGCAAGAAAAAAATATTCATATTTGTCCATTAACTCTTATGTTGCTACAATCAGGACAAAAAGAAAGGCAGATCATCTTCGGTGATGATAACTAATAAATAGCCAGATGTTACTGAATATATTCCAAGTATATAGGATTAGTTATAGTTCGTTTGGGATTTAAAATTGTTTTCATTTTGTTATCAATTGTTATCAAGGACTTGCCCTGGTAAAGCTTTCATTGTTTTAACTGTTGAGGTATCAGGATACACATAAGTGAATGAGGGGACAAAACCAAAAAACCAGAAATGATAAATCATTACTCTCACTGATAATCACTTAAAAAAATTCACAGTACTAGTATACAATAAAGATGTGCAAATCCTGCCAATTTATGGCTCCACTGGTGTCAGATTATTCTAGTATCAGCGGTTTAATTGCACATTATTTCTAAATATTTCCAAAGTTGCATGAAACAATGTAAGACAAATGTAGTTTTTCACCGTTATAAAATTAAGCCATATTCCATCTATTAAAGTATGCAAAGCAATTTGAAAACTCTTAGTGTTGTCCATGGTAAAGGAGAATATTGCTGAGAATATTATAGCAATTACGCTTAATATTTTATTATTGTTGATAATTTTGTAAAACTTTACATCTTAAAACTCTCTTGGGATTTCAATGGTTTGCAAAACATCTCACAGCACATGAAGAGTCAAAATAACTCCCTGGCATCCCAACACTACTTTAAACTCACTGTATCCTTCCCTCTCCTTATGGCAAACGTATAAGCACTATAAAAGCATGCTGGACTTCAATTATACAGCCTACCTAGAGGTAGACCGAATTCCAAGCTGTAGTGACTCTGATCACTTGAACCGAGAATTTTACCCCATGAAGAAAAGACATTAAAATGGAATTAACACTTTCGATTTGGCCCAAAGAGATGATTTAGTTTAAGTAGAATTTGACTAATGGGAGAATAAATCCCAAAAGGTTTTCTGTCAGAAGTAATAACCTTTCTTTCCTCATTTATAGATATTTTCAGCTCACAGGGTTGGACAGGGGACTGAATCTATTGATTTCTTAGTAAAACTCATCTGACATAAAAGACACAGGGTGTAAGCTTAATGTCACCAGGGGCAAGGAGGATGAGGTTTAACAGAAGACGAGGGAGCTATGGGACTCTAAGATGCAAGTACAGGTGTTTGTCTATCATCATGAAGTGCCAGCCCTGAACTAGAGCTTCCTTGCCAGCAGACTATTGGTTTGTTTGCAGTTCAACAGAGCACCTGTGAACAGACTTCAAAATTACTTTCAAAAGAACATTGTTACTGCTGAGCATCGTGCTTTAAATCTACAAATAAACCCACGGAAGTCAAGGCAACCAGTGAGTAAGATACTGAATCAAACTAAAAGGCTGTGGAAGTTATCTCACACAGATTAACATTTCATTTGAAAACAAACAAATGGCCAGACTTCTATCCTACTTTAATATTTATATAAGATAAATGATCTTTCTAATATTAAAACAGCCATGCATATAATTTTTTCCTGTGGTTAGAAGTTGAAGGACTTGTGTTAGAGACTGAGAATGGAAAAAGGCTTGCTCATCAAGTCTGGTCTGTATTTCTGACATCACTGTAGATAACTAAAGAACAAAGAGATAGCAACAAGAGCTACAAGAGAAAAAGCATTGCTCTCTGAGTGATATCTGTATAAAGCAGGCAAGCAGCAGTTGCAGACCACTGGAGGAATTTCAAAATCTAATGAGTACTGTTCCCAACTGAAGCAGAAAACAAAGAAAAGCAGAAATGAACAAAGGTAACATGAAAGTAAAATGTATAATTTGTATTCCTGGAATTCACTAAAAGTTATATAAAGTGCAAAATTACAAAGAAGAAACTGTAGTAGCCAGACAGCAAAGATGTCTGACAACTAACCAAGAAAGATTTTTTTTCTTGCTGCTTTCTATCCTCCATTCTGCTTTAATCCTTTTAAAGAAAGCATCAGAAAGAAAACCACATCATTCATCAAAGGATGCAAACACATTAACATCATGCTATAAATAATTGTCCATTTATTTGTATGAACCCTTGTAGGTTGGAAGGCTAATAGAATGCAGGTACAGGTGGAATGCTGACTAATCTCCTTCTGAAAACCAAAAGAAACAAGAGAGGGAAATGTTAAGAGACACTATTAAATTTCTGAGATGTATAGGAAGATGGCCTAAAGAAAAATTATCAATTTTTCCATGACGCTTAATGATCCCAGAAGTTAACACAGATATTTCAGCTGAATTTAAGTGTAGAAGTTATTCACAGAGTTATATATTTTTTCATAGGGGACCTATTGTACAATTTTCATATGCTGAAAGAACTCAACAACATAAACATTTGTTTATGTTAATGGCAGCAAAATGTAATTTATTTAAAATAAGAGGTTAAACTTTCAATATAGCTACTCAACAGAGACATACTATGGCAATCTTTTTTCTATAGTCTTATATAATACACAAGACGATATATTTTTAACTAAAGCTTTACACCAAGGTAAGAAGGAATAAATGTGCTTGTGTCTCCCTAATTAGACCACTGCAGTTATAACGAAATATTAATGGGAGCAAAAGTGAAACACCAAGGTGGATCTCATGGCTGTATTCAGTGGTGGTAATGTTTTTAAATAACTAGAATATTCTAAAAAAATCTTCCCCTCAAAAAAAAAAAAAAAAAAAAAACACACCCCCCCCTCATGGGGGTAATTTTTTAAAAAAAAAAAAAAATTCAAAAAAAAATTCCCCCCAAAAAAAAAAAAAAAAAAAAAAATCCACCCTCCAACCTCAGGTCAAAGTTAAAGAAATTAAAAGAAGACGACAAAGCTGATATATCTTTATTCTTTCATATAATGAGATACAATAACAGCAGGTCTAGCATGAAAGTACATTCAGGTTCTAATTTCCCTGACTTTTCATTTGCTTAGAAGTACACAAGAAAGAGCTACTGAAACAATATTAATTTGATGTCATTTGGCAATCTTGTAAGTATTAGTGTAGAAAGCCTGAGGACACCATATATCTTTTGAATGGAAGACAGATGCTTTTCTCAGAAAACAGGTATGTCCTGCAGAACTGGTAGAGCCAAGTGAGTGATTTACATGCGTTTCACCAGGAAATAGAATGCTTCTACAAATGTTCTGTGACACTTTTAGTAATGAGGACAACATGGTAGCACAATTTGCAGTTTGGGAATTATTAACCTCAACTGATACAAATCAAAATACAGACTAAGTCAGAGTCATTCTGATAAACATAACCAAAAAAACCCCACAAGTAGGAAACTGGATTTTTTTTTTTCCATGCAGAGGAATACAATAACATGAGTCACATTTTGTGCTGGTACATTGCAATAGCTAGAGGGTATGTGGAAGGTGATTTGAAAAAGATGGTAGGGATACAACAAAAGTTGATTTTAAGCTAATCTTTTTATTGAATTCTGTGTTCTGAATTTTCTCCTCTGAACTAGGTATGTAATACAGAAAGTGGCAAATAAAAATGGTAACTAGAAAAGAGGTTTAATGTCACAGGAAATGTATTAGGTCTATACCATTTTTGGTGACTTATTTGTCCTGATCCTTTTAGTCCCAGAAGACATTCAGTAGTCTTTTGCATTTATATACAACATCCTAATTCCATATGTCTCAAGGTTCATTCATAGCCCTCTTTCCTTGGGTGATCTGATGCATTGTTGGGCACAGCTTCTCCATCTGTTGCACCTATATGGAAGTCAGACATGACAGCTCAAATACATAGTTTCCAAATATAAGCACTAACCCCCTTGAAAATCCCCTGAAATCACAGAATCACAGAACTGTAGGAGTTCGAACAGACCTTTGGAGATAATCTAGTCCAACGTCCCTGCCAAAGCAGCTTCACCTAGAGCAGGCTGGACAGGGATGCAACTACATCCTTCCCTGTCACTATTGAACTATTCCAAATTTTCAAGAACCCTGAACTGGGAATTTACCTGTTCAGGGACAAGTAACTTTAGAAGCAGATAGATGCATCTATCTTTTCTTTTGTCTCATTACCCCATTATGTTACTGTGCGGACAAAAATAAACCCTGATATCAAACAGAATTTTTAAGCTGCATCTATTCTTAATTCCCCCAAATCATTCAACATGCATGATATCCACCAAAGAAAATTACCCTTCAACAACAGCTTTTCACACACAGAAGTTCTTTGAAGTCTAACAAGACAAGAACCTCTCACAGGGTTTTTCCCAGACTTTAGCATTCAGCACCTCTTCTCTGCATAGACTGTCGAGGGATGCAAAACTTGAATCTTTAAAATGTTACTAAGTCACAAGGCACAAGCACTTTGTGCTTTAGTGCACAAAGAATTATTTGACCTCAAAAGAACCCTTCCAATAAACAATCCTTAGGGTGCAGTACATATTCAGTAACACTCCTTATTTAACAGACTCTTAAATGTAAAAGTGCTTTGGGCAATCTTAACTGTAGGTAGTGTTGCTAGTGACCAGCCACCTTACTTCTGCAGTATTTGATTTCTGTACCTTTACTACTACATGCAGAAAGAAATTTCCATTTAGGAGAATCATGGAAGATACGCAACCATGAACCCACATTTCTAACCTGTTTATAAAACTCCCAAAATCATAGAATCATAGAATGGTTTAGATTGGAAGGGACCTTAAAGATCATCCAGTTCCAAGCACCCTGGCATGAGCAGGGACACCTTCCACTAGACCAGGTTGCTCAAAGCCCCATTCAACCTGGTCTTGAACACTTCCAGGGATTGGGTATCCACAACTTCTCTGGGTGACCTGTTGCAGTGTCTCATCACTCTCATAGTGAAAAATTTATTCCTGATGTGATTACAGTAGGAGTTATGAACCTACTGCATATCCCCTATTATTAATAGGAGAAAGTTATCAATGTCAAGAATGGAAATAGTCTCCCAAATGTAATGTTTGTAATGTTTGCAGGGATTCTCTGAAGAGCAAAACAAGCTGTTCACCACCTCAGAAGTGTGGAATCTTGCCTGTGGTTTATATGCCACCAGCGAAGGAAAAAAGTGGACTATGTTTTGTTCCTGAACAGTTTTGTTATCACAGTTAAATCATTTATTGCCACAACAAGCATACCAACATAGGCATGTCAAAGGATTGACTTTGAGTCTTCCAATAGAAAACTAGTATGGGTTTTTTTATAAATGTAATAATTTACAGCACCACTATAATAACCTTTTTGCTGTGTGTAAAGGCTGTATTACCCATTTGGTCTGAGAAAGGTGGCACGTCAGATGTAAATATCCTATGGACAATATCTAGCCAGTTGCACCATGTGGGTCTAGTCCTAAAAACAATACATTCCACCACAGTACCTGCTTGGATGTGCTTCTTTCTTGTCAGATATTCAGAAAATTGTGCAGAAAAGAGTGCAATTTTTCATCAATAACCTTTAAAATTCAGTGCTTATCCATTGCAAACTTCATATTTCTGTTTCAGTTAAGCTTTTAAGGAAAAACTCCAGAAGTTACTGAGGTCATGCCATAAAACGCAACAGCTGTGTGTTAAGAATCAGATTTTGCTAGCTTAGAGGAAAAGTAGCACCTTATAGTACAGTAAATATTTGTACAATATTTAAGCAAGCCCCATCAAGAATAATTGCATAGGTCTAAATGATGGGCTATTCCAATTGTCCTCATGGGATGCAAATTAAAATGTTTGAGGTAAAAAAAGCGCAACACTTAGATTCTAGAAAATAAATCACTCATTTAATATTCAGGTTAATAGCCTTTCACACTTCCTTCTGACCTGAAAGCACATTTTATTTTCTCATTTTTAAGGCCCATACACCTTCACAAAATTAAAACATAATAAAGAGGAATTCAATCTCCTAAAAGCTTTGGGAAACCAAAAACTTTCCGGAAAGAAAAAAATAGGTTTGCAAGCTTTAACGTGCTGAACCAGATCAATGTGGTGTGCTTTCCATTACTGGCTGGCACTTCTTAAAACCTCGGAACTAGAGATATAAATGAAAGCCTGGTGTCAAGCTAATGACTTCCTCATATTTAGCAATAATTCCACTATCTCAGACTATACCTTAATGCAGCCATCCAAACAATCATCCCTGCTGCTGGGACTTTTCTGGCTTTCAAGTACTTCCCTTTGCAATGTTAATGATGAATTTTAACACAGATTATTGTAATTTTGTAAATGTATTAATTTAATATATTAATAAAAATAGAAATATAAATGAGAATGCTTATACAGTGACTAGAAGAAATATAATAGTTTATATAGGTGCTAAGTATCACTCTTATGGTTTTAACAATCCAAAGAGTTCTCAGATGTTTCTGAAAAAAATCTTAATTTACTGCCTTAAATTTTCTACCAGACACTTGTAACTTTCTATCAAATAAGAGGTGAAAACTCCTTTCACATACTGAGCACATGCATAAAAGAACATGTGCTATTTATTAACAGCAGCAAGCATTTATTAAAGTCTACCCTGGCTTTTGAAAACAAGATTACTTCATTCACAGGAAAAAGGTGTATATGATAAGTTGTTATTTCAGGGCTGTTTTGAAAACATTAAAAAAGGGGGTAACCCTATTTTACATGCCAGTTTTAATTAATCTAATTTCCAGAAGGAATTTGACCAGTGACAAAGCAAAGCATAACCTTTGGGAAAACTCTAACCACCACTCATTTAAAACTCTTTATGGTACAGTAATGTTTCTAGTTTCAATACTTTATGAACTGCAGAAGTGTCAAAAGAGTTTTACAGTTTTCATTGAAAATTTTGAAGGTTTATCTCAATTCTGATTGCAAAATATCAATAATGGCTTGAGCAAAATTAGTAAAATAACTCTTACTACCTGATCTTAATATTCCAGTCTATTCTGCCAAATGCTAAGAGGAGAGTGTAAGAGCAATTCACAGTAGTCTCAAACAGTCAAGTAATTTCATATTCCACTGTAAACTTACCTATAGCAAGATATTATATCACATTTTCCTTACATTAATATCCTGGTCAGATCACCATTAGAGTATTTCTAACTTGGCTATTTCACATTTTTCCATTTTATTGGCTGCCTCCTTCACCTAAGTAGATGGCAATCTACGTGATCTGTAAAGTAGTGATTTTCCTGAGTGTTATAAGTAGAATTTGGACTCAGTATCGCCTTTCATGCTCCAGATTATTGTGGAAAGTATAAATGGAAGTGCTTGAGCCCAGTCACTGGGAGCTAAAGGAACCACAGGGAAATGGAGAAACCAGCAGAAAAAATTAAGAATGAGTAAGCATGGGGTTAGAAACACAGAATAGACCAGAACAACTTTCTCTCCATAGAGCGCTCTCTCTCCTCTTTCATGAGTTGCATTTCATGTTGTCAGCTCACTATCAATAGGTGTGCTGCTGTTGACTCTTTTCATTCTATGCGTAAAGTCCCTCAACCTTCTTCCCTCTTTTTCACTCTGACATTTTTCTCTGAAGACCCTTTCCAATTGCTCTTGATATATACACAGAAGGTTTCTAAATGCAAAGCCAGTAGCTAATAAGTGGAAGTTTTCCACCTGGACTAACAACATACAGAAATAAATAGATAGATAGGTAGATAGATGGATGATACATAGAAATGCAAACATACAAATGTGCATATGTATGTTCATGTGTGTATGTGTACATATATATGTGTATATATAAGTATACACACATACATATGTGTATATACACATATGGTAACATAGATGTATAAATATGCATATGCATATACATATATCCACCCAGTAAAGAACACAATGAAGGACTCCCAATACAGGACATATCAGTGGCTTCAGGAATTTGCTGGAATTGCAGAAGGTGTCTTAACACTATACCTGAGGACGTTTGCCTCAGCATTTGCCATTGTACTACAAAGCTTTTTGGAATTCCTCAAAATAATGGAAGTCGATACAAAAGTTAAAACAAAAAACACTATAATTGTGTACTTCATTATTAAAGACTTTATCCTACACATGCATGTTTGTTGTAAGCACTCATTCGTGCTCATATGAATCTGATTTGAACATGAGAAAGAACAGGGTTTTATAAGTCATCTGAAAAGCAGCCATTTTCACTCACTTGATAGTTATTATTTATGTCTACATAGATAGATGACAAAAGAGGTCTCCTCTTCATGATGGAACTCACAAAGGTGCCATGTCAAAAACAGTTAAATAAAATCTTACTGAATGTCTTTAAAAAGATAGAGAGCTATGAAATAGCCCTTCTTGCTCTTCAGGACATGAATTTTCAGTAAGCACCCTTCACACTTTCTTCCATCTTTCTCATGGTAGGCAGAAAGTCTTTCAAAAACAAGGAAAGGATTTTCACCGATGAGCGCAGGATCCGAGTGGAGACCATAATTACTATTAAAGCCAGATATTGGAGAAAATACTAGGTGACAGGAGTTGGTTGTTTTTGATGCAAATGTCCCAGGCCTTTGACACCACCTATAGGAAAATCTATCACTAGCTGTCATCAGTACTCTTAGAAGGCTTTTATTTATCCATGATGAGCCAGCATTGAATAATCCTTACTCTCTCTAACCAAAAAATAAATTAATAAAATTCTGAAAACTGATTCCAAGAAAAATGGCAAATTTTCATTACAAAAAAAATTAATTTCTCTCTTCCCCATATTTTCATTACCACAGTTGACCATAGAAGCCATTCTGCCTTCATCTATGCTCACATTGCCTCTACTTTATTTGGTCACATTTTCTCAAACTACCCCCTAGTACATAAAAGTCAATAGCTTGTAAAGTCGGATTTGCACTGTAGAGAAATTAGGAAATCTTTCTGCAGCAAACTAGCCTACTAGGCCTAAACAACACACTACAGTTTTATTTTAGTACAGCACTTCTTAGGCAGTGTGTGGAAATACTCTCACACAGATAAAAGACAACAGAAAAAATATATATATCTTGGGGAAAGACTACAAAAAATACAGAATAATAGGTTTTATATATTAGCCTTATTTGTAGCAGGCCTAACACTGCTAAAGCATGATTTCCTGCCATCCAGAGGGACCTGGACAGTCTTGAGAGGTAAGTCCACACAAATTGCATGAAGTTTAACCAGTCCAAGTGCAAGGTCCTGCATCTAAGTCTCCAGAATCCCAAGCACAAATACAGGCTGGGCAGAGAATGGATTGAGAGCAGCCCTGAGGAAAAGGACTAGAGGGTGTTGGTGGATGTTGCTGGCACAAGCCAGCAATGTGTGCCTGTAGCCCAGAAAGCCAACCATATCCTGGGCTGCATCAAAAGAAGTGTGGCCAGCAGATCAAGGGAGGTGATTCTATCCCTCTACTCCACTCTCATAAGACCCCACCTGGAGTACTGTGTCCAGCTTTGGAGTACTCAGCACAGAAAGGACAAAAACCTGTTGGAACAGGTCCTGAAGAGAGCCAGGAAGATGATCAGAGGGATGGAGCACGTCTCCTGTGAAGACAGGCTGAGAGAGCTGGGTTGTTTAGTCTGAAGAAGGGAAGGTTCCAGGGAGACGTTATAGGGGCCTTCTAATATCTGAAGGGGGGGCTATTAAGAAAGCTGGAGAGGAACTTTTTACAAGGGCATGTAGTGATAGGATGAGGGGTAATGGCTTCAAACTGAAAGAGGGGAGATTTTTAGATTAGATATTAGGAAGAAATTCTTTACTCTGAGTGTGGTGAGACACTGGAACAGATTACCCAGGGAAGCATTCAAGATGAGGCTGGGTGGGGCTTTGAGCAACCTGGTCTAGTGGGAGGTGTCCCTGCCCATGGCAGGGGGTTGCAATTAGATGATCTTTTGGGTCCCTTCCAAACTAAACCATTCTATGATTCTATGATTTCCTGGGCCATGCAATCATTGGAACTGCCTGCACCAGCAAAGGCTCTGCACTCAGTCTCTGAGGCACTGAAAAGGGACATAAAGACTACACCAGACCACTGCTTTTGGTTTTTTTTTCTTACTGTTTTTTCCTAAAACAAACAGATACACTTACTTTATTCTCATGCAGATTTTTGGTAGATTATCTCATTTTAAACTTGACTATTGCACCATGTTGTTGGCTGGATCTGATTTTCTAAAACAATTCTTTTTTTCAATTACGGAAAGCCACAAAAATGCTGCGAGTATATTTATTAATTTAACTTACACTCTAGTAATAAAGAACTATTTTAATTTTATCACAGTAAGTGAACAGAAAATTTACTACTGAACAATAAAACTACTACTGAAATAATACAGAGGCAATAAGAGGTAAGAATTCAACATATGCTTGAAAATAAGGATGTGTTCTCCAAACTTTCATAACCCCAATCAGCAAGATTAACAACAGACTAAAAGTAAGGGCATGTTTAAAAGAGATGAGTTTATTGTATGAAATATAAGCCATTACATTTAATTATTCTAGTTCACTAGTTTATAAAGAAGTCTATAATAAGAACAGTTAGTAACTGAGGATGAAGATTACGATAGAAAGAAAAAAAAACAGCCATTTTCACTCACTTGATAGTTATTATTTATGTCTACATAGATAGATGACAAAAGAGGTCTCCTCTTCATGATGGAACTCACAAAGGTGCCATGTCAAAAACAGTTAAATAAAATCTTACTGAATGTCTTTAAAAAGATAGAGAGCTATGAAATAGCCCTTCTTGCTCTTCAGGACATGAATTTTCAGTAAGCACCCTTCACACTTTCTTCCATCTTTCTCATGGTAGGCAGAAAGTCTTTCAAAAACAAGGAAAGGATTTTCACCGATGAGCGCAGGATCCGAGTGGAGACCATAATTACTATTAAAGCCAGATATTGGAGAAAATACTAGGTGACAGGAGTTGGTTGTTTTTGATGCAAATGTCCCAGGCCTTTGACACCACCTATAGGAAAATCTATCACTAGCTGTCATCAGTACTCTTAGAAGGCTTTTATTTATCCATGATGAGCCAGCATTGAATAATCCTTACTCTCTCTAACCAAAAAATAAATTAATAAAATTCTGAAAACTGATTCCAAGAAAAATGGCAAATTTTCATTACAAAAAAAATTAATTTCTCTCTTCCCCATATTTTCATTACCACAGTTGACCATAGAAGCCATTCTGCCTTCATCTATGCTCACATTGCCTCTACTTTATTTGGTCACATTTTCTCAAACTACCCCCTAGTACATAAAAGTCAATAGCTTGTAAAGTCGGATTTGCACTGTAGAGAAATTAGGAAATCTTTCTGCAGCAAACTAGCCTACTAGGCCTAAACAACACACTACAGTTTTATTTTAGTACAGCACTTCTTAGGCAGTGTGTGGAAATACTCTCACACAGATAAAAGACAACAGAAAAAATATATATATCTTGGGGAAAGACTACAAAAAATACAGAATAATAGGTTTTATATATTAGCCTTATTTGTAGCAGGCCTAACACTGCTAAAGCATGATTTCCTGCCATCCAGAGGGACCTGGACAGTCTTGAGAGGTAAGTCCACACAAATTGCATGAAGTTTAACCAGTCCAAGTGCAAGGTCCTGCATCTAAGTCTCCAGAATCCCAAGCACAAATACAGGCTGGGCAGAGAATGGATTGAGAGCAGCCCTGAGGAAAAGGACTAGAGGGTGTTGGTGGATGTTGCTGGCACAAGCCAGCAATGTGTGCCTGTAGCCCAGAAAGCCAACCATATCCTGGGCTGCATCAAAAGAAGTGTGGCCAGCAGATCAAGGGAGGTGATTCTATCCCTCTACTCCACTCTCATAAGACCCCACCTGGAGTACTGTGTCCAGCTTTGGAGTACTCAGCACAGAAAGGACAAAAACCTGTTGGAACAGGTCCTGAAGAGAGCCAGGAAGATGATCAGAGGGATGGAGCACGTCTCCTGTGAAGACAGGCTGAGAGAGCTGGGTTGTTTAGTCTGAAGAAGGGAAGGTTCCAGGGAGACGTTATAGGGGCCTTCTAATATCTGAAGGGGGGGCTATTAAGAAAGCTGGAGAGGAACTTTTTACAAGGGCATGTAGTGATAGGATGAGGGGTAATGGCTTCAAACTGAAAGAGGGGAGATTTTTAGATTAGATATTAGGAAGAAATTCTTTACTCTGAGTGTGGTGAGACACTGGAACAGATTACCCAGGGAAGCATTCAAGATGAGGCTGGGTGGGGCTTTGAGCAACCTGGTCTAGTGGGAGGTGTCCCTGCCCATGGCAGGGGGTTGCAATTAGATGATCTTTTGGGTCCCTTCCAAACTAAACCATTCTATGATTCTATGATTTCCTGGGCCATGCAATCATTGGAACTGCCTGCACCAGCAAAGGCTCTGCACTCAGTCTCTGAGGCACTGAAAAGGGACATAAAGACTACACCAGACCACTGCTTTTGGTTTTTTTTTCTTACTGTTTTTTCCTAAAACAAACAGATACACTTACTTTATTCTCATGCAGATTTTTGGTAGATTATCTCATTTTAAACTTGACTATTGCACCATGTTGTTGGCTGGATCTGATTTTCTAAAACAATTCTTTTTTTCAATTACGGAAAGCCACAAAAATGCTGCGAGTATATTTATTAATTTAACTTACACTCTAGTAATAAAGAACTATTTTAATTTTATCACAGTAAGTGAACAGAAAATTTACTACTGAACAATAAAACTACTACTGAAATAATACAGAGGCAATAAGAGGTAAGAATTCAACATATGCTTGAAAATAAGGATGTGTTCTCCAAACTTTCATAACCCCAATCAGCAAGATTAACAACAGACTAAAAGTAAGGGCATGTTTAAAAGAGATGAGTTTATTGTATGAAATATAAGCCATTACATTTAATTATTCTAGTTCACTAGTTTATAAAGAAGTCTATAATAAGAACAGTTAGTAACTGAGGATGAAGATTACGATAGAAAGAAAAAAAAAAGAAAAAAAAACAGAACAAGATTTTTAAGCTTGAGTTAGCTTTTTTATTTATTGCTAACTCAGTGTTTCAGTGAAAACTAACTGACACAGACTAAAAGAAACAACAATATATTAGAGGTAGGTATCTTTCAAAATCATGTTAGACGCAACTCTTCAGGTTAGAATGAAATGAAATCATGTGACATCTTTGATTGGAGAGCGTAGTTAAGAGATGTTACCTTTTAATCTTTTACTGGAATAGTTTAGATTTTCCTCTGGGTAAATTCATGAAAATTGTAAATCAGTCTTTTTTAATGAGTTTAAAATCTTGATTATTCATTATTATGATTAATTTACGGTCAGAATATAGTTGCATCAATAATATGTTATTAGACCACTATGATATTATTTCACAATTCAAGAGTTCTTCTCATTCAAAGAACCCAAAGTTCTTGAAAATGATAGAACAAATAGTACATTTACAAAGAATTAGATATCAAAGTACTAGCAACGACTGAATGTGTTAGTGGTGGCAAGTTGTGCAAGGAAAGGAAAGACAAGAACCAGATTGCAGTTTAAGACAAGAGTCTATTGGGAAAATTCTTTAAGATACTACTCAGCATCATGAGAAAATTCCTCTTCTGGCAAGTAACACTGAGATTGAACACTAAACAAAAAAATGTGTTCTTCTATCTCTAGTCTGTAGTATATGGGGGTATGGACATCATGGGCTGAGTTTCCTGCTGGTGTAAACAGCACAGCTGGATTTTTCTTTAGCAGTATTTGCTTAAAAATATAGTTTTGGGAGATTCTGGGGAAGATTTCTAAAAAGAGATGACAGACAACCAGCATTTTCATCACACAGGAAATTCCATTATTGAAACACTTCGTCCTGTTATCAAATCAGGACACAAACTCAAAGTACCTTTTTGGTTTTTCAACAGAGAAAAACATGCCCAACTGCTTATAAAAATGCCAATAGTTTGGAGTCTGCTTAGCCAAGAATGGTAATAATTTGTGACAAAATGTCATAGAAAATTTCTAGTTTCATGTCACACATCTCCATTTTCCCTTTGACTTCCCAGTACAAGTCTGGTTCCCTGAGAAGACCATGCCTGATCTTACACACCTGCCCATTCTGCTAGACACAAACATGTGTGCCTAGACAAATATCCAAATTGCCTCCAAAACCATTAACTAAGTATGCACTTTAACTCTCATACTATATTAAAAGTGCTGCAGATATACTTTTCCTCGGTAACTGGCTACCATAAATGCTAATGCAGAGGTAGATTTGGGAAAGATGTTTGCTGTACTGGAATTATTATCCTTGACTTAATTAATTAAAATTAAAATATACATTTTATATAAAAATATATAAAAATAGATATAATAGATATAAAATATAAAAATTAATAAATAAATTAAACTGATTACAGAATTCATGGCAACAGCCCAAGATAGTTAAATACATGTCTTTCTGGATACATAAATGGCTGTTTACATCTCATCCTAAAATATGCATTAGCTGTATATGTACCAGTATTGCTCCCATGAAACTTAGTGAGATTTATTTTGATTATAGTGAAGATCGACCAATGAGCAATGAATAAATCCAACAAGTCTACAAAATACTTCATGAGTTATGCTTAACAGATGTACTGAGCTTCTGAGATGGACTTTTCCTATGCACCTCTCAACTGTAATAATCTTTATAATTCTCCTATTAGTTTATCTTTTAACTCTGTACATACTTTGTATACAAAACTAAAAACGCAAATAACTCTTTTTTGAAGACAGTGTTTTTAATAATTTGCTTTCCCAGAATTTCAATAATTTATATTATAAGATGTTACAAAATTCATTTTGCGGTAACTGTAACTTTTATATATTAGGCATAGTTTTACAGCATTATACATTTTTCCAATCAGTTTGAAACAGGAGCATAACTTTTCCATATTTTTTTTTTTTTCATTTATTGCCTTTCTAGCTTTGGTGTGTTTAGCAATTTCCTATATCATTCTATAAACTGTTATTTTGAGTCAAATGTGTATTTTGGGAATAAAAAATGATAGTACAAAAAGACCACAAAAATAATCTAATTTGTGGTATTAGAAACCCTTCCTACTTAAAATTAATCCCAGTCTAGAACTATCAGGATTTTTATAAAAATCCTATTACCATAGATCGGAATATCCTGTTTGATTTTGATAGGATCAGATGTATGCTTATTGCATTTGTTTGCTTTTCAAATTTAATTAAAGTCTTAAACACTCTTCATGAAAATATTGAAAGTGAAAGTCAAAGGAAAAGTGAGAAGTTATTCCTATACATTGTTCGCATTTGCTATGATGTACGGAGGCGTTTGGAGAGAGATGATTTATTTTGTATTTTACTACCTTACTGGTTATTTTTCAGTTTACACATATACATGTTCACTTGGTTTTAAAACCTTATCATGACTCATTTTGTTGTCAGTAGTATTGACCATATTCTTTGCCTTAAAAAGTAGTTTTGGGTAAAAAATTTTGGCCCTAATGAAAGCAGCAGCCACAACACTCTCTAGACTTGAGAGGGGCCAGGACTATTGACACTGGTGATTTTTATCATGATGATGTCAATACTTCTTTTCATTTTACCCTGCAGATTTACAGCCCTCTGTTCCTAGCTAATAGGTATATACATCATTCCTTTGCCCTTGACATTTGAAAGTCAGTCTATGAAATTAGCAGATGTATCACTTCAGCTGAAACATCTGAGGTAAATCATGGCACAGCCTGCAGAGACATGGGGTTTCATGCAGGGCAGCAGTGGGCACCATTTCACCCCCACTACACGGAGCAGAGTCATCACAGGGCTACAGTGTCCCATAGCAGAGGACAACATAGGCGTAGCAGCATCTCGAGCATGGAGGGACCATTCCCTCCCTGTTCAGAGCAGTCGGACATGAGGAGCTATTTTCTGAGATGTTGCCATCTTACAATAATGCTTCACAGGAAGCAGAAAACCATACAGTGGACAAGTCAGGATGCATCTCCCTGTAAACAACCCCTAGTGTGAATAACCATTTCACTATGTGCTTTTGAATCACAGCCTTCTGTGGATAGGGGCTGACTCTTACCAGATATCAACAAACAGCCCAACGCAGAAGGGCTCTAATCTTGGTTGAGGTCTCTAAGAAAAAACCTACTGCCAACAATAGATGATTATTAATCTTCCTAGCATGATTTTAAATGACTATGAGAATGTACACTTTCGACCAACATGGCAAAAATACTTTCATTTTAGTCTTTGGGTTGTTCTTTGCTCTCATATGTTTAAATAATTCAAAACATAAGTGCCTACTCTTATTTCTTACTGCAAATGACATCTGTTCCTCATGAATTCTCTGAGTCGCATGCGTGATATTTGCTATGCGTGGATACTTTCCTTTGAAACATGTGCTTACTAAAGATGAGCTCTTATTCTGAAACTTGACAAAAGTTTTGATCAGTAACAGAGTTACAGCAAAAGGTCTGTATTGGGCAAGATTTGAACTCACAGTCTGGGCAAAATCATCAGACTGAGTTTTTTGACTGGAAACATTTATCTAAACAGAGCAAGAAGAATATGAAGATACTGCATTGACGCGTCAGAACCAGTTCATCCAAGAATAAGGTAAAGCTGCTTTCATTCCACATTTTCCACAGCATTCTTTATACATTAGTCCTGTTATCACGTTTGCCAAGCCAAAGAAGCAAAAAGAAAACAAAATATGCACTCACAAAACAGAGTTCTTTCCCCTTCCCCAAAACACATATGTTTTAATCCAGTAACTTAGAAGTCATACATTGCTTATTCAGAACACAGTGAGACTATAATCACAAGCAGAGCTGCAGAAGGGCCTGCCACCAAGGCAGAAACAAGTTCCTTGGTCTCATATCATATAATCCAGGGTGGTCTGCTGTTGTCAACTTAAGGGCCTTGATCTGCAATTCGAAGCCACCCCTGTGGGCAGGGACAGCCAGGTCTTGTTCTGCCATGAGAACCCCAGAGCCCTTCAACAGCACCCTCCATGGCCTCACTCGCCCTCTTGTCCATGCCATCAGGGGCTGCAGGACTGCCCCAAGGGGACAGTATCAGGAGGAAAGCTGCCCTCTGTCAGGGACATGCTGATATGGCCAATGCTTTGAGGGGCCAAGGGGCTGGGGGAGAAACACCTCCCACCCACAGTTGGAAGGAGCCTTTTCCATCATCATAGCATGGGGCTGCAGCAAATGATCTGTTTCACAGCTTCTGGGGTGGCACAGGAACTTATTTAAAATAAGGTTTTCTGTCAGTTTCTTAAGATTTTTTTCTGCTTAGGAACTGCCCTGAGAAGACCTTGATCCTCTTACACTGAAACACAAATGAGGATCAGTTTTAGTAAAAAGATATTTTGGTGATCCCCATGTGAGAAATGTCAATTTGTGAAGTGCTTCAAAAGGAGTCTAACAGAGTCAGAAAGCCCCTTCTAAAAAGCTATATTTTCTTCATTTAGCCATTTTCTTTGTGCATGTCAGTGAAGGAGACATGTAATGGTAAGAAGTATTTAGTCATATTTTCAGGAAGTTAATTACAGAGCACTAGAGCACATAAGCAGAGCAGTAGCCCAGCCAGAGTTAGTGAGATGACTTGATGTTCATTAACCTAACTCTGGAAGTCAATTCTGCTTCACTGTATCACTACCATATCTCTGTACAAGGTATGGGATATAAATGATTAGTATATCTTTTTAGTTAACAATTTCGAGGAGATTCTGATAGGCAATGACAAATACTGAAAGTGAATCTCTTAAGAAAAACACGGTTCATGTGTTATAACAATGTAATATTAGCAGAAAGTTCTGATAACTGTTTTACAAAAAGGCACACAAAATGCATCACCCCTTATGCAATGAAATGTGAAAACCTGGAAAAAAGATTAATGGACAGTGAAAAAGAGATGCTAAAGGTTGGTAAGTTCTCCGTCTCCAAAGTGGTTTTGTTATTCCTGATCCCAAGTGCACCAATCCTTTCACTAAACCGCATCAATCCTTTCATTCAACCACACCACAGTAAGGAAAGTGATAACAGATACAAACTGATGCAAGAGTAAATGTTAATTGCAATAAAATTTGTGCTGATAAAAACTCTTCTTCAGCGAATGTCATGTCAGAACAGACAAGATAATTTTCATGAATGAGTAATTTAGGTAATTTAAATTTAGAGTAATTTAAATTGAATGGAGCTGGGAACTGAAATTTGCAAGATGTTTTGCTCTTTCACCTTTACATCTGGGTCTGCAGTTCCCCCAGGAACAGGACCAAGAGAGTAGACAAAAAATACTGTGCTCCCATCAACTAAGGTGTTGTCCAGCCAGACTGATGGAGAGAAGAATGGCAACTTCTTGATTTTCAGTACCTGCACAAAAAGTTGAGATGCTGTTTCTGTTCGCATATGTTACTTCTTGCTTGATTTGGATTCAGTATGATGAAAAGGAATTCATGCACAGAACATTTTGACTTGACTATTTATATCAGACACAAACTGAAAACTGTGTTTTTGGATAACATCTTGACCACTCTAAGGTACGTGCCAGAAAGCAGCAGAGCTCCTTGTGCATGCGATTTCTGCTGGAAGCAAAGGTGTCCCCTGATCAATGTGAAATTCATTCCAATAGGGGTAGGTAATAAATCTTGATACAATATGTAGCTGGAAATGCAGCAATGGGTGGGTTGTGACAGGAGTTGAATAATTAAAGTTGCATTCTGTAATTTTGGTAAAATTACAAACACAGGTATTTGAGTGATTATTCATTTCTACAGTGTTGTTGTCTATAAATATAGAATTACAAAGGTTCTTATACAAACACATCCAGTTCCAATACATACTAGTATGGTTTCGGGGACTTCATCAAGATGTATTTCAAAATGACAACTACGTTGTTCAGTATCAAGACAAATGTCTTGGGCCTTAATGGTATTACTTTCACAAATAAATCCCTGTTGCATCAACATCATCAGTTTGCCATTGGTTTCTGGGGTTTTTGGCCCATACTCTATGTTCTACCGGATAGAGTAGAGTTGCATCGTGATTTAATCCCAGAACAATGGTTGGATATATGGAATATACCAGTGTCACATATTGTCAAAACAAAAGTTGTGGCTTTACTGTTGGTAGGGTAATAAGTGCAATTAACTAGATGACACCAGGATTGGAATTCCCTTTCAAATTTAGTTGCATTATCCCGGATTACCTTTTGAATTTCAGTGGGTGAGGTGTTTTTATCACCTTCCTTTATAATTGCTGTTACAGTAGATTGCACCCATAACTGAGAAACACGTATGTTGCAGAATGTACTACAGTTACTATCGTGATTAGCATGGATAAAGGAAGCGAGGGTCTCCACCCTGTGGGTCAAGCTTGTTGACGTATGGACCAAATTTGGTTCACTTGTAACCAAGACGAGAACACAATCTGGGCTGGTCCTGACATTGCAACATGGCCCTGGGGGTCTGCACCACCACAGAGGGATCAGAATGTGCTGATGTGAGAAGATAACCTTTCACAGGAATTCCTATTGAATTTCAAATACTGTTTCTTTTTGCACGTATGAAGCTTAACACAAACAATAGTAGCAGCTCATATATATGTATCTCATGAGGTAATAGAGTTACTGTCTCCGGACATTTGCAAGATTGTCTTTCTACTTTGTAAGGGAAAATCAAGTCTTGGATTTAAAACCTGAGGAGTGTCAGGTAAGCCATGGATTTTTCGAAGATAGCACTCAACCACATTGTTATTCCCTGTAGGAGCAGTTATTTCCAGATGACATCCTGCCTGCCATTTACAGTGCCTTTGTTATCGTACAATATGAATAAGTAAATTTAAAATAATACTGCAGGAGTGGTGTCACTGATCATTGCTCTTTTCCCATGCAAGTATGTTTTCTTGCCATCTTTAATGAGGCAAATATATACAGTAAGTTTACATCTGTTTTCTAATTCCATGGCTTCAATACAAATGAACTGAATTAAGAAGTTGAACTCAACCAAAAGATTAACAACATAAATAACATTACCTCCCAGTAAGACAGTATGAGACAAGACTCCATTTTCTCTCGATGCTTTTTTTTTTATTACCAAAAACTAAAAAAATGTAAAACCCAACAGTATGATTACATGAATGTATGGCTTAAATATGCCAAGTAGTTATACATAATATTGACATTCCTATTTAATATTTTAGTGTGAGTGCTATCTTTAATCAAAACAGATTTTCTGCTATAGCTGTACTAAGGATTTTTTAATGAGAATTTACCAAAGCAACATGGTCTAGCATTCCTTAAAAACAAGCACTTCCTTATCAGCTTTGTTTGGGAACATTTTTAGTTTGTTACTCATATTTTTGCAATAATTTTCTATGGCATTTTGCCAAGTAGGTCAGTTTCATTACATGGCTAACCACAGACTTTTTTTCTTGATTGTGTATATTTAACTTATGTGGTCAGTGTTTAAATTTCATTTTTGATCTAAAATTGAGGGCTATCTGCTGAGTGACATAATGATTTTGCGATGATTTCAGAAATTCACATACCGCATTCTCTATGGTTTTGCAGATGACAGCATGTCCCTCAGCAGCCAAACTTTTTCTCTTTGTGAGAGAAAGTTAATAGAAAAGATGGAAAAAATTGTCTTTCTCTCCCAGACTTTCTCAGAAGGAATAGACTTCTCTGTCTCCTGTTCCTGGGAGATGTATGCAGGGATGCAGCTCGTGATGCTGACCAGAGCTTCTCTCTCTTCCAAAAAGTCAATATATGGAAATTTAGATACAGCTGGCTAACACATACTTTGTAGGTCCTTTTTGGTGGGTTTTTTTTTTTTTTCAGGGAAGAAAACAAAGAATTGTATCTTACAAAAAGCCCTGCTTCACAGAACCATTTAATCCAATGTTAGTTAAATAGCTCTCACCAGGCTTCTATCTTCTCATCCTCCCTTCCTCCATAGTCTCCTTCATCTGCAAACTCTTTCATGTAACTTATCTAGTTTTCATTACCACACTGCTCTGAGTTTATGCATACTGCACCAGTTTTCATGAACCACTAGTTAGTGTCTCATCTAGGCACACTGAATTGTTTTTGGAGTCCCATCATAGGCCAGAAATGCCTAAGAGTTATTAACTACTATTTCCAGAGAAGATGGTAAGTGTAATTTTGTTCGCAACCACCTGCCAACTTAGAATTGTCAAAATTGCAACCAGCTTTTGATTTTAAAAGGCCACATTTTAATGATAGCCTATTGCAATCTCTGTTTTCCTTTACAATTATTTAAATGCCAATTTTCCACCATTCATTTTTTACTTGGCACTCTCTCTTCCCAGTACCTGGCACAGAGAACTCTAGTCTCATCATATAACTTCATTCCATGTGGGCACTCCCAGCTTTATGTTTAATAGATTTATCTTTTCTTTTTGTTTGCTTTTAAATTGTTGCAAGGAAGAAGTGTTGTAGAAATGAGACAATATCCTAGAACAATTTTGCAATCCACGCAAGATCTGAAATAATAGCACAAATTCTTCAGGACCAAATTTCAATGGTATTAACAGCAAATCAGAAAATAAAGCAGTACTTCAAGAAACAGCTAAGCTGCAACAGAAGAGTTGCTCTTACGTTTAGCTATCCAAGTCTACAACTTCTACGACAAGAGAAAACAATCTAGCCTCATTCTATCAACTAAATCGGCTGCAACGAGATGCCCAGTCTTACTCATTTCAAACTCACTTATTAGATGATATCTAGTGGTTAACTGATAGTTCTTGGAGGTTTGATATTTTTATTAATATTCATCTGGGGTGCTTCAAATGCAACTACTCTTCTTTACTTTTCCCCAGTACTGCAAAGTTTTGGAGAGGGTCTAACTCCATCGTGTCTCTGTCGGTAAGAATGAAAAAAATTACTTCAAAAAACTCATTCACATGAAACTGACATATATAACCTATTCTTTATTGATACCATTAAGCATCTGGCATTTTGGATGCATGTGGCTTATTCAATGGTAGAAAATAATTATTGGTTGCCCCTCTAATTGCAGTCATAAAGTTGTTCCAAATTTCCAGCAGTTGATATGATCTTCCTTTTGTGTAGCTGATAGGAACAGACATTACAATAAACTCTAACCACACTGAAAAATGTATACAGAGAGCAGCAAATAAATGTAAGTTTGTTTATTATAAGAAATCTGTGTTCTGTAAAACCACCAAATGTATGATCAAACCCTGAATTTATACAAGTAAATTTAAAAAATCTCTTGGAGAATGCAAAATATGTCTGCAAAACTTATTTGACAAAATTATCTAGTAAGCAATGACCCCTACAACAGAAAAATGAGAGAAGTAGTAGAATCAAAGAAGCAATTTGAAATTCTGGCCATGGCAGAATTTGACAATAACTACTATTAGTTACAGGGGATCTGTTGAACAGAGGCAGCAGTTAAAGAGGTAGGACTGCTGTGCAGTGTCTAAGCCTTACCAGGGAGATGCAACTTATTTTTTGCACAGCTACTATAATTATTTCCTGCTTTCAGGCTTTCAACACAAGCAATTAATTCCAGTATAAGTTTCTGCTGGTCTGACTGGTAGTTGAAATTCATTTATTTCAGACATGAAGCCTGCAATCTGAGAGCACAGCACAGATTCACACATTTTTATCATGGGATTTGATTCTTTGCAGCGAAATATTTGTTTTCAGATAAGCCACATTGTTTTCCCTGTCTGTTTCCGAAGGCAACTGAGTTTTGATCCTACAGAAGTTGTGTTAAAATCGTAGCATCCTTCTCCTGACAAAATCTTAGGCTGGCCACGTGCACTGAAATTGGATTTATATACCTTTTCAGAGAGGAACGTCCTGCTTTATCATTACTACAAAGTCCATGGGAGTTTGAGAGTGTGATCTCCCACTGCAGAAAATAAGACTGCAGGATTAATGCCATACCTATTATTGACCTGCAAGTTGCAATTTGAACATGCAATAATAGGAAAATATATTTTCAGGTATTCCTCTTATAGATGTATTTTTTCTACATACCCTCAGATGAATGAGTGAAAGAGAGAGTGAGCAAGACGGTCATCAGTTAGAAAATGGAAACATTTTGTATGAGCCTATGCACATCCCTTCAGAATTTCAAAGTCTTTTATCCGGATCTATTAAAAAACTTGCACTAATTCTGAATGAATCTTACTGTTCTTCTTCATAAAGCTCTACTAGTGCAAGATTTGTAACTTTCCTAAAAATATTTTTCCAGTTCTTTTCTTTTCAGAGGCCACCTTAATATACAAGTTGTACAGCAATACATAAGGCTTTAAGCTTTCACCGGGATTTAATTAGGACTAGTGTCCAGACAGCCTAGTCATTTGCCTTACTGTTGTAGTCTCTGCAAGTACATAAAGAAGGACATGTCCACTCCCACAGCATGTAACTGTACAAGGGTCTAATCCATCTCTCTCTTCCCGGTTCTTTTTTTCCCCGGTAGTGCTGAAATGCAAGCCCTTCTTTCAGTCATCTGGTGCTGAGTCACCACTACCCCAAAACCAATAAATACATATTGTGGGGGGCAGGTGAAGGGAAGTTCCCCATTAGCTTTTTGAGGGTCTCACTGATGATGGGCCATAGGTTTCTTCCTGGCTCTGAACTTTATCGAAAAGCCTATGAGCGTCTCAGCTCACGAATCATCAGCAGCAATACTGCAATACCACTGCTGCTTCCTGGTGTCTGGGTGCAGACTCCTTCAGACGCTCTCCACCCACTCAGCCTACTGGTAGCCGGCATTTGGCCCTCCAAGTAGTAGTGGTTGCTTTTTTGAATAGATATTTCCATCTCTGGCAGGAGACTGAGACGGGTTCTTTTTTTGTCTTGTTTTTCATCAAGATGTGCGAGGAACAGAGTGTGATCCTGGAGCTGTCATTCAGACTTAAAATGTCTTGAACAGTAAAAAGCATGGAAGCAGGAGCTTCCTATTCATCATTCGTTATCCAGGCTGAATCCTTGCTGGCTGCCTCGGAGCCCTATGATATACAGAGATTCCTACGGAAATGGAAACCTCTGATGACATAGAAAAGTTCTCTGGCACTTGCACATGGGTGTGATAGGCACCTGGGCCTTCACTGGAGTGCTTTGAAAATGCTTTTAATATGACAATGCTGGCAAAGCCTCTTTGAAATGTCACTTTTTCACTTTTTCACTGGGACCTTTCAAGTGTTACTTGCAATATGTTTAACTCAAAGTACCACAGAACAGAAAACTTACAGACATCTGGAAGGCTGCAGTTCTCCTGCTCACACTTTCCACTGGCCTAACTTAGCCCAGAGAAATCTGCCTTGAGGGTTGATTTGCAAACAAAATAAATTTAAGGCTTTTCTCACTTCCTCACGAAACCCCAACCTTTCTTGTTTTTCTGTGGTCTGCTTGTGGACTTTTAACAGGGAAGCAGGTATGTTTGCTTTAGGAAATACTAACATCAACACTGCCGCATAGAAGTACTCTCTGATTAAGGTATTACGCCAGACAGTGTCCACAAAAGAAACTAACTCACAGAGATGTCATTAGTCTATGACACAACTCTGCTACAACCACCATAAACTGTGATACAATTTTTCCAGATCAGTATTTTCTGCAGACACATCTCATACAAAATCCTGTTTGTTTAAAAGGATAGGTTTCTGTTAAAAGGCCATTTTAGCTTGCCCTTTTAACAAGCCAAAATTGCCTTATAAGTTCAAGGCACAGAAGGGATTGGCAAGGGAAAATTTATAAAAGTTGCAGACAAAATGAGGCTTATTAGGTTCAACCAACTGATCAACGGCATAGCTCAGTTGTCGAACTACAATTCTCCCAAAGCATTTGGGAGCAATACAAGGTTACTGGGGTAGACCACCCGAAGTGGTTCCACACAAAATTCAGGGCAAGGGACACGAGGCTCAATCTAAAAATGAATTGCCTGCTACCAGGATGCTCTATGCATACATGGCTCCTGTTAGCTGCCCTCATATTTCAGCAAATTCTGCAATGAAGTATTGTTGTGACTATTTTTCATCTTCAGTCATTAAGCATTCAAGAAAGAGTGATCTTTGCAATACAGTTTCTGAAGAACATTTCTTAGAAAAACAGTTCGATGTGGTTGTCATTCAAGTGCCTTGTACTTTGACATGAGATGTCTAAAACATCATGACTTGAGAAACTCTTTGACATCTTTGTTAACTCAAATACATTGTATTCAGCTCAACATGCTTATGTTACTTAGAACTGAACACAACTCTTGTGATATATAAAAAAAAGAGACAGTATTTCCATTCTTCTTCAATACACAGCTCAGAAGGCATCAGATTAAAACACTAGAGCTATTAAGCTATTCTACTTGTCCTTAAATAATATAAAGAAAATGGATTTACTGCAAATAGTAAGAATTTCATGTGCAATCAAAGCTATCCTTACAGTTCTCTCAAAAAAAGTAATTATTTTAAATAAAATTGTGGATTTCAATAATTAAGGTTTTCAGAGCCAAATGCCCTAGAAAGTCTTTTAAAAAAACTTTCATGATACAACTAAAGATGCCAGAAAACTAGCCTTATGCTTGGTAATTATTTTATCATAGGGAAAGCTGTAGCTACAAGAAAAAGATCACATTCCTGGAAAAGAACAAAAGAACATTACATATATACATATTTTCTTTCTGGAAGCAGTGATGGCTGATAGCAATTTTTCAGAATTTTAGCAAGGACCTCCAGTGTCTAAAAGTTAGGGGGTTTTTGCCATGACTTCTAGATTATGTTGCTTTCATACTTTTCCTGCCTGTCAAAGAGTGAGTCTTACTAATTTGTAACCTTTTGTGTAGCTTATCACTTGACACTGAACACACAGGAGTGCCTGTTCCTAATTTCCTCTGCAATACCTGCCATTTGATTGCAGCTGTGAATGATTCCAGAAGAAGATGGGGTAAACCTACCCAACTCTAAATTAAAATAATCTGTTTATATAGGGGAAAAAACAGACCAAAACAAAACAAAATCCTGGATATTCATTTCTATCCTTATTTCTCTCCTAAGAGAGAAGCACTGCTAGAAGTTCATTTGCTACCCACTCCCTAGGTTTTAGAGTGTCACCATACAAGTTAGGTCCATGCTTCAGACAAGTCCAAAGGAAATCTCAAATTTAAGATTTACTTGTTCATTCACCCTGTCCTGCTTACCTTATTTAGGTTAAGCAGTACCACGCTCGTAACAGCAACTAGGAGGCATCTGAGCCACTCAATATGTCTAAAATTGGCCACCTGGGGAGTATTCATGTGACTAAATTAAGATTTTTTATACCCCTCTTGGCTGTCACTGAAGGTGACTTCAGGCCTTGGATCTTTCTAAAGCCTGATTCTCCATGTCCTAAGGTAAGTACTTTCCCTGCTAATAAGAGTGTTCGGTTCCCCTAGCAGTAAGACTCATTCAATATGTCCCAGGCACAGTAATTTCTTTCAGCTGACACTAAAGCCAGTCCAAGGTGTGCCTGTCCAGGGTAGGCATCCAAAATTACCAGAGATTAATCCATCCCCTTCTGCACCCAAAGGTGAAGAATACAGCTTGGCATTCAGAAATGAAGGTAGAAGCAAATTGCACAGGAAAAAAATCTCAATACGCATTTGAGGAGAAAATGCTGCCTAGGAAATAATGTGTATGTGGTGGCCAGATCAGACACCTGTACCATTTACAAATGCAGTACATTTCCCCCACTGGAAAAAAACAGTCCACAAAGTTGGAGATGTGGCAAAACGGTTCCCCAGCACATTAGGGAAACGTTGAGCCAGAAATGACACAGAAACCTCAGGTAGCAAAGACATTGTTGTCGAACATGAACACTTAGACAGACCTGTGCCTGCATCTAATCTGGCCCTGACAAAATATTTAGCAATATTCCCTGGATGCTTCTGTCTTGACAGCCTGCTAAATTCAAGCCAGGAATAGAAAAGGCATAGCTGAGCAAGGGAGTATCACTGAAGTACAAAAATCAGCATCAGCCAACAAAACAAACCTAGCGATAGCCTGTAGCCAGAGCTGCTAAGAGGAAAAGTATTTCCCTCTGTGGCAATTTCAAGGGGAAAGGCAGAAACCGGCCACAGGAGAAAACAATGAAGCAGGGAAGGACCTGGCCCAGCTGGAGAGCGTGGATTTGGCGTGCATCAGGGCCAGGGGGGTTGAAGAGTAGGAGGAAGCATTTCAGTGTTAATTCAGGATCTCCTGCATTTTGTTGTCTCCCATATACAAGCATGGCCTCCCTCGCTATTAAGGCACACTATTCTCTGCATCAAATATGCATACTATCACTGACCCCTGAGAAAACATAAAGCTCTCTTAATTGCACGAATGGAAGCCAGGCAAATAAATTCACAGGTGATACAGCCTTCTTGTAACACAAGCCTCATACTGCTAATTTACTCTAACTAATCCCTCCATTTTTAATGTAGGTATCTCTCATAACATTAGCTAAGGAAATATCCATACTGCATTGCTGAGGTATGAGTGGAGGAGAGAAAGGTGTGGACAAGTTTACCTTGGATTAACCTGTTCATTTACTAGTCACTGCGTGCCATGCTCTGACACCATCTGGAAAAGTTCTGGAGAGCTTGCTCACCGTTGCCACACTACTGTTGGAAATTGAACCAATTAATTTAAAACTAGCTCACATGTGTCTTTATGATTATAGTCATATCTCTTCCAACTTAGACTCTGTATTCTGCTAAAAATAATGCTACAGCTTCCATCTGGTTTTGCATGGAAACATCTGGCAAAGTACTGGTATTTCACAGAAACTACCCCCTTACCTTTATCTGTGTCCACTTAATCTATTGCATTTTTAATTCCATTTGCATTTCAAATAATTCTGATGTCAGTTTGACAGATGCAATAGTTCTGTCATTAACCAAAAATGTAAAATAACTTGTCCAAAAAGAGTAGATTCTATTATTATCATTTGCAGAGCTGTCAGTTTGGTTTGGTACACTTATCTCTGTTTCGTTCCCTAGTGTTGGCTGAAGTCAGTCAATTACTGAATACGTAATTAACCAAAATGATTGTGGGAGTGAACGTTTTCATGATATATATAAGGCATGAAATGTTACAACTCACTTTCCATCCTCTAATAGCTGGCACGTTATTTGTGCAACTCTGCACTTTTAGAAACTTAGAGAAAACCACAGGTTTTAAGAAAGAGAGAGAATGGTGCCCAGGGTCACCTGTGGAAGACAGGCAAGATATTTTTACTTAATACATTCACAATGGGCAAAAGCACTCCAAACCCAAGTTCTGACCCAAGGACAGGGCTTCTTTTTTTTTTTTTTTTTAATTAATTATTTTTATAGAGCTGTGGTCAGTGATCCAGTCCTCTGTATTATATGCAGAATGAGAAAATGATGTTCAGCAGGAGAAATTGCTTCAAAGGTTTGCTCCCCCAGAGCCCAGCATGTCTTCAGCATTGAGAAGAAATGGATTTGGGAATATAACAAGAAAAGTTCAGACCATAAATCCAGGGAAGCACAGAATAAGGTAGCTGTTCATGACATCGACTTCCAGCATCACATAACAGGTGCAAACATGGACATCCCATCACCTTGGATTTTGTCAAACTGACATGGAGAAGAAGCATCTCTGTTACAGCCCTGCTCAGACCTCACTTAAGGAGAGCCCTGCTGCTCACCACCGACCCCTCTGTGGGGTTCAAGGAGGCCGCACATCAGAAGTCCACTGTCTTTCAAGCAGATGGTGCAAACAGGCTGTCCCGTGCCTGAAATGTCCAGCCAACAAGACAGCCAGGTGTGTGACGGCCCCATTCAGAGGTATAATCTGATCTCTCAGAGGATATCCAGCCAGTGGAGCCAGGCAGGACTACTTTCCAAGTGTATGTAGCCCAAAGCTATTAGCAAATGTTCAAGCTGAAACTAGTTCTTCCTGTGCGTAGTGTAAATCAACAGGGGAAGGTCTAAAATGATCTGTAACACACAATTTATGCTTTCACAGTCTTTTATCTTTCTAGTTCCCTAAGGTAATGGAGTAATTGCAGATAATTATTTCAGAGATTATCATCTAATTCGTACTGTGAATCTACATGACAGATATTACTCATTTAGCCAACAAGCACAGCTATTTTTAATTCCTATCTAGTCTCCGTTCAGTCTTTCAAAATAAAATAACTCACTACTGATTCCACAACTCTTTGTGCTACTGGCAAGGTACCGAGGAAACTTATGTGGATAAAATGCTGTGTGTAGCAAAATTACAGATATACTTTAGTAAATTTAATCTCCAAATTAACATTAAAACTTAATTAATATATTCACTTTGAGGCTTTAGAGTTAGGAAAGCAAGGATGGAAGTGTATTTAATTTGTGCGTCCTGAAGGCAGAAACAATATAATATTTATCTATGTCTTTTCTATTTCTGACCCAGGTATTTAGATCATTTAAGACACTTTGTTCATAATCTGTCTTTTTACTTTTTCCTGCAAAACCCTTTATTTTGTGAGAGACATTTTCATCCAGAACTGCAATTATGTTACAATAGCCATTTTGACTCCAGTTCCCAGTTGATTGTGTGGTTTGCCATTCAGAAAACATTTGAACTGATGAATTTATTGAATTTATTTTACTGATTAATATAAATATAAGGAATAATTGAATCCGTTTTAACAGCTTTCTATTTGTCTGCTAGCTATTTTGGATGACTCAGAAATGTTTACTTAGAACTCTTAAAATGTGCTTAACTTTTCTTTTTCTGATTACAATTATTTCATCGCAAAATAATTTCTTCCTTTCATAGATATAAAAGCTACCCTCAAAATTCCCTTTGTATCTCAGCTATTGTGTACCTCAAATTTTTGTAAAAATTAAAATAGCTTTACACAGCAAAGACATGCAAATCTTACAGACCTATGAACAAAAACCTATGCATATTAATTATTTATTAGTTTAAAAATTTAAATTTATTATCTGTATTAGTAGTTCCCAGATATTTAAGCAATAAAAACAATGCAGTTAATCTATTTACTCTTCCATAGTTTTCAAACTGACTTATTACCAACAATGAATGTTCTTTCCTGGACTAAAGAGTCTGGGAGCAAAAGTGTCCTAAAAGCAAAATAATAAATAATGTATGGAGGAAGTGCAAGTAAGATTTGGTATTGAACATGAAAGCGCTTTTCCTTCAGAATTACACCCTTGTTAATACTTGAACTTAGCATATCCTTACAGCCTTACTCAGCTTTCAGCTAGCCAAAGTCTAGGTTTTGACATTCAGGTTTAGCTAGATTCACAGCTATATGTGGCAGAAATGAAACCACAATACTGCCACCATGGCAGTGAAATGAAGATATGGAAACCATTGCTCGTTCTTCATGTTTCTATCCATATACTCGCCTAACAGTAGAAACACATGCAAATGAATAAATTCAATTTTTTTATTTCTCTTATGCTTCCTGCTTTTATTTAAAAGTTACTTCACTGCAAGACAAGGCTTGGAGTCCTCCCAGAACTTTATGAACTGAAAAAACCATTCAAAGTAAAAAGAACATTTATAAAGCAAAAGTCTGACAGAAATGTCTGTTCTCCTTGTTTTCAATATGCCAGATAATTTGGACTGACAATCACTTTAAAACAAGTTATTTTTCATTGCCTAACCTGCTGATTCACATTTTCCCCAATCATTCAGTGAAGAGCATGTTATTTGGATATAGAGTGGTCTCTTTTATATCTGGTTATAGGACTTGATCTCAAACTCACTAAATCCAAGTAGAAAGGCTCCCAAAGGCATCAATAACTTTTGATTAGGCCCTACTTAGGTCAGTGACCCTTGTAAGTTCTCAAACACAAACACATGGAAATGCCTTGGGGAGAGAGGATTGCATTTCTGAACGCTCATTAAGATATTGCAGTTTGCATGGTGAGACAGTCAAACATTCATTGCAGAGAGAGCTGGGACACTCTCATTGCTTCTTATCTTTTTATTTTGCATTTTACTTTGAAAAATAATTGGGAAGGCAGCTCTGTATTCTCCATAACACAAGAATGACTTCAGGAAGACAGAAAAAACTCGATATGCATCTTTGTAGCATCAGTCATCTCTAATACCTTCATAAGGTATTAGAATGGATAAAAGTCACATTATTTTCAAGACATGTTATAGGCTTTGTGATTCTTTTTTGCATCCTGTTTTTTCTTACTTGAATTTTATCCTTTACTGATAGCTGAAAGAAATTATTGTTTTGATTTAAATGAGGGAGATCCCTGAAGCAACCAGGAGGCAGTTTACAATGTTAACTTCTTGCAGCATTTGATGTGTATTTGGGAGTATTAGGAACACCTATTACTATTTACACATTTTGTTAATCAAAAAGTTAAGCATTTAGTAAACAGGTACGTAAGAAGTGAACTGGAAAAGTCACCTCACTTTCTTCTTTCTTTATAGCACAAGTAGCACAATACTGGAGTGGACAGGACAAAGACTTTTGCCAGGCTTTACACACTGAGTAGAACAAAGTTCTTTGCTGTCACAGTTTATGGAACACCAAACAAAGCTTCAGTTTGGGTGGATTAAAAATTCAATAGGCTATGCTCAGATGTTGTGGTTCAATAAAATTAACAGTTTCCTGGCTTCCCACTCTGCTGAACTCATATTTCCAACACACACAAACATGTGTGAGCCCACCCTTTTTCCCAATCTCATCTATTTACCACAGTCAGCAAAATCCTACCCAAATAAGTGGCTTGTTGGCATCTCGCCAGTTCCTTGAGGGCTGTATCTGTCATCTGAAGCAAGGGGCTACAGCCTAAGAGGCTGCAAGTTTCAGCAGGCAAGGCTCCATCTTGAACTCTGCAAGCTAGATATTTGATTTACTGTAGCTATTCCAGCTCAGTATTGTAATGGCCTTACATTCTGCAGGAACACAATTCTTGTTTCTCTATTGATTTATTTTTCTCTTTTTCCATGGAATTTTTTTGTAGTCAATGTAAGCATGTACTGACTTTGGTATTAGAAGGGAGGGGGAGATCCTTTCCTTGAATTTTGGCTAATTCCACATCTGAAGGTCAGTGAGCAAGTGAACGGCACTGACAACTTCACATAAAAGCTATTTACTTCAAATCATGCTGTTTGTGACATCGATTTTGCAATCAGATGAAGTGGAGGTACTTGCCAAGGACTTTCCAGAGCCCACATCAGCTTTCTGGGAGTCAGGCAGCCAGTCCAAGGCATGCGCTCTGATCTCCCCTCCAGCTGTAGGGATGATGACATCTATCTGAGGAGGGGATATCAGTGCTGCAGGGAAAACACTGTCTTTCCTTTCTCTCCCTCCACCACTGAGGAAGCCTAGACAAGATGCCTGACTTCCACACACCTGACACTGGGCAAAGGAAGTCTACTGGCAGCACCTCTGATACCTCCTGGGGACCACCAACACGCATTATGTGCATGATAGCTGAATCTCTGTGCTGGCATGTTGAAGTTAACACAGACTGCTGGGTGCCACTGATCAAACATGCTGAGCCACTTACTTAAGCAAGAAGACACATCAGGAAAAGTCTAAGAAAGGAAGAGGTAAAGGCTTTGCAGGAGGGAAGAGCAGTGGAGAAAGTTCATGCAGGAGCTCAGGAGGAGGTTACTACATGGGTTGCTACCTCGTGGGCTCCCTGAGAAGTTCGCTCAACTCAAGCAATGGGTGCAGCACCCAACAAGTCTCACAGGAAGAAGGAAAAGCAAAGAGGATGATGCCCAGGAGGGAGCTGCAGGAATGCAAGCCAGAGACTGACATTCCAGGGTATTGACTTGGATGTTGCAACAGCTGAATAACAAGTGACCAGGTTTGAAGGTCAGATGGATTGGAAAGGGTGGGAATGAGAGCAGCCATCTCCCCAGCATTTTGTGGGACTGTTGTTGCTGCTGAGGCAGGAAGATAGAATCATAGAGTCATAGAATGGTTAGAGCTGGAAATGATCATCGAGTTCCAACCCCCCTGCCATGGGCAGGGACACCTCCCACTAGAGCAGGTTCCTCAAAGCCTCATCCAGCCTGGTCTTGAACACCTCCAGGGATGGGGCATCCACAACTTCCCTGGGCAACCTGTTCCAGTGTCTCATCACCCTCACAGTAAAGAATTTCTTCCTAATATCTAATCTAAATCCCCCCTTTTCCAATTTAAAACCATTGCCCCTCGTCCTATCGCTACATTCCCTGATAAAGGTTCCCTCCCCATCTCTCCTGGAGCCCTGTGTGTTCCTGGCATGGTATAATGCGCTAGGAGACATCTTAAGTGAAGGCTGAGCTTTATTAACACCAGCAAAATAGCAACACCAGGCCAAAGAAGTACATGAAGGCAATATGACTCAGCTATCCTTGGACCACAGGTCACCAAAAATATCCTGGATCTGAATCATACCATTGGGATAAACACCATTAATTAGAAAAGACATAACACCTGCTTTTAATGATACAGACTTTTAGACTAGTACTCGGGGGAGGAAGCTTCCCCTAAAATCTCCTGGTTTGTACTTGAAGATGATGTGGTTCTTGTCAGGATAAAAGTGCATCTGCTCTAGTGGCGCCATGGCGGCCGGCAGCTCTGGAGAGCTGTCCTTCTATGTCCCAATGGCAGATGTATGGCCTGTTGAGCTCTCACACCAACATCAACCTATCCAAGGCTTTTCCTACTTGTGCTAGCATGCTAGCAGGGAGGTTACGTGTGAACATACAGCTGGAGCAAGACGATAAGATATTTCTGCAACACATTGTCCTCAGTTTTGCTTTTATCCTAGGCTGGAACACATCCTGTGCTAGAAAAGTAAAAAATAATAAGTCTCAGCTCAATGTGGACATTAAAGTGATCTGGGACAAGGGTGCAGCTCTTCAGCATCATACATTGCACTTTGAGGAAGGAGCAGAAGCTGAGGAG
Organism: Calidris pugnax; assembly: GCF_001431845.1. Classification (NCBI taxonomy): domain Eukaryota; kingdom Metazoa; phylum Chordata; class Aves; order Charadriiformes; family Scolopacidae; genus Calidris; species Calidris pugnax. The sequence continues at coordinate 9,759,596 of NW_015090805.1, read as the reverse complement.
AAGGCACCGGTAATAGATTTATTGACATGTGTCTAAAAATTATTTGCAGCTGTCATTTACCAAATCTATAAAGAATTCTTTTAACAAAGCATCAGTTTAGATTAAGAACCATGGATCCCCCTCTCATTGTGCATGTATCACATAAGCCATAGCCTTAAAATGCCCAAGAGTGCAAACGTGCTCCACATATCTGCAGGAATTTGTTCCTTGCTTATAAAACTATAGGCTAACTCCATCAATGTCCACCAGATAACTAAGTAAAATGACTTTACTTGTTAGAGTGAATGTGTATTCAGTTTATAGCTGAACACGGTATGTCTTGAGGCCAGAATCTGATTTTAAATTTTTTCCTAATACACAATGTGGTCAGTACCAATAACTGCTTGCAAATTACTTTTCTGGGTAAATAATTAACTTTTTACTGCATTTATTTGATTTTGTCCACAGCTGGATGGGATATTGACACATTTTCTTTGTTATGTACAATCTTCTTTTTTAAGAGAGAAATAAAAGTTAAAGGAAAATCTTTCTTTTATTTTTAATTTTTATTATTCTGTCAGTTATATGTTTTGTTTTTGTAGCTTGAAACAGTTTTTCACAGTACGTCTTTGGCTTTCATTGTCTGATAAAATGTTCAAGTTATCATTCTTGTGGAAAAACACAATTCGATTAAGGTTTTATAACCACACAGGCATTTTTTTTCCTTTAAACAATGCAGAGGCAAGCATGTAAGGACATGTTGGGGATGCTCTGACAAGAAATATAAACAACTTCTTTTCCCATCAGTTACATAAAGGCTTCTTGCTGGTTTATATTTGTTTCCCACTTTATATTAACTTTGCTTATCAGTGCACAAGCTCTTAAATTAATTCATTCCTCAGCTCGTAATTTATTCATTGGAATTTGCAAGTAGCGGTAAATTGGCATGAAAAATTTAAAATAACATCCAGATATATTCTGTCTCTTCATATCAGTTCAACAACATTTGTAGATGCAGTATTTGGAAGAGATAAATTTTACCTAATATTTTGTTTTAATTAACTTACTGAATTTCTCTTATGCTTTATAAGATGTTGCTCTCTGGAAAGCATGCACAAAGAAGTAACAATGAAATTACATGAAAGTGTCTAAAAGAAAGAAATGTAGATTTAGTATTCATTAAACCAAACATTTCCTAAATTCATCTTTTTTTCCTACACTACTTATCATAAGTGTTCCTAGGCCAAGATTTTAACAATAAGAAACTTAAGGTTATTCTGAAATTTGATTTATGTGTCCAGGTAAGTAACTTTATTGAGTCTCAGTTTTTGTGTGCTTTATAATTTTTTAATTTAGTTCACTTTTTAGGTTATCTAGGCAGGAACTGAAAGACTTTAAACTTATACTGCCTGTTTTCTCCAGCTCTGTATATTATGTAGTCTAGAGAACATCCCTCAGTTCCCCATGCAGGGCAGTGTTCTCTGGCATTATTTCAAAATTTCCCCAACAAATCAAAACAATACAAAACAAGAATTCTGGTTATATTTTCAATGATTAACTGTATAAGTTACTATAAACAGCATACATTAGGCTGAGATTGCTTGACTTTTATTTATAAAGCAGTTGAGCACACACTCCCTCCTTTTACATAAAACAAAAAGAATGATTATTTGAAGGAAGGTCAGCAGTCTAAAAGATCAGAAGATATATTCTAGGAATAAGGATCTGGAACTTTTGGAAACATTCTCAGGCTTTCCCAGCAAACAGACATTTCATCGGAACAGAAAAGTCTGCAAACCATGTTGGTTTCCAAGAGTTTTAACTTTAACCCTCAAGTCTGGTGCTTAGTATGTTCACAGTTACGTTCCCTTTCTACCTACATCCATACACCAAGGCAATGCCTTCAAAACCTGTGCAACCTATATATAAACTGTGTGCTAAATATATGATAAAAACATTCCATTAGGAACAAGAGAGAGTTTTAAGGTGGCTGAAGGGTTTAGAAAATATTTTGTCTCTAAGCTCTTTTTATTGTCAATTGACAGAGAGCAATTTTTCAGAACTCTGTAAGATACACTGCTGGATCACCTCTCTGTTCAAAGAAGCTTCTCTTTCCACTGACTATGGATTCCCTCTCCCTCCTTAATACTGAAATGTTGAAAGGTTTCCTTTTCTTTCCAGTTTAGAATAGAAATAAACTGTAAAACTTTTAAATTCCTCACAACTGGAACTGTTGTTTCAGGACATTCCTGGGAGTTCAGATGTTTATAAGTATCTTAATCAGTGGTTCCAGATGTTTTTACCTTGGGCTAGAAACCTCAGGAATACACATTTTCCCATTCTTTCTTTCCATTCTCCTGATTATGTTCTCATTCTTCTGTTTGCATTCAGTAAAGAAAAAGGTAAAGATGTCTGATTTCAGGTAAGAGGTGGCTCTCTTTTTTTTTTTCCAATATCCAAATACCCAAAAAGATTGAGATATTTCCTTCATTTGCCTAAAGGGATTGTTCTAATTCTTAAGTGGTGGAGGTAGGGCTAGGATGTCTGTCTCCTATTCCACCACTTTGTATTTCAAAATTATGCACAACAGCATCCCAAAACTAAGGTTCATCAGAGCAGAACAGGTTCAAAGGAAGTGCCAAAATCCAGTGTAAAAACAACAGCATGATATACTTTAATCGCAACTCCCTAGTATCACAATGCCATTACCAGTCGAAGAGCCAGATTAATAGTAGAGATATGGGGGTATGGGGGAAGTCATTCTGAATTTTGTAAGGTTCACTTAGATATTTTTAAACATAAAATGTAGAGAGTTTTTGTGTTTCACACACTTCTATCTTTAACCTAACATGATAATTTTTTCCAAGCTGACTTGTTTCCAAAAGCACTTTAGGTAATCTGGGCAAGTGCAAAACAGCTCCACTCCCTTAGTAGCCAGAAATTCAAAGAGCAGATGAAAAGCCTTACATATGATGTCAGTTGAAGAACTCAAAAGATTTGAGAAACTCCCAGCTGCACGGTGACAATACAGCTGAGTTACTAATAGTGGCTCAGGGAACCCCAGCGAGTGTATGGCCTACTAATTTCAAGAGTTAAGTGAGAAGACTCTAAAGCATTAACAGTGCACAGTGCATGTGTTTGTGTACCTAATTTTATATCTGTCTATATATTCTATATATCTGTCTATATATGTCCATACATATGTGCACAAATATATACAAAAAATATACTGTGCATATACACAGACATATATCTGTAAAATATTTTAATCAAAGAAAGTTTTTCTAGTCCTAGTTGACACTACTGATAAAGAACAGTCTAATAAATATTATATTACAATATATATAGGGCCATGTTTTATAACTATTAGGCCAGCTCTGGTTAAAGGTTTCAGTCAGAAACAACAACTGGTTTTATTTTACACAGTTTTGCTTTTGATTTTAGGGAGCTCTTTGGGATAGGAATCGTGTCATCTTCTATGTTTTATTTCAGTATAAACATTTCTGAGCACGAGGCCAAATTTTAAACAAATGCAGAGCTTAAGTATTCTTTTGGACAGCATGGTTTTGTAGCTGATGTTAGTGCACACTCAGGCAACAGGACCAACAGTGATTTAAAGACGGAGCCCTTCTTGGATATTCCCTCTCACTATGTGACTAGTACTGTGGTTTAAAAAAGACCACAGCACGCTAAGTAACCAGGCGCATAGCTTTCTCTTCCTTCACCTGCAAATAAAACCTAACATTTTATTCCATGTGGGATAGGCAAAGAACCAGCATCAATTCCCATGGCCTACCCCACAAATAGTAACACATTAACTCCTGTACCTCATTGGCTTGTGACTGCCTGCCCACTGGCTAACATTACTGATTTCTTGAGTACTCTAAGGGCTATAATTTCAATCTAAATAATTGCTGATAGCGTGCAGGTTCTTTTTTTCTTTCGTCTTTTTTCCAGCCAAGGAGAATCACTCTCCACAACTTAATCTGTCAAGGACTCACACATCAGAAAAATACGCTGGAAACAATGTATAATATAATGCAGCCACGAGGGGTTCCAGATGTCTTTCTTCATCAGTTCAAAGTGTTTTAAGTGTGTTTTCTCAGATGCTGTGTACAGATAAATCAGTGTATTGAATGATGATGACAAATTGTCTATTGAGTGGTACCTTTTTTTTATGTGTAACAATAACACCCACTTGTAGGATATTCATGCAGCAAGCTGCACAAGGAACTTCCCATTCAACTGCATCATATGACACCAAAAAGTATGAAAAAATACTTCGGGGGTATTCATTTTCATAACGCACTCTATACTGAAATGTTTCAGCTTTTCTTAGTCTAATAGGAGCTCTTGAAGAAGGCTGAAATTTGCTAAAAGGGCATGGAAAGTAGGCAGATATGATCAGAGCTTACCACTTGTGTTGATGCATTTTTTTAATGACTTAAAGGTGTGGAAACCAATATAGATCTTTCACATGATCCACTTTGGAAATAAATCAAAAGACATTTTCTTACTTTCAATGTATAAATAGTTACATTTTTATATTTGACTTATGGACTATACGAAGCACTTAGACTGCTCAGGTTTCTAGTTGAGACTTAATTCCTAGTTTTAATCACCCAGATTTGAAAACATAATGCTTTAAACAAACATCTGGTGACAGTGACGGGAAAGAAATGAGGAGGAAATGAAAAAGCACATGAAACTTAGAGTTCACGTAAAACCTATTGAATCACATTTAAAAAAAAAAATAATCAATTTTGCTTTGTGCTGAAAGAAACCAAGAGATATTCTCTAGCTGTAAACAACTGTGATTCCAAAATAGCAAAGATGTCCTGAATTTGGTATGTGTTTTCACCAGAGGGTCATGTTTACAGAGCAATCTGCCATTTAAGCATTCTTACAGCCCTGTTGTGAAATTCTCACCACGCTTCATACATAAGTGTCACATTTACCTTGTTCACTTCAGCAGGAATGTATGACCTTCTTTCCAGTAATTTATAGACCACCATCATGAGCCCCCAGTACATGGAAAACATTGCATTCAGAGTCTTAGTTTTTGTTGATTAAAGCATTATTTATGGCAAATCATAGTCTGTCCCTTCAGAGGGTACATCAGAAGCTCTACATGTAGGACGCATTTATATTTTCTTTGGGAGTAGGTGAACTCCTTGCAGTGAATTTGTTCTTTGGCTAAATACATGTTGGGCTATCAAATTCTCCTTTTTGCTCTAGAATGCCACCAGTACACTGACAAACAACAGATGATTATGTTTAGGCAGAAAATTAGAAAATAAGGATCAACATGCGCTTTGAAGTATCCCAGGAGTCTTCATAGGATTGAAACCTGAAACTCTCCACATCTCAGTATTATGTTGCAGCAAACAAAAAGTACTGCTTTAGCGCACTGACAAATACCCAAGAGTGCTTAGAGACAAAAATGACTAATGGAGTACATTACTAACACAATATTAACCACAAAAAAGTCATGGTCAACATCAAAGCTCCTACAGCAACTTTAATTATTATCTCAATTTTTAGAAAAATCTAGAGGCCCCAAATCAGACTTTACAGTTTTGATAACTATTATATGGAGACAGTTCAGCCCAGCTGTAGCAACAAAGGATAGGAAAAAGCAGTAGATTACCCCTCTTTAATAAGAGGAGACCAAGACACATACATCTGTGGTCATGCTGGACTGTGTCACAAAACGAGGAGCTAAGCAGCAAAACAACTTCCTCCCTACTTTTGCGTGATAAGCAAATGCCATCTCACTGTCTCCACGCTTCTAGTGCATAGGAATTAGCCCTGCCTGTAGTCCAAAGTGACCAAACTTTTGAGACTGCTTTAATGTAGTACTGAGCCAAGAATAAGAAGAAGCCTCTGTCCCAGGTGGCACCCCATGAAACCCAAGCCCTCCAGGTTATACACTTTGTAAATATGTCAGTTTAAACATTCATTTTCTGCCTTCTTTACCTTTCACATTTAATCTATTTTATTATACAAGTGTAGGGGAGAGAAGCGATAAATTTCCTTTTTTTTTTGTACAATGGTGATGTTGAACACTGACTTTGCTTGTTATATTTGTTCTTGATTTATCAGTCTGGTTACTTCTTTATATAGACTGTCACTGCAATTAGTTTTTCTAATAATTAAAAGAATGACGAACAAATTTTAAAGGTGATTTAATTCTCTAAGATTGTTCTCCTTTGAGACAAGATTCTGACAAATTAACATACTGCATTCTCAACTGCATAAGCTGCCATCATTTCAAAAACATTATGCATTAGTAGGAATAAGGATAGTCTTTATTAGTGTTGTGTGTTTCTTTTAATTACAGAATTAGACAGTGTTTTCTCAGCTATCAACCCCTAGGACTTCTATTTGAAACAAGCTATTTCCATAAGTGTTAAAATAGAACAGTATTTTTTCTGCATTATGATAGCAATGATAGACTTTCTGCATTGTTGAAATGAGCCAGTTCAATAGATGACAACGGCCTCAGCCATCTACCATCTCCCAAAGAATGAAGCTAATTGAGCTCATGAGTATGTAGTCGATGGTTACTCATACTGTATATTTTTATGGTTAAATACAAACGCGAAAGTAAAGAACAGAAATCAATCATTTTAGGTTAATCTCAAAAAAATGATGAGAGAAGAATATTTCTTGTAATTCCAACAATAGGACAAAGTATAAAAATTTTGATTTAGCTTCAGCCTCTTAGTGTAAGCAGCATGTAACACATTAAGATACCTTTCTTTTCTCCTCAAATTCAAAAACATCAATCGTGCCTTATAAAATTACATAATCTGGTTGTACAATCCCTTTTTTCTGTTTTATTTTTAAAATAACTATTCAATATTGTAGATAAATTAGTGTCAGTTTATGGCTTGGTATTCACAAAGGACATACTCAGAAAAGCCATTTTTCTGTATTGCATATTTCTTCTGCATTAACTATCAAACTTTTACTGCTGGTTGGGTTTATCTAAAGCTATTTTTAAAATATTTTTCCTCCTACTTATGAAAAAATGATGCTATTGTTGGCCAGAACGTTTGCTGGTAAGATACATGCTCACATCATCATAAAACATATGACTAGTAGATTATGTGCTAGTGAAAGAAGATACGGTGTTTAAGTATAAAATTTAACTGTTGAGTGTTGCAAGAAATAATCAGACCATAATAATAATTTAAATTAAAGGAGTTAGAATCACTGATTAGGCTTTTACAGTTACATTGACACGAGTATCACACTTCCCCTTTTAATACTTTGTTTAACCCACAGCTTTGTCATTGGGAAATTACAGAAAAAATTATCATAAAGAAATGTTTATTTATAAGATGATGACTGCATTTCTATTGGTAATCATTGTCATTTCACTGAAAAAGTGTATTCCTAAACTGGAACACCAGTGTCCTCACTGGCAACTAAAACAATCACCAGAGAAAGCAGAATACCAACCAAAAAAGAAAAAGAAAAAAAAAAGGCTTTTTTCTCTTCTAAGACTCACAGAAGGGACACTTGACAAAACTGAAAAAATAAGTTTTTTTAAAGTTGCATTAAAAGTATTTGAAATCTCCCTGTTAAATATATCGATATATCTTAAGATATATGCAAACAGTTAAATCAATTTGTCCTCTGAAGGACAGGAGGCTGCGAAGATCCCAGCGCACCCCTTGACCACAGGTGAGACCTCTTGCAGCCTTCTGGATTTTCTTCCCTGACAGGATTTTGAAGCTCTGTGCCCTGGCAGCTCACAGATAGAGGTGACATTGGCTGCAGAGGCAGAGCCCTGCCACTGGCTGCTTGCAGCAGAGAGAGGGAAAGGCTCTGGGGTGTGCCCACCACTGGCACCACCATCCTACCGAGCTGATCCCTATGTGGCCATGCTCCCTTCTCTACCCGACCACAATTAGCCACAGATCAGGAAGTCTGGTTTTGCACACTAGCAGGTACAGATTGCACATTAACACTAGTCTGTGTCTCACTTCACACTACTACTTTTTTAACCCCGTTTCCCAGGAACAGTACACAAACTCACACACACACTGTGGGTACACGGTTAACCACTTTCAGAAGTACTGTATAAGAAACACAGTTTGTTATGCTGACAAGTACAATTTGTCATTTGTTCAAGTCTGTCCATGTAAAGTTGCCAGAAGTTTAACAAAACGTTATGTATTCATTTGAACTCTGTGTTCCTCCAGCCTTTGTTGGACAAAAAACATGGCCAATATTACGTGTTCCAGCTGCAGGGATTTTTATTCTCAAGATATGTGGGAAGATAACTAAAGGGTTAGCAATACACAGCACAGAGAACTGACAAAGAGGATCGCAGATTCTCCATGTTTAATAAAACAAGACAGCATGAATAATTTATGGCAGCTCTGAAATTTAAGCAGAACACATTGAAAGGTAAGGCTGTCTAAAAGTACCAGTGACTTCCCACACACTCTCCCCTCCTCGGCAAAGACAAAGCTATTTCCAACAGGAGCAGGCCTTTCTGTGCATCCTGGTTCCCTTCAGAGCTTCCACTTCCTGGACCTCAGATAACAAGAGCCCGTCCTTCACATTAGCCCATAATATTAAACATCAGTTCATAAGCCCATCAGTACAAAAAAATCTGTTTAAACAGCTGTTTAAGTCTCATTTATTAAAAAAGGAAAGAAGTTTGGGAATGTACATAAGTGCTTTCTGAAGTAAAGGCTGTAGATTTTAACCTCAGAAAACTGGAGAGTTTTCTTTCTTCCATTAAAGGTAAAGGAATGACGAGAAAAAGGAATTCAAGGTACTATAAATCAAATAAGCTGATCCAAAGTGGTTTTAGCATCCCCTCTCCCCTCTTCTCCTACCCCCTAGTTTTGAAGTCTGGCATTAAAGCCTCAAGAATGGGACAAGAGCTCTCTGAAAGGTTTGGTTTATCTGGCAAGTATTGCAATTAATGTGATGTACGAGGTGCCATTGGACCATACAGGTGTCTGCGGCAGCATATTTAAGACCTGTGAAGTTCCAGTAGCTATTTAGGGTTTTTTCATTTTTATATTACGCATTTTGCTTCTACGCAATAACATCTGTACAATATTTTTATTGCTTCTCCTGTTTATTGCATTGATACATCATTACCTTTAGTACATTTACTTCTCGGAGAGTTGTGGGAGTTTGTGGTCAGTGCAGTTACTCCTCCCTGCCTAAAACACTCTCTTCAGCTGCTATAAATCCTGAAGTTGGCAATGTGGCTAGCAAGTAATCTCTTCTCTAATGAGAAAGATGACAAATGGAAGGAGAGAGAGTCACAAAAACAACAGGGAGATGCATCTTCTAAATGTGCACTAAAAAAAGCTGGGATACCTCCAGGTGATTTTTGTACTTCCTAAGCTAATGGATAACCAACTGACTGGAAAGAACTGGGCATAATGAGCGGAACAAACTACTGCAGCCCCTTTTCCAAATCTCCGCCTGCCCTTTGGCTGCCAGCCCTAGCACTGCCTTCTTCAGTTCATAAAGACCTGGGAGCTGCACTCTCCCTGCCGTGCCTGTCCCCCTGCTCTTTGCAGGAATGGCACATCAGCAAGGAGATGTTCAAAAGCCAGGATGGAGATTCCCTCTTTCTGGTGACTCGTTTACCATGCTCATTGAATAAGCACTTCACCAGTCACCTCCATGGAAAATTCTAGCATGTGGGCAAAGTTATAAGTGTTTCAAGGACAGTTAAGTATCACCTAGACACTCTTTGGCCTTTGTATTAACAATGATGGCAACTGCCAGTTGTGAATTTAACTGTCCACAGTCAAAAATTAGTCACCTTTTTTATACCTTACTTTCGTCTCCCCAGTGAGCCTTGCTATGATGTAGTACACTGAGGAAATCATGGGCAGGTGGGATGAAGTGTCTATACTTGTCCATGCTTGTCCATGCCTTGTGGAAAGCAGAGGGATTCTCCCTGCAGGAGACACAGAAAAGGCCACTTGGCGCTGGGGGATCAAATGTTTTCGGTCACCCCTATGGATGCAGGGCAAGTGAGATTTCAAAGATGCAGATTCAGATATTCAAGCCTTTCAAGATGACTTGGTGATAGCCCATCTCTATGATAATTCCTGCTGTCTAAGCTTTGGAGGTTCATCTAAATGCAAAACAGCCGAGAACAAGGAGTCTTTGTAACAGGAGCAAAAAGACAGCCTAACTTCTCTGCAGCCAAGCCATGAGAGGCAGAACAAGAACAAGTCCTCTCGGACAACTGTTTAAATTTCACACCAAAGACACCTGGTAGCAGTATCACAGGTCATATTCAGCATTACAAGGATGGCAAAACAGAAAGAAAAACAGTTCTGAAGACCCTAAGAAAATCCTACTTGCACACGGCATATCAGTGGAGCTCCTAAGACAGGAAAAGATTTTAATGAACTTTGAACATCTGACTCCTTCCAGCATTATGGAAACAAAGTTGTCATTCATTCTCAAGTCCCTATCACAGCCAAGTATATCCAGCACTGGAAAAAATCTGTAGAAAGGTACAAAATTAAAACAATTACATTTCCAAGTCTCATAGTTATCACAATATTTTCTCAAATATTTCCCTCTGATAAGCCAAAGAGATTCAGTTCAAACAGGCAGAGAAGCCAACGCTATTAGTTCAAACCACAGTAGAGGCAATTTTAACGTTAAAAGTAGTTCCCACTCTTTAAAATTGTTTTTTTGCAGTGAACTCTAACACTTTCTCTATAGAAATTATAGAAATTATAGAAATAGAAATTATATCCCATATAATGGTTTGAACACTGCCTCCCATATAATGGTTTGAACACTGAACACTGCAGCTGTGTGTTGCCTAAGACTTCTGACCCGTGCCTGGTCACACAATTTTCAGTAAGTTTTACTTCTCAGAATTACTGGTGAAACATTTACTGACTCAGATAATTCTGCGTTTTATCAAAACACAAGACTTAAAGAATGAAACACCTACAAGCCAGGACCCCAGAAGAGTCCTCCAAGTGGCAGAAGTATCTACAATAAATGGATATTCCTTCAAGCAAGAGCAATTAACTGTCTTTCCACTGGGCCAGAGGTTTGTATCTGCCTGTGTCTGTGAGCCAGAAGACTCACTTCATAGGCTTTAAAGAACCGAGGATAAATTGCTGTGAATGCGATCCTCTGGAGGAAACCCTATTAGTTTCATCACTGGACTGAGCAATGAGACTTGGCTATGCTGGCTACGCAGCAGAGACCCGGGGCCATTTGTCACTGTCACCTTCAGCTGTGCCTGCTGATTCATTGTCTTCCACAGCCAGGAATCCCGATTGCCTAACGCGGGTGCCTCACACACCCGTACGGCTTTGCACGGGTGTACTAGTCACGCAGATCTGCTATGACATCCAGGTTTCAACTGCTCACAAGCCACGCAGAAGTCACAGGCTGCCCCCAGTTTAAAAAAACCATACCTGTAAAAATGCTAACAGCATTTAAACACTTGCATGGACTGTGACTCTCTCAGGAACTGAGTTTAAAAAATAACCGTGGGTAGTGTGCAGAGAGCAGAATAAGACATATTAGACATAATATTGCATTGTATGCTACCTTTCCACCTAGATGTGGAAGATCTCTGGGCATACAGTCTAAACCTGTTACAACTTTATAAAAAAAAAAAAAAAAAAAGTAGAAACAATACAAAACAATGCATATTTTTCCAATGGTACATTTTTTTTCTGACTGCTTTCATGTGGTATGTTTAAAATATGCCCTGGCCAGAGTAGTATTTAATAAATGAGAAAAAAAAAGACCTTCTGAACTTCTGATAGTTACAAATTTAAAAAAAAAAAAAAAAAAAAAGTAGAAACAATACAAAACAATGCATATTTTTCCAATGGTACATTTTTTTTCTGACTGCTTTCATGTGGTATGTTTAAAATATGCCCTGGCCAGAGTAGTATTTAATAAATGAGAAAAAAAAAGACCTTCTGAACTTCTGATAGCTTATATCAGATCTCAGGAAGAAATTTTTTACTATGAGGGTGGTGAGACACTGGAACAGGTTGCCCAGAGAAGTTGTGGATGCCCCATCCCTGGAAGTGTTCAAGGCCAGGCTGGATGTGGCCTTGAGCAGCCTGCTCTAGTGGGAGGTGTCCCTGCCCATGGCAGGGGGGTTGGAACTGGATGATCTTTGAGGTCCCTTCCAACCCTGACCATTCTATGATTCTATGATTCTATATTCCTTTCTCAGTGCTATAATTCTCTCCTGGAGACCTGCTTCCTGTTTCCTACTTCCTGGTACAGTCTGGTTTGGTCATATACTGCTCAGAATGACAGAAAGAACACTTAGAAATATGAAAAAATGACAAATTATAAGCTGTTATAATGAACCCAAGTGCAACACGATAATACAAAACCTAAGAGGTTACTGGATGTAAAATTTGACATTGATAAAGTATGAAAATTGCAAAAGATATAATACTAAAATTATTTTGTTACAGAACATTAAATGCTCTCTAACTCATGACGGGACACAGAAAATGTGTTCATTAGCTGCTACTAAGTTGGACAAAACAGGAGGATTTAAGACTGCTTTACAAGTGGTGATGCCCAGAAAAGCCAGGTTGGTTCCTGTTGCTGCTGCAGTTTCTTACATACCCATTCCTGACAGACAGTTCATCCCAATATCCACACTCATATTGTTTTATCATTCATTCCATTTTTGTCATGTCCATTGCTCAAGAAACATGACATACATTACTTCCTGCCTGGACAAATAATAACACAACAGTCTTGTCCATATATATTTAGCAATGACAGTAGTGGCTATCTCAGAGGTGACAATGGCAGCAAGGAAAAAAGGGAACATACATACATAAAGTGTGATATATAGGGCATGGAAAACATCTAGCAGGAGAAGATAATGGGGCCTCGCACAAGGGAAGGACAAACTCTAAGGTGGAAGAAACAGAGGGGATAAAGAGGTAGGATGGGATAGTAAAAGGGGAAAGAAGAACACTCAAAGACTTCAAATGAGAGAGTGAAAATGGAGAAAAGGGAAGGAAATAAGCTTTGTTTGGACCCTCTGGCATGTGGCTGCAATCTGCAGACTGCGCACACAGTTACGAGAAACCTGACTGAGGAGCTGTCAACCCCTATAGCCCATCCACTTCAGCACCAGCAGCAGCAAGAACCAGTCATCCTTCTAATTTTTTACCGTTGTACATGAATTTCTATACACTAGGTAAGCAATTAATAAATGATGTTACAGCCATCTACAGTATATGGTTTTTCCTTGCCAGAGGTCTGGAGACATCACTTGGTGCAACTTCAGTGCAAACAACACTAAAAAGATCACAGGAATTTGGATGGTATTAACACCAACCATGAACTGAACAAATAGTAGAGAATGATAACTTATTATTCTAAACATTAGGGTTAATTTACTATGCTTCTCTGAACTGTTAATAGCTGAAGAAAGCTAAACAAGAATGACCAGGTGCTGTGCAATACGCTATTAACTACCTCAGCCCATTCCAGTCACCCAGAATTTTTTATGCTTCCTTAAGGTGCCAAATCTTTTTCATCAATACATACAAAGGCAGGTTGAATTTCCAGAATACACCTGCAGAATTCTAAAAACCCACAACAAGTCTGTCATAAAAATATGTCTATCTTTGCAAACAGGTTGTCAAACTAAAAAAAAGAAGGGCACTCCACTCTATTTCAAATATATTTAAACAATAGTCAGGAAAATTAGTACATAGAATGACATCTTGCTTTGCAGGTTTGCCTTCCCTATACTTTTGTGTCCTAACTGATTTCTTTCAATCCAAACTGATTGTTTTCTGTGAAGGAATAAATCAGTTACTGCCAGTGATCACAGTTTGACATACAGAAAAATGAAGCTTTTCACCTCTAGGATTTAATATTAATGATGAATGTAATATATTTGATTCTCTTTGTGGTTTTGAAGGCATACAGCTTCCCTGGAATAACAGGCAAAGCAAGAAGAAATATGTGCCATTGCATAACTGTTTCATACACCAAGCATACATCACTAAAAATAAATGTAGGATTCAGCAGAGAAATATAGACATTTAAAGTGACAGTTCAGGTTTTTTCTGTAACAAATACTCATATTACGGTATTTTTGAGTGAGGTAAGTAAATACCTATATTTAAAAAATAAACCATAGAAAGATGTAGAATTAACCTGGAACAGGAGAGGCCATAACTGTATATAGCTCTTTCCTAACTTCGGTTGAACTATATCCATGTAATTGTTGCCAGAAGTCACAAAATCACTTGCTGTGATTGATGTGACAAGCTAACTGGGAAAGTAGTTCTCAAAATGTCTTAAGTTCTTAAAAAGTATTTAAAATTAATACATTCCAGTGGAGAGAAAGAAAAGACGTTATAATTGAGACAGCTCAATATTCTTGAGGCTTTTTGTCAGCAAAGCATTTTGTACTTCAACTGATTAGAAAAGCCAGAGAGCTGGTAGGTCTTGCATGCGTTGCAGGTCAGTGGCTATAGTTATTTCAGAGATTTCTCAGGGGGCTGTTGTACACAACGTGAAATTCCAGCTTTTCTGGAATTTGCTGCTTGTTCAGGATGCTCAGCCATCCCGTTGACTTGAACTCACTCTTGCTTGGCCCTCTCTGCAGGTCTCCCTCAGGAGGGGTCCATCACACCTAATGTTAGCACTCCAGATGTTAGGCAGTCATCCAGGTTCCTTTGCAGGAGGAGAAAGGGAGCAGCATCTCCAGAGGGTGACTCATCTCCTAGAGCAGATATTTATCTTCTGATGGGGTGAGCTGTCATTTGTACACATTTCTCTCTCAGTCTGGTCATTTAGCAGCAGAGTAGCTGTGGCTGTGCAGGCTTAAGGACTTAGACACAGCAAAGCTTGCTGTTAGAGGTAATACCTCCTACTAGACCACCCTGTCAAAACATAAAAGGAAGTGAGATTAATCTCCTTGATGTATCTGACAGCAAAAGAGAAGGAATCACATCATTTTAACAGGTGTTATAAATTACATACATACATACACGCACACCAGTTTCAAGACACACAACCACGTAGCATTCTTACTCTCAGTGGGACTGTGTTTGGATGTCAAGGTTTAGGGATTTTCTGTTGTCTTTGCAGATTTGCCATCATTTAAATCACAGACAGTGCCTGGAATCTTTACACTTGTCTGTAACTGACCCCAATTTTACCAATGCTTCATGGAAATTCAGCGAGACAGCTACTCTATGTGACTTTATTAACCTCACAATAATGCTTTAATACCCATTTGTATCGTTTATTGCATCCTTCTCTCCCAAGAGACAGCACTGTATGTGCACATGGGAATGGACTCATAACGTACATGTTTTAATGTAAACCTTCTGTATTTTACTTAGTGGGGAAAGCAAAGTAGCAAACGATTTCTGAAATCAAAGCAAAAGTTTATTACCTCTATAATGATAATGGGAAAAAATCAAAACCTGTTTTTGTATGAATTTTCATACCGTTGCTTTTAACACAATTTTGTTGAACTAGCATTCCCACTCTATGGAAATATTTCAGATATCCATGAGTCCCTTGGAAGAAAAGATCAATATCTTTACTGTGACTTAGTACATTTTGGATTGTGTACATAGTAATAGAAGGTCAGGACTGATGGTTTCACACCCAAGAATTTGAAAGATTTGAAAAAATCAAATTAAGGATCTGAAAGAATGGAAAATGGCAGACAGTAAAAATACATGTAACAGGCACTCGGTCATTGTCCTCCAGGTTGGTATGGCCTGTCCTAAGAAAAATGATTGTGACATCGCTTGCATAAACATCCATGTAAGCCTGTTGTGACTGAAGAATCCAAGAGCACAGCTAACCTACAGCCCAGTGTAAGGGTTAAAAAGCAACGTTTTAAAACTAGGAAAACACTCACCCCTCAGAATCAGTGACTTACCCACTTCAACATCCTACACGAGAGATTATTTTCAAAACACTGCAAAAAAACCTAGGGTAGTATGCAATAATGATGAAACCCATTCTCTTTGTCCTTCACTTTCCTATACCTAAACTGGGCAAAAATATTTGCCAATGCTGACATAGAAATTACATGCAAAATTTTAGCTGGCTAGAGACACAATTTTCTTGCAGATAAACATTATTAGTAAGTTTACTGAGTCTGAATCTGTTTCAAAGCTCCAGTTTGGGACAGGGAGGAGTACATGGAAGAAAAATTGATGAAAGCAAATATTGTTTCACTACATTTTTAGTCAAAAAAAAGCACACATTTTTCATTAAATGTTTCCAGAATATTCTCTGCTGGTTTAATCTGATGTTTAAGAAGATTGGAGTGGCCCCACTCTGACTGTTTGTGTGTACAGAGGCTGCCAGTGGAAAGGGCCATTTGTCAAAACACATAAATTGATTTTACAGGGTGAAACATCTGTAGCACTTACTAGTTTAACAAATGGGTTTTTACACTAAAAAAAAAAAAAAAAAAAAGGAGGGCCTTTATTTATATGGTCTTCTACTTGGGAAAAAAGTATATGAAAGCAATAACTCATTTGATAGAGTCATATAAGACCCCAGTACTTTGTGGGTGGTTCAAGACAAAGACCATAAATATACCTGAATTATGACAGCATGTGGTTTGACTAAACACTTTATAAGTATTTATGTATGCAATGCCTAATTAGTGAATTTCTTTGTCTTTATTATGCTGATATACAATACTGATGTGTAATATCTTACAGAAATCTGTTTTGAGTATTTTTTTGCATCTTTACGAAAAGACTAGCATGATCATGACTGCTGGAAAAGGTTACTTACTGATTGACTCCATGAGTAAGACCCATTTCACATGTGATGTTAACATGTGAGTTCTTAATTTCATTGAAGAAAACCCCTTTGGATTTCTACATTTCTCTTCTAGATGCCTAATCCAAGGTAACCTTTTTAAAAGAAAATAGAACCTTTTGTTCTTCTTCCAGCTCTCATACTTTAAAAAGTTGACCACCTGCTGGTACATTTGCTTTGATTTAGTAGCTTAAATTTACTCCACCTGCTTATCTTTCTTTTTTACAAAGAAATAAAGCCCCAAAATCTGTGCAAGTTGTCTAGAAACCACATGGGAAAGATATTTCTAAAACTCTTCTTCACCCTCTTACAATTTCCTTGGTTCACATAAAGGAAATGATATTATTGACATTAGAAACATTGTGGTGAGGCCACTGTGGTCACCAGAAGCAAAAAACTTCTGTGATGTAAATGACATTACAAAAAAGAGAAGTAAAAAACATTAATGGCACTGCATATATAAATGCAAATGTTACTATTTTCCAAATGATTGTGATATCACAAACTAAACAAGAAATTTCAGTTCTATATATGTTTTTCCTTCTCCGGGTGGTAGCAAAATAACATTTCCTCGAGCACTAAGGTAAGTTGGTTGAGTCTAGGGTAAAGTACGCTTTCATTCTATTGGAGTGTTGCCTGATAAATAGCTGCATAAGAAAGAGGCCTTAAGGGGTATGAAAGAAGGCCAATGTCCTCAAATGGGTAAATTAAGACTACAACATTAAGTACTCAGCTATGTACCAGAGTACACGTGTCAGCACAGTGTGAGTTTGTGCTTTTAGAACTGCTCTTAATCTTATGTTATTGATTTTATTATATGGTTCTGCCGAGACTCTTCTTTCAAGAAGCAGACTTATTATACTCCTTCCTTCATCCTACTGATTGCTGTATAACCTCTGTCCTGATGTCTCTGGGCTTGTCTTTTTCCTTACTGATATGTCCAAAGAATTTCTAAGGTTTACTGGACAAGAACTTTGTAAGTTCAAAGAATTTTTAGTTCTAACATCACACTACAATAAAAATCTTAATCACTTTTATCTGATTAAAATATGCTAAAAAAAAAGAAATGAAATATTAATAAAGTCATTTGTGGATATAACAATTAATAGGTAAAGCGTACAGTTATGCTAAATGAATGAAAAGAACAAACAAATAAAGTTACAGAATAATTTTCCTTTAATTCTATCTAGCAATTATTTCAAACCTCCCTTTTTTCTAGAAAACATTCACTATTACATATGTTTTATTTTATAGCTGAATCCTTTTTTACAACTTTTGATATTATTTCAAATTTCATTCTGTTTCCCTTCCAGTAAAAAGTTAGCACATTTTTTAAAGAAGCCCAATTATTAATAGAAATATGTTTCTATGTTTTTTTCTGTGAAATAGCCATCTTTCCTTCCCATCATGATTTCATTTTTCTTTCCTTTTCTCAAAACCCTTGCAGGCATGCTTATGATCCATTTTACGTCTAAGGCATTTTTCCCCTGTTCTCTTAGTAAGCTAAGATGACATTATGTCATGAGCTATGGAGAAATTATATGTGAATTGAACTGGAACCCCTAATGAGAGTTTTTACTCAGTGTCAGTGGGCTTCTGTGTCTGTCACATGCATTTATACCTATCTGGGAGAGGGTTTTTCTTCTCTGAACTTCTAAATTAATAGCTATATTAAAGACACCACTCAGCAATGCAGCCGCTAGACTGAATGAAAACCCCAGTCCCTCTCATTTCTAAAGAGTAACAAGTCCATTAAGGTCACAAATGCCAATTAGCACGAAAGTTGCCTGATGATGTATGAAAGACTGAAAACAGATAAGTATTAGAGAGACGTACCTTTGTAAGTACACACACACAAAGCTACAGGAATACACACAACTGATTTATAATTTGATTTTTAAATTCCAACACCATTAGAACAGCTTGAAAAAAAAAGCTCTGATGACAAAAATATGGTGGAATCAATGAAAAAATTGCTGAAGTAGAAGCAAAGCCAGGTACTGTTAGAGCACTGGGGATTACATCTCCATTATCTTGTGAGATTCAAGGCTTCATTGTACAGTCTTAACATATGCAAGCAAAACCTTAGACTAGTGAAAAGGCTCACACCTCCAGTACTAAAGTTCGGCTAGATGCCACAGATCTATTAATAGAGCTCTTAAAACCGAGGGAGGGTCTCTGTACTGTCTAAGGCACTGCTCTCAGAGTTGACAAGGTCAGCTAAAATTCCCGTGTGAATTCAGCGACTGCAATTGCAAGCGCCAAATTCCTCTGGACACATCTAAGGTATCCTGGCATGAGAAAGTGATAAAAGAGCTACAAAACCCATCTTATCTCCTTCAAACCTGAAAACACCCTTTGAAAATTTTTTTCACCTTGTTGTGATCCCTTTCATTTGACCATCAGCCAAATCACTCAATAATCTCAACGGCTTCTGTTAGGGGTAAGTGGATTTACGTCACTGCTTTCCCCAGAGGAAACCAGATCACAGCAGGTTGCTAAAACACTTTCTAGACCTGATGATCAGGTCACATAAAACAAAAAACTTCCAAATTTTATTCCAATTTCTCCCTTTCCTCATTTAAACTCTCGACTGAATTTACAGTGTTTTCTTTCAGTAATAATGAACATCTGTGATAGCGGAGAAGCCAAAATAAACCCAGTCAAGGAAATTCTATGTAGCCATGCTAAACAAGTTTTATTCACAGGTTTAGGTTTCCTATTAAAAGAGGTACAAAATGTCTTCCTGCCCTGGCTTTACGTGTTATATATATTACTGAAAGTAATGTATAGAATGCCAAATGGTTGTTATATTCTTAAGATGATTTTTCACTCATATTCTCCTGGAATGAAAAGCAGTTGTGCAGCTTTCAAGTCATAACAAGGGGATCAATGCTTATTGTGTGAAATGTTTTCCTTTACCATCATGATGAAAACCAGCCGGTGCTGGTAGGTAACCTACTATAAGCAATTCAGTCATCAAGCATTATCTGGGGCAAGTGTTGACCTGGCGTCAGACAAAATCCGTATTGTTCCCTTTGTTGTTCCTCTTGCTCTCCCTCCCTATGTTCAATTATGATATGCAAATTGTACATGAAAAGAAAAATCTAAGGTAATTCACTCCTTCCGAGCTGCAACAGTTGGAATTAGCAACAAGTCATAATAAAGTGATGTTATGATTAACCCTTTTTGATTATACTGCTTTTGAAACATAATGTGAATTTTAAAAGTTATCCGTGGTTTGAACATCTATTTCATTTCTTCGGAAGTATACGTAGGCCTTTCCTCCTTTAACACTTTTAAATACCTCAGTGCTAGTTAGCTGTGACAACCACTTTAGACTTCTAATACTACTACAAAAACATATTTCTCGTGTGCTGTGTTGCAGTATATAAGCAAAAGAGACCCAAGCACTTCCGTAGCATTTTAATAAAAGTCACTGCAGCATCTAACAAACCATTTATTTACTATTCCTGTTTATTGACAGCAAATTGATTGGAGACCTTGTTAAAACAAGAAGATAGCAAACCAAACAAAAATGCAAAGCAACACAGTTATACCCTACAGTATCATTTTTTTAATTGCTACACTTTTACGAAATTCAGATATTATTTAAAAAAGAGAGGTATACACTTATAAAAAAATTTCTCTATAAATGCTTCACCATGACATCCTCTTAAATGGTTAGAAATCTCACCTGAGGATTGTCTGTTACGTATAACTTTTCTAAGTGCTACCTACTCAGCACAGAGCTCTTTCCTGCTGCTTTTCCCTCAGACTTTGCCAATGTTTTTCCTGCCAAGGAGGTATGCTGACAAACATGACGCAAACAAGAGATTCCATGCGTTTTCCCTCATTACTTGTAAATGGCTTTTATTTTTATCCTGGGGGTCAACATATCCACATTTAGAGAACTTTTGCCTCTGATATGTGTTTGTAGATTTGGTAATGAGGGATCAGCCAGAGCAAAGCAGAGAAGGCCATTCATAATAACAAGAGTTTGTTCAGGGTCTTATCCAATGCCAATTGCCAAAAGACAAGAACTAAATGCTTTCTAAGGATCTCAGAGGAAAAGAAAGGAAAGTGTTTCACTGCTAAATGTTATTGGAAGTGTTGCTTCAAATTGCTCTCAAATGCTATGAAAGTGTTGGAACAAAATAATTGTTTTATAATATATGCTAGTGAGCATATGTGCTAATCTGCACTAATATTAAGAAGTTGCACACAGAAACATGGAAACCAGCATTGTACTTAGATACAGGAAAAGACAGCTTCTGCCCCAGAGAACCTAAAATCTACATTGGCAAGACAGAAATTAGGAGACTTGCAATTACTGAAAATAATCTATATCATGTATTTCAACAATACAGATTCAAACAGATACCCTGCCATAAATATAGCTGGGATGTTTTGGTCTATGCAAACGGCAAAAAGAAATTATTCCCAAAGAGTACTTGGGTTTGGCCTTTCTTTTTTAAAGACTATTTTCTCCTGTTAAAAAAAAATATTTCTCCTGGTTGGGATGACCTGAAAAAAGTTCCCTGGCATAAAGCCAGCATTGACTGCTTGCTAAAGTTAATAAAGAAGAGATTACACAAGAGAGAAACAAAGCTGAGGACTCTAACTCTCTTTCAGTATTGGTTGGTTTTCAGACAAACAAATTAAAAGATATCATTCTACCCTGTGCTCACAGGAAGATGTGTGAATTATGTAAACCATAAGATCCACATGTTCCAGAATATGAGCCAACTTGCCCCAAGTGGAGGGATACAACTTCTTCCTTTAAAGAAAGACTTTGTAGGAGAAAATGAGGACTTTCTTCACCTTTAAAGCCTCTTAAGATGAATTCTGAGATTACTGAAAGAAGAAAAGCACCCTTCCCACCTGGTGCTACGAGTCTGTGCAGAGCTGGCTACTGTTGGATAAGCAGGTACAGAGAGCAGCTGCATCAATATTCATGACAAACATTAATAGCAAAACAATTGCTTATTTTTTATTGTCTTCCAGATCACGTTATCCACAATGACTTTTCCTAAAGCGTGCCTTAGTAGCCACCTGCTGTGAACGTATTTTAGGCTATATTCTGAGTTTGCTATGTGCACAAGTGCTTTCCTGCACCTCAGTGGAACCTGGAGAGGGGCCTTACTCAACACTACAGAGAGGACTGAGTTTCAGGCGATCAACATGGAAAGCATTATGCAGTTCCACTTAATTTATGCAGCAGATAAACAAGCACATTAAGACAAAAAATAAAGATTTTGTAACATAGGAGGAAAAGATTCCATATCTGCTGCAACGTCAATTGACTACACAAATTTTAGGGATCTGCAATTAAACCACAGAAATAAATGTAACCTTCCCATTTTAAACTTCACCTTTGATGTATGATGTGATTGAACTGGGGAAGAGTTCAGTAAAATCATGAACTGCTATATCGATAGGCATTTCCTTTTCCACGTTTTTAGGTCATTAGTGATTTGCAACATGATACTAACCAATCCCTGTAAAAGAATATTTCTTCTCTCACAAATATAAATAAACATTTATTGAGTAATTACATGGTTCTCAGAAAGCACTTTGTATGTCTCTATCACTGTCATGTATCAACACTCTGGAAAACATACTACTTAGACTGA
Organism: Calidris pugnax; assembly: GCF_001431845.1. Classification (NCBI taxonomy): domain Eukaryota; kingdom Metazoa; phylum Chordata; class Aves; order Charadriiformes; family Scolopacidae; genus Calidris; species Calidris pugnax. The sequence goes on along the minus strand of NW_015090805.1, from coordinate 9,737,148 downwards.
AGGATATAATAACAAACCTATGCTTCAGCATAATGCACAACTGAAAATGGTTATTAGTCAAACATGAACTGAGAGAAAAAAATGCTACACAAAAGGAATTTTTCTTGTATTTTTTTTTCAGGGAACTGCCGAGAAGCAGCAGAATCTAAAAGTTCTATGATAGAGAAATTTATTTAGAGAATTAAGACATGAAATTAAGAGTCCCAAGAGAAACCCTAGTTTCAGTGGATACTTCTTTTCTTTTACACACTTTTGAATAAGATTAACACTGAAATGTGACTTTTATTAGGAATAAAAAAAACCCACCCAGAGCTAAAATTTTCATGCTATATCCTTTTTGAAATTCAGAAAGACAGATTAATATTTAGTTAAAAACCACCCACAAAACCCTAAATTAAAACTTGTTCAGATTAGATTTTAAATTATGTGAATGGAAAAAAGATTGAGAAAAAAAAAAAAAAAAGAAGAAAGCAATTCTGAATGAAAGTGTCCATTCTTAGCTGCTTCAGAATTTTCTGATTTTTCCTATGAAAGCTGAAGGCCAAGAATTCATACATACACTCCATTTGCCTTTTGGATTTAAAGTTAGCTTGAAGTGAGAAAAGGGTAACCTGGAAACTTGTCTCCTACCTTGAGCACTTCCTTCCAAATTCTCTCTCATCATTTATCTTCAAAATAAATTTTAATCTTTCTGATTTATTTCAAATTCCTAGTAAATTTTAATCTTTCTGATTTATTTCAAATTTTTAATTTCAAATCTTTAAGGCCTTTAACGTTCTTTAACAATATCTTTAATGCCTTTGCTGCCTTTTTGAAGTTACAGATCCAAATTTTGCATTAATGTTATTTGCAGAGACCTCTGTAATTTCAAACCTGTCTTGAATTGTTACAGCATTCTCACCATCATCACAGACTTCACAAATCCCATCCATTCTGCTTTTAAATATTAAAGCTGGTAGAAGAATGCTTGAACCTAACGATGTCCCTCTGCATGCTTTATCAGCTCTGCCACATCTGTACCAAAAACCTTTACTTGAGTTCAATCAAATTGGCCCTAGCATTCAACACAATTTAAAAACCATAAAGGATTTTGACCAATGCAAACTCATTTCTGCCTACAGGTTTTCTTGCTCATTTCAGCAGCAAAAAATGATTTTCTGAAATTTTCATAATTCTAACCTTACTCAAGGGTGCCATAGATGGGTTTACAGTTCTGAGAGCTTCCATAGTTTACAGAATTGCTGCAGATCTGCATATAAAATCAAATGAGAAAGAGTCTTGTGTTTTAAATTATAGTTTTCTATGCTTAGTTGCTATATTTATCTCAGATTTTGTTGTGCTCAGTGAAGGTGATCACCTGAAATGGTGCAAAGAGTCTCTTATTAAGTATTTCCCTACTACAGAAAAAAACTAATGTATAACATTAAAAGAACATCTAGTATGTAAAACCCTGGGGAATTCAGATTCAGTTAGATGTCCAGTTTCCAGTACCTAAGTTTAAAATTTTGAATGAAAAGACTTGTGAAAAAAGAGAGTCAATCAAAGGTCACTGAAACTACTACACAGTTAGCAGTTTGCTCAATGGATTTTTTTCCTCCCAAACTTAACAGTTATCCAACACATCATTGTTTAAAGTAAAATAGCTAATTTTTATGGTTAGCTGAGTTCATGACTGAAAGAAAACCTAATCAAAACCAGGCCGACTTCTCATTTAATTTCTATTCAAAAAAGGATTTAACGTTAGGAAGATACTGACCACATTGTTTATCAAGGCTTTTGTCCTAAAACCCAACCTAACAAAACCAGAAAAGATTTAATGATATTAATCCTAATTTTGCCTAGCTAGGGTCTAGTGGTAAATGGAATAGTCTCTCCTATATGGATGTATAGAAGTTCCACATATTTGACATGACATTGAACACAATGTTTTCCAGGCCTCTAGAACTGAAATGAACAGATTTAACCTTTTCTGCACTAGAGGTAGCAACTGTTGAAGGATGACATTAGTCTGTGGGGACTCCAGTAAGTCTCAGGGAAAAGGAACAAGTTTTCCAGCACATCCATAAGGTTCTCATAGCATTTCAGCAAGAGGTAAAGGCTGCAGATGCTAATATTTCATAGTGGAACAGGAGTTGATGCAATTTCAGGGGGGCTGAGAATGAAATAGGTTTTAAGTGGTAATGTGCCAAATGCCCCCTGGGGCACATCACTGAAGTTCATGGAATTTTGTGGGTTTCCTTGCAGTTTGCTTTTAAAAAAGAGTAAATTAGAACCATGACTCCTCTGAAGAAATCTGGCATTACAAAACTCATAATGAAAGTTATATTATGTACTTTAAGCTCTCTATGGAGCGTAGACTTTTAATTTTTGATAACTGGGTTCGATGTTTATTAGCATGCCACTGGGTATTTTTATTGGGCACGTCTCTGCAGTTCTTCAGAAATATAAAGTGTGTGTAGACTTTTTTTAGAAAAATAGAGAGAACTGCTTGGATAATGGTGCCTCAAATATGCTGAAGACCTTGCATGGTTTCACACACTCATTCAAAACAAGAATGGCCCAATGGTTACTGCATTACTTTGGTATCTTGGAATTGTTCCATGAACTTCTTGTGTGGCTGTGCAGAAAGCATTGACACTCTGGGCTCTCATTCCCATCAGTAAAGCAGGAATAATACTTTCTTCTCCCACCTATTCCATTTTGACTATCCATGTGCTTCCAAAGAATACAGCCTAAAAATATTGGGGTTCCTTGGTGGCCAGTGCTGTTTAGACCTACAGAAATATCCCTGTGCTGGGCTGGCAAAGGAACTAATACAGACAGGAACTAACAACTTGAGTCTCAAAAATCTTCAGGTCAAATCCTCAGAAAACTTGGAGCTTTCTCACAAGTTGGTCATAAATATTATTTCTTGGATGAATGTTGGCAGTATGTTTGACATCAACCTGGGAACAATAGTTCGCTCCTTGAAAGCAAGGCCTGTGGGTTCAGAGCCACAGAAGGACAGGACAACAGACCTGAATTAGGGTTGAATGACAGGGTCAGATCTAAAAACTCATTTTAAATTTCTGCATGCTGTTGAGTGTCCTGTTACTGAATGAGAAGAAAAGTTGAAGTAATGAAATATTATGGGAAAAAAACACTCTTTCAGTATTCCTGGTGTGACCAGAAACCAAAAGGACCAATATAGTCAAAATTTCTTTTTTCCAGATTTGTGACCCTGCAAATTTGGTGTATGAGATACGTGTAAGCATTAAGGTCCAGCTTCTGAGAAGTGCTAAGCACATACAAATCCCCCTCAAGCTAATGGGAGTTATGAGTGTCCCCAGCAATGACAACAGTGAAGATATCAGTGCAAGTAAGGGTTGTAGGCTCAAGACCTCATCCAAATCAGGCTGAATCTTTAAACTTTTCACAACAATCTTGTTGCTAAGTTAAACCTTAACTTTTCCTGAGCTTTTGTATACTTCATTAAGAACTACTTCTTCCTAGCAACAAAATTGGCAATTCAATAAGCAAATTATCCTCTTTTCCACATTTCAGTGTTCTGGAAAGCACTGCAAGTTCAGCACTGAGCTTCACCACACAACACCTACTAAAGTCTGTGGAAATACTGCCACTGACTTCAGAGAAGGTTAGATTAGGTCATGCAGGCTGACAGATTTTTATGGTCTAGATTCTGAGTTGTTGAAAATTCACATCTCTTCACTAACAGTAACACCAGCTGAGTACCTGGGCCTCTGTTGCATGTTGATTTTTCATCTTATGTCCTATACATCTTCCAGTTTGGCAGAATTTGCTAGGTGGGACCACCATTATCAGAATGGGCATATTGCCTCAATACACTACATGTTAAGATCAACTTCTTGAACGTTGATCATAATTGACTTTCAGAAAAAGTACCTTTCCCTTGAGCTGCTGTAACTCTGTGAAAATAAAAAGCTGGTTTTGTTTCCCCTCTTTCCACTACTGCTCTTGAGAGGTATACAGGTCTGTCAGACTTTAATCACCATAATTACTTTTTTTTCCTAGTTCAAGAGAAGGTTTTCATTGATACACATAAAGACCTTTTTATTTCAAATAGAAAAAAGTAATGTGCATTATTACAGTCAGCATGAATTTACCAAATTTTGCCGTGATGCTTTGTGTGATGGTACAATAGAACAGGAAATTACTTACATTAACAGAGACAACCAGGAGTCGCAACACTTGATGATATGTGGCAGACCTCTCCCTTAAACAACCGATAATGTGTTCGCTGTCCACAATATTTTGGCTTTTTCTTTGAGACAAGTGGACCTCAAAACATTCAGAGATTTGGATCAGCTTGTGCAAGCATCCATAACCTGAAGGATGTGGTTTTGTGTGTTTTATTTAATTGTTTTTACTGCCTGACTGAACAGTCTTGGTGAAGGATTTGGCCTAGAAGGAGGATAATGTTTTTCATAATTTCCCAGTGTTTGCTCATTTCTAACATGTTAGCACAAGAAGTTCAGCAATACTGAAAGAAATATAATCTTGGCAGTGTTTTCAGCACATCCCAATTCATTAGGATTTTTCTCAAACCCAGCAAATAATAATATTGAATATCTAATAAAAAGTAGTGGTGCTTAATGTTCAAATAATCTCATGAAGCTATGCTGACTTGCAGTTTGTATTTCTGCTTTTATACTTTGTTCTAATTTAGGTTTTCATCACAAATGCCCCGAGACTTCTCTATACTTTGTAAAACACTGTGTGCAGGGATAAATAAACAAGACAAATTATTTACATTATTCATAGGTGTATTGCCCTAAATTGTGACAGGTTCAGAACAGTATATGTAAATATAATATAAAAACATAAAATAGTGATGCAGAACCTGGGGAAGAGCTCAGATCTTAAAGTAAAGCAGTGAAAGAGAACATGAACAAAGTGAATTTCATAGTCTTCAGAAAATATTCTGAAGAGCAGCTACTATTTTTTCTCTCATGTTTATGAAGGAAAATGGCTTTTATTCAAATATGTTAACTCTCCTGGGATAAGAACAGAAGAAAATAAGAACAAAAGGCAACCAAGCTGTAGCCAGTTCTTTATACTAGCAAAGGTAAGTGAAAATGTGCATAATGAGCAAGTAATATCCTGTACTTTAAGTGCTGTTAAGATCAAGTATCCACACAAATCAAAGTTTGTGTATCACTTGAATTTTAAGGACTTTAGAAGGTCTTAGAAACACAACTGAAAAGCAGTTGCAGTCTAGGGCAAGAATCCCATTCATCCTGGTGATGTTTAAAACAGATTTACACTAGCCGTTCAAATGTCAAAATTTATGTTTGTACACAAGTCAAGCTATGCATGATTAGAAACATTTTCATGTTAATGTGAAGATAGACTGTGTAACTAGAGGACGTTTAGAAAGCCCAGCTGGAACAACAGGCTCATAATAGTATTAAAATAAAACAAAACAAATGAAACCATGGCAAGGTAAAATTACCACTTTTGCTGAGAAAGGAAGTATGCATATATGAATGTTATATAAAAATTACATAAGTTTTCTTTGATCTGTTAACAAGAAAACTAAACAAACTGGTGGATATTCTCCAAATAATTTGTCATTATTGGATTTTTTTTTGATGACTGAATTCCTTCCCAAAAAGAACAAAGATGGGTCCTCTGGGAGAAGAGACGTGAAAGTCAGAAATAATCTCTCTCAACACATCCTATTGTTAGATGATGCCCAAGGTTAAGAGTTTTGTAGGACAAAGACCATTTAATCTATTTCCCTCATATGACTTCATACAAATAGCAACAGGACTGTGTTAAAAAATCCTCTTTGGTTTTGTGAATTTTCACTGGCTTTTATACACTACTGGACTATTGTCCTTCGTTCTTCATTTAAAAATCCAGGTTTTAAGATAAAACATCAGATTAGGGCAAGTTACAACTTTGTGTTCTACCCATCATTGGTCATCCGTGACTAATGGGAATAGGGTGGGACTGGACCTCATTGGTCTTAACATAGTGTCACAGAGTGGGATTAAGCAGCAATCTGCCCTCTTCACCTCTTGTCGGTCAGTGGCCCCCACAAAGTACCCTTGCTGAAGATTCTAACACAAGTTCTCGCCCTACTTCCAGTATTTCAGTGGTGGTTTTCTCCTCGGAGGAGCTATCAAACCCCTCCCTGTAAACCATACAGCCTCCACCTCTATGACCTTCAGACTCTGTTTGCCTGCAGAAGCTGGTCCCTGGCCTCCCTTCCCACCACCTGTGGTCTGCAAGGTTGGTCAAGAGAAAAGGTGGAGTCAGACTGTCTGTCTTATTTTACAGCTGACAGTTCCTGTTGAGTGAGGGGGAACAGAAGGGGCCTAGACAGGCCGAACAAAAATAAAGTTAGTGATTTCAGATAATTTAACTGTAAATGGCAGGTTCTTCCTTATGTGTCAGATGTTTTTTTCTCCCTCTTCATCTCAGCCTCCACCAAGAGGACAGTAGCTCCACAGACAGGAACTTCACGGGCCAGAAAACTTGCCAGCTATCTGCCCGTCCAAAGGCAAATGCAAAGGCTACCTTGTTCTGGAACTTTGAATTAACTAAACTCTATGATTTTCAAACTAATTAAATTCTAAACATGTCTAAATTAGCCCCAGGTTAACCTTAGGAAGTTATCCTGGTTAGTTAATTGTTCAGTGCACATAGCTGACCTCAGCCTTTGTGTAAAAGTCTGTGATGATCTCATAGGTGTAGGACTAGGCCCTGTACATTGACCAGTACCTAACCAAAGCAATCTCATTTAGTTGGAAGATAGACCCTGGGGAGTATAATGTCCTCCTGAGCACAGATGTGAAAAATGATGACAGTTACAATAGCACCAACAGCACCAGCAGCAACAGTGACACCACCAACAGAAGCAGCAAGGAGCATGTTATCACAAGAATGAAAAGCAGGAGCTGCTTTGGCTTCCATTTAAGGATGGTGAGGCTTGGACATGTATCACCTGTGGAACACATGTGCTGGGAGCATGATACACATGAGTGGTTCAGTGCTCTCAAAGAAGGTGGTTTTGGTGGGCTTTCCTTTGCAGCCATACTTGGAGTCTTGCAGTTGGTACTCAGTGGCTCCCCTGGTGAGCTCAATGCAGTTTCCCTCCCACTTACACTTTTTCCAGCAAATAAGCCGTCTACGAATGGCATCTGTTATTAATCTCATTGCCGCTGAGGATAGGATATGAATGTATGGCCCTGGAATCATAATGTATAGAAACAAATCAAATCCTGGTCCTTCCCCCTTTTCAACACACTAGTGGGCATTTGTGCACACCTACTGAAACTTAGAGAGCTCTGTACGGCTGTAAAGGACAGATAGTTATCAAGTCAGGGTTTGCTCAGAGGTACTTGAAAATACACAAGTGGCTAGCTTCTCCTCGGAGCTGCTCAATGAATTAAGGCAGTAGAGGATGGTCTTTCCTCAGTGAGTGGTGTGCAGACCAGATCATGTGTTCAAGCATTTCACACCAGTAGGTATGTAGACCATCTCCTACTTCAAGATTCCCAACTGGTGCTACTAAAAGGTAATGTTACAATCATACCTACTTATTCCTCCATATCTCTTCAATCTTTTTTATTCTGTGAGCTAAAAACACAAATTAATGCTGGAATGTCATGTTATGGTTGAATTTATCATTATTACTTCCCAATAGACTGATTGGAAAGATTACCATTGTCTTCAGACTGTTTGTAACTAATACTAAAAGAATTCAGAAAATCCAAGTACACACTGCTCCAACTGAGTACATTCAGTAACTCCAAATTACTCAAATGGTTTGGAAGGCAAATATAAAAGCAAAATACACATGAATGACGCAAGGTCACTAAAAAGAAATACATCCTATATAAATAGTGATAAAATCATCATCAGATTCAAGTGTGCCACGTATTAGAGAAAGAACAAAACAAATAATTAAGGGTGTAGTCTGACTCTACACCCATTTACGTCTCAGATTTAAAAGTCAGTACTTCTTCCACTGATGGGGAGCCTTGCTGTTAGCTAATTGTACTTGGATCCTCTAAAACTGGATTGACATCACAAATGATTTTTTTTTTCCCCCATACCTGATTTTAAATAACCAGAACCGGTATTCCTGTTTCTAAATTCTGTATCACATTTTCTCTGCCTGAGTTACATTTGCAGCTGGTTACCTATTTATCATACCTAGTTAAAATAGAAAACGAAATAAATAAAATTCTTCCATTTAAGCTCTGGACAAATCGCAAATGTCTCATTCAAGATGCAGACCATGTACGGTGTCCTGGAACCATCATTCTTGCACAAACAGAAAAGATAAGCATGTTCAATAAGGTCATGTAAATACTGCTAACATCTGAAACTACTTGGGCCTGGGATTTTTTTTATTATTTCTGTTTTCTAGAAATCCCACCTGCAGGGAGTATCTTACTGATGGGTACTAGGTGGAAAAAGTCCTAACAAGTCATTTAAACGGCCATAGCTTCATAGCATTTCCTGTTTGGCAATGAAAAATGTTCAAAAAAACCTTTACTTTTGGTGAATGCGTACTATCACTTTACAGCCTAGAATGCCAAATAGTATATTTAATGGGACGTTGTCTGTAACTAATTATCAGGTGAGGTTAGGGAAAAAGGTGTTGGAATGCAATAATAAATACAGAAAAGGCAGATTGCAGTTTGACAGAAAAATTAACACACCAAAGATTCAACTCTGCAAGTATAACGCTAGGTGTCTTAAACTTTGGACTAATTTTAAGAACAATGGAGTATTTAATTCCATTTGGAAATTCCATAATTCAAAAAATGACAAAAGCCTTGATTTATATACTATGTTCTACCCAAAAAGAGTAAAACTAAAACTTTGAACCATCACAGATATACATGTGTATAAAAAGGATGCTTGCATAACCCATGTCTTCCTTCGTACATTTCCTATCTGCATATGCATATTCCTATCTGTATATGCCACTGTCTTTATAACAATGCCTAATCATTTTACTCAAAACTTTAATTAAAATTTCAAATGAAAGGCACAGTTTTTCTGTTTAAAAAATTTAAGGGATGAAAATGAGGTTTATACTGCTATGAAATTCTTCCTAGTTGTACTTTTTTATAATCAAATCAAAAGCGCATCCATTATTAAGTTAAAAAAAGTTGTTACATTTGACTCAAGACTTCAGAGTTCTAAATCCATTGTGATTCATAGTTATTTAAAATATTTCAGAAAAATACTATTTAAAAACCCTAATACCACTACCATTAAAAAAATCTATAAAACTTTTCAAATCGTATCAAAGATGAATGAACTCTCTTTACACTTTTTGTGGTCTTGCAAACTTTCAGTCTTGTTTCGGTACATTATTTTGATGCTATACAATCTCTTTTGTGAATTTACAATATAACAGCAACAATAGCAATAACAACAAATACCAAATTCCTAAGGTCTTACTATGTTTTCATCCTTTTCTCCAGGCTCCATTTATTGTTCCTTCCTTTCCTCAACTATAGTCATAATATTCCAAAAGGAAGGTTTTACACAGGTTTGCTGCGAGTAGTTTTCATACATATGGTTTCTACTTCAATGTACTAGATTTTCAAGACTGTAATGCCAAAGAAAGCAAGTGCCAAGAAACTGCAAAAAATGCTTACCATGCTATTTGATTATTCTTTACAATGATATATGACCGAAACTAGACATTAAAGTTTGTATGAAATGCCATCTACGCAGGGTACAGAATAACAAAGTACGGATCCAATGCTGCCAGTCAATGCTCAGAGACAGCATTGCTCTGTTGTTGCCCACACGAAGTCCTATTGAATTTCAATGAACCTCCTTGCATGATTCCACATGCTCAGCAGTCTGTAGGATTAGGGTTTGGCTAGGCTACTTAGGAGTCACTGTTGAGCTTCAGGCCTACCATCTGGCGATGTAGTCCATGCAGACAAAGCTCACCAACTGCGATAGTTGCATCTGTGCTGTATTCATTGCAAGATCCTGGATTCAGACTGAATATTAACAGAAAACACCTAGATGACTGTGCTTTGATCTAGCAACACTTATCACCCCAGAGTTCCAGGAGATGAGCATGAAGAATGATTGCTCATGCAATGATTTCACCTCTCATGACACCTAAAAGCATGCAAGACATATTAAACAGAGACTGGACACCTTACTATCCAGATGATTGTTTGCCATTTTTATCATATATTTTTTATTCAGAATAAAAGTGGGTAAATTTTCTAGGATGTATCCCAAAAGAAAACATCATCCATTTTCTTCGGGACAAGACGCGATCATGGTCAAAAGCTTTGGGGGAGGTGGAAGGAGGGGGGACGGGAAGCCAATCTTACTATAAATTAATTATAAAAGAATATCTTAACCACAAAATCAATGTTATTAAATCCTGGGGAACTATCAAGCAGGAAATTTAAAAATCACATTCAAATTAATTAAATCAATTCTACTTGAATGTCTCTTATGTTCATCCTTAAATATTTATAATTAGCTGGCAACATAAAGAATAAGGGGAGTTAGATGACATATACTGTTTTTCTTGTGGTGACTTTCTCATGAACCTAAATTGCCTGAATAACTATGCTCAAAATAACAAAAAATCAGTTCTGTGGTCATCTCGGGATCATCTGCAGCATTTTAATATGGCCAAATCTGTATACACTTGCTTGCTTACTTCTAAATATAGTGCATTGTTTTACTGTTAAAAATAGGCTTCTTTATTAATCACGTACTCAGTACAATGGCGACACGTTGTCTGTTCTTGCACACATAATGAGTCGTATCTTCTAGCAACCAGCAGTCTTGGGAAGAAAATAAACTTGAAGTAACTATTTACAGTGATTTGAGGTAAGCACTTCATGATTCTTGTTTATTTCCACATCAGGAAGAATGTTCCGTCTGCTTCAGGTACAAAGGGATTCCTCAGATATGATAAAATTTCAGCGCTGAAATAATGTACCACTTGTAATACAATGTACAATTGGAAAATAATGCCAAAACCTCAGCTGCTGTAACTCTCTATTCTTGGTGGACTGATGCCAATCTGCAATCATTGGGGATATAGTCCCAGTGATGTAAAATGCTACATGATAAAAAAAGATGCAATATTGTTGATTAACTCTTTCTTGCTATATGTATAATAACCAGTAACATTTCCAGAAGTTCTTATCCACTTTTTTCCTAGAAACATGGAAGCAGTGTATTGCTTAAAGCACTGCTTTTGAGTGTGGCTTTTCCTTTGGCTAGAAACATTATCAGACAGACAGGAGAAACCCATGCTAGAGTCAACAGAAGTTAAATGCTCAGAGCCATGATCAGAATTGGTATCTTTATGCAAGGTTTGATTTAATATTTTTGTAAAATAATGTCTTGAAAATATTGTGACCCAAAACCAAAAATTACAAAGGGCAATGAATACTCTTAACAAGGAAAAATAACCCTCCTTCAGAGAAGCAAAAAACATTTAAATTATAATCAGCCTGGAAATGTATCTTTTGGTAATAAAATTAGATGGTAAACCAGAAACTTAATGCAGGGACAACATCCTTCGTATTTCACAGTCCATACTACCCACACTAGAGCACGTGTCACTCACTATAAAAAAATAGGTGATGGCAAGTATTTGACTTAAGTAAACAGTCAGTCCAAGCCCAATAACCCAAAGTGCAATAACATTTGCCTGCAAAGCAGCAACACTTAGCTATAACTGATGTGCTGAGAGAAAGCAAACCCAGAATGTTACTTGAGATTTCCATCAGAAACCATCCAGATTTGATGTCATCTCAAGATATGTTTGTCTGACAGAAGAGCCATTTTGCTCTAAGTTACGTAGACAGTTAGTATTAATTTAAACACAATGTCACTAGCAGATATTAAACCAGTGAATCTGCCTACATTTACCATGTGTAAAAGAAAAATTATGTGGAAAGTATCCAGGGACTGTAAGCTTCTAAAATCTTTTTTCCTTTTATTACCAATCATTAATCTGAGAGATGTCACCCAACAAGTTGTTTATTTAGCTCTTGATCTTTAGATAAGTGTCATCATTTTATAGATGATTTTTAGTTTCTTTCTGGCTAGTGTTGTTTATAGAGTTACTGAAGTAAATATTTTTATGGCTTTTAGGCCTAACAAAGCTTTGCCCTGCAAGCAATTATACTTGTGTAAAAATGCCTGCAGGACTGGAGCCTAGAGGATTTAGCCTGTATTCTTTCCCATGTAGCTAAAGCCCCAAACCAAATCAGTTTATCTCCAGAGAAATGAGTGCTTTAAGCAGATTATTCTTGATCGGGTTTTTGTGCCTAGTGCTAAGTAATACTCAAATACTTGAGTTTACCCTTAAAGCAATGACACAGAAAAAATTTACATCAAATATAAGAAAACTTCTGTCAAATGTAGGTACGCACACAGAAATTCATACAGATGTCATAGACATATATACTAAAAAAATGGTTTTCTGGTACAGTGTTTTATGAAAAAATTAACCTAATAGAGCTCTGTGTGCAATGTATAAACTGAAAAATTAGTATCATTGATCTATTAGAGGACATTCTTTAGATAAGTAATATAGTGGGGAATTAATTCTGTACATTTTGGTTTCACTCTTCAGTGATTCTATTAGCAAGCCTCAAAGAGAGGGTTCCTGCCATATGTGCTGATGAGATTTTAATACCGATAAGCCTTATATTCAGTTAGTATAAAGTAATGGAGTTTACCAGCAAAGTTCAGCTCCTACCCTTTAGAGATTAAAATATTTTTTTTCTGCGCTGTATGTCCTGGTACACAGAAATCAGCCACTACCTTTTGCTATTATTAAGGTACTCTTTTAATCACCCAGGTAGGTGATTATAAATCCTAATCAGTGGGATTATTCATGCTGGAAATGCACCACCCAACCATTTTTTCAGCTTTTCTAAGTGGAAGAAGTGAACTATCTGCAGGGAGCAGAATGGGAAAATAATCCAGCAGTTTGGAGGTGAGAGGTTAAGGGGGTAATTGTTATTGCTGCCTACTAGGACTGAGGCTTCGGTGCTGTATTGTCTCAATGTTGGCCTCCCTTTATGCCATGGCCTATTCAAACATGGAAAGAAAAAAAAGGTGACACCCAGTAAGCACTTGGATTTTCCCATGTGAGCCAGGACCTCCTCCTGGGGGACTGCAGAGGAAGGAAAGGCGGAGGAAGATGGATGAGGGACGAGGACATGGTAAATATTCTCTTGCCAGCATCACTCTTGGAGTCCTGGGATGTATGCTGGACTAGCAAAATGACAAAAGGCAAAATCTTGAGATACAGAGTGAAAAGACTGCCCACAGCTGTGTGAGAGCAGGGAATACCAGGCTTCAGGAATAGACAGCATTCCTGCAGGACAGAAGTGTCTCAGCAGCTCCTGAGTCCAGCAGTTGCAGCTGCACAAAATCCTGTTGCCCTATCTAAAACCAATTTTATACCAATGTTTTAACACTAAGATGAATCCATGCAACTGAAACTTAGCCTGTTTAATGCATAGGTGCATGGGCATACGTTACAGGCAGGAGTGCATTCTCCACGCAGCCAGGCGAGACGCATCACTGTCCTAAAGCACTTGCAACTTTATGAGAGGGAAAGTGCAATATTTCTTCATTTGTAGCAAGAAGCCAATTTCACAGTGTTTATTCTTCCCAAGACTCTCTGACAATCATGCAGAGTGAGCAATTTGTAGTCAAGCAACCACCAGGGGGCCAGGCAGATCTAGAGGCATCACCATGCATGGCCTGCTGCTGTCTCTGCCAGCTCTTCCCTCCATCTCCCCACAAAGGCTGTTCTACCTTTTTGCCACCATTAGTTGCTTAGTTTTTTCCATGGTGAAGTAGGTGTAAGAACAAAGGTAATGTGTTCAGGGAAGGAATGTTGGGCACTGTTAGGATAAGGAAGGCACAAATGTTTTATTTTCTCAGAATCCACAAACCTTACTACTTCAATAATTTCTCCAGAAATCCAGAGTTCAGTCGAAACGCACAAACTGACCAATAGCAACTCCCCTAATCAGACTTGATTGTCCTTAATTGGTGGGAATTGTGACTGCCTCTCAGTTAAGACCCAAACATGCCCCTCTGCCCTTGACGCGGGCAGTAAGAGAACAGCTTATTCCGTAGCTTTAATGATACATTTCCGGTTTATTGCTCTACTCTGTCTGTCCTTGCTGTGGGGTCTTTGCCAAAACACTTCAAAAATGTAGAAATGTCTTCTGTACGCAAATACTGTGAGGTTTTTATGGCCTAATACCAAACTTATCTCAGGCAGAGTTCTTTGTATTCACATGAGACAATAAAAGGTTACTGATACTTGACCTGGTTGTGGTTATGAAACAAGATGTGAATTGCTGGATTAGAGGACATTTTGTCTCCAAAGAAGATGCACTAAGTCATTTTGAGAGCTGCTATACAGAGCTTAATTTGATAACGACTCTGGAGGATAATGTTCCTAATGAATTTAGGCCTAATCCTGGAAGTTCCCTTTTACATAAATACTCCCACAGACCTTTGAAAGGAGAGGAAATAGGGGTCACAGGAACAGGCCTTTCTCATTAAGGACTCTCCCATCTCACCCATGCTGAACAGAGAGTTAATCTAATAGCAGTCTTGTTTACATTATGTGAGTCGAATCCCCTCACATGGGCCCCAAGCATGCAAAATTTGCAATCAGCTGTTTTGACTAATCTTGCTAACAGGCATACTGCAGTTAGACATGGGAGTTACCACAATGTCTGTTAGCAGCACATACTATTAGGCTACACGAGCAAGCAGTAGGGCCAATTAGCCTACATGGTAAGATGTGCTAATATCGCTGCTCAGTGAACCAGTTGTGCCCTAGATCAATGATAGTTACCTGGAATTGCTATGTTACTTTGCTGTAGACATCAAGCCACACTCTCCATACCTAACCCACAGTTTTTCATGTTTCCCATATGTGGTAAACTGGTTTTCAGAAAGAAAGGTTCCATGTCTCCTTCAACATATATCAATCTGAGCCATGACTGAATTACATAGCATCGAATAAGAAGTCAATGTTATGTAAAGTGGTGTAAGAGACTCTTAAAAGCTAACTGTTAGCGTCATCTGACTAATAACCAGTGGTCATGAAAGTGTCACTTAACACACTGATATTACTACCTCTGCTTTGAAGTAAGCTTTGTATCAAAGCACTATTAGTAGTGTTGGGAACCAGCACAGAAGAAATGCTGCTGTTGCTGGGACAGGGGCAGTTCTGCACACACTAAGAACAAGGGAGAAAGTGGACACAAAACTGGATGAACAAACAGGAGGATTTTTTTTTTCTCTCTTACTAAGCTACTCTTGCAGTTTTTTTGGTTTTGTTAAGCTGCTGGAGTAACAAAACTGTTCATATCAGAAGGAAAACAATTGAGTACACATAAGAGAAAAAAAAAAAAAGTGTGGGATTGTAGTTACTGCTGAATGCTTTATTCCTCTGGATCAGTACCAGTGTATGGAAGAACCAGTACCAGAGCAGAGAGCACTGGGAACTCCCCCAAGATTAACAGCAAGATAGAGGTTATTAATTAGAGATTGAAACAAAATGTGTGGACCCATAAATGCAAAAATTCTGACAGAAGTCTACAAACAGAGTGTAAAAGGCCAACCCACCCTGATGTTGTTATTCACATGACACCCTAGAGCTGGAGTGAGGCACTGCTCAGCTTGAGCGTGGGTAGGCAGAGCTGACCCCCAGACAACTGGCAATGGTAGGCACATTAAGTTCTAACTTCTAAAGTTAAGTTCTAAAACACTTCAGGGTAATAACTATATGATTGTGACACAGGGATAACTGTAATGCTTGCTGACCCTTCAAAACAAGCAGCGCATTCCAGAATTCCTGCTGAAATCCTGGAGAACTGAAAGTACAAACTCTGCATTAGATCACACTGGTGCTTTTTGGCTTAACAGGAGAGGTGCGTTGTTCCTACTGCAGTGTCTGTGCTTTAGACCCAGGAAAATGAACAAACAAGGACACACTACTGCACCTAAACAGCATCATAGGTTCACCCTTCAGTCAAAGCAACACACGACTTGCTGCTTAGATTACAGTGGCATTTAATCTTTTATTCTTTCATTGCTGAATACCATCTATGCCTGAAAAAGAGATCTTTTCTTAGTATAGTTCATCCTACTAGGCTATCCTAACTTCTATTTTTCATGACACCGAGGGGAAGAAAAAACAGAGAGAGACAGAGAGAGACAGAGGAAAGGTCTCCTTTTAGTTGAAAGTTCAGGAAATGTTTTCCCAATCCAGGCAGATTGTGCTGGTAGCTGAGAAGCTGAAGAATAGCCCATCATTAAGATAATTTTTTTTTTCCTTTTTCATCCCTTCACTAGCCCAGAGATAGCATGCCCCTGCGGGGCCTCACTTCTGACTCTGACGAAAGCTGAGCAGCCTTCTGAGCCACAAGATGAGATAAAGCTGCAGCTATGAACAGCAGGGCAGAAGCTCTGGCATCTTTCCCTCCCACAAACCTCTACTAAAGGTCAAGCAAACTACTAAGGCCTGCTATTATAGGGATGAAAGAAGAACAGTTTTTCGATATAGATAATATATGCAAATAAATAAATAAAACAGGAGAGACAACTGAGGCTCTTTGATTCCAGCTGGCAAAACACAAAAGGAAAACTTTCACACCTGACTCCGTTTCTGGAACACTTTTCAGCCTTCTGACCTCAAAAACTTATATCCTAGGAAAGTAAAGTTTGTTACAGATTGCCTGAGATCAGTGAACATACAGGCTTTATACAGCAGTAAATTAATTCCCCTCCCATTTTTCCCCTCCACCGTTCTCAGGTACTTCGTTAGGTAGCTGCGTTGCAAGATCTGTCAATAAAGCTCGAGGTGCTCCTGGGAGTTTGATAGAGACAGTCTATAGCACACGTGAACATGTACCAGAAAAAAGAAGAAAACCCAGACCTAGCTTTGGCAATCATTATCACTACAACAGAAAGCTGAAATTAGAGAAGGCTTATAACCTGATATACCGACAAGTTTTAAAACAGGAAAACTGGAGTTTTTTCCATCTTCTGAACTGAAGCATCATTAGTAGGAATTTGTAGAGAAAAAAGTTGAAATTGCTTCTTAAAATATTCATATGATTCCATTTGGAAAGATAGAAAGATGAAATTAAGGTATGAAAATAAAGCCATACTAACTCACATAGTTTCCAGTTAAAAATAAGTATTAAAGATTACTTTTCACACACACTCATAAACAGAAAGCTACTATATAGCCAAAAGAAGACAGAGGCTGCTGCCTACTTCCTAAGATCCTCCTGAACTACAGGACCATTTACTGTCTTTAAAGTAGAAAGATGTACTCAAGTACAAAGACATATAGCAGTTTAATAGTTGTTCTTCTCTGAAGCAGAGATGATAGGACAATTTAACAGAGTGGGTTGATATTTCAGTAGTCCTCAAGTGCAATCAGTTTATGACACAGGCACTATGGCAAATAAGCAGACAACCCTGGTTGTAAGTTATCTTGTGTCTACAATAAACATCAGAAGATACTAGGAGGATACTTCCAGCTCTCTGGCAGCAACCTTTGCAATGTCTATGCTCTTATCTCCAAGTTATCTCAAAGGCAGGTTTTCCTGGTGAGTCTGGACTTTCATAGTCTTTACTTCTATCCAGGAATTTTAAATAAGCAGAAATTAAGCACTGTGAGCTTTTGCCCACATTGTCCAAGAAGGCCAAACAAAACCACACGGCAGCACATACAGAGCAACTCTAGTGCACATGTACAGCCTTTGGGTCCACACACACACAGAGTATCTGGCACAACCTAGATACTCTGGACATATTGCCCACATTTCTGTGCACATGAAGCATTACAGTAAGATCTATGCAGTATGTTAAGAACTACTCAGATACTACACACTCATGCACAATTTCCATTTAGGAAATCTGAGAGGAAAAAACAAACAAGCAAACGAAACCAAATGTAGGTTGCTCTAGGTTCCCTTAAAGGCAGTCCTAGGCTGACATAACTTTTGTTACCATACATGATCCAGTCCATAGTGCCTCTAAATCAATTTTAATCATTTCTAGTGTTGCCATGTCATACTACCCAACATTCAGTGTATGTATTTGGCCATTGGCAATAGCAGGAAGATCAGCTCTTGTGTCTCAAACAACTACTGCACTCCCTCGACCAGTACAATCAAGCAGAGATGATGGGGCCAGGTACCTGATGGACTGAGAAAAGTAGTAGGTTAAATTGGTTGTGGCTCAATTTAAAAACATTACAGAGAAGTTTACAGGTTAGAAGACATAGCTAAAATACGCACCAAAGGCTATGAGGCCAAATGGCTAAAGATATGCATCTACCATCTGTCAGTTGAAGTTTTAAGTTTAAAGAAGAAAACCTTGCATGGTCAGACACAGCCCTTGCAGTGAAAACTGAGGACCAGAACAGCATTCACAGAAAGCTCTCCCTTTTTTTGGTTCTGTCCCCAATGCAGCATAGGAGATAGCTGGAACCCCTTTGTGCTTTCTTTCAGGACAATTGGGCTGACACGCCATGCATAACTCTGGCATTTTTTTTCTAATGACATTAGTCAGGATCTGAGTACAACTGTACATTTGTTACCATTAGCTTGAGAAACTGAGGTTAAGATGCACACGTGGGCTTTTGCATAATCTTGTTTATTTACTCCTTAAGAATCATGTAGCAATATTTGTGCCCAAATTTCCCATCTGTTTTCCCTAGATGGCAGATGCTCTTGTCTTCTTGTGCCTTCCTTTAACTCAGTGCAGACTGCAGGTCAGCCTTTGCCTCGCAATTTCCCACCAGTCCCTCCTTCCCTTTCGCAGCTCTTAGTATCCTTCTGCCTCACATGCAAACACTTTGAAACCTAGCTGAGCTCCCCACAGAAAAGTAAACAAATGTGGTCAGTGGTTACCATCCCCTCTAGAGGTCTTATGTCCCAGCTTCTAATTTCAAAAGAGGAGCAACCTCCACATAAACCTATCCTGTTCTACTTACCATTTGCTGTGGAGAAATGCTGGTTGCTCTGATACATACTGCACAGCCCCATGTTAAGAGCCACCACTATGTAAACAGTTAAACCACATTCACGGGCTTGGGTGTTGTGGTGCTGTCCTTTCCAGCCAAGCCCCTGTTGCCACAAAGTCTGTCCGTATAAAGGTCTCACTGGAATTTAGTAAGACTTCTTACTGACCTGGGGATATGCCTGATAAGGGTTTTTTGCAAGATCAGGACCTCTTATGTCAGTTTGCACTTACTCCTGAGTGTGTAGGAGTCCATTTTTCATAATCCATCTCATTAAGTGACATTTTAGCCTACCCAATAATCCAAAGTGCTCTTTTCAGCAGGAAATACTTTATAAGGTCCACATCCTGCCATCAGCCTAGGCACTGATCTCCCACTTGAAAACAGTAGAGAGGTCTGTGTAAAATATCACTGGCAGGATATGGGTAATCACTGATCTTTTTCTGGCTAGTAGTAGGAGTAGAAATATGCTGGTTTTCTCATATTTAGCAGTTATTTGGTCTGAACTCATTATTTACCTGTACGTTATTAAGGGTATTTGAAAAGGCTTGTTTTCTTCAAATCCCTAAAGGGGAAGAGATCCATGCCAAGTCTACCCACACATAATTATATATTTCTACAGCAGAACTGTTTTAAAAAAATAAATGCTGGGATGGAGAAAAATCTGTCTCCCTGCCAACAAAAGGAATCTGAAAAAATAAAATGAAACAAAATAGTAATTTTTGCTAACTTCAGTTCTAAAAAAATGTTGCACTCTATCAAAGTTCTGTATTCAGTTGCCAACTGATAATTACAACAGGCAAGACTACAGTATTGCTACCTTAGGCCTGAGCCTCTAGTAGCAAATAAATTGTAATGGAAATACCAACAGGAAAGCGTATAATGTTAGCAAGGTTTTCATGTATTTCTCTAAAGGTACTCTTAGGTTATCCCTGGGAACTGTTTATTGGTTTGTGTGAAATCACTTTGTGAAAGCACTTGAAGAGACGCAAAGAGGAGAGATCAGCAACTAATCATAGCGTATGAGCTACATTTTTTTAAAATATACAAATACTACTTACAGTCAGAAAGACTAAAAGAGCAGAGAAAAGGAAGTTCTCCTAAATCCTAATTTCAAATCTATGGCACCAAATTATGGTGTGATTTTAAGCTATACTTAATATCACTGCTTATCATGAGCTTAACAGCATTAAAGGGATGTGTGGAGCTGGAACGGTGGAGAGATTTCTCCTATTCCCTTTCTGAGGCATATGCTTACTTGAGAATATCACCTTTCATTTTTAAAAAGTTTCTAAACCTCAGAATTGCAGAAAACTCCTGAAAGTTTGTCTTCAGGACAAAGGAGGAAAATTAAAGGCGTGCACATGTAAAAAAAAGCAACAATGTTTTTTTTACTAGAGGAAAGTAGAGAAGGGAATAGCTGACAGATGTTTACAGGGCTGAGGTTAACACTGCAGGATCTATACTTGGTTCTCTCCACGTACAAAATAACCCTTATGAAACCAGGATGCACGAAGGAAAGTAAAAGATATGAGGAAAGGGGGAAAGGTGGTAACTGAATGAAACTTTACTCCTGTATTCAAGAATAGAATCATAGAACCATTTAGAATGGAAAAGACTTTTAAAATAATCAAGTCCAACCACAAAAGAGAAAAAGGGGTTTTTTTTCTGTTCTGCCTCTCCTTGTCCTTTTGCAGGAAATGGCCCACGCTAGCACAGGTAGACATTATGCTGGGAGAAGAACACATCTCTGATACAAGGATAAACATGCCACCTGACAAGATCTACTACCCTGAAGCTGACACCAAATTATTTGGCATACTAAGATGACAAAAGAAATGTAGCTCATGCAAAGAAACTTATTTGTTAAAAAAACAAAACAAAACAAAATGAAAACAAAACAAAAGAAAACAGTTGTAAAGGCATAGACCAGCCAAGAGAATTAACCTCCTACTGCATATGGACTATAACTTTTACTCAAGCGAATGTAACTTAGATACAAAAACCCCTATGTGTCTCTTAGCAAACAGTTACCTTCCTGAAAAAGGTAGAATAAAGCCTGTAGGAAATGGCACAGAAGCGATAGAAATGCTTACATCACATCACTATCTTGTGCTTCATATTAAGAGTCTGAATACTAATTTCTTATGTCTTTCTGCGTACCTTATTCTTGCATGTTGGATTACTTGCTTCTCAGCCAGTTCAGTGAACTGAAGTGGCTCACAGCAGTTAGCAGGAAGGTGGGCTGCGTGGCTGGAAACAGGGGGTCAGAAACAGGTAACTCTCTTCCAGTGATTTTGTGTACTAGATCTGCTCATGCCACCTGACCGAAATGCCACACAATCTCTCACAGTGCAAAATCAATTGGATTGGCAGAAACCATCTTCCTAAACCACTCAGACTGTGTAAGAGTGTATCTGTGCATTCCCTATGTAAATGGAGGTGCCTTGAATAGTCCCCACATTAAGTCATTGAATTAACACCTGAGATAAGAAAATCTGGCCGGTTTGGACTTCTCTCATCTTGCAGCATTGCTAAAAGAAACACTTTCTTAATCAGAACAAACACTTTAAAAGTGACAGCATTTTGAACTAACTCACAGGTTTATGGTATTGAGGCTGCAATTCATGTTTACCGAGGAAGCAGAAGTGTCAGTTAAAGGTACCTATACCTCTACCAAAGTTCCTTGTCCCTGCAGGAGAGATGGCAGAAGAACATGTCCCAAGTACTTCAGCCATTGTCAGTCTGCCAGTTTGTACAAAATGCTCAATTTTCACTAGTGTGGGAAAAACCTAGGTTTTCTTCTGCTGTCTCTGTTGTGAAAGTGAACATTGGGAAGCAGAGAGATTTGCCTGAATTCACTGAAAAGCCACCAAGCTGGGCAGGCTGAAGTGACATAAAGATAAATGTAGTGTTGTACCTTGCACGACCAGTGTAGAGAATAGTTCATGTGTGACTACACAGGCACGCACAACTAATGTCTTACATATGGTGTATGGCTTTTGTCCGGCCTCTAAAGCTTAACATAATATTGTTCTTTCCCATTTACTGAAGGAGATATTGCAAGTCTCACAGATTTGAGATAAGAGCCATATTCTGGTTATTAATTTTCCAGGCTCCCTTCCCAAAACTCTCACGGTTTGCAAGAAAGAACTTTGACCCCAATCACCTCTGGCTCAAGTCTGAGCCTTCCAGGCCCACCACTCCCCTGAAAACAATCTGCAAAACCACGACCACCTTCATTTGTCCATTAGAGACAGGATAATCCCAGCCTGCTATGTGAACTCCCAGGTTTTCCTTTGGTGTTTTACATTAACTGATTTTCAAATCCAAGTCATCAAAAATGGGCTTTTCAGTTGATTAAATTTTACAGTTTGTTGCTAAAAAAGCAACAAAAAACCCCCAAACATAACAACACAGTTTCCCTGGTTGGTTTTGGAAAATGTACTGAAGTCACTGTTGGGATAAAACTACCATCACCATGACATACCTCAGGTATAAGTTACACATGTAAAGGAGCCAACACTGTTATTTGAAGTAAGCAAACCAGTTAGATAATGCAAGAACTGCTATGGACCCTTCAACTCAACCTAAAAGACCCCTTATCTTTGACAAGTTGTTCTGAAGCACCAGGCCTAACGAAGCTTACTTCATTTCTGGTTTGTGTTTGATGATGGATTGGCTTCAATATATGGAAATTTCTGATCCGCCCCTGCTTCCCCTGAGCTCTTTTCCCCACAGCTCAACATTTTAATGTTTTTCTTTGGTGTGGACTCGCCAATGCCTAAGGCAATCATTTGATCAATATAAGCCAAAATCAGGAGTGGAAAAAGGAGTCCCATCCTTCTCTTGTAGTGGTACAAACATTCATGCCACCACACAATGATAATGGTTTGGATTAAAATTAACATTTTTTTTTAATTATTATTTGGTAAGTTATAATGTTATTGAACAGGAGAAAGAGTGGCCCCACCTCTAGGTTGCACATATAAAAGAAATAAACCTAAAGTTAATCAGATTTAAACCTGATTTAAACAGATGGCAATCACTATGAAATACATCCAATTTTTTGTTTCCTTACAGAACTATTTGGAGTATGTGAAAATAGCAGGAATATAAGATTAAAGATAAACCTGCATAGTCAGACACATTAGGCTGAAGGCCATTTTCCAGACCTAAGAAAAATGTATTTAAATCACTAAAATAAACTTGCCAGGGCATTAAGTGAAAATAATTGCAATTAGCACACGATCTAAAACGCCATGGTTAGAGTTGTCTAAGGTGCAAACGACAGAGCACTATTGGGGGGTCTTGCAGAGATCCACTGTAGGGGTTTGCCCTCTCCAGCAGGTCAGCCACAGGTTGGTTTTTTTTGTCAGAATCTGCATGGATTGTTGCCTGTGCTGAATCCGGCAGATACCTTTTAAAAAGTCTCATGCATCATGGTTGTCACCCTGATACCTTTCACAATCAATAACTTCATCTTAAAGAAAGGAGTATAACCTTTTATTATTATTACTATCATAACCTACCATTTCTTTGCGTGATCTGTACCATTATACTGCTTTCTCTAGCAAAATTCAGAATTAATAACATGAAATGATCCTATGTGCACATTCATTAATAATCAGAAAACAACACTTTCCAGTAGATGGCTGAAAATTAAGGAACTTTTTCTCTTCTGGCAGGCAACAGATAGGAAAAATTTAACTGAGCCAATGCAAAAATGTCAAGTTGTTGTTATCAGAATAATAAAAATGTTGTGGAAACATGTTTTTACTGATTTATGATGAAGAATGGGAATTTTTTTTGCTTTTTGTTGTTGTTGCTTTGGAAATTACAGCATCAGGAAAGAGACTCAACATGAGCCCATGAATCTCCCCTTCTTCATTTGCTATGATTTTTTCCTTTTTCATTTGTCACAACTTATAGAAAGCCCTCCAACACAACTTGGAAAACTCATCGCCTGAAACTGTCGAAGTTCATGGCTGTCAGAAAATGTTCAGAGAAGACTTGGGTTTGGCTTTAATCTGTATGCCAATCAGTTTTCTTGGCATAAGCACAGAATTTAATTGGATTCACTCTCAGGATGAGACGACCTTTCCATTTTGCAGCTCTGAAAATGCCTTCATCCATAATTTTATGTAAAATTTTAGAAACACAGTTTTGTATCCATATATTCTTGTGTCTTTGCAAAGTGTTGCAATGAGCTACCTACATTTGTGGCAAACAAACTTCAAAACTATAAGGGAAACCTGTTATTATTTAAGGGCCTAAAAATAATAACATAAAGGTAAACAAGTACAGTAACTATTGATATTATGGTTTCACAGCAGCAAAATTCAGATCAGATATGCCTCTCAACTCACCGCTTTGATCAAGCTCCCAACAAGCAAATGTTATTTACATGTTAAAAAGATGCAGTCACCCATACCTCTCTTCATGTGCAACTGAACACTCCTTCCACAGGGTGGGTTCTGTTAAAGGGAGGGTGTATTCACACAGAAAAGGTCACTTAGCCCACAGTCCAACTCCTAAGCAGCTATATGACCTTTTAGCCCAGTATCAACCCTAAGTTTAAAAATATTTCCTGTGAGACAGAGTTTATTAACTAATAATGCTACTCTAAGATGTTTGGGTGGTGGTTTTTTTCTCCAGCATTGTCCATAAGGGGAACTAAGCTTGTCTCTGTCTTGGTACTACCTGGTGAAACAGTGTGGCTTTGGACAAACATTGCACATTTGACAAAAATTGCAAAATCTCTGAAATCTTGACACCTGAAACACTGTGAGATTTTTTTCCATTGTCTTTGCTAGAGCTCAGGTTTCAGCAACTGTAACTGTGCAGCGGAAGAACAACTTACTGGTTAAATCCAACTCATGCTCCACTGTTTTTTTTGAAGATGACTTCCTACTACCATTCAAGTTTCTATGCCAATGTCAGAAAACATGCATTCCTCTTTCCAAATTTGAGATTAACTCTGGAGACCTCTATTTGCTCAACCACAGCATGAAGTCGGAAAGGGGGAAAAGGGCAGGTTATGACCAAGGCTTTGTTTCATACCTTCCAAGCACCAGCTCTAGAGAGGTTTTGCAATAGCAAATACTGAGCAATACTGCATATTTTGCAATACCGAGCTTTCCAGAGAACCAAAAGCAAGTTAGCTCCCCCTTCCTCAGGCCCTTATTTCAGTGAATAAAATATCTAACTCTTTGAAGATTTCTAGCTTGAAGTGTGACATCTACTTTCCAGGTACTGGAATTCTGCTTTCTTGAAAGACACATTTCTAAATAAAGTCATTGCAATTACTATGTGAAAAGATTATCTTGTGCACCGTGTATTAGACCATCATCATTCTGGACATTCAGGATGACCGTGATAATAGTGATTTGCCTAATTTGTCAATTTTATGTTTAAAATGTCAATACTTCTGGCTGTTTGGCAACATTAAGTGTAAATAAATACCAAAATTCATAATAAAGTAGCATTAAGTTTGCGACACCTAAAAATGACAAAATTTATGAGGATCTGTCTGTTAAAAGAGAGATCTCTTGAAGTCTTCATAAAATAAAATACAGTAGTCATAATTCAAAACTATCTGTCTCATTGAGAAAATGCAGTAGGTTTATACTGACATGATAAATTTATCAACTTTGTTTGATCTTTAGTTAGTTAGAGAATATTGTATTTACCTATGGCTGGATTTATCCAGTGTGCTGGGAATGGTCCAATGTACTTGGCAAGAAAGAGAGCTTTTGGCAAAAAAGGATCACATCTGCATTTGTAGATTTTATGGGAAAAAGTTGTGTCATCAGGGCAATGTAATATGACACATTTAAATGTTTCATTAGTACCAATACAAACATATGCAGGGCAAAGATTCTATTTTTCAATTTAGGCTTTTACAATCTTAATTTTTTATTTCTTTTTGTTTTCGAAGAGGTCTGTGTTGCTTCAAATCCACTTATAATGTGTCTTAATTCCCCTGTGCAGTGGCTTAGTACACCAAGAGAGGAATGCTAATAATCACACACAGAAAATATTTGTGCACAAGACTTGACTTTGCACACACGCAACAAAACAGATGATACCGGATCTTATAGATCCTGCAGAAATTAAACCTTAGAACTTGACTAGTTACGTATATAGAGTAGCTGTTTTTATGTCTTAGATGGGCACCCTTATGATATTAACATATGTTTCAAGTACAACCTTTAGTCAAAATAGGGTATTCTGTTCAAGGCACTGTAATAAAAAAGAAAGACATCCCTTGTCCACAGCAGAATCAAAACAGTTATTTTGGTTGGTTGCCTTCAAGACACTACAAATTCCCGTCAGCTCTTCTGTGTACATGTTAGAGTTAGCAGTGGGCTTAAAATAGGACTCAAAGAATAAAGCCTATGCTGACTATGGCTGTATGTAAAGATCATGGCATTCTGAGAAACCTCATATGCACCAGTTATTAGAAAGCAAACAAAACCTTCTTGACCCTTTTTCTCATGCATATGCCTATTTAGAGAGGGAACTTGCCTTCTTTTGCTGGAATTGCATTTTCACTGCAGCTCCCTCATCATAACTTTTATATAGATGCACTAGATCTTTGTGACCTTACAGGACTTCCTGTGTTCTCTATCCATTTCTACCTGCTGCTCCTATATCCTTGAGAATCTCACTGTGTGCAGGTGCATGAGCACACACTTCAGTGCTTGAAAACTACTGCTGTATTCAAGTTCACTGGACTCCTAAGCACATTACAGTCCGTAGAATAAAGTATACATGTATATTACAATATGCGTTATGCCTATGATACACTCAGTAACTTAGAAAGTACTCCGCATTCAAAAAAAAATATTTCTAACTTAATTTTTAGTGGAATGTCAACATTCCACCAATAGACGTAGCCTGTTAACAAGAGTTTTGGTTTTCTCTGCATCTTTTTTTCTTTCTGAAGTGGTACATTATTGCACACAGGCAACATGTAACATTTAAGGAGTGGGTTAAAATTCAAATAAGGGAACACAGGATATAAAAAAAAAAAGCTTTTAATTTAAAAGCCTCCAGTGCTTGTAACCAAGTCCACTCCCAACATGTCCCATGTGTAGACCACATAAGCAAGAAAAAACACAAGGGTCATGGGGCAGTAACACATTCATTTTAAGTGGATGGTCTTGTTTCTGGCCCCTTTTGAGATACTAAAAATAAGTATTACACACAAAGCTTTGGATATAGTTAAGATATCTACTGAAAAGACTGTTAGAATAAGAAAGGTAAAAGAAAATTAGGAGATAGATGACACAATAAAGCCATTTGAGTGGGAAAAAGAACGGGAAATCATCATAATGAGTTCCAATATCATTATACAAAAGTCTAGGACCATTCTCAAATGTCCTTGTCAAATGGATTTTCAGTCCCTTTACTCCCCTCTTCCTCCTCCCCCTTCCCAGAAAACTTTACAAGGACTTATTGCTTTTCAGGGAGGAGTTTTCAGGAGTTTCCAGAAGGTAAATGACAAACAGTAAGTAATTTTTAGCCAAAGTATAGTCAGATAGGAACACTGGGATACTCAATTAGTTTCAGGAATCTTTATTGGCCATCAACTGCCCAGGTCAATTACAAAACAGAAAAATTGTTTCAAAGCGTGACAGTTGCTGGCCACAAAACCACAACGCAGCTGTCAAAGTCAAAACCAACCAAGCACTTATCAATAAATTGAATACTCAAAAGCTGTTTTGAAAGTCATGGGAATTCTTGAAAACAAGACATACATTCCCAGTGTATGGTGCCAGGTGCAGTAAAACTTAGATGATTTCAAGAAGTCTGCCACTGAATTTACATAGTGCAGGCAATAGAGAGTGAAAATAGAATTTTTAAGAAGAAAATTCAGTTCTGAGATGGTCTGATGTTACGGAAGTACACAGCATTGGTCAAGAACTCCATACTGGAACGATGCAACTGAAGCTACATATAATTCTCTTCAGGACTTAAAGAGACAATAAAGAGATAAACAAGTAATCCTGCACATTATAAATATTTATGCCATGGTTTAGATTATTATGAACCAAACCCTCCTTTTCTCAACAGTCTTTGCAACTTAACGAACATCTTAGAAACTGCCTGTGCTCAATGGAGGACATCAGCTACCTACCCAGAAAACAGTTCCCACTTGTGGACCCAGCCAAAGTGGGAATAAGGCCACATGTATAGTACCATGGAGAAAGCAGAGCCAAGTTGGGTGTGATCGGTCTCAGCATCTCACAGACACAAGTACATGGGTCTGCTCTGAAAACACCAGGTTAGAGTGTTGGTTGTTGGTTTATTCAGGCTGCTTAGCTCCATCCACAAGATATGTTTTCAGATGGATCTATAGCGAGATTTGTCATTTGTGCACTGTCAATAAATGAACCTTTTCATCTTTCCTTAATTTATCATTTCTCTTTCCAGAAAGAAAGTCCCTCCCACGCACAGTCACTAATTATCTCCATGCACTTTCCAGGAGGTGAGTGGGTTGATGACCTCCTTTCTGCTTCCGTTTCTTCTGTGCTGTGCTTTGCCTTGCAGGAGCATCAGCTGGCTGTTTTTCCCATCTTTCAGAGGGCCACCAACTAGACTTCTTTGTGCATTCTCCTTGCGCTGAGGGGTGCCAGAAAGCTGGGTTTTCCCTTCCTCAGGACTCATGGGATACAAAAGAGGAAGGCTGACAAAGACATCTGGCAAAGATACGCCTACCTCACTCTTGCTCAAAACAACATTGACTCAAGTTTGCATAAAGTATATTTAAAGCAGCATCTTACTCAATTCAGATGGACTTATGAGTCAATGCAAATATTTAACACAGTTCTAATTACCAGTCTCCTGCCTACATCATCCATTCATCTGAATCAAAATAAATCTGATGGACTGTAATAAAAAACTTGGCAGCGCATTTGTGTTGCAACAACTTACTGTTTGGTTCCACTGATGTTCTTTAAGTGAAAACTGATACTATTCCATTGGATACTTCCAGCAGGCACAATTAATTCATATCCCCCAAGATAAAAAAAAAGAAAAAAAAAAGTAACCTAAAGAAAGAAAGTGCAACAAAAATCTGAAAAGTTCAATTTCACTCAGATTAAAGTGAAATTTAATGGTATCTTGGTTCTGATTTCAGTATGCTACACTTAGTGTCTCAAGAATTGGGTTTCAGATTAAACCCTAAGGAAGAAGAACAGAAATAAAAGAGGTATGTGTACTTTTGAGGGAGAGAATGAGGGTGTGTTCCTTGCTTGAAACACAGTATATCACACAAAAACTAGCACACATCCAGTACAAAATGAGACTGAGGTCCAAATCCCATTCTTTGCTATTGTTCCAGAGAGCAATCATGACTTCTCTCCTGTGGGTTTTAGTGGATTCGGTCTTTATACTAGCAGTCTTGAGCTAGTCACATGTTGAGCAGGTCAGCCTTAAGAAAATATATAGATCTGATGATCTGGGGATTTTTGGGGGGGATAAATACATAAGCATTTCAGATGTTTTTATAAGACTGGACTCAGTGACACTCCTTGTAAATTCAAACTCCTAAGATTTTCTTCAGGTCTTCAAGCAAGGTGTTAAGGAGTTCAACCTGATGTTGCTTTACAAAATATTGCAAAATGACTGTAATGCAAATGCTGAAACTGATGGATACATAGATTTTCACATTGCTCTCTTTTCTGAATAAAAGCCTCCAAGCAGAAGTTAACTAACTGGAGCACAATTAGTGCTACCTTCAAAAATCCCCAGGCAAGACAGTACATGTCACAAGATGTATTAATTTTGGGTTCAAGTCTACTTTATGGGGTACCTCAGAGAACATGAATCCCAGACAAGGAGCACAGCAGGTCATTCTGCCCTGGTATAAAGAGATCAGAAACTTCAACATCCCCAGCTGGGAACTACCAAGGTTACGTAAACTCTGCCTTAGATAAAATGAGATGACTTTGGATGTAAGTGAACACAATGAATCTATCCCTTCTAAAACAACTGAAGTGAGTTTCTGCACAGAAAGTGCTTGAGGGATAACCTTTCCTTCACACCGTTTCCATAGGGTAAGAGACACCCTGTTTTCCTTTATCAGAGTTTACTATTGTCTTTAAAATGGATTTTAAAGTTGTTTTATACAAGCAGGTCATTATACAGTGGACAACATTCCTGACATTTCCATTGAAACATGCTTCAGAAACAAAGAAGGGATCATTATGGGGCTTTTGTACATGAAAAAAAAAATAATATGAAAAACAAAAAAATACTCTCTTGGTTATTCAAGACTCTTCTCTTTGATTCTTGGCCAACTCTGGATCATAATATCTATTATTTCAAAGTATTATGCTGGAAATTTTGCTGGAATCTTACTAAACAAATAGCTGCACTGATGGACTGCAACTTCACAGCTTCTGAATGCAACCTTCTCCATCATACTGGAGGCTAGATTTCATCAGAGTATTCGTCAATATTTGTGAAAAGTCTGAAAAGGAAAAAATGTATAACTCCAACCAGCCAAAAAATAACTTTAAGTTGAAGGATTCTGTATTTTGTAGCCAGCTCAATGAAATTTTTGATGCAGAGTTTTCAAATTCTGAACGGTCTTTCTCTCTGATTTCTGTTGAGAAATTCAATATGCAGTGAAACACAAAGACCAGAGTCAGGCTCAAGCTTCAGTTCTGCAAAATTCTCTCCCCTGTATGCTAATTAATTATTTGTTGTGTGTTTTGCATTGATGTGGGACTAATATGAAAAATTTTAAAGCCTTAATTTTTCATAAAACAGAATCTTTATTTCCTTCTCAGCCTTAAAATTTATTTTCCCACTGTCTGTCAAACTCCAGTGAAGACAGACATCTGAGTTTCATCCTTTACCAGCCTGCCCATTACTGCGATATCAGGTCAAAGGACTATCTCACGTATCTCTCAAGTTCATTCATATACAAGATTTGGCTCTACTAGCCAGCTGAAGCCAGCACACAACCAGAATTGTGGTAGACAGCAGCATGTTAAACTGCAACGACAGGAAATTTCAAGTGTTTGCCATATAAAAACCCAGTAAACTACCTATAATGAGATTGGGACTACTTCAAAGTATAATCTTGGAAATTAAAATCTTATCTAATCTTGAACAAGAATCCAGCCAGTACACAGCATTGCTTTAACACCACCATCCACAAGCTCCTCTGAGACAAAGGTTTTCTCTCCAGTTGAGACAAGATCCTTGAGGACAAGGTCCTTTCGCATATCCTAAGTTTCTCCAAAGTGAATGAAAAATATAAACTATATGTTGTACTATGACTTTTTAAACAGTGACTCTTTAAACAAAGAATACTGATAAAAAGGAGAGGGTATTTTTTCGTCTTCACTTTCATTCTGGCATTTCAAAAGCAAGAAACTTCCATTACCATCAGCGAAGCAAACACTGTTTGGTCATCAGTAGGGTCAGTGTCACAAAAACAGTAATTTCTTGTGAGGAACCTTTGTCTTCCTTTTCAAAGTGCACATTTTAACCTGATTTTTTCCTCATGACCAACTGCAGCCAAGCTGATTGCAAACAGCTAACACAAATATCCCAGAAATGAATCATAATTCAGAGAGAAAAAAGAAACAACCAAAACCAAACATCCATCTGACAATAAAACTTGTCTCTTGCCTTGTTTTTTCAGTCTCAGAAGACGGAAGCATTGTAACACAAACACGTAAGTTTCTTCAGGTGCACAAGGCCTAATAGTAATTTAAACTAAACCATATTTGCTGTGCAAAGGGCCTTACCTAAGTGCAACATTGTGGATAAGAATTGTTTTCCCCTATCCCAGGTCAAAATGTTGTTTCTCAAAGCAGTGTTGTCTGAGGCAAACTATGGACAGAACTAGATATCCACTTCAGTTTCCAGATGCTTCTTTTCAGTAGCTTTACAGAAACCAGGAGACTAGGAAGACCAAAAAACTAGGTAAATGCATGCACAGCTAAACAAAACCACATCTCTAAAGCATTACATTTGGAGATTTAAAAAAATTACCACAGAAATACTGTAACCCTTGGAGGTGGGAAGGGGGGAGGATGACTTTTGGGGATAAATACAGACGAAGGCTCTGATAGATATCCTCACATACAATCTGTTATAACATGAAATGACTTTATTTCTATATGACTATGTGCTCATTTGAAAGGCACGTTGCAGGCCACAGCAGTTGTCTACTGTTCCTTGTGACTCCAGCACACTCAGCACAAGAGAGGTTAAATCTACAATGGCAATGCAAATGGACCTCAAGCATGCAGATGAACCCACCCATGTCCCACACTCTCTGGACTCTGCTCATGGTCTGCAAGTCTGAAGCTTTCAGCAATGTCTACTTTGTGTACAGCAAACCTGGTATTTTCCTTCAGGAAATATCTGTGTATGAACAACACATATTCCGATTTCCAATGCAGAAATCCAGCTGCTGTAGACAGTGCTCCTGTAACATGCAAGATGGTTTTGGCTGTACAAGATCATTTTTTGCTGTGGATAAGGACTGTATGTGCCTCAGTATAAATATGCACGTAATACTTCTGATAAAGTCAGCACACTGGGCTCACTGCCAAATGAGTTGTTTAAAACACACAGTATTGATGGATTGAGGATGCATGAACTGAGAACTATTTGGACTCAAATACCTCTAATAATTTTTTGCTTGTAAGAACATGTCTTAAGCAAAGATCTTTTGACATCACTGAATGTGCAATTTAAAATGTAGCTGTGCAAAAAAATCTGATAACAAAAGATGAAGACAGACCTGCAGATAAAAAAAATAAAAGGTTATTGTAGTTTCTGCTCCGAAATTGAGAAAATGTGTTCCAGAGAACAGTACTCTGGCTGCTGAGTCGGTATACACTTCAAATCCAAGAACAGTACTGAAACTGGAGCTAAACCATAATAAAGATTTTATAAGAAAGTAAATTCTTATGACAGTTGAAGTGGACTTTGCAAAACACTAGAACAAACAAGCTTCCCATGCAAAGTTGTGCTGCTTCTCACGTCTCTTGCAAGCAAGAGTTGCAGGAAATTAGATGATTGATGTGGAATTTATGGACTGACACTGGTTTACATATGAACAGCAAACTAAGTTTATTGAGAAGCTGAAGGCTGAAAAAAGTAATTTCTCAGGAGGTAAAACATATTCATTTGAGAAAGGAGAGGAGTATGTCTCCTGCTCCAGCTTTGAAGGGTCTGCAGATATATGTCTATTTGGAGATAAGAACAGCCTTAAAACAAAATACGTAAGATAAGAAATGAGATGCTTTCTCTACCTACGACATTAATAACATTCCTGAGACTAGCAGAGTAATCTGGAAGCCATGCAAATTAGAAAAGTGTTATATTAACTACAAAAAAACCAAACAAAACATACCACACCAAGAAACCAACAACCAAAAAGAAAACCTAAAAAAAAAATCCCCAAGAAAACAGCATTAATTCTGGTGGAAAAAAAGCCCTAACTACTCAAACACCCTCCCTTTATGTTGTACCCCTTCCCCTGAGTGATTAAAAAATACCACCTGTTCTACAAGTTTCAACATAGAATCTGAATATCCAGCTATATTTGCATTTCTTCATGAACCACAAGTGCAAAAATTTGGCATAGAGAACCCTCACAGTGATGCCTACATAAGGCTACAGAAGTATCTGGGCTCATCATCTGATACTGGTTTCAGAGTTAGCAATTAATTTTGCCTGTGGAATATTTCCTATAGTTGTTAATGCAAAGATCCTCAGGTGAACTTTTCAGTCTCAGGAGGAAGGCACAAGGCTGTTGTAAATTAACTTGTGCTTGCAAAATAGCCAAATTGGACACAGCAATAAGTTACAAGGGTGGAGGGAACATTAGGAAAAAAAAGAAAAAAAAATCCACAGTGTCTCCTCTTTGTTGGAGGGAAAAAGATAGCTTTTTCAGAGTAGAAATGTAATTCATCTTAAAGTCGCTTGCCAGATAATTTACCTTCTCTGATATTAACTTTTACCCTATTTTCTCATCCTCCATGTTGCCATACCTTAGCCAATAAAGTCAAACTCTCCATTGCAAGTCTTCAGCTTTAGAAATCAGCTGCTCCACTACTACACACAGCAAGGCTGGATTTGTTACTCTTTTTAAAGCAGGCTAGTAAAGGATAGTTTTTTCACACTTTTAAAGTTTTGCCATTTCATTCTCCTAGGAAAGGTTCCTAATAATACAGATTTGACTTCATACATCCTTTTTCAATTGAAGTCTCAACTATTTGGCCTTAATCCGTAGCAGTAAAATCCATAAAAATTGCACTAAAGAAAATGTACAAAACTGGAGAAATACAAATCAAACCTTAAAATCAGATTTCAGAATCTGACACTGTTAACAGTGTCAGCCAGGATATCTGAACCAAAAACAGGATATGCCTTTATATCCTTGAATATTCATCTGAATGTCTAAAATTTCACCCAGTGAACCACCTTTCCTAATGACAGAGGTTTGACTTATTTTAACAGTTTAGTATTTTGCATACCGGTTTTATTTTGCTCATCTCAGAATTACTTGCAGAACAACAGATACAGTTTGCATATAAGGATTTCAATCCCTTTCACCAAAAAGAGCAACTGCAATTCTGTATCACTCCCAGGTTTTCCACACAACCAGGGGTGGGTCCTTGGGGTTTCACTGAATTTCACTGAATTTTTTTAGAGTTGGAAGGGACCATAGAGATCATCTATTCCAACTCCCCTGCTGAAGCAGGATTGCCTAGAGCTTGTCAGAGCATGTTGCTCAGGACTGCATCCAGGCGGGTCTTGAAAATCTCCAAAGAAGGGGATTCCACAACCTCCCTGGGCAGCCTGTTCCAGGGCTCTGTCACCCTCACTGTGAAGAAGTTTTTTCTCATATTTGAGTGGAACCTCTTATGTTCCAACTTGTGCCCGTTGCCCCTCGTCCTCTCAGTGGGAACCACTGAAAAGAGTCTCGCTCTCTCCTCCTTCAACCCACCCTTGAGATACTTATAAGCATTAATAAGGTCTCCCCTCAGCCTTCTCTTCTCCAGACTAAAGAGTCCCAGCTCCCTCAGCCTTTCTTCATAAGGGAGATGCTCCAATCCTTGAATCATCTTTGTTGCTCTTTGCTGGACTCTTTCCAGTAGTTCCCTGTCCCCCTTGAACTGGGGAGCCCAGAACTGGACACAGTACTCCAGTTGTGGCCTACCAGTGCAGAAGAGAGGGGGAGAATGACTTCCCTTGACCTGCTGGCCACACTCTTCCCTATGCAGCCCAGGATTCCGTTGGCCTTCCTGGCCACAAGTTAGGAGCTCATCCTCCACAATAAGTACATTCCCCTGTAGAACCTTTTTGTTCCGCCTTTACATCAAGCCTGGACTGAGCACACACAAGCACCCTGGCCTGTTGTTATGGAAACACACTGGAAAAGGAAGCAGCCATAGGACCTGGTGCTTCTGTGGCAGAGTTCATCAGGGATTTCATTGCCAGTCCCCATGTTCTCTGGGACAGGCATGCAGCCACTTGGAGTACACACAAGGAAGGGCAAACATGATAAAGTTACCAGCTCTTTTACCAGGTAACTGTCATTTTTCTATTTCATAACATGTAACTAAATACATTAATCTTATATTCACCCAATGAGTCAACCATATCGTTATTGTTTTGTACCGCACTGTTCCTAAACCTCCTTTGCATTGCATACATGAACACACTACAGATTTTTCTGTTCATATCCCCACCAACCAAAATGCATTAGTCAACACTACACACAAGCATAGGCACCCCCCGTAACAGTAAATAACTAGTATTTAAGATGATCTTAGAGTTGCATTGATTTTGACAGACTTTGATACATAGGTTTCATAACCCAAATGAGAAAACAAACGTTTATACAAAAGCAGTTTTTACAAAATGGAGAAAAACACAGCTGTAAATTAATAATCAGACTGTCAGTATGGTGATTGCAGATTATCACTGATCTAGTGAGAAACAGAAGTCACTCACATTCTTTGTTAGTATATCCTCTTGGCCTCCTCTAAACACTGAATATTTTTTTCCTGTTATCCTTAGTTGATTGTGCCTCATCAGGTCTTCTGTACTAATCAAGTCTGGTAGGAAAACCAGCTTCCACCTTCCTATACGTAACATTAAAAAATACTTTTCACCTAAACTTTGTTCTCAGCACACAAATGTTCAATCTAAATCCACCATCTTTCAGTTTAAATCTGTTGTCCCTTGTCCTGTCACTAAAGGTCCTGGTAAACAGTCTCTCTCCATCTTCTTTATAAGCCCCCTTTATATATTGAAAGACCACAAGAAGGT
The DNA here is from genome assembly GCF_001431845.1 of Calidris pugnax. Taxonomy (NCBI): domain Eukaryota; kingdom Metazoa; phylum Chordata; class Aves; order Charadriiformes; family Scolopacidae; genus Calidris; species Calidris pugnax. The sequence continues at coordinate 9,700,760 of NW_015090805.1, read as the reverse complement.
ATCCCTGGAGCCTTCTGTTCTCCAGACTGAACAACCCAACTCTCTAGATTTTCTTCCTAGGAGTATTCCAGCCCCCTGATCATTTTTGTGGCACTCCTCTAGACCCACCCACTCTAACAGGTCCATACCTTTGCTGTGCTAGGGACCCCAGAGCTGGGCAAAGTACTCCAGGTGGGGTCTCACAAGAGCAGAGTAAATGGGCAGAATCACCTCCCTCAACATCACGGCCACTTCTCTTATGTGTCCCAGGATATGATTGGCTTTCTGGGCTGCAAGCACACATTGTCAGCTCACGACCATTCTTTCATCCACTAGTATCCCCAAGTCCTTCTCCACAGGGTTTCTCTCAAACAATTAATTCCCCAGTCTGTATTGATATTTTCACAGAATCACAGAATCTTCATGGTTGGAAGGGACCTTTGAGATCATCGAGTTTTGCTTGCCCTCTTCTAAAACATCAGTCTACCATGTTAGGTTGGCAGACACATTTTATATTAAAGGACTCCATGTTCTCCTACTGACTTGTTACTCTACTCTTTGCCAGCCTTGTAGCCATGAGTAGGTTACAGCAACCCTCCATGTAAGTTAGGCTTAAAGTCTTCACCAACTACACTTAAAAGTCGTAATTGGCTAAACTGTTTCTCCTGTCTCCTTGCTTCATATTAAATTGACTTTGTTTTCAACACAATTGGCTCCAGCAAGGTATCATCCTGTTACTGGTCATGACCTGGTACAGAGCTGACAGGGTACATGTAGCTAAATGACTGCCTAGAGATTTGAATGAGGTGATAATCCGGCACACTGTACGCTGTATTATGTGCTCTCTCCCAGTTTGTACAGTATGTACACAAAGCAGAGTCGGTGTCAGGTAGGAGTTGTGCTCCATGTGCCAAAGTGCTGCACAGCTGCATTTTCCCCAGCTTAATGCAATTTGTTTTTCCAGAACATGTTCCATGTGGTTTAGCAAAGAGTTTATTCTAACTGCCCCCTTCTGTTACGTTAGGGTCAGGAATTATGGACATGCACCCAACATGCCTTTTATTGCCTATGGCGGGAAACATCCCCAATGTAGAAATGGCTCCATGGAAAATAGCCAGCCCTGCTACCTGCTTCCATTGAAGTTTGCAGATCACCTGATGGTGTTCTCCCCTTGTGCTGTTGTGCTGTCTGTAGGGCTTATGTCATATCAGAGCCTCAGGAGGACACAGAGATTGGTAATGGGAATCATACATCAGCAATGAACTAGATGTCAACTAGAAATTCTAAGTTCAGAACATCCTTCTATTCAGGGTGAAAAAATTGAAAAAATAGGTTAAAAAATAAAATTCAAGTTTCAAATCCCAGGAGTTAACTGCCTCACCCTTTTCAGACAAGAAAGCAAAACCAGAGGTTTGGTTTTGCTGAATGAAATTAGTATAAGTGACATTTTGTTAAACACTTGCAGTGCCAGAATCAGGGTATTGGCACAAGACCCAGTAGAAATATGATTGTGTGGTTGCCTTTACTGAAATCGCAATCTCAGTAGATTAAAAAAAAATAATTAGATAATAGGGCGTTCTAGTAGTGCAAATAAAATAGTCAGGGGTCAGTACCATACAACATCATTGCATCATTTCAACACAAGACTCACATTGAAGTCACACAGATTCTTATTTGCCAGAAAAGGTGCTTTAGCAGATGGAGAAAAAAAAAAAAAGAGAAAGAATAGTTCAATCTCTTTTGGTTTTTAATGTCTGATTACAAAGATACTGCAACATTTTTTGTTTGTAGAATAAAAATAATCCTTTTCTTAAAGAAAAACAGGATTGTGGGGAAGAACAAAGGAACCTCACTCCAGATTTTCTGAACACCAAATACAATTTTTGTCAAAAAGTGAAAATGGGAGGTGTGAGTGGGAGAAGGAATAAAGCCACTTGTGTGTCTCCCAGAAGACCCTCATTCCTCATACCAAGCTCAGGCTAAGAAATTCCTCATACTTGAAAAACCACTAAGGTTGTTTTACACAAGAATCAAGACTCCCTGTTTTAAAAATATCCAAAAGGCATACTTCTCCAAAGTAATCCAAACAACAAGATAAGATGCTGACAGTTGACAAATTGACAGTGGTAACATCCTAGTTTAATTCTGCACTGTGTTGTGGCTGTATCTGATGATAATCATGCCATCAACTAAAAAGAAATAGAAAATACAGAGAGCAAAAGCATTGGGAGATACTTTGCTACCTGTGATGATCAAGGACATATAAAATGGAACATTTTCTGATCTAAGTGTTAGCATGAGAATGGAAGAATTGTCCACATGGCCACTCCAGAAACATGAGCTCTGAATTACTGCAGGAAGAAAGGAATGAATGTGCAGGGATACAGCTGTGACCCCAGAGTGTTTCTCAAATTCCCCGCCCATGCTCATTCTCCGACCTCATCCCTGTTCCCTATTGCAGTGAGAAATCTTTGCTCATCATGTCCACCACCTGCATGTAGGAAACCTGGGCATGCAAGCTGGAAGGAACCTACAGGACTCAGTGGCCAGGTTTCTGATGCTTCAACATGACCCAAGAGAACAAGTCATAGAGTAGGAAATGAGTCATCCTACTAAATTCTTGAAAGGAAAAGAAGCAGCAAGGGGGAAGGCAGAGAAAACATTTAGACAACCTTTCTCCCTTCACCCCCCCAGCACCACCAAAAATAAAATTGCAGATGGAAAGTAGTGTTTATAGGGAAACAACAGAGTCATAGGATTTTGGTAAGCCTTCAAAATCTTGGAGAAACTTTCTTACTGTTGGAAAGTCCACTGATAGCAGTTCTCCTATAGAGGCCCCAAGACAGATTATCTTCAGTTTGTCCAACAGGGAAAGCTGGCTTCTGTTACTATTAGTAAGTACCCAATGGCCCTGTAGTTCATATCATTAAGATTTATTGCACTACTTTACTAGCTAGTCTTTACAATCAGAATATTAAAAAAGTCTGATGAAATAAAAATGGTTTCCCCATTATCCCCCTTTCTCATCAATTCTTCCTTGCCTTCTCTTCCCTCCCTGCGCCATGCTTACGTAGGTATGACAGATCAACAGCCTAATTGAGGTTGGAAGAAAACTCTGAAGATCGTCTTGTCTGAACCCCCTGCTAAAGCAAGACCACCTAGAGCAGGTTGTCCAGGACCATGTCCAGATGACTTTTGAATATCTCTAAGGATGGTGACTCCACAACCTCCTTGGGCAACCTGTGCCAGTGCTCAGTCACCCTCACAATAAAAATGTGTTTCCTGATGTTTCCCAGTGTAGACCCCAAGAGATAATTGCTGTATGTTTTGACTATATTAGAAATCCATGAGTCACATTAGAGACATACCTATTTCACATCCTATGGTGGAGGATCAATCAATCTGAATTATGCAACAGATTCAGGTCTGATTTAAAGGGAAAAGTGGGTTTGGTAGGTTTTTTATTAAATTCTGCAATACCAAATTCTTCAGTGATCACAGCTATTCCTCAGCACCCTGAAATAAAATACACTGTATTCATTTAGTAATAAAGACTCTCCTATAACTCAGCAAATAAAAACCTAAGCATGTTGCAGTGAATATCATTAAAATGTCATTTAGCTGACTTGAGAAGCAACCATTACAATAGTTTCTTTAGAAATCTATGAACCTGCTTTGAATAAATTGGAGCTCTCATGCTCAGAATAGAGGTAAATCCCATTTTCAAAGATGAGATAAGTTTTCCCTTCAAAAACTGTGTTTTCCCAGAAAGACAATACTCCATTAAAAAAAAAAAACCTCACTGTCCCTAAGTCTTCCCCCTGCTCAATGACTTAGAGTGACTGCATTTTTAATAACATATAACTGTTTTGATATACTGTTGAGGTATGTAGTTAAGGTTGTTCTGAGATTTGCACTAAAAGCAGAATTAAAATCCCACTTATATTTTTACTATTAAATGTAGTCTCACCACTTGGCATTGTACCTGTGAATACAGTGTAATTTTACAGATATATTAAAGCTTTTGCAAGAGAAACAATTTTTAAGTGTTCCTTTTTTAAAGTTTTGCCATTTGGCTCAAGTATCCTTTAGTTCCTTTAGCTAAACCTCTGTTTTCCCCAGAGACTTCCAACTTCTTACACATGTGCTAACAGCTCAGGCACAAGCCACTCTGGGAAATTTAAAATTACAGTCATTCCATCTTCTTGGCACACAGGGCTATCCAAAGAAGACGAGATGAACCTGTCAAGTTTTTCCAGGTCCTCAAGCTTTCTGTTGCATCTTGCATACTCATGCTTCTCTGTAGCACACTCTTAACTTGTACCACTACCAAAAATGTCCACAAACTATAATATTTTACCTACAAGTCCTACACTTGATTGTTCAGCATGCTGTTAGGTATTCCGTGGCTTGCTTCCTTTCATCCATGATCAGCAAGCATAGACTATTACAAGCCAATCACTAGAAAAACCCATAGGCAGTTTTCCCTCATCTCCCATTACCTTATTTGGTACTCTGACTCATAACCACAACTCTGGGCATCCCCCAGATGGGCTGCATAAAGACTTTTGGCTCAGCTCTTTCCATTGGTAAACTAAAAACTGTGCCTACATTTTGGTGATTGAAAACTCAGGTGACATTTACACAAGCATGGCTGCAGATTTTGCGTGCTTCTATGCAAGCTAAAGAAACTGGAGATGTGCATTGTACAGACTTGCACTCTAGACGCAAAAAATATTAAAACATATGTGAAAAAAATATGTTTTTTCCTGGTTGGCAAAGTATATGAACTGAAGTAGCCCTGGGTGTGAATGTTATTTTAACTAGTCACCTTCTTAATGACATTGTGTTGATAGAAAATACAGTCAAGCATCTCTAGTATTAATCAATACTTTTCAATGAGAAGACGCCATTGCAAAACTTGCCACTGGAAGACTACAACTAAAGAGGTGCTGGTTATACAACAAGGAGGAACACACTGGAGGTTCCTGATGTTTAATTGAGTTCAATAGGGTCTTAGACCTTAAGGGGAGTGTTTTATCAGTCAAGTGTTTTCTAACAAAATAGTTTCAGGATTTCAGCTTCATGAAGTTTTGTAAAATCTATGTCTGCTTTCTTCCTTCTCAAAGAAATAAAAAATAACACCATCAAAGAAGTAAACACAATAATTTACAGCACCTAACAAGTGTTACAAGATGGAACAATTTCAGTGAATAAGGCAAGTCCCACAACAGGAAGAAAGAGAAGCACATAAGCTATACAGAGCTCAGCCCAGCTTTGCCCAGATGGAAGAATGGAGCAGGGGTTAGCTGAAGGGTAACTCCTAGGAGGAATCAGAGCAGCCCTGAAACATGCAGTCTGAGATAAATTCAGCTTCTACTGAAAATAAACTAAGTATGTTGCTTCAATCAATTTCCAAATGGAAAGTTGGAAGTTTTGGGAGTTTCAACAAATGTCATAATATTCCATGGTAAGGGAAAAAGAGAAACTGAAATAAATCAGATCAAATGAAGTATGATCAATTCCAGTACTGATCACCTGATGCTATCGGAGGTTAAACTATTCCAAAAGTTAGATCTGCACAAGAATTGTATGAAGTTTTACTCTATAAACCTATGGCAATGACTGTACATAAAACTGATCAACTCTTATTTGCTATTAAAAATAAAACAGTGACATGGTGACCAAAAAAAAAAATATCGATATTCCATCCAGGTTACAGCTTTAATTCCCTATTAATTCACACCAGAGTACTGTATAAAAACAGCATTCCCATCACAGGCTTAGAGTCTGACTTTAATAACACAAAGTAACTGCCTCTGTACTCAGCAAAGACTAAGCTCTAGAACACATTTCACATTTAGGCCTGATTTTACAGTCTTGTTCTTAGAAAAATAACCTTTATTAATGTAGGTTTTTCTATTTTACAAATGCTGAAACTGTTGCTTACAGCTATAATCTAAATCTACCTATGTGGTCCTGCTGCAACAAGAGACAATGAAGCATTGGAAAAATCCTGCAGTTGAAATGGCCTCATTACACCCACAAAATAAAAACTCACAAAGTTGTATGGCATCAGTTCATCTTATATTTTAACTGAAAGAAGTTATGACTTCCCTCATGTTTTTCAACTGAGTATTCAGAGGAACCAGTTTCCTGTGGAAAACCAAACTTACCAGTCTCAAAAGCCCATTTGCTGTCTCAGTTTCCATATCCTTCTACATCACCATTCCCAGGCACACCTCCTTGTACCATAGCAAGGAGAATTTTTGCTCTTTGCAAGACAGGGATGATTCACCTTTCCACCTTTTGTCAGAGTTCATCCCCTCCAATATATTGCAATAAAATCTAATAGACACAAATAGCAACTCTTCCACTACCTTCTCTTTCAAGGCAAACACTCCCATGAAAACTCAGCCTTCATCCATCTTTAGACTTTGATGTTCCATTGATTTTTCTACCCTCATGTCATCTCTCAGCTCCTTTTGAACTCTCCCCTTTGTTTGTTTAGGCAGATGTGCAGCTTCCCAGCACCTCAGGCTGGGATCAGGATCCAAAACTATCATTTAACACCAGTCTCCAGCTAGAGAACCCCATCAGATTGAGCTGCCTACCCCCAAGCAACCCCACTTCTTCTATCCCCAAGTGTGCCAAAATCTGTTTCTTTTGTTTAAGAGCTCCTTTTCTACCACTGCTGTCCTTCAAAGGTTGGAAACCAACTGTGATGGGTCCTGTGATTGCCAGCCCTCTGCCTGATCCCCCACCTCTTGGGGATGAGGTTAACCAGACCCACCTGAGAGCTCAGGTTCTTTTTCAGGGGCATCTTGCCTAATGAAACCACTGTATTCATAAAGTTGTTCCTTAGTACAGGAGACACAGCTGAGAGTCTAGTTGCATTGCCAAGTTATCATGCAGTATCACTCCTAACTTGAAGCCACTGTGGATACCAAGGTGAAGAGGGCAACTTTCTCAACAAAGTGACGCAGCCTTTGGCCTCTCTACAAAGACTGCCAAGTCACGATGATTGCTTTAGGCCCTGATCCAGAAGGGCCCTTAATTGTCTGTCAAACTTTAACCATATGAGTAATCTTATTAAAACCATGAACTACTCATGCTTAGAGCTAAATACTTGTTTGAGTGCTTTTCTGGATCAAGAACTCAGTGATGTGGATGCTTATCCACTAGTACATGGACTGAGATAACCAAGCTCGCCTCTTTCAGCTGCGATAAAATCGCAAAAGATTTAAATCCCTGTGTCAATGGGGTGAGGTTCACCCACCCCCTTCGCAAGAGCGCTGCTCCGCATGAGTGCTATAAATCACAAGAAAGTGACTCATATCATGGGCCAAATCCTGAAGACCTATAAAATATGAGCAGTGCTGTTATCAGCTGTTAACTCACACGAGCAGTAAGGATGTACGTGGCCAAGAATAAAGTATAATGTATCTTCTGTTCCAAGCAACCCCTTAGTAAACATAATATTTTAATTATATGACCATTTAGTCTATCTGAGCTTTCATTACTGACAGCATTCTGCTCTTCAGAGCTTCGGAGTGCTGTTAATCTTCTTATTTTCCATTAACTAAACTTAATTCTTTAAGAAATGCAATACTGCCATCTAGCATCCAGAAAATAAGATGGAAATTTTCCTTTCACTGAAGCACCTCTGCTCGGGTGCCAATTCAGTTTTACATTTGCTTAGAGGACCACAGGTTATCACCAGGACTCTGAAGAGGCCTGGCTGCCAGAAAGCTGCTTGCTTCCCCAGACAGCACCAGAAGAAACACATCCCAGAGGCCAGAGGAGTTATGTTTGCGAGATCAGTCATCCTTACAGCCATTGTGCTCACTCCGAAGGGATCCTGGAGCCCCGGACCACTTTCACAGAGTACCACCCAAACCCCCAAACTCCAGTTCAGAGCAGCATTATACCAGGGAAGATGAAAATATTCCCTGCCAGTGGCCATCTCCAGGACCTTAACCCTTCTTTCCTACAGTACTGCCAAGGTTAGACCTGGGCCAGAACAGCCTTAATAAGGTCACCATCAGACTAGAGTTAGTGCCCAGGCACTGGCAGCAATTTTGCTTTCCACGCTAGTCTACAAAGGAACGCTGAATGCCCAAATATTTTTGGAGTCATTGTTTCAAAAGTGAAATTTCTCGCAGTCTGCACTTTCACTGTTACTTAAAGCAAGACTGTCGATACCAGCAGCCTCCAGCCTGTGCAGTTACCAGCACTGTTATTGGTGGAGCCAGGCGCCCCTGCCCTCTGCTCTCCCCACCGGCTGGTAACTGTCAGGTCAACAACCTGTGTCTCTATATATACATGTGCTGTGTATATACATATAGTACACACACTGTGAGTATGTAGAGTATATATCTACATACACATTGTATATACATATTGTACATATTTATACAGAGTGTCTATATATATACAGTACATTTAGTGTATATATACTATATCATAGACTCATAGAATGGTCTGGTTTGTGAGGGGCCTTAAAGATCACCTAGTTCCAACCTCCTGCCTTGGCCAGGAACACCTGCCACCAGACCAGGTTGCTCAATATACATAATATAATATGTATATACATGTGTATATATAAATTAATAGTGTATATGTGGTAACAGTATATATACACTAATAGTATACATACATATGTTATATATGCAATAATAGTACACATATATGCTGTATATAGCATATACTGTCTATACACAAAATATATATACAGTATATAGCGTATATAATATGTATATACTATATATACTATACTATTCTATACTATTCTATGATGATTCTATATACCATGTATATGTGTACATAGTATGTATATATGCATATACACATATGGTTTGTCATTTTATGTATGTATATGTTGTGTATCATAGAATCACAGAAGGCTTTGGGCTGGAAGGGACCTTAAAGATCATCTAGTTCCAACCCCCCTGCCACGGGGAGGGATATTTCCCACTAGACAGCTAGGACACACCTGAAGCAAAGGGCAGATGGGCTCAGCAGCAGAGGTGAAGGTCACTGCAGTTTCTCTGAGTGGGTTCTGGAGTTCCTCCCTGGGAAACTTGTTGCGCTGCTGAGCACCGCTGGCCCCAGCCCAAAAGCTACTCCACTGCTTCAGCAGCAGTTCCGAGTGCAGTCTAGTCATTTAATTATCATCTCCCTGCAGTGGCAGCTCAAGCACTTCTGAAGAAGTTCAGCTCTCCTTGCAGCCTTCACAGAAACAGCAGCCAACAAGTGGGAGTCAGATGCTCAGAAGTGCTCATGTCCGCTGGTCTATGTGGACATTACATCTCTGGGAAACAGAGCTACATAACAAAAATCAAACTTTTTCATTCATCATTACCCTTTCCCCTGTTAAAGGACCCGTCACTGCCAGAATTTTGTCTTACTTTCCGAACAACTGGACACATGCAGATAACTATATGCATGGTCTTACATACAAAGAAAATGATGGAGATATACAGAGAAGGGACAAAAGTGTTTCTTAAGCACAAGTGCTAAGCTAGAAAATATCTGAATACTCCATTCCCCTGCAATGAAAATGTCTTCCTCAGAGTTATAGCGGCCCAGGATACAGAGCCAGTAGTATTCCCCCTGGCCCACAGGGCTGAAAGTTGACCTCCCATACACAGTACCTCAGAGAGGCTGTCAGATATTAGGTATAAAGCAAAGCTGTTGGTATAGACAAAATGTTCACCATAAGCATTTTTTAGTGTTTTCTAAAGACTGTTCACTGGATTCACAGTACCAAGACACATGGATTTATGGTTACATTACATTTTGCCTAACTTCAGGTGTATGTAATGTAACATTTATGTCTGAGCTACCAGTCTAGACTCTTTTTATACTTGGTGGAGAAAAATAAGCACCATTTCAGATGTCTACATTAGGGTGAGATGAATCGTGACCTAGAAGTGCCTATTCATCTTCTGGCAGTTATAAAGAGAGCCTAGGCAACTACCTCCAGCGTGGACTTCTGCAGTGTCAATGTCTAGATGTGAGTAAGATTAATCCTCAGTTTTAGATTTTTAAATCTAGGGAGACTGTGAGCTCAGTTAGTCCAGCTCTTGTTTAACATAGTTCAGAAACATTCATCAAATGATGCTTGTTTTAAGCTGGATATCTTGCAATTTCCTAGCAGGTATTTTTTAGAATGTCATCCAGCCTGAATTCAAAGGCTTCTAGCAATGGATAAGCGGTTTTTGCTGAATAGCTTGTTCCAGTGATTTATCACCATCACTGAAATGATGCAACATGGTAAATAAGCACAGAAAGAATGTCACTTCAGATTTTACTTTTGCTTTGGTCTTTGATCTAGTAAAAAATATGGGATAGAGAAAAATCATGTTAAAAATTGTACAGAATGCATAGTAGTTAAGGTGTTTAATTAATATGTCATTAAAAATTTCTCAAAGGCTTTGTTAGAAGACAGTGAGAGGCAAGTCTGTCGCAAACTAAGGCCAAAGACACTTCTGTGCTGGAGAACAGTTCTCTCTACAAGCACACTTTTTGCATACATTGGAGAATGCTTTCTCTGTGAACCACCTTTAACCTGTATGTGACCTTCCTGCACATGTAGAGAGAGATGCAATTCACCCATTTGCTCTAAAACTCTCAAATGATGATTCTGCCACAGTGTGAAAAAGAAGGCAGGTCATTGTTACCTCTTCTAGTTATAGCACCGGTTTGGTTGCTTTGCAGAGTAGAGAGAAATGAACCGCAAGGGTGTCCCAATGCAGTGTGCTCTCCTAAGATCCTTCCATTCCAGTAACATCAGGCTCAGCCAGCAACAGCCAATTACCTTTAGCCCAGTGACCAGAATTCCTTTTGACAGTGAAAGGATGGAAACTGAATTTATAAAAGACAATATCCCTGAATTATTCAACTGCTAGGAAATATTTTTTGTTCAGGGTTTTTGGTGGGTGTTTTCATTTCTTTTGCTCCCAGGTTACAGGACTAATTATAAACAAAGCTATATTAGCTAACCTGAAAATCACATGCCTATCTTAAAACATATATTTACCATTAGTGCTACAAAATTAAATTTCTATTAACTCCTCATGATTTAAAACTTTCGGATTTATATAGGATTTGAAAACTGAAAAAAATCATTATTTTTATTGTGGATGTTAAAAATCATGGAGCTTTAGACATTTCTCATTTAGACATTCACACTGAAACATCATTATAACCATTTTGCAAGCTTCTTCCAAAGATTTATGATTCACATGATCTAAACTTACTAACTACTCCACATTTTAAGAAGAAATCCCTTGTTCTTTCTCAGTTACTAAAGTACTTATTTTGTGTGACCTCGAATCTTTCTCATCCTTTTAAGTTCACTCCACTTAGCTCTTTATGGCTGACTTGAACATATTTATTGAGATGTAGTAGCATAGGAAGTAAATGTCAAATTCCTTCAAAACATTTAAAAGCAAGTCTTCCCCAATCTCGTCTTCCTCCAGCATTAAGATGAACTGCCTGTTCAAAGCATGTGGTGACATTTGCCATTACTGTCAAAGTAGTCTTTCAAGTGATGAATTCAAGACATAAATACATGCTTGCAGTCCATGGCAGATTTCAAGTGTCACTCAGTTAGAATTCCTGCAGGGGGGCAGGAAGAAATTCCCCATTTAGTGATTTTATCACAGGGAACAAAATATGAAGAAACCATCCTTCTCTTCCTCCAGGCCCCTAAAAACAATATTTATGTAATGTTGCTGAAACAGCAGCTGTGGTGAAGTGATTCATCCTAGGTATAAATCCATAAAGCAATTTGGAATATTTCGGGGCTGTGGTTTAGAATGAGTTATTGCCTTGAGGAGAACTCTTGCGACTATTTTATTGAGTCCCCAAATTTAAATATGTCCCTGCACACTATTGTTTCACTCCCTGATTTGCTGGTAGCAAGGATATCAAACTGGGAGACTTGGCTCATGCAAACATGCAGGTTGACATACCATGAGGAGCTCTACCTGTCACTGCGTGAACATTTGTTGTGTGTCCCCGGTGTTATGGGAGAGGGATCAGGAGGCAATTGTGCAGGACTGGCAGCCCAGCAAGGAAGGCAACCCCTCCATGCAATGGTGTGCACATTAGGGCAGCTTGCTAGCCTCCTGGCATGAGCAGACGGACATGGAGAAATAAGAAGGTGAAAACACTAGGGCCCTTATTTCAGCATCTGTACAGATTAAGCATGGTTAGTACACATGCAGGCAACTATCAGAGGAAGTTTTTAGTCTGGTGCATGAAGCGAGGCTGAACTACCACAGGAGTCACCTCTGGCCCTAGAATATAACATGCACACATCATTTCCTGTGTGGGAGAAGCCAACAAATTAAATGGGGATAGAATGAGTGTGAAGGAGAAGAAAGTGAGAGCATTTAATTAAAACCTAAAAATGCAATATTCAGAAAAATAATTCCAGTTACTAGGCTGCTAATTTCATCACTGTCACTTCGTTGGCCTTCCTGTACTTCTGGGTGCTTTTCAGCAAGTCTGGAGGAGTTTCCTTGTTATTCTTTTTGGCAGTGACGTTTTGATGTGGAGGGGTGGGTTGGCTTCCTGATTTATGCGAGGAAGACAGAAGCATAAACAAGACTTTATCCACATGGCTCTCCAGCACCCTGTACCTTCTGGGAACAGACAACCACACACTCCTGTTGTAGGCGAGGAGGATTAATCTGTTAATATGGAAGATCAATTTACTTTTTAGATACAGTTAAAAATAAACCCCAGCTTCAGTAATAAGGAGGAAAGCAGAGAGAGAGGAAGAAAGGTTTCTGTCTCCTTGCTGTTAATACATGCTCGTATTAAAAGGCCACTTAAGGTGAAATAATGAGTACCCTCAAGTTGTATGAGCCAGTTGGGAAAGTCACAAAAATTTTTTCAATAGAGTTCTAGTTTCTCCTTCACAGAAACCATGATGTATGCAGGGGTGGTTTAAAACTACTTTTTAAACATTTAATCTTCCCCAGTGTAATGTAGAGTAGCCTCAGGGACCACTGCAATTCATCCCTTCTTTCTAGCAAAGCCTGACTATGTTCAGAGTGCCACAAAGTTACTTAAAAAATCTTCAGATAAACAGAAATTACTGAACAAGACATAGGTTTCCATTTAAAATGCAGCCCTTTAAAATACCAGGTGCAAAAAAATGGAGAAAGTAGGACTAATATTTCCAGCTAGATCTGTTCATAGAGTCAAAAAGAGCCACTCTCACATAATGGCTGTGAACTTTCCACTGCCATAGGACATATAAATAGAGACAGTTTTGGATGGAGATTTTATTTCACAGTACCAAATGCACTAATTTAATGTGCTGGTGCTCTTGACCAAGTGTCTGGCAGGCATTTAGAAAAGATGCTGTTATATGTGTAATAAGGCTTTATAGTTTAACTTCATTTTCATGTGTTCTCAATGTTTTATTATTGCATTTTTGAATGTAACACAGGGCTTTTTTCTCTTTCTCTTGTTACTCTGTTTCTTCTTTATTTTTCTTTCATTCTTTCTTTCTTTCCCTCTCTGTCTCCTCTGTCTTTTTCTCTTTCACTCTTTTTTTCTGACAAGGATTGAATTTAATGACAGTTTTTCCTTTTTATTAGTGTCAGGTTAAAAATCCTATTGCTGCATAGGATTCTAAAGATTCCCCTGTGGAAAGAGAGAAAGAGAGAAAGGAGAAGCTGAAAGACTTAGAAGCAGAAACTTGATGCATCTCCTTCAGGAAGAAATGCTTGCCAGTCAGAAGATTAACAGGTTAGGGTTGAGTGAAGAGAGAAGACCAAATAAGTAGTGACTACAGAAATGAAAATATATTACAGTAATATGCACACTTTTAAATATATAAAAAATATATATCAAGAGATACCATTGCATGGACTATGTCCTGTCATACAATGGATTAGAAATTTAGGATTTTGTTATAAAAATGAGAAACTCACTCATTTGGTAAATTTTATCTTTACTTGAAGAGGTATTTTGCATCATTTACACATAAATTTGCTGATATTAAAAAAGCTGAGAATCAGTTCTGCACAATGTTACAGTGCTCGCTGGATATCAACACCAAATTAGAAGTTGCAAATGAGAAACCCCTCTCCTTGAGGACGGGAAAGCCCAACTCCTTTTCCACTGTGTAACTCCCGGTTTCTTGATAAAAGTGAAATAATATTTTGCAGGATTAGAGGCCCTACTTTGTGGTTCTTATTAGTAATCTTATACTATCTAAGAGCATAAAATATTTGAATCAGAAAATGCCAACAATTTGTGTCTGCCCTCAACAGGGCAGACTAACTAAGACAAGTCATTAATGTTGTCTAAGAAAATAGTCATAGGAAACTTATTTAATATCTCTGCCTAACAATCACAGTACAAATACAGACCTATTCAATGACTGATTTTCTCCATTTATGAAAATACTGCTCAGAATTTAAGGGAAGTTATTGTAGGTAATTGTGAGAATTGGCAGTACTGCTATAGCACCGTGCTCTCCTAGTAGAAGATGTCATTAATCATCACTGCATTCTTTCACGTCAAATCCAAGAATATTATATAGTGTCTTCCACTGCAGCATTATGCAGACCAGTATTTAATTTCAAGTGAAAACAAGGAGAGGCTTGTTTGCACATTGATACACAGTGAGCCTTTTCTTTGCTGGGAAACCATGTAAAGCAGCTTCCATCTTTTGTGGTTGGTTTGCAGCATGAAGGCAGTTTACCCAACTCTTGTGCTGCTATTGGCACCATACTAGCAAGCCCTGACATATTTCATGTGCATCCACTGCTGTGTGGTCCAGCTCTCATCTGTTTTCAGGGCAGTAAAGGGAGGAGGGAGAAAGATGCTCGCTCCATGTGCATTCCAGAACAACAGGAAATATATCCACAAGTTAGGGTACTCATGTTATAAAGAATAAAATGAATGTGTAGCAAAGAAACAAACAGGGAACATTTGGGGAAGCTAAAAAAAACGGATACATTTTTTTCTGGCTAACTCATTTGCACAGTTTCAGTCCAGTGGGTCACAGTGTAGGGAGATAAGCCCTCTGCCCCTTGCTTAGTGGAGCATGGAGAGCAGTGAAGATCTAGTTAAAGCTGAAGTCCCCAGTAGGACTACTGAATTGAGTAAACCTGATGGAGAAGGCTGCAAACTTTCAAATTAATCACATTTGGCAGATGATGTAATAGTCTTATCAAAAGCTTCAAAAACCCATGCTAGATGCAATGCACTGAGAAAGGATACTCTCTGATGTTCACACAAACATTGTTAGAGGATGTCCAGACAGCTGAGAAGACAGCAAACTTTATTTTCACTGTCTCTCCTGATACAGTGAATATGTTGATAAGAGCTGATATCTAAAGCGTATTTTGATATCCCACTGGAACTTGTTTCCTGTCAAGGGTTAAGGCACAAAGCAGCAGAATAAAACTTGCGGACAACTTCTATGCTTTTCTATATCTTGTTCATACGGCCTGGCAAAAGGGATGATCTGATATTAGAAAGAGAAAGTACTGTTCCCTTAAAGATGCCTCATCTACCTTCTCTATGTTTCTTTTGTCTATTTTAGATATTCATTGTCACAATCATGGTCATTCAAATTGATGTTGATGTCTCTACAACTCAGTTGTTTGGGTTTATGACAAATATATCAACATGTTTAATATAACAAGTATGATATAATACTGCTTCATATAGTCCCATTTATATTAATAATACAACATAGCACTGAAGGGGGCTTACAAATCAGAAGTAATTCTATATACCGACTCCAAATGTTCGATTAGTAATTAAAAATTATATACATACACACGCTTATATATGCTACACTCTAAAAAGCAATATATATAAATTTTATGTATGCATATATTCATATAAGTTCTATTTTATATGAGAGATGTATATGTATAAAAATATTATGGTTTTTTATTATTATTTTTAATGAACAAATAAGTCCCAAAGGAGAACTTAGACAATGGGGTTTTGAACATATAGGTGATTATTGGTCTTTATGCATATTTTGTATACATTAAAACTATGATTTGAACTTTGCCTGCAGTGCATTTGCTGCTAATGAAATAAGTATATTCTGCCTCACATATTTTATTCAATGCACAATTTGAACAACCACAAGAGAACATAACAAGTGAGAATAAGACATTGCATATACCTTTCAAATAAGCCAAAAAATTTGAAATCATGTCTGTAGATTGCTTACTGTTATTGATAGGGATATGGTTAATTTAAAATAAAGTGTTCCAAAGTAAAATTCCATTACTGAAAATTTTCTGGGGTTTAGATACTTTAAACACCTGCCAACAGTCTGCAGAAATTGTCATGAGGTACAGTAGCTTCCAATGAAAACCTAATCTTTCTTTTGCTTAAAGAATGTTCTCATATTTCTGACTCTCCTTGTACTTTATATCTGCCTTGATTAATTAAGGCAGTTCAGCACAGAGGCTACTTGCATTCTTAAACTGAGACACGTATTCAAATACTTTGCTGTATTGTAGACCAGGTTTTAGCATGTGTGATCATAAAAGAATGTTAAATTAGTATGAATTGTTAGCAGAACAGGAAATGCTCACATATCGAATGTTCTATATATAGAATAATAAACAGGAAACAGTAATAAAAAAGCAGCTGTGGTGGCCAACAGGCTTCCACGTAGCTTGAGATCCTGTGGGGCATGGAAATATGGGGTGGTTAAGCCATGTACTACAAATAAGCATACAATCCTAGCAGTCATTCCACGGGTACCTTTGACTTCCCTTAGTTCTCACAAATGCCACTTATTCCTGAATACCAACACAGAAACTTATTTACAGAGTAACAAATGGAATACAGTTACAGGCAGTGAAATCACTGCACTAAGAGGGAAAAACTTAGAATTTTTTGGCTCAAAGACCAACCTACAAAAAAATCTCATTCTGATGTTAACTATACAGGAATGAAAGGTTCTTTTGAAATTCTTATTACTTACACTTGAGCCACATCATGCTTTCAGGGTAAATCTACAAATGCTAAGATCTGAATCAACTCCTCAGCCAAATCCCTTGAAAGATAAGTGGCTTTGTGCTTAAAATTAGATTTCTTATTCCATATTTTAAGACTTAATCAAGTGGCTTTATTTTCAAAGGTATTAAAAGATGGAAAGAGCCATAAAAATCAATATGTCATTTGAGTCAGCACATCGAAAATTTAACTTGTTGTATACCTGAAAAGCTTTTTGAGGCCCCAAGTTTGAAACTATGGACTATTACAGTAATTAAACATAGAATTTGTCCATTTGGGTGGAAAAGTTTTGTTTTTTTTAAATAAGCATATTTATATGGGAGTAATTACAACAACAACAACAAAAAAAAAAACCAAAAAAACCCCCACAAATCAGAAACTGTTCCCTGTTGCACAAAGGGAAGCTACATATGCTTTAAGTATGTCTTTGGCTGCCCATGTCAAAGAATTTTCATTTGCATAGGTTAGAAAATGCAGAGTATTATTTATGCTTGTACAGGAGTCCAGTACATGCCACTACTTTTACAGCTTACTCCTAAAAACGGAGTTTTTCATAAGAAAAATGGAAAGAGGAACCAACCCAAAAAATCAGCGACATAGTAGTAAGCAATTGTGCAAATTGCTTTTCAAAACTAGGAATTCTGTTTCCACTGATCGATTTCTATCATCATAAGTGTAGCCTGATAAAAAGGAAAGAGAACAAAAGATTGTTTTTCTCTTTATCTTATTATATTTTTGTTAATTATCTTCAACATTTGGTCCCTTAGGAATGAATAACTGTGAAAATAACACTAGATCAACAGTTCTCTTCCTGAAGGTGACTTATTCTCCTCCAAGAATAAACAAATAGTAATAATTTTGTAATATCTTTTAGAGAAAGATCTTCTCTTATCTTGAAAATAAGGAGCTTTTTCTTTTCCCTCTACATTTTCAGTGATGTCATGGAGCAGATCCAGAATCACACTGTGTTCAATGTGTCCATTGACCCAGTCAGAATTCATCACTGAGAAACTGGATGCAGGGAATATGTTCCCCCTTAAGAAAATGAAAAATTATTTCTCTTCCTTTTTTAGCCAGCCATAGAGCACAGCTCAGACCAACCTTGTTGGACTATCATAGATATTTCCAAGTATAACGTTGTCTGAGTTACTCTTAGAAGGCAGTTTCAGGTGCAAAATGTCACAAATGTCATCTCCATGTCATCCGTCTCTTTGGTATGTAGTCAATATCTGCGATATCCTCCTATGTGAGATACTAGCCATCTAGATTCTCCCTCTTCCACTGAAACAAAATCAACCCCCGAAGTAAACCACACAGATGCGACAGAGGTTAGGTCTGAAATTCAACAAAATGTCTTCTCTTGTCTTAGAAACACAAAACAACCCTTTGTGTGATTTCTAAAGTATGTTGGTCTGTCAAGGCACGCAGAAAGGAAACCCCCCCCCCCCCCCCCCCCCCGCCATGATTAGGCAAGATCTGAAAACACTTAAAAAACCTCATTAACTTCCCTGTATCATGTGGCTCCTTTAAATTATATATGTACATATGTTTAAAATTTTCCTGAACAGCAGTTTTCAAAAGCTTTCCTGATGTGGGGCCTCTGCGAATAGCGCACTGTTCAACCAACTCTCTTATTCCTTCTTTGTTGCGATATGACCTCTCAAACCTTTATGAGAAAGAGTTTTAGCTCCATGTTCTAAAAGGGGTAAATATGAGTTACAGAAGAGATGACAGCTTATTTTTTTGCATATCTCTTGCATATCTTCATCTGTTTTGTAGATAGGAGTGCATTATCTTTCTGGATGCTCAGGATTCTGAACATCTGTCACAGTATAGTTCTACTACTCTTGTATTTTTTAATAAAAACAATGAGAAAGCAGTTTCTGCTGATAATATGCCTCCTTTCATAAAGATGCACAACAATCTCTACTGAATTCTTCTCAAAAAAAAAAAAAGGTTGAATAAAATTATCTGGATTTTTGTTCTGAGTCATGATACCTGATCTGAAGTCAATTAACCTTAAGAGTAAATTATTTTGTACTCTATTCAACAAGAAGAAACACGCTTTAAACGGAATACCTTAGTTGTTTAAACTATTCTCCTTTGTTTTACAAAGGGTAACTGAAAAACTGACAAAGAATTTTATTTCCCAAAAAGTATTTTAAAAATGATGAAAATCAGAACTTTGTATCAAAGCACTTCCTCAGCCTCAACCTGAAGCCTAATCAGCTGGTATAAAGTATGCTTGTGTTGGCTGAATTTATCGTGTATTGAGGAGGCACAAATGTGCATACAAAAGTAGGAAGAGGTGGAAATACCACTGAGCACCAGTGCCTTTGTGAGAAAGCGAGAAGCTGTGAAGTGATATACAAGTTCAAAGCCTAATTATGTAATTAGTAAATGAAAGGTCAAAGTTACCCAAGCACAGAGATAAGCCTTAAAATACTTACTAATAAAAAAGGGAGCACAAATTTCAGGAACAAAAAGCATTCAGATATTTTTTGCCCTTTAAAAGTGAGAGTTTTCCGAGAATACACGTCCTGCCTACATGGGCCTGGGTCCAAACAGTGAAGTGGAGACTCTCCTCTAGCCTGCCTCCAAGGTCTGCTTCTCCACGTGGTCAAGTCTTTAGTGTGTGGAGCTGTTTTTAATACAGTTAAGTTACAGCTGGGTTTAAGTGCTTTGCTTGATCTTGGGACGGTGTATATGCTGCCTCTCAACATTGGTGCAGATGGCAGGCTTTGCAAACTCAGCTGCCACCCTGGTTCAGATTTGTGTTCACACCTGCTTGTGTTCCACTGAATGGGTCTTCACAGCTTGAAGTGGTGTGAACGTCTCACCTTTCCTGTCATACGCATTGAGTTACGTACAACAGACAGGAACGGTCATGTTGCTGTTGGGGCTATTGCCAAGACACAAGTTTTCATTGTTAGCCTTCGCCTTCTCATGGTTTTGCTGAATCTGACCTTGCTTGGTTTAATACAGTCAGGATATAAGCCAGAGAAGGAACACATATCCAAAGCTGACGCAAAATCAGGAATTAATATCAGGGTGAGAAAATCCTCAGTCTATTTTGACACATGACGGTTTTTGAAATAGTAAGGAGCCACATTTGATCTTCATGAGGACTTGTACTTCTGATATATATGGGAAAAGGAACAGAGAATGCAAGTATGTTCTGACTTTAATAGAGGCATGAACAGTGTTATACTGGTAGAAATGTCTTCCTGTATCTTAGCTTCTTTTAGTGTGAGAAGTAACGTAGTTCAGTCCCTGGAAAGTGTGAGATAGGGAGATGGCTAGCACAGAGACAGGCCAGCAAGCCTAAATTATGGGAACCCATTGCTGACAACTCTTGCCAGCACTGGCTGTTTCCTCATAGGGCCAATACCAGAGTTCAGCATTTACATTTTGCATATATTATTGCTCATACTGTTTTCCAGACCACTGCACATGGTAGCCAGCTTAAAATTGAAATACAACCCCTGCCCTGGCAAGGGCAGTGTTATCCGTGAAAGTCACTCAGATACTTACTTCAATTATGTGACTTCCCGGGGCTTGTGGGCGTTAGAGTTTGGGTTTCAGTTGCTTAATTCCCTGTTGGGGCTGCAAGGCTGAATCTGCAGAAAAGGTTACAGTTTAAACAGTGCCCCATGTACATTTGCCAGTTCTACAAAGCACAAGGTAACCTGGTTAAGGCAGGCACTTTTGACTTCCTGATGATTTTTCAGTCTGGCACATCAGAATCCAAAAAAAAAAAAAGAAAACACTTCTAAAGAGGAAATATGGGGTCTTTTTGTCTGTTGCGGACATCATTATGCCTAAATGGAAATACAAGAGAGAAGCTTTTTCTGTTTGATGCTTAAAATTATCAAAAGTAAAATAAAGGCATTTTTAAAGTAGCAAAACTAAAGGCTCAACTTTTATTTTCAAAAAAACCGACTGCACTATTTTTTAACATTTATTTTGTCTTAGCTGGAAGCTTTTAAAATAGTCTAGTTTAAAGAAAAATTTATATATTTTGACTATCATGTCTCTTGCATAATAATGGTTGCTCTGTCAAATAGGCTTTCATTTGGCATCAGCATTCCTACCTCAAAGGGCTGTGATATAACTTGAAAAAAGTGATGAGAGGGAAAACAAGATGTCTTAAATCCCTGTAACATTAACTTGGTAGGCTAATAATGCCAGATTAATAGATAAGTAACTCACCTCACCTGACCACTTCAGCAGAAACATTGCACTGTTCCTGAAGTTCTTCTCTCAAACCCCCAAACTGCCACCCAACTGTCACCCCCTTTCCCCCTCCTCACACCTGCAATCACATCCCAGTCCTCCAGCAGGAAGTGCTGCTCAGCTCACCCAGAAGCATCCCACCAAGGGTATCTGGATGAGAACAGGGTAAGAGAAATCTATTGCAGCAGGACAGTAGGGTCCTGGTGAGGCTCAGCTCCTTCTTTGCGCTGAAACACGTCATTTTAAGGACATCCTTCTGTTTTTTACAGTGCAAAGGAAAATTAACACAGCTGCAAGTACATGATAGTTTTGCTTTGGTTTTATGTGGCATTTCTGCTAGGTTTTCCCTGAAACTTAGAAGAGGTACCCCAGTACATTTGCTAATCAGGGTTTCCCAATTCCTACCCATATTTCTTACTGCCCCAGTGCTGTAAAGCACAGAAGTAGGGGGACACAGTGGTGGCTTTCACATTTATACGCTAAAATTCACTGATGCAAAATTCAGCAAGTTCTGAGGCTTTCTGGCCCTACAAGCATTTTGGAATTGTTATCGATTTCTGCAGAATGTGCATTTCATTTAAAAGGTGAGGCTGGAGGTTACCTGCGAAGAAAATCCTCTAAATGTAAGGAAAATGTTTCCTGTATAGAGCTACCTCCTAGGCAGCTCCTATGAGACAGAAATGCTATCTCCAAATTATGTCATTACAGAGATAAATATCAGTCTCTTTAACAGAATCCTACAATTATTTCACTTCACAGAAGGCGATGCAAAAGGATTCACACACTCAATAAGCCCAGGCTTGTTTTCAGGATTGGAGCCTGCATCTGAAATTCTAATTTTAGTTATTAATTGTTTACTATGTGTTAATGTTCAGTCATGATATTCATTGAAAATCTATTGAACAGGGAGCTGATTACTCAGTGGACTCAACAAAGAACTGCTTGAGAAGTTTCATACCGTTCATGTAAATAGGCTGAGGAAAAAACAAATTGGGAAAATTAAAATATTAATACTAAACTTAATTCAAGCAGGGATCCCAACTGAACAAAATACTGATCAAATATTTAGGAACTTCATTAATGACCAGAAAGTTACTGCTGAGCTGAGCCAAGGGCTCTGTCATATGCAGTCAGCACAATCACTGCCATATGTGGGAAAGGGAACATTAAATTGGACAGTGCTAAACAGAACTGCTCTAATGATGCTGTGGATTTGCCTTAAGATTTCCAATAGTTTTTCTTGAGAATAATCACCATGCGTCATAAAAGGCAAAAGGATCAACAGAGCAGCTGCCTTCAAACATATCTGGCACCCAGGTGTTCAAGCCAGTTGCCAAGTTGCCTGTAGAAGCCAGATTTTTTGAGGCAATTGCACAGCTCAACCCCAGTTCTGCAGCAATATAGACATTTAGTTTTGTGCTGCTGTAAGCTCCTAGTATGCAAATCTATGTCCATGAAAAACTTTCTGCTGGTCTAAGGATTTGTACATAACAGACAAACCCATGATTTCTCCTCCGACAACACACTCCCCTTCTAGTTTTGGTCTTCCAACTTGTAAACTTTCAGGGCTGGAAGAGCCCTCTGCTGAAATGTAAATATGCATGCCTGGAAATATTTACTTTACTAAAAAATTAAGGTGAAAAATCTTCTTCGATGTCTGTGACACATGATATGTGAAACTTTTCTATCAGGAGAAAAAGTTTCTTGCTTGCCAGAAATCAGTGATTGATAGTCCATGTACACTCACAGGAAACAAAGCCTGATTTCTATGATTATAAAGGTATCGTGTCACATGGGTTAGATTTAAGACAGTTGAACAACCTAAAGATTATTTAAAAACAGCAAGCCCAAACCTTGAGCCATTTATGCCAGTTCTACCTTTCTAGTCCCTGTGATAACTTCATCTGAGTTCCTCAGGGAACCATTTTGTGGTTGCTGTCAACATAAGCATGTATAGATTACTTTGCTTTCACCACATTCCAGCAATTCTCAGCTTTTCCCATGACCCCATTTCCACTTGCATTTCCAAGATCATGACCCCTGCTTTGGGAATAACATTTGCTCAAAGATATATTCTGCCAACCAATGCACTACCCAAACAAATGAGCTATGTGTTGAACAAAACCACACGACAAGGAGGAAGGAATCTGAAATAACAGCCATAGCTCCAAAATTTTTCCCTAAGGGGAAATGACCTGTGAATAATCCAAGTTCCATTCTGTCAGCTTTCCCAACAGCATATACATTATGCCATGAAGCTATGGAGTGATATCCCTTCTGTGACCTCCTCAAATCTACTCTGCTACTTAATGATGATGAACTCAAAAACAATTGTCTACAGCAGAAGGTATGTCAAACACTGGTAGTGAAAGTTAGCCAGTGTCCTTCATCATATATCCTCAAGTGAGATATTAATCAGGATTACTGGTTTTAATTATATTTAGCCCATGAGGTAATATTATTTCTTATAAGTGTGCTTTATCATGTCCATCATTTCTCTGAGCACCCTGAGTGAAGCTGCTATACCCCGAGCCATTTTATTTTTCGCTGCAGTAAATCTTCCCTATATTTACAAAATCTAGAAATGAACTTTTTATTTGTGATTTCAAAACCACAGATGACAAGTTTTCAAAATTCTGGCTGAGCTCAACTCCAGAAGAAAATAGAGAGGAGAGTGACAGCACTTTGTTTTCCAGCATGAATCTCAGAAATTTGCACTAAGAAGACCCAAGTGCTTCCCCCCAGTTACACTCATTAAAATTGGAGTGATTCCATTCATGACAGCACAACAGAAATCAAAACCTGGCTTGAAGCCTTGGATTTTCATGTTTCAGCTGCTCACAGCAGAAGAGGCCCTTGGAAGTTAGTGTTCTTAGCATGTGGTCTGGGATGAAGTAATTCTAGCCCCAAAGCAATAACATACAAGAAAATGGCTGCTTTGAGCTGAAGTCAGCACTGAAGAATAATAGAGTATTGGATTGCTAGCATTACAACCACAGCTCCATAGGCATAGTAACTGTGGTTGTTAGAGATGGTTGTCTGCATACATCTACCAGAATGCACCATTGTTGCGTGACCTGGAAACCTTCATTATGCTTCATATGTAGGTGTTGACCCTAGTGTTAAAGAGACCCTCAGCCTAAAGCAGGAATGTAAGGGAGAGCAAGTGTTTTGATCCAAGACAGTAAAACCAGAACTAGGGCAGTTAATCTTCATTGCCTGAAAGGACCTATGCTTTGTCTAATTTGAATACATTCACGTTTTACCAGCATATTTTAAATCATTGTTTTCAGCAATTATTTGGTCCTGTGAGTAGCAGCAAAGGGATTTTTGCAATCAAACCAGCTCAATCTTCCCTTGCTAGAAATGGGAATGGAGAGAAACTACCAATGAACATGAAGAAAAATTTCTGTGGAAGTCATGAGCTATCAAGACCAACAGAACATACATGAATAAACTGCTCGGTATGCCTACATCTGGAGGCTCTTCAGTCAGCTGAGACTTCTCCTTTCTACTGTAGCTCATTGTTAACAGCAAGAGCAGAGAAAACCCTCTGACAATATCTCTGAAGTCACTCTCTCCCTTGAATTTTAGCCCAGATGTAGTTTTCAGGTAGGACAAGCTTTGTTGCTGGGCCTGGAGACCTCAGTTGCAGTTTAGTGCTGATGCTGAATGACCAGATCTGAGCTAATCAAGACACTCCCTGGTACTAAAAAGGCAGCATTCGTTTAAAAGGACATGAGTGGGCCAAGAATTTAGCATCTCTTGCCTTGTTCACAGAAGTAGTCTTCCTAATACCACACAGCAAAGCTCTCTTGGGAAAGATTTCCAGCTCTCCAACTGAATTTCCTAAATTTTCCTAAATAGGAGCTTCTGTCAGAGTCAAGGTTACCAAGGATTGCAGATGGCGACAGGCCAAAGGTGGGTGGGCAGATGTTGGTGCCTGTGGTCAAATGGGCAGAGTGCTCAAGTGTGCACTCCAGAGCCTTGCCTTCATTCTGCCTGATCTTCTACAGAGCCCTGGAGATAGAAGGAATCAAAAAGATGGCACAGAGGCGCATCTGTTTTCCACAGGGAGGGAACATATGGGCTCGAGAGCCAGGAGCCGACCACGGCAAGGGAGGCACAAGAGCATACTCAGCTTTCTGTCCCTGCCCTGGTTTTCCCCTGAAGAGTCTTGACCTTAGGATTTTGACGCCTTTTTGTCCCATTTTCGTGGTACATTGCCAATGTTACACCAACACCATTTCTGGTTCTGATGGTATAAAAATGAGAAGAATCAAGTCTCCTTTCATACCTCATTTCTGATGAGGCATATGCTTTACAGATATCCAAACCTATATTCACTTTCCAATTGTTTATATTTTAACTTCAGACTCAACTTTAAATTTCCTGTCTTTCCAGTATTTTGTAATAGACAAATTCTTTCTTGTTTTGGTCTCCTTGCTGCCTGCTTTTCTGCTGTTGATGCTGTGTTACTCACAGTGACTGGGGGAGGAAAAGGAAGTTTCCTAGTGCACAGCAACATCTCACTAACAAGTGACAATGTTAATTAATGTATAAATGCATAATGTTTAAATTAGTGTATAAAACATCAGTTTGTTATATATTACATGTATAAAATAAAAATACAAAGATTTCTCCAAACTTTTTGCAAGTGTGAAAAGGAAAAAATGGCATAAAAGCTTTTTAATTGTTAACAACTGATGGTATCCAGGGTTCTTCTTAGCCAGATGAACTAACATTGGGAAAATCTAGACAATGTCGATATATTGTATATTTTAATTGAAAACAGCAAACAAACCAAATGGAGGATATCGTAGACCTTTGCACAAACTGGCACATTTTAAACCACAAAGGTTGAATATTTTTTCATAGTATACATTTATCTATCTTATGTCCCCTTTCAACTACTATTCCCCTAAACTTCCTGAGAAGTCAGTAGAATATCCTCTGAAGTAAACTGGAATATTTTTTTTGTTAAATTTCTTCAAAGTGTGCATGTTTCTGTAAATTAAAAAAAAATATACACTTGAAAAGTTCAAAAGGCACAGAAATATCACATATTGGCATCTTTAAAATATATGCAATTATTGAGCTCAGAAGCCTTTAAATAAAACATTGGAATAGAGAGGCCATCTTCATGTGGCATAATTTTACAAATATTTTTATATTACCATCAATGATTTTCAACAGAAGTACTGATTTGGGTGGGTGCTCAGCTGGACATGTTCCACCTTCAGAGATTGTACCTAGATGCAAAACCTAGCCATTTTTAAGGTGTTGAAGCCAGGCAAATAAAAATGGAGGCCTCTACAGGTACAGTCCCTTCTGAAGCTCTTACTCAAGAGCTTCTGCTCACATCCTGCAGTACACAAAAGCTCTGTCACCAGCTGTGACCTTTGGACATAGGTTTCAGTACCCATCAACATCACATAGGGATGTTGCATAAAGGGAGAAAACTAAGGATGACATAAGTAAGAAATATAACTTAACAAAGTAGTTCTGCAGGAGAGAAACTCAGGTTTTCCTATTTCCTTGGCAATGGCTATAGGCTGTAACGTTAACTACTTGGACATCTGCATCCTTAGAACAATTTATTCCTTTAGTAACCAGTGTAAACAGTGGTATGCTGCTAGGAACCAGAATATATCACTACTCAACAAAGCAATTGAATGCAAGGAAAGAACTCAATCTACTCTTAAATTTAATAATCTTGATTTTAATGCCTGGGAGAGAATTAATTTTTTTTTTCTTTCTTTCTTTACACAAAACTGAGAAGGCCATTTTTAAGGTCAGGAATTTCCTGAGCTTTGCCCACAGTGGGTGTTTTGAGGTCTGTTATATGCATGCTTTCCCAGTGCTCCAGCTGGAACTATTTTTTATTGTTATTAACCTCGAACACAGTACCTGATAAAGGTTAAATCTTGCTTGCAGGTTGGAGCACACTGGCAGCAGTGACACGGAACCCACACCCCAGATATCATTACACCCTCAGAGGACATGGAGGAAGGAAGGGAAGGAAGGTGCCGAACAGCCTAAATGGATCCGTTTCAATTAACAATACTCCTTGCCAGCTGTGTTAACTGAAACAGGCAAAGTATGAGAAGTGGCTTAATTCTGTAACCCTGAGCAGCTTTCTGTTTAATTGTCATGGCAAGTGAATAAGGCTGAATGACCTACCGAAGAATGTTACTATTTTTTTCCAGGTAAGAAAGAGAGGAGAGGATATTTAAATATTAAATTAAAATAGTCAAACGTCTAGGAGTTCTCCAACTTCATGCTGAAAACACAGACAGTCACAAACAGACTTGTGATGCTCTGTGTAGCTGTGTGGGTCATGCACTGTGGTTCTGAAGTAGTATTCAGATGAGAAATGTGGGGATGGTATAGAGAAACCGTTATATTAGTTACCCTCACCTAATTCGTGGTCACTCATCTCCCAAAAGGCACTTGTGATTCATAAAGGAAATGCTGTGAACTGGTGGGATGCTGGAAAAAACAATCAGCTGTGGTACCATGATTTCTTGTTTGTACCAACAGCACAGATATCCCCCACATGCCAAGGGAGTGAGAGATTCTGGGTTGGAAAGCTACAACAGGCCTGTTTTCCAGGGGAGTCTGTGGCCAGTTTTTCAGATCTGAGTACACAAAGGAGTCCTGTAAACCTTTTGTCATTTTTCACCGATACGAAGGCAGACTGGTTTTGGCTGGGCAACCGTGTCTTGCTCTGAGAGGATCAATTAAGGCAGAAGGAACTCAAAGATTCCACAGCAGTAAAAAAAAAAAAAGGCAAAATGCATTAATGGTTTTCTCATTTGTTGTGTTCATGTGTTTATTTCTATTTTACTCACCTATGTCCTCTGGAGTACATTTTGTGCTACACAGCCTAAAGCATATAGTAGAAGGGGAGCAACAGCATCAGCTACAGCACGCTGGGGACACACCACTTCTTTGACCTTCATGAGACAGTGCCATATTGGTAAATTGCCACTAAAAATAAAACAATGATGAGATCTGAAGACTTCCTGGAAGAGAGGTTTTCCATCACCATACAGGGCTTCAGTTTATTATTCACCTTCTCCAGTTTAAAGAAAAAACATTGTTGCTGGAGAAGAGGATGAATAAATCAGTCTATTATTGTTCATATACTAATGTAAAATAACGGGAAGAATCCCAGGGGAGATCTGTGATTTGAACCAACCAGTAAACAATTTGTCATAGGTACTGGTGACTGCAGACCCCATCCTGCCCATGTTTGCTTCAGTCTGAAGCCACAGCAACTTCTTTGTGATTGATGGGGTAATAGTAGTATTAAACTGTTCCCATCACTGATTCAAGTGCCAAGATGGCACACACAAAGACTCTTTAATGGCTTAGATCTCACTTTCTAAGCTCTGATACACTAAACTATGGAATAAAAGAAACATAAAAACAAACAGTAACAGGGGAAAATCTGTGGTCATGAACTTCTCAAAGTAATTTTAAGGAAAATACATTAAAAAGCACCACTAGTTCACAGATCAGCTGTGCAATAGTTCTTATTCCCAATCTGTGAAAGTGGATATTTTCCTTGTAAGCAGTATTCATTTCCCATAGCCAACTTTTTTATAGTGCCACCTGTTCTGGACCAGCAACTGACATTTATAATCTTACTGAAAACAAGCCTGCCAATACACATGTGAGTTTACTACAAATTTGTTCCTGACAGGCTTTTCAGATCCCTCAGGGCAAAGTAACACTGAGTTCTTTGCAATGTTATTTTAAATTAGCAAAGACTATCTGAAAAATGCAACCTTTATTTCTCAGTATTTAGCCACATACAGACCTGAGCTCTTATGTGCACTTCAGGTCAACTCTAGCAGTAGAAGATGGACATAATCATAATTCATTTCCAGTGTAAGAATCTTTTAACTGACTAAAATCGCTTAATGAGATCTCATTCTGACAAGAATTAGGCCCAAGATTGTGTACACTCAGAGTATGTAAGTGTGAAAAAATACAAATGCCCTAAATTAATTTGATTTACAGGCAGTCCTTAAAATCTGTGGTTCTTTCATCTTGTTACCAGTTTGATCACCATACTTGTCCACTCCATTTTTTGAGTCACTACTGTGAGGTACACACAAACATCTGATCTCACTCATATCTCTACTGAATATTTGCAAAGCCAGAGTTATATTGACCAGGATGCCAGCATTGATATTGTACTCTATTCTACTACTTTGGCTACCATGCTTTGTCTGATAGTAGTGCTAACTAGCAAACCATGCTGCCTTGGAAAATACTTTCCCATGTGAGTGTGAAGTAATGTGAGTACAGGGAGAGAGTAAAACCCATGGTGAGAGAGTCTAGAAGGAAATGGGAAGAAGTTCCTTTAAAGATGTACCCACCAACACCATGCATCCATAAAAGTTTGATTGATATTCACATATTTTAGGGAAATTATGCAAAGTGCTAGTGGATTGAGCTTTTAAATTCTTCTCAGAATAATACATATGATCTTCATATTATAACACATCACAGCATAGTGATACTCTGCTGAGAGTTTTTAAAAGAACTTGCAAACCACAGAAAATAAAGACACAGTAGTAACACAAAATATGAGCTGCCAATGCAGGTTTCTGTGGGGTCCTCTATTTTGCCAAAGAACTGTCATCAGTGCACCAGTCCTGAATGGGGACATGTTACTGCTAATACCTCTGTGGTTCATGCTGCTGCATGTGCTCCAGAAATTATTTTTCCAGAACAGTTAGCTATCAATAAAAAATAAAGATGAGCTGAAGTGGGAAAATGCTTTTCCTGCCTGCATCCACCCTCCTCCTCCATGTTCTTCCTGTTTGCCCTTGCTGTACAGTCACCAATGGATGGGGACAATGGATGAGCCAGTGGCTACTTCAGGAGGTAACCCTTTGAGACACCTCCCTTCCCAGACCTGCCTCAGGTCTTCTGCAATCTCTAGGCAAATCCCTGAAGCCATTTCCATTTCATCCTTGTGAGCATTGCATTATCTCCTTTCTGCTCAGAAGAGAGCAGACTGATTGCTGTAACGGGCACACAAGAGGGGAACAGATAGGAACATACCAATCTATCACTATCATTCATACCATCTTTGAAATATTTATTTCCACACCATTTTTCTGTCTTTTCTACTGTCCAGTGGACAAAACTGAGAAAGTCAGTAAGCAAGTGCCAGGCAGCCTGTAGCGTTTCTAGCTAGGAGATAAGCTTCCCCCTTATATGAGAGTATTTAAATACTCTCATAGTGCTATTGAAACATATGCAATGAAGTTTAAAAAAGGGAAAAAATTAGGAATCCATTTATACATGGCATTTGGTAATGGTATTGACGGATCAGAAGAGCATGTGGATCATCTGTACAAATTCTGTAATAAGATTGTATTCTAAGAAAGAATTTGAACCGGCTCTGGGCAAATGAGTAACAGGAAAAAACCCCACAAACTGATTATTTTAAGATATAAGATTTGCAGAATCACATATGTATCCCACATACTTTTGTTTGTTAGTTTAGTTTTTGCGGAGAATTTTTCTCTGCAAAATGACTTGCAATGACTTCACTTAAAAACCTTTAGATTCACACATGTGATGTCACTGAAAACATTTGGGGAGTAAACACTGCCATGTGGCTTACCTAACCAAGCCGATTAAACCTCACAGTCTGGATTTCAACCATATGAATTCAGGCAAGTAAACTAGTTTTAACTTTTTTTTTTTTTTTTTCATTTTTGAAATATGTAGAACACCAATGTTTTATTTCCAGAATGAGAACAAAAAAGCACCTAGCAAATGTATACTAAGTACCCCTGAAATAAAGATTACTTTTTGTTCTACATAACCTGGAAGCCACTGGTTCAGGGACACTACTATTTAAGTAGGGTTTTTGAAAAACTGGTTTGGAATGCTTGAAAAGCAATAACATAAAAAGTAATGCAAGCTCTGGCAAGCTATGCAAACTCTGGTAAAATGGGAGACTAAAACGTCATGCTGTAGGGCTTAAATTTTACCTACTAGGGAGGTCAGGAAGCAATTTCTTTCCTAATAACACTGCATAATTGAATAAGTAGACAGTGGGTGTGATCCAAAGCCTACTGTTGCTAATGAAGCACTTTGTATTTATTTTTCTGAGCTGTGGCTCAAGCCTGTTGTAGTCAGAAAGCTGCTCATCTTCCTTTCAAATCTGCCATTGCTGGAAGCAACAACACAGAATGTTTGTGTGTTTGGTTGGCAATCGGACTAGAAAAGAAAAACACAAACAATTCTTGCAAACTCAACCCATGCGAAGATCCCAGCAACTTCAAATGTTCAAAGTATGAACACACATCTGTGATCTCTGAGCTTCTTGGCTGCTGAATACAACGTAGACTTGATGGGTTACTTAGAGACGCTTTTCTTTCCGTATAGCTTTGCTTCCTGAGCTTGGGTCTGTCTGGAGAAGAGATCTCAAATGTCCTTTACGCTTTTGCTAAGCTTCTTTAATTGAGCGGACGGGCTTGTGGGAAATGGTGAGTTCCCTTATTGGAGGTGCCAAAACTAGCTATTGTTCATCATGCAGATTTTCTCAAGCCAGTTCTCCTTTCCATCTGCAAATTGTGACAGGGCATGAATTCATTCTGTGAATACAGAGGAGATGACAGAAGAAAACAAAGCTTCAATATTACTACTACCTGGTGTGACACACCATAGCCATTACCTATGGCTGCCACTGGCCTGAAATACAGATATCAACTGGAGAGATAAACACATTTCACCTGTGAAATATAAGGTCAGGGATGAGGTTTGTGGTTGTTATTTTTCCTTTGTCTCTGCACAGAATCACCAATAGCTAATAAATATTTCCTATCAACTGGGAACCTCTCTATGGGAACAATTATCATAAACTGCCATAAAATAAGTATTGCAAAATCTTCCTGCAGCCTTCTATACTGTTCCACCAAAGATAAATGCCAGGGGCAAGAGGAGGACAGGAATACTAATTCAACCCCCTATTCACCAGCAGGTTGAAAAATAATGTAAGGAGGAAAGGAGGCAGCAAAGAAGGGTACAATTCATAAAAGCACCCAACCTCCACTTCAAAATACAGTCAGGTGTTGCTGTGCTCAACACTACTGAGCCTGGCCAAGTTAACTTACTTGGATCTAGGAAGGGTAGATATGACTTATGGTCTTCCTGAAGTCAATGGGAAAAGATTCACTTCAATTAGGGTGTAGGGCCTGGTGATTAACTCTGGAGATCGATGGCGTTAGAAGCCAAAGATAAGAGCAAGTGCTAACACTGCCAGCCCAGGCAGGTGCCAAGCTGTGGTGTCACCATTCCCTGCCATGTGCCATCGTAGCAAGATCTCTGCAATCTAAAACATTGCTGGTTGAGATGAAACAGAGATGAATTTACAAAATAACATTTTACTAACCCTCTCTACTAGCCTTTAAGCCCCTTCCAGATTACATGGCTAACATGGGGGCACAACTGGACACCTTGATCTCTTCTCTTAAGAGGTACAGATGTAGAGTTACACCTTGCTCTTTGGCCTCATCTTCTTTGAACACACTCCTCCACCTCATCTCTCCATGCACTAATTCCCTCTGAAGAGACCATGCACTTTTATCAGCTGGGGGAGCATCACTCTCGAGTCACTGTATACACAATCGATAGGTGAGACATTAAAATGTCCAAGGGTGATCTATATGCAGGTTGCTTCAAGAGGTCAGATTTCAAAGGAAGAAGTGCAGAAAAGGGGCGAGCATTTTTTCCTTATATCAGTGTGATCAAACCGTTAAATACCTTTACCAGACTAAACAAATGACTTTCATTTTTTATTTTCAAATTGACAGAAGTTAAACCTAGATGCTGAATTAATTAATGATGCCTGTGAGAATGAGTCCTCCTTCAGCTTTTTTATTATACTTCATCATGTACCTTCACAAGATCTTTCAAGGGAAGCCGAACAGAAGTTTGAACAACAGAACAACAGAAGTTCAGTTGTGCTATTACTTTATATCTAGGAAATGTGGAGTAAACTGAAAGTGACCCAGTCCTTAAGAAAATATTTCAGTCTGTGCAGCTGAGTTCTGAGGACCCACATTGGCCATTACTGCTCTTTGGAGCAAAAAAGTGTCTCTCTCATCAGTTCTTCAATTGTTTTGGAACATAAGTTAGGTGCCAAATGCTCCTTTAAACTTTCTTGTTAATACGTAGTCTGCGTCACACATAATGATTTTTTACGTCAAGTGTACTTGCTTCTTAGGAATAATTTAAGAAGCTGTCCATTTCAGGGAGAGTTACAAGTCAGATTTATGTGGTTAAAGAGGAATGTTAATAATGTTCTTTTTTGTGTCAATATTTACTGAAATGTCTTATTAATAAAAAAAAAAAAAAAAAAAAAGGCATGCACAGATGGAATAAGTAGTTTCTAGCCGTTATTCACTAGAAAGTTTTCAAGCCAATTATAGAGGAGTCTGCAAATGATCTGGCATGGTTTTGGTTATTTATATATAGACATAAGTATCTGGAGATAAGCAGTCTCTCATAGGCAATGTAATTGATTTTATTCAACTTTGCATGGTGCTGGACTTTGATGTTTTCTCTAATGTCTTTATTCCTGTCTGAGGAGGCAACTAACAAAAGCACTGGTGTTTAAAAGTGGCACATGACAGAGCTGCAATATGATCAGCCCCAACACTAATGTGGGTTGTGAGGGTATGATTCCATTGTTGCTCATCTGGTTCATGTGGTGCCTGCAAGCTCCAGAGAACAAATAAACCCATGCAAAAAAAAACATTTCAGTCTGCAGCCACAGAACAAGCCAAAGATTGTGAGAAGGTAAATGAGAAGCAAAGTCAGCAGAGCTTCCTCTTCAATAGGGACAGACACACAGCCAACCTGCAGCTGAGACTCTTGCCCAGCCTCACCTGAAAGGACACAATCATTTTATCTTCTGCCAGAGCAGTTGGCCACAATCTTGTTTGAAATCAACTCTGGGCAGTTAAAGCTCCTGATGAAGCAGGGAGAAGAGTTTATTTGCATTTTTCTAGCACTTTTCTCTGTAGGTCGCCATTGCAAACTCCCAAGTTGTATTCTCCATTGTTTATCCAGTCAATTTGACAGCATTAGGAGGCACCGGTTGC
The DNA here is from genome assembly GCF_001431845.1 of Calidris pugnax. Lineage (NCBI taxonomy): Eukaryota > Metazoa > Chordata > Aves > Charadriiformes > Scolopacidae > Calidris > Calidris pugnax. The sequence continues at coordinate 9,666,378 of NW_015090805.1, read as the reverse complement.
ACTTCGATTGTTTTTCTTTCTAAAAGCAAAAATCTGTCATAACCTCACTGTTGATGGATAACAAAGATAAACTGCCAGCCTATTTTACCCTTTGAGGAATGCCCAAGTGCAGTAGTTACTGTATATTGACTGGAAATTGAATCTGAAGCATACAAATAACTCCTCCATGATGTCCTTCAGGGTGATTTTGAGCCTTTTGCCACAAACCAGACACCTTCATGCTTTCACCTGCACCAGCTGGGCACTTGAGCCCAACTTAGCAGCTCATTTGAACTTGTGTTTCCCTTGAAGGGCCAGAGGGGTCCCATTTCTGTTATTTCTCCCAGATGTGTCTGATGCACCACTCCGGGTAACCCTTGAGCATGTGAAAGGGAAGAAAGAGGCTTCCTCCACACCAGTGTTTTCAAAAGTGCACTGCTTCTGGCCATACTACCTTGAATTTCACCACATAAAGCAACAGCTATTATACATCCACTTGACTTGTTTTGTTCGATCTTGTCAGATATTTCAACTGCCACAAAAAATAGACCTGTGAAGAAAATGTCCGGAAAAATACCACGGAAAGGGACTTTGTTATTTATTTCAGAGTAGGAGCCTTCCCAGAAGATACCAGACTAAATATCTTTTTAGTTGCGTCAGCGTAACTTCAGGGTATCCTTGCAGGCACGTGCAGCACATAAGCAGGAAATGCTGGAGTCTGTGGCAATCTGCAGAGGCAGACAGCCAGAAGTTCACAGTGCTTGCACAACTTCTTCTGAGGAGAACTTCCCTGTCCCTCAGCAGGAAATGTCACCCTGGGATGACAGCCACAGCTCATCAGGCCTACACAAGGGTGGGCTGTATGGAGATGCACCAAGGACACAGGAGGTCTGGAACCTGCTTCTGACCTAGCCACATATTTTCTTTCTGTCCTGAGGCAGGCAACAGATTAAAAGACTCAGGTCAACAGACAAGGATGTTCACCTTCTTGAGAGAAGGGCTGTAAGGACTTCTGGAAAGAGGAGGGAGCTACGGAGGCAATAAAGGATTGAAACCCATTTTTCATCAGACGTCTTCCACGTCACATCCCTCCTCCACCAGGCGGAGGGATTCCAGCCCTTTGCCTTGATCTAAGTAATTTCTGTAATCCAAGGAGCATAAAAGACTCAATACAGGAGATCTGAGCTTAGACCAGTGTGTTTTGGGCTACCTTAAGCAATGTGGTAGGACAGGGGACCTGCGCAGACTTTGGTGCAAATATCCGGGCTTTTTGCCTCGGCAAGGAGGCAGAATGCTCCATCACTACTGCTGAAGTGATGGGGCAGATAGCTGAAACACAGGCCTGTGTCACTTGTAAAAGTCCACTAGTTGGGATATAGTTAACATTAGCTAACCTTGAATCTGAATAGAAATATAATAAAATGGTGTAACCAATAGTGTATGAGCACTTCATAACATTGTGATGGCACATAAATATGTGAGCAGTTTGCCCACCGAAGGGGCAAATAATGAGTGTAACTGCATATAGGAGACACAAAAAGTTGTTGAAGGACAAGATAAGCACAAGGAACTATGCTTATCTTAGGAAGAGTGTGACCAGCAGGTTGAGAGATATTATCCTCCCCCTCTACTCTGCCTTGCTGAGGCCCCATCTGGAGTACTGTGTCCAGTTCTGGGCTCAGTTCAAGAAAGACAGACAATTGCTGGAGAGGGTACAGCAGAGGGTACAAAGGTGATTAGAGGCCTGGAGCATCTCCCTTATGAGGAAAGGCTGAGGGACTTGGGTCTTTTTAATCTAGAGAAAAGAAGGCTGAGGAGGGATCTGATCAATGCCTTTAAATACTTCAAGGGTGGGTATCAAGAGGATGGGGACGGTCTTTTTTCAGTGGTGCCCAGGGACAGGACAAGAGGAAAAGGGCACAAACTTAAATATAAGGAGTTTCACCTAAATGTGAGGAGGAACTTCTTTACTTTGAGGGTGGCAGAGCACTGGAATAGGCTGCCCAGGGAGGTGGTGGAGTTTCTGGCTCGGGACGCATCCAAAACCCACCTGGTCATGTTGGTGTGCAAGCTGCTCTAGGTGGACCTGCTTTGGCAGGGGGGTTGGACTAGATGATCTCAGGAGGTCCCTTCCAACCCCATGTGATTCTGTGGTTCTGTGACTGCAAATAAGTAGGACATCCTGCCAAATGCACAAGGAGAATGGCCGGCTTGATGAAAAAATACATAGTTTCAGAAGCAGAGGAAACCACCCTTTTGGGAAGGAGGCAAAAGAGCATTAAAAACTTCAAAGGCAAAGAAGAAGACAGAGAAGAAAGAAGACAGCCCACTTTAATGCTCATCAGAGAGATCTCAAGCTTGATCACCTGGACCTAAATGACTAAGAAATGCCAAGAACAGCAGCTGCCTGCACTTGCTGTACGGTGTCATATCCAGGTGCTGTATATTCACACCTGATTCAAAATATGAGTGTTAAAGTTGGAGATTTTTCTAGGTGTAGCAATGATGATTAATGATGCATAAGAAAAAACAACGTTGTTAATGAATGAATTCAGTAAAGCTTTGTTTTATAGTTTAAAACTGGCCTGACTCATCAGTCTTCTAAGCACTCCCATAGCACTGCCATCACAATGATCTCCAGTACCTTAACCAATACAGTTATACATATATATGCATATAGTTGCAAAGAGGTTGAGAGATGTGGGAGATAAAGAGAACAGAAGTGATATAAGAAACAAAAAGAGCCAATTTTCCAATTTATATTTTATCTTCTATGGTCATATAATAGAGCAGCACTGTTACAGACAAAAGGGTTAAAAATGACAATAGTCCTTTTGTGTCAGAATGTAAAAATTCACTTCCTTTGGAAAGAAACTATGAGTATGAGAAATACCACAGAAATACTCTAAGCAACTGTCTGTACAATGACCTTCTCATTAGATAAGAGGTTTGGCCACGCAAGGATGAAACTTCATCAGAATAAAGATTACGTCTTAATGCTTCATTTGAAGTACACTCTCCATTTCTCTGGTTTAGTTTGGTTTGGTTTGGTTTGGTTTTTAATAGTGTGTAAAGATATTATTGCTTGGTTCTCTTCTTGCGTTCACAATTTCATCAGAGAAACACATCAGGTCTAAGCACTAAGGTTAATAAGCTTAAAGTAACTACAATTTACAACCTAGCTTAACATATATACAGCAGCTTAAATGGAAAGACCCCTGTAGAATTTAAAGTAGGAGAAAATGTGGAGGGGTATGCAGAAATATAATTGTGTTGAGGGAAATTACTGTAGAAGGCTATACTGTATAACATAGAGCCTCTGCTTTGGTCAGAATTTTCCTCAGGAAGTTTGCAGGATTATGTGCTATGGATATAATTCATTCTCTTCTAAATACTGTCAGATGAGTTGAAAGCTTCATAAAGTTTCAATTGCTTTTGCTGCTAAATTGTATAGTATTCTTCCAAAAGGAAAGATTTTTCTAAGTTGCTCTTCTTTGTTCCAGTAGCAGTTTTGAACTGATTCTGGATGTTTAATAAGTGCTAGTCATCTTTCTCAGTTAACTTAGAACCACCGACAGTATAACTATATTTGCTAAGAAAATTTGATCAGATCTTTGAACAGCTTCTTACCTAATTGAATTGTATAAGTGGCTAAGGAGGTTTGTTCATTCACATCAAGCTCCAGCATTCTTATTTATGATAAATTTAAAATTTGGACTTCCCTGAAATGCAAGCCAGAAATAATGTTCCTGTGTTATCTATATACTATACGTATTTGTGTACCATTCATTCAAAAGTTCAGTTTCACTCAGTAAAGTGAGGAGGAGAGAAGAGAACGGCACTGTCACTGAGATGGCAGCCTTGGGCAGCCAGGTAGGCCCGACTGTCGAAGATCAGCAACACTTACAAAACCTACTGCTTTCCCTCAACTCCTTCTCCTGTATCGGCAGTGATACAGCTGACAGTAGGTACTTGTGCCCACCCACCAGCCTTTTTCATGCCATAAGTCTCTGTCTTGCCAACTACATCAAACAACTGGGCAGGGGCTCAAAACCAACTTAAGCAACAAGCAACATTGTGCTCCGAGTCAGTAAGAAGTGCTTCACAGCTATCACAAGTTAATCAGTGTTTCATCCATTGAAAAGGTTAAAGGACTGAGAAAGAAACCCTGTGTGTAGCCAGTCACTTGCACTGTGTGTGACTTTGGTCCCTGACACAAGACTAACTGAACTCAGCTCTCAAAAGAGCGAGAAGCCATGCCTTTGCAGCCAGAGCAATCGAGCAGGGTCCAACCATACCATAGAGATCGACTCTTTCAAAGATACTAAACATACCTTACCCCGAGGAACACTAAAATGAAGCCTCTGATGAAATTAACTACTTTACAATTTGGCCTAGAGGTTTTATTTATGCTTTTCAGGAAGCCAAGGGACTGCAGTGTTAGGAAAGAATTAATGACCATTTCTTATGGAACACAGATTGCTTCAAAGTACAGCAAGTGGAAAAAACAAGTTTACTGCTGTTCATCTAATGAAGACGGAGAAAAAAGGAGTGCAGTGTTATGCAGTAAAAGCAACTTAAAGAGAGCAAGAAATACCATGGTTTCTGCATGGTCAGTAATTTTTTTCATTCCCATACCTATGTTCTGTTATGTCCCAAAGTATAGTTCACTAATAAACTCAAATGAAACTTATAAAATCAATTTATGAGTGCATTACAGGGTTGGCCTTTTGTGCCCTGTTGAAAACAGAGTTTGTATACATGCTATATACTATCCATATGAAGACATTACATCACAGATTGATGCACTAAGAATTATGTTCTCTGACGTCAAACAGGTGTTTTTTCTTATGAGTTGCTACCATTTAGCCAGAATTAGTGGGCATGACAGTTACTTAAAATGAAGGCACTTTTTTGCATCTTCCCTAGACCTGTATAGCACAGCATCCTGATCACCCTCTGCAGACACCCTGACCTGCTCTCTACTTCATGGTGACAACCTCACTCATTACAGGAGACTGGAGTCTCTCCATAGTGCATGTAACTTTTCAAAAGCCAGCCCAATTTTATTCGCGATACAGGTAAAGTTCATAGGCTTGGCAACAGCAATAATTCTTTTCCAGTCCGTTGCAACATTAGATACCTCTGCCTGGTTTTCAAAACTATGATGTCTCATTTACAGGAGAGTTCACAAGCCAGTCTAAGAGTGCGTCAGTGTGACCCTGTATGATGGCCATTCTCTGTCTCCATAACTGGCTTTCAATGCCTTTTCCTTTCCAGTTTTCTGACAGGTATATGGGATATTTGAATGCTTTCAAGTTTCTTCCAGTGACCCCATTGTTTAATGTGAATCAATAAGGTCTAGGCTGTCAGCTGTTGCACCTCCAGATCTCTTGCTTCCAGATGAAATTAGGACCCTCAGTGTATTCAGCAAAACATTTTATTTTATTTTGATTTCAGTTTCTCTGTCTTCCCCAAAGATATGAGTAACTGTTACGTTTTTAGAGTATGGAATCAGGTATTAAAAGTTGTTGTATAAGAATAAGTTATTACTTGTTATTATACTAGGAGGGGATCCTTGTGGTTATTGCTGATGAGAGCAGTCTAGTGAAATGGATCCAGGTTTTGTCTCTACTTACCAAAACTGAGTTGCAAAAAAAAAAAAAATAAAATAAAATGTTGCAAACTGGAAACTTAATGAGCTTAGTCATTACACTAGGCAATTTCGTACTGTGATTTAGAGACGTAACCTCCTTATTCACTGGAAAACCATTAGCCATTACCTGCAGGAAAATTTAACCGATTAAATGAATAAACAGTTGAAGATCCCTTTGTAAATAGTGATGACTTAATACAGTCAACATAGTCTAGGCCACAATTCATCTCACCCTGTATTAAAAGTCTAAAATTTCCTGGTTCTCTCCTTTGGCAGTGAAATGAGCCTAGGATTACTGACTAGGATGCTAACATCTACTTTGTAAACTGCCAAGGTCAAATTAGATTAATCTTGCCCCTTCTGGGGTCAGGATCGCATTTCCTTTAGTTCTGTGCACAGAATTCAAGTTTTTCTTATTAGAATCAGATTCTGATTTCTGAAGTTACGTTTCGACTTTACTGCTTCTACTACTCACAATTTATATTCACAGTAAATCTTCCTCTCTGTGCAACTTTTCTTCTCATGGTGTGGACTCCAAAGAGTGCCTTCAGGAGAGATAGGGAGGGACTCTTTATCAGGGAGTGTAGCAATAGGACAAGGGGTAACGGTTTTAAACTGAAAGAGGGGAGATTTAGGTTAGATATCAGGAAGAAATTCTTTAGTTTGAGGGTGGTGAGACACTGGAACAGGTTGCCCAGAGAAGTCGTGGATGCCCCATCCCTGGAGGTGTTCAAGGCCAGGCTGGATGGGTCTCTGACCACCCTGGTCTAGTGGGAGGTGTCCCTGCCCACGGCAGGGGGGTTGGAACTAGATGATCTTTAAGGTCCAACCCAAACCATTCTATGATTTTATGAGTGTTAGAGCCTAAATATCTCTGATACTTGCTCTAACAAAATTCTGAAATGCATAACATGCATTTTTATCTCTTACAAGTGTTTGATGAATACAGTCATTGCACTACTTGCAATCCCATTTACAACCATGCATGCGACACACACCTAGGGAATTCTGGTAATCTTAGTTTCTCTGTTTCTCTACCACTTGACAGAGTTCCCAGTTAAAATCTAGCTTTTCCAAATCCATGCTGTCCGCCCCATTTTTTTAAAGTTACTTTTCAAAAATTAAAAAGAAGGAAAAAGAACAGAAATCACTTGGATGAACAACCCAATGGGCAGAAAGCAGAAAGGAGAAAATTTAAACACGGTTTCCAGGAAGACTGCTGATCCAGGAAGAATATTGACACGGTGTTTTCTAATATGACTGAGCAATGGATGGGAGAATAGTGACTCAGAGGCATTCAAACATGAGTATTATCTCAGATTTCCCATGAGAACAAGCCATCTGTTTACCTGACTTCAACTCTAATTGAACAGGAGTTGGCAGTCAATGTTTATGATCTTTCTTTTACAATTCTAGCCCATAGTCACAGAATTAGCAGTCAATAGTGACTTATGGGTGTATTGACCCAGTTAGCTGTAAGTAGAACTTCTCAGAGGATTAAATAAGAGATTTTTAATCAAAATGACTGAGGTGTTATGGCCCTCTTGAGATGGCTTATGCCTCTTCTGGAAAACTGACTCAAAGATAGTTTCCAAAGGTTTACTGTATTTTGATACCTTTTTTTTTTGTTTAGTGCAATAATTCTTCCTGTCAGAAGAAAGGGTAGATAAATTTGTTGATATAGTTTAGATATAAACTATATATAATGGCAGTGGCTCTTTCATCCCAGGCTGTGATGAAATGCCAGATATGTGCGCGCACAGCAGGTATTGGAGTATGAAAGTTATCCATCATCCACTTTCCATTATACAAAAATCAAAGTTTTGTGTCATATGCCAAAGACAACTGTGAAAATATTTCCTAAGCAGATGATACCAGGCACCTGACTAGCAACAAACTGCACAAGCAGGTTGTATGCAAACACGGGTATGTGCAGGGCACAGCACAGTAATGCCCTGTCAGCCACAGTACACTAATATGACTTGCATTTGTTATTTATGCTTAATACATAAAATAAGCCACTGATGTTTGAGTGGCAGCATAGAAACAATGTATAAAACTTGGGGTTTTTCCACTGGGAATGGAGGAGTTAGATTTATTGGCATAAATGTTATTTATTTATTTATTGTTCTATTAAAGAGCTGCCAAAGAGCCTCCATATGAGCAGTAGTCTGAATTCTCAGTACAAAAGAGCAGTTCTCTGCTCAATCCCCTGGCAAACCAGCATGTCTGTTTCAGCTCCAACATGTGGGTACAGGCTCTTGCAATTGTATGGCATTGGAAGCAGGTGTAACGTATATTCTCTATGTGCTCTGGCATCCAATGGCATTATATTTTAGAGTCAAAAGAGTGGGGTTCCCTCTGCTCAGAACTGAAGCCTGCAAATAGTTACAGCTTTGTCACTGTCAATATCTGGACTGAGTCAGAGGCACATGCTTAGGCAAATCCAAGCAATTTACTGTTAGCACTCTTACAATGTTGATTGCGTTTCTACTAGAACAGAAAAACACGTTTTTACCACATGTAATAAAATGCCTGTGTACAGATCACATTACAGAAAGGACAAAATGCTGGCATCACACTAGCATATACTTAGTGAGAGCCAGCAAAGAGAAATTTGGTTACAGCCATGCCAAGAACCAGCCTCAATACGCTTGAAAGTCCCAGAAAGCTGGTGTTTCTCCTACTCCAAGCTAAGAGGATAGACTTAAATACAAATAGTGATGGAAGAAGGAAGCCATTAGATATTTATTTCTCTTAAATAAACATTAATCCTTCATCAGCCCTAAGAAGGAACTTTCTCTGAGGCTGTTCCAGGACCACTTTCTCTCATCTACCTTCTGTTCCCAGTAGCAAAGCCCATGGGCAGGTGTCCTTTTTGTTTGGATGAGCAAAGGGGCACTGGAGGATTGTCAAAACAGAAAAAAAATTCTTGTTAGGGCTGGTTCAAAAAGTGTTTCTGGTTCCAGCTCCCAGCAGCAGACTGCAGGCAGTATGCATACTCTCTGATCCCTAGTCTCAACACCAGTGATCTCCTCACTCATACAGGTATTGTTAGGGAGCCTGTGTGAGGCAAAACAGAAGTGATTTCTGCATTTTACAGATAAGAAATTAGAGGCAAAAAATATGTTTGCATTGCCTATTGTAATTCAGAATATATATATTCAGTGGGATAATTCAGGCAGCTGGAGATTCAGAGTAATTACATCTATAGTGCTTCTGGTGTGGCATGGTGTGCTGATGAATTGTACAGAAAATCATTTGCACAAAATCATATTTGTAATACAGAACAGATTAAGGAACTAAATACATATCTCTGGAGCTTAGCACCATAACTACAAACCTATCCTCCCAGACACCCTTAAGCTCAAATTTCTTGCTTCTTGTCAAAAAAATTATGATGGTTGAGTAGCACTAGTAACTGGTGAGGCAATTAGGTGTTTCTTTGAAAAAAAACTGTAAACTTTCCTTACTGTCATCAGAGAGAGATTTGACATTTATTGCGAAAAGGAAGAGCTTTTAAGTCAAAAATCTATGTTTCATGTATAAGTGGCCAAAACAAGCCCTGTCAGGACCATGCCAAACTGGCAGAAAAAGAGATGGTCCCTGAAGAAAGAAAGAAGCTTCAGAAAACATCAGGTTGCAAGAAAATGGAGATGGCTATGCTGAATGAATGGGCAGCTCATTTATCCACAACAGGTTTCACCTCGGTTAAAACATCACTCATCTAAGATGTTATGGAAAGTTTTGGAAGTGTGGGATATGATGAGTAATTTCTTATACATAAAGACAGTTTTCCCTTCAGTTAGAAAAAATACCAAATCTCTAGCATAATTGGCCAAAAATTTTATTTTAAAAAGAAATCTATTAAAGGTATAGTCAAAATGAACCATATCTTTAAAGTCCCTCTACACCCTGTTTGCAAAAAGGCACGTAGAAAATCTTTCAAAAATTCCAACTCTCTGGTGAAACAGAAAAAATACCATATCTAATATGCCTTTCACAAACATATTTAAGCTAACAAGCTAGTCTGTTTTCACATTGCTTTGTGGAGAAATTATGAATGCCTAAGTCCACATTACCTGTACAGCATATGACAGACATCCATATATCAATGTCTGAGAGATAAAAGGCTTGGTAAATTATTTTTGGTACTAGATAATAAAAATCAAGCAACATATAGAGATGGCAAAAATAAAGGATGGAATCTTTAAAAAGAAACATTACACAAAGCATTTGTTATTTTTCAACAGGACAATGATGGAGAGCTCCAGTTGTCTGCTGTAGTAAGTGAAATGCCATCATGCCTCACCTTGAGGAGGCTTAATAAAACTAAGTCTTCATGATATGACACCTGTGGTATGGCCATGCTACAGAATTACCAGCTAGACTTCCCTTCGATTCCTTTCAAAATAATCCTCATCTCCTAAAAGAAAGTTACCTACAGAAAAATGATCATCATGTTGCAATGAAAAAAACTAAGAAAAATAAAACACTAAGCAATAAAGGTATAGGAAATACTTCAGTCTGTAATCCTGACAACCAGAAGCAGCGGAGCAGCTCCACCATTTACACCACTGCTGAATATGACTCAAGTTGAAAATGTTCTATTTAGATTTGATGATCTGTTCATGTGTCTGCAAGTAGTTAGCAAGAAAAATATTTTCTAATTGATGGAACATTGTGTATTCATGCTCATCCTAGCTGTGTTGTGTTTTTGTGGGGGTTTATTTATTTATTTAATTTCCTAAGACAACACCATGGAAGAATATGATGCAAGTCAGTATAAAAAATGTAAAAAGATCCAGGCGTTCCATTTTCCCTTCTCATTAAAGCCATTAGAAGGACGTGCAATTCTGCTGTTCTCTGATCCTATAGTGTTCCGGCACACAAGCTCACAATTCTAAATGCTCTGTGAAACGTACAGGTATTCATTGAATTTTACTACTTTGCCGGTTTTATTTCCATGTAATCTTATTAGCTGCTAATTTTGTTTCTGTTTCAGGCATGTATCCACTGTTTAAAAATCCAAAGCTCTGGCATATCTGTGTACTTCGTGATTCTCTGGCATTCTAAGAAAATAGAAAGAAAATTGTTTCACTTGGACCAGAACCAGAACTTTCAAAATTTCCAAGGAAAGGACTTTTTTAATACTTTTGGATTGAACAAAATGTTTCATTTTCATCCTGACAATTTTAAAATTGACTTTTTGTTTATATCAAATTAAAAGATATTTTGTAATAAACAATTGCTTCGAAAAATAAATAAAATAAAATAAAATATTGCAGTTTTTCTCTCAAAAAGCAGCTTGATTGACCAGCCCTGCTTTTGCAGCAGCCCACCCAGCCCTGTGCCACCTGCGTGCTGTAAGCATGTGGAACCACCCCCAGCAATGTGACCAGCCATGGAACCAGTTGTGCAGCAAATGGGTAGTTCAGTGCAGAACTCCACCGTTGTAGGGACATCAGAGAAGAACTAGAAGAGAAACCCATCCTGACACCAGGCTTATTGCCTGCCCCATCTGTGGTCAGGAAGAGCACCATGGGCTTTTCAGGGTAAAGCTTCTGGAGCCAGAGGAGACACATACACAGTTTGCTACCTATTTCAACCACCCAACTGGAAGAGCAACCACACTTCTTTAGCATAGGATAATGCTACAGAGTTGTAATGCTGGTGCCTTTAGATACTTGATTCTCTTAAGTTATCACTCACAACCCACCTACAGACAGGCACCACGAAGATGAAAAACTACTGTGGACAAAACTGCATAACTCCTTTGTGTCATGCAGCCTTGCTTAGACAGCTCTAACTTTTGGCTTTTTGGTGGGCACTTCACTCCTGCGTGATGCTGGGATGCGTGTTCAGATCATTACTTGTAAAAGAAAGTAGAAGACTGACAGCAGGAAGGAAGAAGCTTCTTTGTTTCTCCTGTGTCAGAAATGACCTGTTCGTGGCACAGCTCCTTTGTACTGACTTCTAAGCTGACTGGCAGTAAACTGAAAAATTGCTAATGAGTCAAGCATGTTTCGCCTGTGTCGCAATGTCCCTGGCCACTATGTACTCAGTTTCTGGACAGAACAGTCATGTCCCTCATGTGGAGCTTGTCTCCACTACTAGTGACTACATGGGATACCTAATGCTCTCTGGGAAATTCAGGGACTGGAGAAGGGGCCCTTTGAGGAGGAGCTGCTGGGGAGGGTTACGTGCTCAAGAAGGTTCTGATCTGCCACATCATTTGCCTTGGCAGAAAGCATGTGGGTACTTGGCCTTGAACAACCTCTATATTTATTTGCCAAGATCCATATACACTCTTCCCCTGCCTCCGTTAAATATACACAAGAACACACAAGAACTTTTCTTCTGGGCCATGCTGAGGGTATATCATGCCCAGAGGACTTACAAAAATATGTGGGAAAATGGGCTTCAGACCATTCCCAGCAGATTTAGCCTCTGAGGAGGATGAGAACCAATCTGCAGCGGACCCATTTTTGTCATCCTAAAGCTGGAAATTGACTGAGATAATAGAATACTCTCCACCAGCCTACTCAGGGAACTGAACTAGTGAGACCATTACAGTAGCTTGCAAGGCAATGAACTAATGAAAATCTTAGCAAAAAAATCAGAGATTTGCTTTGCACTCCTGAATGTCAGCTCAGAAGGACTAACTTTAGAGCAGAAATGCCTAAACATCTTCATTTGTACTCTCAGTGGTCTGCTGATGCTGGTTTGGACCATATGCAGAAAGCCTACCAAACGGTGCTTGTTAGGTACCTTAAATCATATAAGTTAACAAACTCCTTCCAGACATTGACTCGTAAGGGTATTGCAGGTGCTCCCCTCTGCACAACCAGCATGAGCTTGAATTAGCTTCCACAAGTATGGCAGGTACGCTTTGCAGCCTAACAAACACCTGTGTGTGTACACATACATACTTACATATGTACACATCTACCTATGAATATAGGTAGATAGATGGATAGATTTAGTAGAATGAAGGGGAATAGGATTCAGGAGTAACCAATGCGCTGACATGCCATCTCTTTTGCACCTGGCATATGATTTTCATAGATATCCAGTACTCACCAAATTTTGACCTTAGTAAAGCCAACTCAAGAACTATTAACAAGATATACAGCTACATGTCTAAGAAAATCCATTAACTTCATTCATCATGCTTTTTCTGCAGTTTCTGAGCACCATAAGCTCATCCCATTCTCCTGTGGATCTTCACTGCCTTTTAAGCATAGTTGTTCCTTTAACAGTGCCATACTACCATTTTCTTCCATTTCCATATGTGAAAAGCCATGTAGTCTTCTTGTATGTTATCTGTCTAAAACAAGGAATGTTCTTTGTTCAAAAGCTTTTAGACTTCTGAGTCAGCAATTTGTAAGCAAATGCTGAATCTGCTAACATCTCATGTCTTTACTCAGCAAAAGAAATGAGTATTTGCATGCACAGTCAGCAAAATTTCTAAACATTTATGTAAAACTACATTAGACTACAGGCTAATGACTAATTCCCTACAGGATTCTGCAGTTTCTGCAAATCAAAGCCCACTCAAAACTCTGAAAATGAATTCTGTGGAGTTGCTTTTTCATGAACTTCTATACTGCAGAGCACAATGAATTTGGATTAAACGTTGCCTTTACTGACATTAGAAGCCATTAGTTTGCACTCTACTGAATTTTGCCATAGCATGATGGTACACGGTTTTATGGCACCACCTACTGAAATATTAAAATTATGCAAAAAAGTTTAAGAATGTGTTTGAAATCATCGTGCAGCTTCATGTGTTCAATTTGAAAATGTATACCATGGCAAATTTTATAACCAAAACTTGAAATTTCATTTGGAATTTAAATGGGTTGTTCTGTCCAGTGTTTTTAAAAACATTTGATTTAAGGATTAACTCTTCAGGTGACTGAAAAAAAAAATCCTGCTATGAATTTTTATATGCTAACCTTCATAGTATATGTTTTACATGCTAATATTTTTCTGCAGAAAAGGCAGAGATTGTAAATCACCCTGAAAACATTGGCAAATGTATTCCTAGTTTACTGTATTTTTTTAAAAGAAATATTTATTTTCTTGCAGATATATATGGTGAACATTAAATATTATTTTTAAACTTCAGTTGTGTTAATAAGAATATGTTCTTTTTTAATGATCCTGAAGGAAATCCCCAATAACACATTGAGTTGATTTGTACAATATTAGATTTTAGCAAAAACATCACAAGAAATAATTTCATTCTACAATTTTTTCTTCTCTTTTTGAAAGCAAACCTTTTTGACCTTCTCCTTTTGAACTGACCTGGAATAACTTGTATTCAAATTATTTCCTGATTAACAAGGATCTCTTGAAATGGACTATATTCAAAATTTGCCCTAGACTGTTTGTAAGAAAGTGTTTGCTTTGGTTTCATGAAAATATAGATCCAAACATACATGGCAATTAAACCTTAAATGTCTGTAGAAAAGCTGAAAGAATAACGTTAAAGAAAAACTTTCTAAAGGTGCCTTCTTTCAATTTTTCCCCATTTTATTTACAGGCAACAATGCTATAGTGAATATGGAGATAATGCAATAACCAGTGAATTTAATCACACACCATCATGCGTTCTGACACTTCCTATATTATATTTTTAATTAAGTTTTAAATCAAGGCCTTCCTGACTTCTCTGTTTAAAAGCCAATTCATTATTTCACAAAGGTCATGGCTCTTTGAATTGCCATGCCTGGAGCAAATTTTTGCCTTCTTTCACTCTTTTTATATTACTCAGGCAGCATGACTTCCCTATCTATGTCCCAGGAGATTGTCGGGCAAACATAATTACGTCCTGTAACTTCTTTTCCTGTCTCTTGACACGTAAGTCATGGCGATGGTGGGAAAAGCTAGCATGCTGTGATCTAACTGTCTAACCCATGCATGTACTCGTCATTGCTGTTGCCATCTGGGATGAGCCGGGGATGCAGTAAATGGGGACCAGGTTCCTTGTTCTGCCCTTCTTCCCTGGGCTGTTTCCCGGCGAATGTGAAAGCCTGAATCATCCGGTGATTGGAACCTTCTTGAAATCAAGGCCAGGAAATGGAGGTCTTGCCAAGATTTATGCAAAGATCCCAAAACTAGAAGCAGTAACCCCAGGGGAGCCCCTCTCCCAGCTGTGGTGTGGCCCAGGAGGGAGATGCTAAGAAGCCAAAGGCCTGTGGGTATGAGGGCTGGGGAGGCACATGCTGTGCTAACCCAGCACCCTTTCTCCCCCAGTATGGCAATCAGCACGTACCCATTTAGATCTTATTTTAGGGACCACAGATCATAAAAGGTTTGCAGCAAAGAAATGGGCAACACAAACATCTGGTTGGCACTGGTTACCCAGGTGAATAAAGCTAGCATGTTTCCACCAAAATTATCACATGAATATCTAGGATTATGTATTACATCACTGTGACATAAATCAGAACTTGCAGGTTAAGAGCTCAGGGAGTTACAGAAGTTTGAATGGTCATTATTTATGGAGGGGAAATAAGCAAAAGACCATCAGCAATATTTTGCAGAAATATAAAGTAAATTGGAGGGCTGTGCTGCCATCCAGCGAGACTTGGACAGGCTGGAGGGCTGGGCAAGGAAGAACCTCATGAGATTCAACAGGGAAAAGTGTAGGGTCCTGCACCTGGGGAAGAAAAATGTCAGGTACCGGTACAGGTTAGGGGTGGACCTACTGGAGGCAACTGCTGAAGAGAGAGATCTGGGGGTCCTGGTGGACAGTAAAATGACAATGAGTAAACAGTGTGCTCTTGCGGCCAGGAAGGCCAATGGTATCTTGGGTTGCATAGGGAAGAGTGTAGCCAGCAGGTCAAGGGAAGTCTCTCTCTCTACTCTGCACTGGTGAGGCCACAACTGGAGTACTGCGTCCAGTTCTGGGCTCCCCAGTTCAAGAGGGACAGGGAAATACTAGAAAGAGTCCAGCGAAGGGCAACAAAGATGATTCAAGGATTGGAGCATCTCCCTTATGAGGAGAGACTGAGAGAGCTGGGACTCTTTAGTCTGGAGAAGAGAAGGCTGAGGGGAGACCTTATCAACACCTACAAGTATCTCAAGGGAGGGTTGAAGGAGGAGGGAGCCAGACTCTTTTCAGTGGTTCCCACTGAGAGGACGAGGGGCAACGGGCACAAGTTGGAACATAAGAGGTTCCACTCAAATATGAGGAGAAACTTCTTCAAGGTGAGGGTGACAGAGCCCTGGAACAGGCTGCCCAGGGAGGTTGTGGAGTCCCCTTCCTTGGAGATTTTCAAGACCCGCCTGGATGCAGTCCTGAGCAACATGCTCTAGCTCTAGGCAATCCTGCTTCAGCAGGGGAGTTGGACTAGATGATCTCTATGGTCCCTTCCAACTCTAAAAAATTCAGTGAAAATTCAGTGAAATTTTACTGTCCACCAGGACCCCTAGATCTTTCTCTTCAGTAGTTGCCTCTAGCAACTATCTTAGTATATATCTTAGTATCTCGGCGGTCGGCGAGGCGGCAGAGAGCTGGGGTGAGGTTGCGAGGCAGGTGGGATGGCGCTGTACCGAGGGGGTTCCGAGCTCAGGGACCCCCCTCGCTCACAGCCCCAACCCCAGCCGGAAGCCGGAAGTCCGCGGCAGCCAATCAGGCGCGGAGGGGCCCCCGCAGCTTGTGGCGCGCGCGACAGGAGGAAAAAGAAAAAAAAAACAACAAAAACATAGCACCGCCTCACACAGAAAAAAAACTGCCACCGGGCACAAAAGTTCGCAACAAACACACGAACCGCACAACAGGATACTGCTGAAGAAATCATATCATATCAAGTCATGGTTGGGACTCGGTCAAAGATCGTTAGAAAAAATACTGTGTGTACCCAGAGGGAGGCCCCACACAGACACGCAGGCACCCAGGGAACTGGCTGCAGCGAGTGCTGGAACCTGGCAATGATGGGTGATAGAGACAACACCTGTGTTAGGGGTGAGCAGAGCAATTATCTGCTCCACATGGTGGCTGAACTAAAGGAAAAAGTGAATAGACTAGGGAGGTGGTTGAGGCACCATCCCTGGAGGTGTTCAAAAGACGGGTTGATGAAGTGCTGGGAGGTATGGTTTAGTGATGATGCTCCTTGTTTGTTGTGTGGGTGTCTATTTTTGTCAGTTAGGTTGACGGTTGGACAAGATGATCTTTAAGGTCCCTTCCAACCTAAAAGATTCTGTGATTCTGTGACTCTATGATGGTCATATCATATCCAATGTTTAACATACCCATGGTCATTGGATATGACCATCTGTATGTTAAAATATACATGTATAAAAGGTAAAGAGAATAATATATTTTTTTTTTATACAAGGCCTGCAGACTCCAAGCAATATTTTGGAATTGGTAAGCTATAATTGTATTTTGATATTTACAGTTATTGTCTCAAATAGTAAACGGATTTTCTTAGTCCAGTTGGTCTCTTGGACATCTTACTAAAACTGTTGTTATTATGCAGAAAAATTTTTTCCCATTCTAGGCAAGTCATCTGGGATTTCAGAAAATTATTACATTGGGAACGGTGAGGAAACACTTCTCCTGTAGTTTGTTTTGTGGCCACAATTTTTGTAGGTGTTTATAGAAGTGCAGTTCAAATAAATTTTAATGAAGAGGAATCTGGGAGCAGATGTAGAGCTCAGGCAGACACAGATGTCCCATCAGCTTGAAGGTACTGTAATTGTTTCTCACATGCATACACACAGAGAAACTTTTTGCATGCCAATAAAATACAGGTACAAACCACATCACACATCCATTATGTTTAGAATATTTTATTCCCAATATCTGCATAAAGCATGGATTAAAAATGCTACTTTCTTTAATGTGTGAATATACACATGTATACATGCTGTATATGAATGTCATGGTCAAACTCTCCCCTCACAAAAACAGATGCAATTCTAAGGGAAGTATTTGGCCACTATATTGGTACACAGCCGAGTGAAAAATAGTACTGTAATGCAAACTAATGCAATGACACTTCTTAAAGCAAAGTCTATGTATATAGTAGAGGAAAAAACTAATGAGAAACAGATGTACACAGGAGAGTATTTTAAGTTAAATGGTATGTGTGGTTTCATTTGGGCACGTGTTTCTTTAGCACGTGGAGAGAGAGTATATATAGCTATGCAAAGGAAAATATTAGTTGTTGAAAAATGTGTATGCTATTGGGAAAAAGAGGCTTTAAAGGGGAAAGTATTCAGATGAAAAAACAAATTCTGTAAGTCTCAGGAGAGCTCAGCACTTTTAAACTACAATTAATTAATTCTTTTGCATTCCAGGAGGCCAAAACAAATGAAAGGATCGATTCCTGTCGGTACCCACAAGACAGCGCTTCCTGCAGCTCCAGCCACGCCAGCTGTGAGCACTGCAGCAGCACCAGCACCCACCTCTGCCCAGGCAGCACAGGAGACCCCAGCAGCCCAGGTCACCGCTGCCCCAAGTCACCCTTCCTGGGGACCAGCACAGCTCATGGCATCGCCGCCCACCAGAAAGCTCCCGTGTGTCCAGTTGGTTCATGTCTTGCAAAACTGACCACACTATTAACATCTGCTGAATGCTCAGGAATCTTGGCTGGAAAAGCAGGTAACAAGCAGGAAGGAGTTCGCTGTTACCAACAAAACATAGCCCTGTGTTTTTAAATAAAGCGGTAAGGCAGGGCTCTTTTTTATGAGATATTACTGAAGTGGAGCACTGAAATAACATTAAAATAGCCATCTCCAGAGAAAATGAATTTTCAAGGGGAATTTAGGTTATAGATAAATATTTTACACATACTTCTGTAGATACTCAAAACTGAAGGAGCAGCTTTTATGTTGATGTTCGAGGCCATGTCTAGGTGTTTCACTGTTTGGAAGAAAAATATTGTCCTATTAGCATGGCAGCCACCAGCTTTACCTGTATCCCTTACACATGCAACCATTATAAAACATAAAAGGCCTACAGGGAGATGCAACAACTGCAAGGCCAAGGTCATTTGTGTTTTTTTCTCAGAAATGCTCTAATTCCACTACAGATTGTTTCCGAGAAAGTTTCTGTTCCTTCGGTGTACATTATCTCACCCTGGGGACAGTTAATGTCTGTCATTCAACATTTTCACAATCTTGTTCCACAGTACATCCTGCAGATTCACAACACTAAAAGATAAACAATAAATATCTACATACGTAGTCTGCCCATCTGTGTGGTGCAGGACTCAGCAGTTTGTTTTTTCCAGGGTCTTTCTTGTTCCCAATTCACGCTAGTAAGAAAACTCTTTATTCAAAAAATACAGTATCTTTGAAGACATTGCCACAAATGTTGAGCAAGCTCCACTTAGCCAGATACTCCACAGAAACTACCAGCTATTCTGCTGTCATGTTCAGAGGAGCACAACTTCTGTCTCCCATTGCACTGCTCCATCCTTGAATTCCTTCTCAATTATCACAAGAACTTACTGGGTCCATATTTCCTTTGCAAATCCATCCTCGCGGGCTATTTTGCAAACAGGGACCAACAGATTAAAAGTCAGCTTTCCCGTAGGCTGCTTTTGCACACATGATGTATAAAACAATTCTGTTCCTCTACTGAAATGGACTGGAACATGTAGGCCAAGACGTAAAAGGCAAGTGAGGAAAAGGTGAAACTAAGGGAATATCAGTTTTTTTAATCATCTTCCCCAGAGAGGATTGACTTCCATGGACTTTGAGGCTCTCAGAGCACAATAAAGGGTTCAGCTTTTCCTAAACTGTTGTCATTAAAGTGAACAACAGGCTGGGCTGCTCTGGGAAGTCCTTTCTGAATGTCAGTGTGAGAGACCATTGTTTCAGGCCTGATCTTTCACCTGCAAATGCTAATGGGGACACAGAAAAAGTCTATAAATCATTACGGTTTTAACATATGGGTATCAACGTCACTGCCTGTGTTCCACAGTAGCTAAATAGCTTCAATTCAATTCTGTTCTGCTGCTTGCCAGAGGTCCTCCTTTCCTTCATGTCTTGCTATCCCTCGATATAGAAATCTGGCAAGCAGATCCGTCAGCAGTGCCAGATCCTCTCCTGGAGCCGCATGGCCAGGATCATTTCCATGCAAGGAGAGAGGGGTGGCCTGGCATTGCCCTTCTGGCTCATTTAAAAACTACAGCCTGTCTGCAAAGTGACAGAGGATTTGAAACCCACATGAAAACCACCAGCCCCGTGAAGCCACAATCGCAATCTCAGTTTTCCATTGGCCATGCATATTCCACATCAAGGTCCTCAAAGCAAACTGGGAGTGCTTCCCTACCCTCTTCACTTAGTAGCCGAATCATGTTTTGGAGCAGTTAAAGTAGAAAATTTTTTCCTTTGCACAACCCTGGACAAAAACATCAGGAATAGGTAGCTATTTTAATAAGATTCAATCCAAAATCATCTGCAGTTTTATGATGCACAGTATGGAATAGGTTAGAGATAAAGTATTTCTACAAAAGAGAAAAGGAAGCAAAAATCTTTTTTTTTTTTTTTATATGTATGAAACAAGAGGAGTACAAAGCACTGCGGAAAAAAATTGTGTGTTCTTCTGGAAAGTATTTTCATCAGTCTCAGGCTGTGTCTCACTCTATCAAACCACTGAGACATTTTGGTCATTTTTCCCACTATTAAATGAAGAAAAAAAAATATCCCTGAAAGTCCTTCAATCGTTTTAAAAGCTTTAAAATTAAGCTTTTGGAAAACAGAAAGATGTAAAGGAGGCTCATTGTCTAAAGTCATTAAGCGAATCAATCCAGAGTATCTGATAGCTCTCTTATTCTTTGCCTAACTGTTCTTATAAAGTATATTTTATCTTAACTTGCATATTGATGTCAGGCTTTTGCCAGTCTAAACTTTTTCTTTTCTATCTTTCATCCAGTGGCAATTCAGCACATAAACATTTCTGCTACTGCAAGTGCTGGCGCAAAATTCTCATGAAGCGTCTAGCTGGGATGGCTGAAAATTGTTGCCACACAGCATGCAACTGGGAATGTAGTGCTTTGAGGAAGGACTGACCAGAAGCGGGCAAAGGAATATGATGCTTTCCAATTGCCTCCTTCAAAAAAGTGAACTTAATGCATGCGTTTAGGTTCTCCATTGAACTGGGGCTAAAACCCCAAAAAAATAGTTGAATCCTCCCAGTGATTTTGTTAAGAGACTTTTGCTGTTTTGTTTCCCTTTCTCTTGCTGCAAAGTTCCTCAGAGTGTATATACAGAAAGGGAATCAATCATTTGTAATGACCGACATTCGTATTTCAGAATCATGGTGGCTATTCCAGTCACAAAACAGTCTGCTGACTGCTGTGTGTGTTACTGTCTCCTCCCAGAATAGTCTGTTTATGCCTTCAGCCTGTCGGCAAACATGAAAGCGTCAGCTGGTAGCAGTGCAGTCTCATAGAAGACAGCATTTTTCACAGGCAGGCACATAAGAGGCTGTGGTTGTGGTCTTCGCTACCCAGTGACCTAATTTTCCTGCTTGAATAAGAAAGTGGGAGGGGAACATCTCAGAACACATCATTCTTAATGGGTACCAGAATACGGTCTGAATGGCGCACTTGATTTATAATTAGATATAACTGCTACGTGTTGAGTTCCCTGGACAGCCACACCAAAAATGAACGTGATGCGTACTACTGATTGTGTTGGATTTCCTTCCGACTCCTTTCATTAAGATGTTCTATTCCCGTAAAACAAAAAAAATTATATTCTCACATGTACGTCAATGGCAAGGGATCAGTTTTCAAAACCTACCCCATTTCCTCAATGACTCAGCTTCTCACCATTGCACTGTTTGCATAATGAGAGTAATCCCTGGAGTAAATAGACCCACTACATGTATTCCCTACCAAATTTATATCATTAAAGGTCATGTAAAATTACTTGCTTCCTTATATACATCTTTGTATTTTTCCATGTGTTTTTTAGAAGTATAGCTCATGACACATGACAGTGGAAACAAGAGAGCAATGAAAAAAGACATATTTGGACTTGGTTTTGAAAGCAGATTACTACTGATATTCGGACAGGAATAAACATGCACTTGCCTGTATTCAGTTTACAGAGGGAGAATGATAAATATCTTATTTAAATGATGTGAAGTGGAATGTATATCTTCACTTTATGTTGTAAAAAGGCACTTAGTCTCTTTGTGTTGCATGTTCTATTATGAAGTGGAATGTATATCTTCACTTTATGTTTTAAAAAGGCACTTAGTCTCTTTGTGTATTTCTGTATTTCACCTCATCTCTCTGTATCACAGTAAGGTACCTTCTTCAACACCAGCTACAAACCCATACATTAATTGATTTTCCAGATTAAGTAAAACTTATTAATTACATTCAAATATTAGATCTAGTTGGCTAAGATATGTCCCCTTTTCATCTGAATGTGTCTTCTGAAGTTCATGTCAGAACTCTGAGGTCAGACATCAAGGCTCTCTTCCTCTTGGGTAGTGCAGAAACTGTACGGAGGCACACGAGTTTACTCCTCAGCTGCTGCAATACAGGTATAAATTCCCTGTTGCAACTTTTTTAGGGAACAAGTGCATATCCTACTGATACCTCACTCAGCAATCCCTGAGGTCAGTAAGAAGACAATTGTTAATTCAACTCCAAGGTGCAGGTGAAATGTATCCACTTGTTAGAGTGCTCTTCAAATCTGTGTTTCTCGAGTTATAAAACAGGCAGCATGTGATTTATGGAAAAGTTTCCAGGGAGTTTTTGCTATGATTTTTTTATTATTATTATTATTATTTTATTTTTTTTTTTACATTTTGAATACAATGTGACAGTGTAAAACCAAATTCATTACTTCAGAAAATCACTTAATTTTTTTCCAATGACAACTATGACGTGCAGTTCTGATCTCTGTTTCTTTCAAACATGAATTGCACAAGCCCTCCTAGCACTGCTGGAAAATGACTTATAACCAAGGGGAGCACAGACAACTGGTTCAAATGAGTTACCAAAAGGGCAGAGGTAGCTGTGCTTCAGAGCCAAGAGGAAATTCAGCTGTGCTTGTCTCTTGGATGGTTCCCATCCAGAGCCAGTTCACAGTATTAGCACTTTCACATTTTAGGCAGGTATGTTACTAATCATCTGTTGCAGCACTCTTTTGGTTAATTTATTATTTTAGAGATGACAGGCAGATGAAAATGAGGAAAAGGAAGCAGATTTTAACTTTTCCCAGGATTTCGGCTTTACCTAAATACTTGCATTACAGAATCTTTACATTTGTTTTCAATTGCAAAGGGTGAATTGAGGGTGAAGAAGATTTAGGTGAGAACTTTGTCTAACATGTTATCTATAACAAAACCAAAGGAAATACTGCACAAGGGTAGTGGAAGACAACACTTCATGACATAGCTGGCCTTATTCATGAAGAGATATTTACAGAACAGGCTGTTTTACTGGAGAGGACAGACCTTGCAGGGTGTGCAAAGCCTACCAACTAAATAGTAAAGTGCTACCTTGTCTCAGAGGACAGTATTGTGGTCAGGCCCTGAAGTTATACTGATTAAGAAATTCAGAAAAGACATTTTAAGCCATTATGTAAATCCTGAATTACTGCACTACATAGTGTCAGTTTTATTAGATCTCAGAGGACAGTATTGTGGTCAGGCCCTGAAGTTATACTGATTAAGAAATTCAGAAAAGACATTTTAAAGACCAAGCCATTATGTAAATCCTGAATTACTGTACTACATAGTGTCAGTTTTATTAGGGAGTTGTTAAGATGTGTGTTTCTAGGATTAAATACCTGCAATAAAGAAACTTCCATCTAATGTATTCTTATGCAATCCTGAAATAGAAAAAAATAAATCTCAATAGGAGAAAAAGATGGTAGGAAGGCAAAGCCCAAAGCAAGGTAGACTGATCCCCCAGCTGTGAGCTCAGGACAAAGCTGGGGGGACAGAAGGAATTTTTCACCCACAGCAATATTTTCTCATCCTCTTTCCTCTGACAAAAACCAGTCTTCACATTTAAACACTAGAGCTACTGTTTTGGCAATGGGGGAGCCGTTGGGGTAGGGGAGGGGGGAAGATGGGGGACAGAGTTGGGCTGTATCACCCAACTCTTTAAGGTGCTGTGCTCTTTGCCTCTGTGCTGGGGGGATCCCTCCTGTGGCACAGCTGCAGAGCAAACAGTCAGGACCTATGCCCTGTACCACACAGCCAAACTCTTCTCCCTGACATCAACAAAATGAAACAACCCTCCCATGTTCAAACACATCCACATGATTTGCAGCTGAGTCATTACCAGGGCATTGCCTCCCCCAACATTAGATGATGGCAAAGAATAACTTCACCAATAGCATTTGACTTCATTTTGGGTTTAATCAGTCCCAGGTTAGGGAAGAAGGATATGGCTACACAAGTTCTTGATCGCTGGCTCTGACCAATGACAGAATCAGCAATAAGAAATGAATATCCAAATGCCATTGAAATACCTTGACACAGTGACCAGAACCTGCCTTTTATCCCCTGCACACACCACTACAATTGGGCCAGGAGATGTCCAGAGCTGGAAAATGCACCAGACTTTAAAGACATGACTGAACTCCATGGGACAGACAGGCTACCCAGCTGCTGCTCAAGAAGTCAGGCTGATTAATGGAAGCCGTGGATCCCTGTTAGAGGAATGTTTCACTCAGGGTAATTAGTCAAGCTGAGAAGGAAATATCATGAGGAAAAATCAGGATAATGCCATGGTAACCATAACTGAGATGCACATTGAGATATTTCCAAACTTTATGAGAAAAAAAAATAAAAAGAAACAGAAAATATCAATAAATAAAAGAGTGCCTATGTGTTTTCAGTGAGTGAGGGAGAGGTTTATTCCGAAGTATTTCAGGGTCTGTGTTATTCAGGCCACTAGCATGCTGAATATGTTATGGTAAAAGGTTGAGCCATCTTTCTTGTTCTCATTTAATCCAGAAGTCTTCTCTATGAAAGTTTCATTTGCAAGCATTCATCTCCACGAAAAGCTTTGTGGTTTTAACAAGAAATTTCCAAAATGACATTTTCCAATAAAAAATATTTCACCAGAATCTCCCAACCATTTCCAGCCTAAAGATGCTCATGCATTAATTTAAACCCCATCAATTTTGGTATTGAATAACATCATGAAGCCTAAACTTTTCTCATTTTCTCTTTCTGAAATTGCAGGGTTTTTTAATGCTGGTCATGAGAAAACAAAGATGAATCATAAACAAAGGTATATCTTTCTTTTCTCCTGAAACACTATGTTGACCAAAAAAAAAAAAAAAGTCCTTGCCTTCAGATATCTCATAGAGTTTTGTTGTTGACAACTTAATAAGAAGCACACAGAGAAAGAAAAGAACAAAGGTATATACTAAGCAAGTCATCAAGTAAATGAGACCAAAGAGTCCTAATAAATCTCAGTGTTGCCAAAAGATAATTCTATCCAAAACATCTGAAACAGTAACACAAGTAAAGACGTTTAATCCTTCTTTGGTCACATCAGTTACATTTAAAGGATAAACAACAGTCCTGAGTTTACAGAGAGTAATTCCAATGTAGGCTGTCATTTCTGTAAGGTATAACGGGCTTTAGAATTTACACTCACGGAGGCTTTCCAGCAATTCCTGTTTTATTTAAAGCTTTATTATATTTTTCCTTAAGTCAGTCATCACAATGTATCCCTCTTTTTAGAACTTAAGAGGTATTGTTTATCTGGAGCCTGCAGATATATTGTTCTTATACAATATCAACTTCACTGCTCAAAAGTAGGAGTTAATATAGTCTGGGGTCTGGTATAGTTCAAAGACTGCAAGGCTGTGCAGTGGGTTTGGAAATAGATCAAAAATCCCAAAGGGATGAGGCCAGGCCAGTGGCAATTGACTCCAACTATACTGTGCAGAAAGCTGAAAAATGTAACTCATGCTTCTCATTGCTAAACTTTGTGATCTTAACTAAGCAATGACCTTCTAGTCTCCCAACATCTTAAAAATCCAGTGTTTAATGATAATATGGCAGTAAACTGGTTGCCTTTTTTTTTCATTCCCAAGTTCATATATATACATATATATAAACATAAAAATACTCATAGACTCTTAGTTAATTCAGCTAATTTCTCTTACCTTATGAAACTCTGAATGATTTTCAACAGAGCAAACCAAAATAAACTCATCAAAGAAATCAATTGATTTGGGTCCTTTCTTTGGAGATAATTTGCTGATCTTCATACTTTAGACTCTGACTAATGATCTTCTTTCTTGGTCTTTTACCTTGATTACGAACACTTCTTATATAAGGTGGGGTTTTCAATGTGAAGGTAAAAGGAAAGTTGGGTTTCCTTTGTAAGAGCAGACACAAAACATGTCATTCATCTTTATGGAAACAAATGTCATTTCCTTAAAAATTATAGTACACTTTTGCATTTATAATCAATAGTTTAAAATAATTCTTGGCCAAAACCAACAGCCAATAATTTCAATGCTGATAAGGGATCTTGCATGCCCTTTTGGAACACTTTTAGGGAAGCCTGGTTTCCATGGATGCAGTTTCTGAAAATCAAGGACTTGCAGTGTTTGTCAAACAGGATATTCAAAATCAAAATCATTCCAATCAGCCTTCCAAAAGTTTGCTTGTGACTGCATATTCCTATCACTCAAATGTATTCTGTCATTGTGTCATAGTCTGGATGCGTAGCAATAACCATAATAGGCTAAGCATCCTATACAACCTGATGATTTCTTGACAACTATGCCTACATTTGTATATTGGCATCTAAGAAATACATCCCTTCAAAACACTGAGTCTTCAGTCAGTCTATAACCTGTAAAATGTCTGTGCTTGTATATAACACACAGGTTGTAGAAAAGCATAGGCAACCCTTAATGTGTAGGAGGTAGTTCATAAAATAAGAAAGAAAAAAAAAAAAAAAAAAAGAATTATCTGGGGTAGGAGAGAATTAGTGAGGGGGTGTTTCCCAGAAACCAGGAGCAAAGCTTTTCCAGTACAAATAATCTGTTCTTTTCCAATATCCCTTTGAATCTAAAAAGCCATTAAAATATAATTTCACACATCGTAACTGAAGCCAAAGTTGTTAAAAAATCCGTAAATATGACTTCTACTATTCATCGTTCTTTTCAAAATGATTGATTTCAATAAAGAGAACATAAAACCAAACTCTATGAGGAGGGCATTCTATGTCCAGTTATAATGTAATCCATCACCTTTTGTTTGTAAAATAGCAATACCTAAAATATCTATTCAAAAAAAAAAAAAAAAAAAAAAAAAAAAAAAAGGAATTATCTGGGGTAGGAGAGAATTAGTGAGGGGGTGTTTCCCAGAAACCAGGAGCAAAGCTTTTCCAGTACAAATAATCTGTTCTTTTCCAATATCCCTTTGAATCTAAAAAGCCATTAAAATATAATTTCACACATCGTAACTGAAGCCAAAGTTGTTAAAAAATCCGTAAATATGACTTCTACTATTCATCGTTCTTTTCAAAATGATTGATTTCAATAAAGAGAACATAAAACCAAACTCTATGAGGAGGGCATTCTATGTCCAGTTATAATGTAATCCATCACCTTTTGTTTGTAAAATAGCAATACCTAAAATATCTAAGGAAAATATTTAAAAAATGTGATTTCATTTGAATTTAGAACAATATATACCAAATGTGATTTCATTTGAATTTGGAAGAATATATACCACATGCTGCTGACGTTACTTGTGATGACTCTGCTTAAACTGTAGCAATGCTAAGGTCTGAAAATCAAATGGGATTGTGGGAGCAACAGGCTATGTCAAAAAGATCTTAATATATTATTCAAGGAACAGACCAAGAATGTAAAGATGTCCTGAGGGTAAGAAAGAAAATTAACCTGTTCACTATGCGGGTTCTGCTAATACTATGCTCATGGGACAACAAGGATCTTGGGATTCAAGACAAGAAGGTGTCTCTGCATGAATAAAATGTCTTCAGAGCAATATATCAATAAAAGGTCTTGGTCAAGCAAGTAATTATATAGGTTGATCCAAAGGACACTTCAAAATACCTTACCAGACACTTAAGGTAGTAAACTCGGGTGCCTCGCACTTTGAGAAAAATATCTCCCAGAAGCTAACGCAAAAATATCTCAAATCAAAAAAGTTCTTTTTATTTATTCTTCTGCAAATTAACAATAAACTATGTGACTTAAATGTATACATTTTTTGGTACCACAAGACTGTGCTGCAAAGGTATGCTTCATAGGTCTTTTCAGTTGTTTTACATAGGTTAGAACTGGATATATGGAAAAATGAAAGTAATCACAAAAACATTCACTGGATGTAAACAAACAAGAATTTGTTGGTTTAATTCCTAATATTTATTTTACCCTTCCTTTTGCATGTGTTCACATTGACAGTCATGTGAACATTAGGCAGTATGCCACTCTACAGTTCTGGATACATCTATATGAAGCCACAAATCCCAGAAAAAAAAACGCAAGACCTTCCTTATTATAGGAGTGCAAATGCCCTTTAAGCTCTTTTACAATACATTCTTTCTGAAGATTTAAAAATATCTACATCTAGGGGCCACCAGAGAAGACTTCAAAAAGCTCTGTGTGTGCCTTGTCATTTATACTGCTTACAGCTAACAGGGGGAATGGACCATGAGAAAAGGCCTGGGTTGTGTTCCAAAGCAACACAAAGTCAAGAGTCAGAAATATTAAATACATACAGAGAAACAAACTGACTTGAAATAACATTCTCATTGGAAAAACTAGTTTGAGAAATTCTTAATCTCTACTCTACAATAAAAATTCTCCTGGAGTATCAATATCAATATCTGAGTTTTAA
Organism: Calidris pugnax; assembly: GCF_001431845.1. Lineage (NCBI taxonomy): Eukaryota > Metazoa > Chordata > Aves > Charadriiformes > Scolopacidae > Calidris > Calidris pugnax. The sequence goes on along the minus strand of NW_015090805.1, from coordinate 9,637,903 downwards.
AAACGTGTCTAAAATTGGGTTCCTATACCCAACACATAAATTAGGTTACTGTGAGATGTTTATAAACTCTCCATAGTACCACAAGTGCCAATAAGAACTGAAGGACCCAATATCTCTGAAAAAGATCACTAGCGTCAAGGTGTTTAAATACAGAAATAGGAAATTACCAGAAGGAACAAAATGGGGGAAAAAAATGGAAAAAACATGCAAAAAAAAAATCATGGAAATTTTGACCCATATTTTCCCTTGTTCTAGAAAAGCATTACATTCTACCACTGCCTGTTCTTATGCTCTGAATAGATACACAGAAGATGCCTGCCTGCCTCAAGGATAATAGGATCTAACTATAGTGAAAAGTACTCACTTGTGGCTCTCGTGGCTTAACAGAAGACATTTACTGGGCAAACAATAGCAACAGTAACAAGCTGGAGAAGGAACAACAATTACACCTAATATACAATAAGAGAGAAAACAAAGATGACTCAGGAAATACCAAAATGGGAACCTCCAGCTTATACACGGTGCTTTGCCCAAAACATGGGCACCATTTCTACCCCCAGTTCTGCATAAAAATATGATAGAATTCCTTCAGCTGCATCAATATCTCCATAAAGTCCAATAAGGATCCTGATGGAAATAAGGATTGCAGGTTTTACCATTAATAGAATAGGTAAAACCTACAGAGTAAGCTTAGTTATTAGACTTGTTCAACTTGAAATGTACTAGTAGCAAACACAATCAATCAATCTTACTTTTCAAAGACACATAAAGGACAGAATGAACATTTTGTTCAAATATCTTTTTGTTCTGTGGCACTATGAAAAGGGGAAAAAAGGAAAAGTCCATGATTTGTTCAAATCCCCTTAACGTGACAGCTGAAATAGATGTGATTAATCAGCCACAACCATCAAACAATATGTGGAGGACACAGACAGGCTGCACTTCAATCTAAAATTCCATAAAACACCACAGTCTGCAGTATATCTACATCCAAAACCACTCCAAAACTAACACATGACATTAATCATTCTTGGCCATCCATTATAACCTGATGAATTTGCAGAGTTTGTATTCCAGTCCACTGGAGACTTAAAAATAATAAAAATAAAAAATAAGCTGGAGCAGCAAAAATATGAGAGGCCAAAAGAATAAATAAAGTATAGTGACTCCACAGCTCAGAATTAAAACAAATGACCACTAGAGGCAAATTGGCCAAGTAGTGGCCTCTACTATATGTACATGTACTTCGCATTACGAATGCAAGCCCGTGGCTAAAATTAGTTCACAGAAGTTTTCTGTGCAACAGAGTGCAACAGTGGGATAAAGAGGAATAGATGATAATGTCCCATAAAAGTATCTCAAAGAACTTTATGAATGTGACTCGACACAACGCCTTAAACCTGAAAACGCTGTACACTTGTATAAATCTGATGTGAGCAGTCTTATCAGTGTACAACTTAACTGCAGGCAAGCATTACCAAAAAAAGGTAACTGCAGAAATGGAATATGAGCAACTCTCCAAATCTCTCATGAAGTGAGCCCAGGTCTTCTTCCTCCAGTCTCACCCTTAACTGATATTTAGCAGATGTATGTCTCATTATTACTGTAGTGCTAATATCATTAAGCACTAAACTTGCAACTGATTTTGGTGGGGACATTTATATACAAGATCAGGGCAGAAATGTATTCTTTGAGGAGGTTTCCCACTCTTTCTCTGTTTTAGTTTGCAACCTCCAGACCAAAATCAGAACAGGTTCAGCTTTTCACTTTTATGCCTCAAAATAATATTATCTGAAAGGACAACATCAGCAGAAGAGTTACAGCTGCTCAGAAATTTTCCAAAGATCACTTTTCTGTCAGCAAATGGAGATTCATCAAAAGCAGAATGTTTTTCAGAGTCTCATCACGCCCTGGCAGGCCAGCACTATTTCATTTCCTCAGTTCATGTTCGTTTCCTCAGCTGTCAGTTCCACTATCTGGGAGTATGGAAATTGTGGTTTTCGACCTTTCAGGTCACTGGGCTTTCCTGTGTTTATAGCTCTCCAGCACCCTGAGGCTGGAGAGGCATGTTGGGATGCCTAACTTGGGCTTCCAGTGTACTTCTACCCAGGAGACCTAAGTCCCAGGCTCCTGGCTCCTTAACATTTGGGATACTGGCTCCCTAGGAGTCTGGATACAAAGGCTGCAAGAGGAGTGCCAGGAAGATTGCTTGGAGCCCATGATCCCAACATTGCTGGGAGCTACCACTCTTCCAGGTGTCCAGTTCTTTACTTGGTAAGCATTGCAAATGTTTTATAGAATGAAACTAAAGGTCATGGTGGCTTTTCTAAATTCCTTGAAAAATTTGGAAATTTATTTTTTCCACTTTGCATTTAAATAAGTACAATTGCTGCTGTTACTGCTAAGAAGTCCTTCCTATGGAGTGTGAATTCAGATTTCTTTCCAGTCAGCCAAGTAAACAATAAAAATCCAGCAGCAACTGGGACTTGGTTTTCCTCTGTGCCACTTTTTCTCTAGGATTTTAAAATCTCTACAAGAGTTCTCAGTTCTTAAACAGGAGAACAAATCACTGCCTAAGGTCTGGGAGATGGTCTACATTCACTTCTGTAGCACAGTATTCGAAACCTGACTTTTTGTTTGCAACCTAGGTGTTGGTCAGACTTAAAGCCTTTGATGTTAATATTGAGCTACCAATATCATGGACCAAATGCCCTAATGGCAAAGAACTGAATCTGTGAACAGCACTGTTTTTCAATCAAGCCAGCTAATACACTGGATTCTTCCACTCCTCTTTCCACACAGATTATGTGCTATATCATGCTCTCATGACCCTTTTTTATTACAAAAATAAATGTATGGGTTTTACAAATACTCGTTATCATTTCAACCACAAGAAACTATTAGATTGTGAAAAAAAGTCATGCTTAGTCAGCACAAGTAAAACAGACCCGTTTGACATATGTCAATACTAAATCTTCCAGCACAGGAAAGAAGGCAAAGAATAAACTTGAGCCCAGTTTTCTTCTGTAAAAGCACTACAGCTGCAGAACAGGAGTAAGCTGAAATATAAAATATTAAAAATATGTTATGGTAATCTTCAGCAGAGGAATCTAATCTTTTCCTGTATGATTTTTCATCATTTACCTGATCACTTACCAAGAAGACCTAAAATAAGTTTCAAACTTCTCCAAGAATGACCCTGTATTGAAGTTTAGGTGTTGAATAGTTTTTAAGCCTTATGGGACTATCTCCAGGTGCAGATGGCTAAAGATTTGCGTGACTTCAGCTGAGATCTGAAATACAAAGATTAGAAGGGAAAAGTCCAGTTAAAGAAGATAGAAATCATAATCTGTTAATTTTTCTACCGGGTGGTTTGAAAACAGAGAGAAAGAAGAGCAAAGATAGACAAACTACGTTTGAGAAAAAAAATCACCACGTAATTTTACTGCAGGAACATGAGGTACGGGAAAGCATGTCATAAATTCATGGGATAAAAAGAGAATTGTAAATTCTTGAAAGAAAGCAGTATTAACGAAGAACAGCACTAGAAGGTTCACCAGGACAGAACTGATACAAGATTTATACATAAACATATATGTTTATACCAATATATATCTTAATACATGCATAGATAATTTTTTTCGCATACAAGTATTGAATTACTGTAATGTCTTCTTAAATTACAAGGGAAACTCTGTCTCAGTCTAGAGTTGGTTTTTAACACAAAGAAAAAGGGACTCTATTTCACATTTTTAAAAGTGGTGAATTGAAAGCTGCTGCAATAGGTCCCACACACTGTTTTAATGAGATCTTTTCAGTTATTTATTAGCAAATCTGATAGAAGACCAAGAGGTGAAATCAAGCTTGCACCAGCAACATGCAAGGTGTTGATGTTGAACAGTGTATATTTTTATCATTTTGCAGGCATAATAGCAGACAATTTTCTGCACAAATGCAGTTTAATCACTTGGAAATGGTCTTCCTCTTGTACAGGGCTTTTTATGTAGACTTACTGCCAATACGTCTGATGGCTGGAAATCAGATCCATGAAGTTAAAGGGGAGATTCCTTGCATTTTAGCTAAATTGCATGAAATACACTTTTGGTCACCTCAGTCTTTCTAGACAGCACCTGCCAACTCATATACCTTATTAGCCATATTAACTTCTAATTTGCTACTCAACTTGGATAACATTTTATATTAATACATATAAAATTGAAAACTAGGAGATTCTGGTTGCCTGGCAAAACAAATCCTTAATAACTCATCCGCTCTTAAAAAGGGAGAGTTAAATAAGAGTTGACTTTTAGCTGCATGGCCATATATGATGTACTTATATTTTTACACTGACATCATGGGAAATACCCCAAGAGTGGGAAAGCCTGCATTGCTGTACCAGTGGCACGGCACACGGTAGGATGACAGCATGGAGAGAGATAAGCATGCAGGCCGACCTCAAGCAGTTCAGTCCTGGCCCCATCTATATTCAGGACTCATTTCTGGGATTGGGTTCATAAATATCAGCATAGTTACATGCACTGTACTTTGCTGTATTAGGTACGACTGATACATCTGTACTTGAACTGAAGAACCCTATCCTGCAGGGTGAATGGATCCCCACACTACCCAAACACCACCATCACTGCAAAAGCCACACAAGGTGTTGGTTGAGCTTTAAACCAGTGTTGGTAACTTTTAAAATAAACCTGAGTAACCTTCAAAAATAAATTGTCTGGAAACAAACTAGTGAGCTAGTTTTGCTCAGTGTATGTAGTTCATCTATTTTGACATTCTTTGCTTAACTCCTGGAATACAACAGATCGAGTATTCATTTTTGCCATTATTGAAAATCCACATGTAAATCTAATGTATAAATATACAGTATAAACAGGGCCTGAATCAAAGACTGATGAATTCAATGGAAAGATTCCTAACACATCTCATGAACTTCGTGTCCTGAAGCAGAGTTCAAGCAGCCTGCTTATGATTCCTCTGGACTAGAACAATTCAGTCATATAAAACTGTAATACGACTGTCAATATGATAACACATGCTAAACATTTCCCAGAAAAGATTTGCTTGCCTTTTTTTTTCCAGTACACTACCTGCATCACACAAAACCAATCAACATATGAAGAAACTTGACACTACTATTGTAGTGCCATATGAAGAAAACTGACACTACTGTCAGCTCCATGATACTCTCTGATGTCTCTTATTCTGAAAATAAGGCAAATGGTTTTGTCAGATTTTTCTATCACTCTTATAAGAACACTTGTGGGAGTAGCAAAATTTATCTTCTGCAGATTCCTGGGTAGTGCTGTACAAAATGTACACTTATTAACCTTCCCTCACTGTGGGTTGTGATTGCAAATCCCTTCACCATCTTAACAGCCCGCTTCTTCCTGGAAGGAGATGACATTTTTGAAACACATCTCTTCATCAAATCCATTAAAAACTAACCAATGGAATCTGGAGTCGGTAGGGAAAGAACCATATATGTATACACAAAAACACTGACTGTACACACACACGTCCAGCACAATCATAAAAAATCTTAATTTCCCTACAAAAATGGTCTGAAAAAATATCTCCTGAGGTGTTTCTATGAGAATAGAAAAAAAATAACAATATAATGTAATTTAAAATCAAAGTAGCAACAACAACAACAACATCAAAGTCATCAAGATTGTGTACCAGAATTTTCTCTCAGTTCTTATTTCAGGGAATTTGGCATACTAATCTCTCTTAGCCTTGTGGTGTACATATAAATTATAATAAACAGTTGATAAGCATGTAGAGTTACTAATCTTTTAATTTTCTAAAATATGAGGGAAAACATATGTGTCAGTCAAGCTCCTATGTTGTAAAAGTGTTCATTTAATTGTGATGTTGGTCATTTTGCTAAATAGATTGCATATTCCAAACAATGGGATTGCACTGTATCAACTGTAGAAAACCTCCTTGCACCAATGAATTTCTGCTGAGAATTGCTATTAAAAATGAGCACAGTAAAACACCCCCAGCATTACAGAATACAAAGTTTCTATTTTAAAAAATAGTTTATAACAATACTTTCAACACAGCTTTGCTCATAATTTCATTTAAGATCCATCAATTGCATTTTTCTTATTATCTGAAGCATGCTGGAACTAATGAGAATCATTCTATTGACTTTACCTGGATTTGCATCATGGCATTTATGGTTTTGTACTTGCCATGTTTTCTTCAACTGGATTAACAGCTCAGTCAATGTGTAGTGGGATCATAGTACTCTGAACTACCTGGTCAAGTAATTGACTGTGTGTAATGGAGCACCTGGCCGGCGTGTAAATCACAGAAGTTATTTCTGTCACTAAAGAGTGAGTATGCCTCAACTGTTGTCAAAATCTTCTGATATCACACATATGAGAAGCATTAAGCTTAAATTACACAGGAAAAAAGTAAGGTGGCATTTAAATAAAAAAAATTTCTTTATATGTGAAACTATTCTTACCTTCTAACTATTCAAAAAAAGCTTCTAACTATTCAAAAACCTATCATGTGAGTACCAGCATAATGCCTTAAAATTACTTTCAATACATATTTAATAACCTGCATGGACTGGGGTTAACAGCTACACTATTTTCCTAAAATATTTTCTTTCTTTTTTTCCTATTTTCCTTCCTACACCTACATCATTTTCCTTTTTCTCTCAATTCTTATGACTTTACAGGAAGAATAGGTGAAAATGCTGCAAATATTATAAATATCTTATGTACTTTGTATTTGTACTTTCCTGTGCTTTGGTGCAGCACACTGTAAACAGAATACAAAATTTCCGTCTGCTACACACTTTGACCAAACCCCAGGCCCTGGTACACAGTATCAACTCAAGGTAAAATTCAGTGGGAAAACAAAAGGTCTATTGAAAAAATTCCTCAACCACAGTGTGGATTTAGACAGGGTTTCGGCAGGCCTTAGGTTAGCCTCCTGCACAGAGCTGGAATTTGCCTACAATATGAAAAAGAATTTCCTTCTAAAGACAATGCAAATGTGATACAGGTGGACAGAAATGGACACTTGAATCTAAAGCTGAAAGGAGGCTTCCACTGTCCTATTTTTGCACTTCTAGCCAGGAGATTAATTACATACATAAAAATTTGACTTTGGCAGCATACGATATACCCACTCTCTTTTCATGCTAAGTGATTTCTGTTTCAAGGTGAAAAAGGTAATTTACTCCCAGATTTTTTTTAAAGAAAGGAAACTTCAGTTGCATAAAAATGTCACAAGGAATCTGTTTTATAGATTAGAAATGAGATTGGGTTTTCTTAAAACAGTTGCTTGAAATTATTACACATTGGGCTTTGCTTTGGATCCTTCTTTCTGGGAATTATAACAACTGCTGCCAAAACAAGATCTGTTTAACTGTTTAAGTGAGAGTTTCAACAGAACCTAATTCAGTGCAAATGAGATCAGTTTATTAGAGTTTAATAACTATAACACAGACATAGAAATAAAGAGAAAAAAAAAGTCTCTTGAAACACTATCTTCCTCCCACCCTCATTCAGATGCATAGCCAAGATACTTTTCATTTTTTAACTCAGGAAACATTGTGGGGTTTATGTCAAATGGATAGTGTTTCTTTACGGATCCCTTTTGAAATCCATGAGGAGTTAACCTCACTGGTCCAAACTGGTAACTTCTCTGCATTATTGTGGAGGACTATTATGGCTGCTCCTCAGAGTGCTGAGAAAAGGTCTGATTCCAGATGCTGAAAGACCTGCTTTGGAGTTCAAATCCCATTTGCTTGGCAATGAAAAACAAAGTTTGTAAGCAGCATTGGGTGAAAAGAGCTTTATTTCTGAAATATTTCCCATGGATTTCTTGAAAGTGTTTCCATTGTAAGTAAAACGTATCAGAGCTGGCACAGCTCAGCTTTCCCTCAGTGCCTGCTTCTACAAGAAGGTGACCCAAGGTCACGGGATGCAAGATGACGGACTGCTATGTTCAAAGAAACCAGGAAAAGCCAAACATCACAGGAACCTTAAAACCATCTAAGATGGACACAAAGAGCATGACACAAACCATGCCCTGACATCTTGAGAATCATAGAATCATAGAATCATTCAGGTTGGAAGAGACCCTTGGGATCACTGAGTCCAACCGTCAACCCTGCTCTACAAAGTTTTCCCCTACACCATATCCCCCAACACCACATCTAAATGACTCTAAATACATTCAGGGATGGTGACTCAACCACCCTCCTGGCAGGCTATTCCAGTGCCTGACCACTCTTTCTGTGAAGAATTTTTTCCTAATGTCCAGTCTAAACCTGCCCTGTTGCAGCTTGAAGCCATTCCCTCTTGTTCTATCGCTAATTACCTGTGAGAAGAGACCAGCACCAACCTCTCTACAATGTCCTTTCAAGTAGTTGTAGAAAGTGATGAGGTCTCCCCTCAGCCTCCTCTTCCTCAAACTAAACAGTCCCAGCTCCTTCAATTGCTTTATTCTCCAGGCCCTTCACTAGTTTCGTTGCCCTCCTCTGCACTCGCTCCAGCACCTCGAGATCTCTCTTGTATTGAGGTGCCCAGAACTGGACACAGTACTCAAGCTATGGCCTCACCAGTGCTGAGTACAGGGGGACAATCACCTCCCTGCTTCTGCTAGTTATGCTTTTTCTAGTACAAGCCAGGATGCCACAGGCTTTCTTGGCCACCTGGGCACACTGCTGGCTCACATTCAGCCGCTCATCAATTAGAACCCCCAGGTCCTTTTCTGCCAGGCAGCTTTCCAGCCACACTTCCCCAAGTCTGTACGAATGCATGGGGTTGTTGTGGCTCTCTCTTGTATTGAGGTGCCCAGAACTGGACACAGTACTCAAGCTATGGCCTCACCAGTGCTGAGTACAGGGGGACAATCACCTCCCTGCTTCTGCTAGTTATGCTTTTTCTAGTACAAGCCAGGATGCCACAGGCTTTCTTGGCCACCTGGGCACACTGCTGGCTCACATTCAGCCGCTCATCAATTAGAACCCCCAGGTCCTTTTCTGCCAGGCAGCTTTCCAGCCACACTTCCCCAAGTCTGTACGAATGCATGGGGTTGTTGTGGCTAACTTGGCACTTGGCCTTGTTGAAGCTCATACCATTAACATTGGTCCATCGATCCAACCTATCCAAGTCTCTCTGTAGAGCCTCAAAAGTGTTGGGGACAGCTAGAAATTGGATGCTATCTGCAGGAAAAAAGAACAGACAAATCTGTCCCTAGAGATCTTCTGTGCCCTCGGCGGAGGGAAAAAGAACATTTGAAGTGAGGGCTGGATGAGTGCATGGGCAAAAGCTGGGGTTGAGGCACATTCCAGGAACGGGAAAAAAGAAAAGGCAGAGAGATGTAGACCAGAGGAAAACACAACCACAGTTCCCAATGGAGGAATGAAAAGGCAGTCAAGTTATAAATGGAGGAATAAAAAGGGAGTCAAGACATAAGTGAAACAAAGACCAATCCTATCTGTATTATGGAGTGGAAAAAATTGGAAATAGGGGTGTGAAGGAGGATGAGAATATAAAGGAAAAGCACATGACTTTTAAAGAACTTGGTTGGAGAAAATTATTCCTTTGTTAGTAATGTTAGTAATTGAAAAGGCTTTAGTTGCTGTGCGTATTTATCTGAAATATAATGTTGCTTTTAGCACTCTTTCATTTATTTTCTCCTATTCCATTCCCTGCCCCGCCCAAAAAAAAAAAAAAAACGAAGAGGAGGGAGTTATTTACTTTCAGTCAGGGACCTAAGACACGTAAAGCCAGTCCTGCCAACATCACGTCTCACACCATCAGTATAGACTTTTGAGAGGACAGCTACTGGCTGAGTCCATTTTGGGAGTCATTTCCTTATGATTAACTTTTCCAAGTCAGGATGGCTGGATGAGGAAATGTTTGGATTAGGTCTGGGACCACATTCCAGTGCCTCATAATTCAAAGTATATGGTATATTATCAATACTAATGCTATACACAAACCAGCAGTTTTGCACACACTGGCTCCACTTTAGATACCAATGGTCTCAAGCAGGTCTGAACACCACCAAATTGGAGAGTAATAGATGCCTCTGTTTTTTCACCAAGCTTTCATAATGGTGTTTTGTTTTTCTAATGATTAGTAATACTGGTGATGATTCATAAGACCACACTTGAAGCAGAAGTAAAAATCCATGGAACGGTGCAGCTTTACATTGGCAGAAGATCTGATCTTCAGGCTCTTGATATTGGAGAAAAACTTCCACAAAGACAGTCTCTTTCTAGTGTACAGGCAGGGTAGCAAATGTGCATTCAAAGAAAGGTATAATATGGCCAGCACCATCTGGAGGACATGAGTGTAGATAGTGACTGCAAGCTCAGATCCTGACAGTAGAAAAAGCACCACTTACCCGATAACCTTAACAGTCATAAATAAGATATTCTTTATTTTGCATATTTTGCAGTGTCTATTTCTGCTTAACACCATGCCTCCATAATGCTGAAGAACTGCATTTCTGTGGGAGATGTAAAATATAATAATGATGCTTTTTTTTGGTGAAAATATGTCTGCTTTTCTTTTTGTAGAGAGGATTCTGTCTGGCATGGGGGAGACGCACCCCATCCCTCAGCCAGCCCTTCATGCTCTGCATGCCAGAGAAAACTCGTAGCGCAGAAATGAGAAGATGGGTTTCTCTACAAAATCGATGGAGTAAAGAATTTTGCGACAACTATTCCCTTTCTGAATAGAGGGAGACAAAGCCTGCCAATATTTAACACCATCACCGGTGTACATGCAGAATCCAGTGGAGACAGGAGAGAGTGAAAGCACTGGATCACCTAGTTTTAGGTAGACAGCTTTTGTTTTCTTAGATTTCAGTATAATCAAGAGAGGGTGATTTCTGACAAGGGCATTTCCAGATGTTAAATGCAGTAAGTCTGTCTCCACTGCCAGTGCAAAGAGCCCAGGATGCCTAGGCCCCATAGCTTAAATACCACATTATTGTGTTTCCTCACATCCACCCTGCACCCAACTACAGAAGAAGGGGGAGTTCGGGGCTGTTGGGAAGCAGCTATCTAACAAGATAAAATGTCAAAGAATGCAAAGGGAGAGTAAATGTGCAGAAAGATGAAACAAATAATCCAAGGCCACTCTATGGATGAGATGCAGTGAGAAGCTCTGGGTCTCTTGAGTTTGCAGCTGCTCACCAGGTCATGTATTTCTCAATGTACTGTGTTGCTTTTGTTTCTAACCAGGGGAAAAGGTGGGAAATGTATTTAAATCACTTTTTCAAAATTTTTCATCAGGCTTGGAAGTTCACAGTATGACTATAAACTCATATATATCTCCATAGATTTTGAGGCAAGTAAGAAACTGAGCTACCCAAATTCCTCTGTGTATGCTAAAGTAACCAGGGAGAGAGAGCCTAGTGTGATCACTGCTGAAAACACAGAAAAATCCCATTCCCAAAACTTGAATTCCAGATCTTTTTATTACTGTGTAGAAAGTATAATGCACCTAAGACATGTTTATTTCTCCCAACAGATTGATCAAGATAAAGACATGGTGTATGATTATTTTTCCTGACTGCTATTTAAATAGCAATAAAAAGATACAAATAACAAATTCAACCCAAAAGATATAGCCAAGCAAAGAAACAAGAAATGAACAAAAGGGTTGCCAGTTTAAGACAACTGACTTATAAGAAATATATCATTTAAAAAAAGAAAACCCACAAGGTAAGACTTTAGAATCTTTTTTTTTCCTCAAAAAGTAACCAGGTATGCACTTTATAAAACAGGCAAGGAAGGGTCTGTGCTTGTTACAGTTTTAACCAAAAAAACCTTAATATTGCTATGAGATAAAACGTATTTCAGGAAGGAAGGGTGAAATGTCTTCCCGAGGCTAGAAAATGGGAGAAAATGGGTTTTGAGCAAATCTTTATTTTATAGGAAATTTTTCCTTCTTGTTTCCATATCAAATTTAAGCAAAAAAAAAAAAAAAAAAAAAAAAAAACATTTTTATTTCATTAAAAATTCTTTCAGGATTTATGTTCCAAACAAAGGAATTCAACTAGTCTGAGGCACATAATTACAGGCATTTTTTTTTACTTCAGGAAAAATATGCTTTTCTGGAATAGAGAAAAGTTATTCTCAAAAGAATAATTAATTCTTCTCATTACATAAAAAAAAAAAAAAAAAAAAAAAAAATTAAACATTTTTATTTCATTAAAAATTCTTTCAGGATTTATGTTCCAAACAAAGGAATTCAACTAGTCTGAGGCACATAATTACAGGCATTTTTTTTTACTTCAGGAAAAATATGCTTTTCTGGAATAGAGAAAAGTTATTCTCAAAAGAATAATTAATTCTTCTCATTACACTGATTTAACTCTTCTAGCTTTAAAAACAGATATTTGGAGTTAAGTGAAAGTATAAGCTGATTTTAATGGTACCTGTCTGTATTAATGCCTCAATGTGTTTATGAATTTAAACTCAAAGAATATCTAGTCTAGTTGATTTTTAACTGGAAGGTATTTTTTAGTGTCATTTACATTACTTTCTCAATATTAAGAAATTAAAAATAAATGTCCACCTGAATTATTCCTTCAATTACACACCCATTGAGAATTTGACCCTTAAATCTATCAAATAATTTTCAAGAAAACAATTGGATCCACATGGTAGGTGTTTAACACTTCTAAGTCGTAATTATTATTTTTTTTAAGGAAGAAATTCAAAGTTGTCCTCCTCATAGCAGAACAATTAACATGTTTAAAGTCACAAATGCATCTGCTTTCTTCACTGAACAGAAGTTAATTTGCTTGGAATATAATTTTCTGTCTTTTACTTTTCCATACCTAGTGATGAACACAGAAGAGATCCTGTGTGCTGTCAAAGATTTTCTCTCAGTTTGCCAGGATTCTCCTTGATCCTTGGTTATTAACAGCAGTATCTCAATGTTACCAGGATTTCACCCACCCCCTGTAGGCAATTATGGTCTAAAAAAAAAGGATGTTTATCTTCGGGGAACAGCTGTAGCAATTTTTGCTGGTTTTGTGACAGTGGATACATCTTAAAAGCAGCCTTCAAAGAGATAGCAGTGTTGCAACAGTACAGATCCTCCTTACATTTCTTCAGCCTTGCTTGGAGAGCACAGAAACAGCTGTTCAACATAAATTCATTACTGGAAACTAATTTAAATAGGTAGACATGTCAAATAGATTTGACATAAATCCTGCATTATATATAGTAATTACACTATTCAAACTTATTCAAGCCTTTTGGGGAGAATATGCTGTAAAGGATGGTGAAGTAGCTGTGCTTTTTTAAAGACAGTAAAGCCAAACTACAACATCAGTAATCATAACATTACTAAGAAGTGCTCCACCTCACAAATAATTCCAGGTAGGTAAAAAAAAAATGTATCTCAAGTTGGCAAACGGAATTAATTCGTATTTTTAAAAATTGTCTTTATTTCTCTTTTCTGCTAAAGCAAAAGGAGGACTATCGCAATCAGACAGATTTTTTTTAAAACAACTTTAAAAAAGGTCTAACGTTTACTTCAGTTATTAATCCAACAAAAGTCGTATATTTAAGCCTCATAACTATCTTTCTGCAGTTAGTACTTGCACTGGATGGATCTGTAAGTAGAAACATTTTGGTGTCATCGTTTTAGCTTATGTCACCTGAAGTCCTTATTTTAAACTTGAAGAATGACTCCATAATAACGATGTTACATTTCTTTTCATTCATGAAAATTACTTCCACCGTTATTAAACTCTGCACTTAATTAAGGCTAAAGACATACATATTATCTTGAAACACTCCAGACCAACATAACTCCCAGCCTAGACTGATGAAACCTTTTTCTGGGTCAGCTGGATCCTTATGTATCCAGGCTAAATTTGAATGGAAGGGCCAGATTCAGCACAGGGTCTAATTTCACAGGAGAGATCCAATCTTTTTTAATTGCTGTTTTCAGTTTCCTAAAATGACAAACAGGCCAGAGCCCTTGGGAATCTTGCTGTCAGGATGAGCACCTAGTTCTCTTGAGAAGTTTATCTTAGAGTTCCACACTGTAATAGTGTATTACATACTTATTTGGCACCAACGTGATTAATTCATTAAGCAAAAGATAATTGGCAGTTTCTTGTATTGGAGCAAGCTCTTCTAAAATATTCAGCTAAGGGGAAATAGATTCAGAAGCAATACTGGCAGGGGCAATAAGTCGGGTTGGTTTGTCATGCTGACGTGAATAGTCCCAATAAGTGTAACGTAACATTTGTATTGCATAACAAATGTACAACAAAATACAGTTTTGTAGACAGTATAAGCTGAAAAAATAGTGTTACATTCAGAAAATTGTTTAGAGAATATATTGGAACTTTTTTTACCCAGAAAAAAATCTAGTTTCAGAATTTATATTTTGAATTATATTGAATGTTGGATCCACCTTGAGAGATAAGCTAATGAAGCATTGTTAAAAATTCCTACATTCTCCTTTTGTTGCTGCAGATCATTTAATAAGCAGAGTAAACCATATACTATGACCACCAGAGATAACTGTTTTTACAATTCAAAAATAATTGGAAATAATACTATATTTGCTTTGAAAAGAAGAGCCGCTTACATGTAAGTATACATTGCCTCATTAGGTCTTAAGACAGAACAGACTACACCATGGCTGGATACAGTCTTTTTTTAAAAGCTTACTAGGACAGTTATGATTTGAAGGAAAAGAAATACACTGGTAGTAGCATGGTGATCTCTATGTTCAAGACAGCATCTAGCAGTTAAGAGCAGAAGATAATTCCAGTGGAAAGGATTAGAAGGCATGACTTATGAGGAGAGACTGAAGATACAAGGTTTATTCAGCTTAGAGAAGAGGAGACTGAGGGGTGACTTCATTATTGTCTACAACTTCCTCATAACAGGGAGCAGGGAGGGAAATGTTGATCTCTTCTCTCTGTTGCCTAGTGACAGGATGCAAGGGAATGGCTTAAAGCTGTATCAGAGGCAGTTCAAATTGGACATTAGGAAAAATTCCTTCCCTGTGAGGGTGGTCAAGCACTGGGACAAGCTCCCCGGGGACATGGTCAAACTGCTCATGGCCCCAGGCCTGTTGGTGTTCAAGAAGCACTTCAGCAACGCTCATAGATGCATGGTTTAACTTTTAGGTTTCCATGTGTAGAGTCAGGAGTTGGATTCAGTGATCCAATAACATCAGTGACTTTTTCCAAAGATCTGCAGTAGGCTGGAACAGCAGCCCCTCATACCTGTGGTGGCTGATTCCTCATTTCTCAGTATGAGCAAAGCTGGTTTGATTTGTCCACATCAGCTTTCCTCCCTCCTGCTGTGGCCCTGTGATGGCCTCATGAGTGGCAGGCACAAACTGCTTCCCAGACAGGAGAGGATGCTCTAACCCTACCAGAGTCATCTGTCACATGCTCCAAATAATACATGGTTTCTTTCTACTGTGGTCAGCCAAATTGCACTAAAACGATATCCTCATTCCCCCAGCAACTTTCCAAGACTTAAAGTCATTTGACCCTGTAAGACAACAGACGAGCCCCGTCTGTGGAAAAAGTCTGAACCCAGCTGATAAGCACTTCAGAAAAAATAGTGAACATACAGTCCTTTCAGGGTACTACTCCTACAAATGTGCAAGTATAAAGTATGACAGTTGTTTGTCATTATCATGACAAAGGAACTTGCAGTACATTTGTAATTTAAACTAAGTAAATCATGATGTGGAGGCCAGTAATTTTAATCATAAGATTATCTTTTTCTCACTCCTCAGTAGCAAGTTATAAACACCTTTCTTTACAGTGTATAACATTTATTTAAACAGATGATCATTATTGTATGACTCTTGGCTTCTATCCTGTTTTTCCAGGAATTAAAGTTTAGTTTGCAGACACATTGCAACTTAAGTACATTAATCAAGTATCACAGCTCTTCAGCTTAATTTCACATATCATAAACGTTTGTGCATTAAAGCTATTGGCTGTGTCCCAGTGAAGTTATTTCAGGTTAATGTTTGACAAGGACATTAATAAATATACTAGGGTGAGCCAATCAAAACTTTGGCTGTTTTTATAGTTTCTTCATGCATTTCAAAACTGTAAACAAATCATATAAATGATATATAGGTTGTGTCAAATCAGAAAAGCTAAATAGGTATTGATGAAGAGATTCAAATTTACACTGCATAGAAATTCATCTATCAAAAGCATTAAGGAAAAAAACAGTGTACCAGTTTTCAATATGTTTATATTGTAAAAGCTCAAAACCAAATTCAAATTATTCCATGTGGAGTTAAGGAAGGTGTTAATTGAGATTTGTATCTAGTAACACATATGGCTAGCTCAGTTCAGCTGCATTAACATAGGCTTAAGGTGCCATTTGAGATGTCCAAAGGATCTGAGATATTGGCAAGCTGGTGGCAGATATCAAACGACCTCCAAGAGACCTCTGCCCTTTTGAACTGGCAGTTGGAGCCAGGTAGGTCCCTAGGGCATCTCAAATGGCATCAGACATTTGGGAACTGGATCATGCCCAGAAACTCTAAAATTTCACTTCAGTAAAGATTATAGGAAAGATAAAATTCCCTCTTTGGGTATTGCTACAATAGGAAAAAAAAATGCATGACTGTAAATTTAAACAGTTCAAAGTTCTGTTTGAAGTCTATTCCTTTGAAGCCTTGGTGTTGGTATTGCCATAGATACACTTTTAACCTTAGAGGGTAATGTTGCTCTCACTTAAGGCAATAGCAGTTCTTCCTTTCTCTCCTTTCAAGAGCTCTTTTGAGATACAAGACCAATTACAGGTACTTGCAGCAGGGTGTATGGTGGCTCCACTTGTTTGGCAGAGGGTGTGGAGGCACTAGGTTTGGTGGGGGAGTAGAACACCTGACTGAAGGGCTGAAAGATAAACCCCATGTGGAGAAAGGAAAAGAATGGAGCAGGCTTTTCTGTTCCATGGCAACATCTTTCAGAGGACAACAATCTTTCCACAGATCAAAATTACCCACCCATTTTTGACCTAGCTGAGGGCTGCTGTAATTGGCTATTATTTTTTTGTTCTTTTTTTTTTTTTCCCTTCCTTTCTCAAAATAATTGCTTCTGTTGGAAGGAGTTAACCCCAAAGGCAGTGAAAATACCTTTGCCTGTATGAGACAGCAGAGAAACCTACTCAGGCAGAGTCTCAAGAGCAAACTTGAGATGTCTAACTTGACTAAAAGCTCTTCTGAGGCTGAATTTGTAACTCACTTGGACAGTTCAAGCAATGTAATCAGACTCTTCTTTTTCTGAATTCTTCTCTGGGAGTCATCATCTTCTATTACTTGTTATAAAGAGAAATTGGCCACATAACTTAGCCAGAGTTAGCTGCCACCAACACTCCTCCAATGATTGTATCTCCTAGACATATCCCATATGCTTGGTGTGAGCAAACAGAATCAGTATCTGAAAATGAACCCTTCACATGCAGGCTGGTTGTCACTTCATAGGCACCACTCCTGTGCCTTCATCCTTTCTATCTGACATTGTCAGGGCGCCAGAAGCCCAAAACGTGGAACATACTTCTAAAGTAAAATATCACTTAAATAGTATCTTTATGGCATAAAAGACAACAGAGTGTGCAGAGTAGCAACAAACAGGACATTCAGACTTTTGTACAATGGTAGGATTCCTCCTTTATTCACCAAGTTTACTGAAGAATCTTGCTCAATTCTGCAAATATTAAATTGCAGATCAGCCAGATATGGGCTTATTTGTATTAAAATCATAGAATCATAGAATTTCCCAGGCCGGAAGGGACCTCCAAGGGTCATCTAGTCCGACCTCCCCGCAGTCAGCAGGGACACCCCCAACTAGACCAGGTTGCCCAGGGCCTCGTCGAGCCTCACCTTGAATATCTCCAGGGATGGGGCCTCAACCACCTCCCTGGGCAACCTGTTCCAGTGCTCCACCACCCTCACAGTGAAGAACCCTCTCCTAATCTCCAATCTAAATCTGCTCCCCTCCAGTTTAAAGCCATTGCCCCTTGTCCTATCACTACAGGCCTTTCTAAACAGGCTCTCCCCAGCCTTCCTGTAGGCTCCCTTCAGGTACTGGAAGGCTGCTATTAGGTCTCCCCAGAGCCTCCTCTTCTCCAGGCTGAACAACCCCAGCTCCCTCAGCCTGTCCTCGTAGCAGAGGTGCTCCATCCCCCTGATCATCTTTGTGGCCCTCCTCTGGACCCTCTCCATCAGGTCCATGTCCTTCTTATATTGAGGGCTCCAGACCTGCACACAATACTCCAGGTGAGGTTTCACCAGAGCAGAGTAAAGTGGCAGAATCACCTCTCTGGACCTGCTGGCAACGCATCTTTTGATGCAGCCCAGGATGCGATTGCCCTTCTGGGCTGCAGCTGCACACTGCCTGCTCATGTCCAGCTTCTCATCCACCAGCACCCCCAAGTCCCTTTCCTCAGGGCTGCTTTCTAATACCTCACCCCCTAGTTTGTATTGCTGACGAGGATTGTTCCAGCCCAGGTGCAGAACCTTGCATTTGCTCTTGTTGAACCTCATGAGGTTCACCTGGGCCCATGTGCTCATGTCTGTCATTTGGACTTTTTTGACAGCTACAACTAAGACATTATAATTTTTATGGTCAATTTTAACCAATAACATTTGCAGGTAAATTAATTTAAAATTTTGCATACGACAAAAACACATTCTTAACACGAAGTAAAAGTATACCTGCATACAAACTTCAGCAAGGTTTTCTGTGCTAATGATCTAAACACCCTAATATCAGCACAAGTGATGTAGTGCTAGGTTTCCACTAGGATAAACGTGATAGAATGGGTAAAACCTCACTAAATGCCATATAGTACATTACTCAAATTGTGTTTCTAATCTGTAAGTACATTACATCATGACTCATTCAAAGGAAAGGGCCGAGTTTCCTGCCTAATCCATTACAAAAAGAAAGTGACATTTAGAAGGTAACATACGAGAAATGGGAACTGTATCTCACAGGTAAAGTTCTTTTTTCTCATGAGAATTCTTTTATTTAAATAAAAAAGAACATACCAGAATTCTGTCTCACTAGCTGCTAATTATCAAGCTTGTTTCTTAAAGGTATAGGACATCTAAATAGAAAAGTTACTGAAAATAAAATGTTAGCTCTTTATATATAATTCAGCATCTTTTTATTTACATTATTGGGGATCCTAGATAACGGTGTAGAAGATTTTCACATGGACAGGAGATATTCTGGGTTTATTTTTGTTTATGTTTAAATATTAGCTTGTACCCTTTAATGCATCTGAACAGCAAACCCTATTACAGTGTGAAAAATAATGTAAAGAAGATACCAAGCCAGCACTGGAAAGATTCACCATACATCACCTTTTATTTACATGTATTAAACAATTCTGGTGTTACTGAGAGGCAAACAAAAGGAAATTCTGACCTTGTAAGGGTAGTATGAAACGTGTCTAGTTCTAAACCCTTAAGTAGATATAGGTTTTTTTATGAACATGCTGCATGTTTGGATTCTTTTTAAGAATGTTTCACATCAGCATGCTACTACTTCCTTTCTTCTCCTCAGCAAGTGTGTGTCATTTTTCCACTTTCAGCTAGCCCTCTGATCAGGCTTGCCAGCATGGCAGTTTAAAAACACGGAACTCGTTGCAGAGAAAGGAGGAGACAAATGTGATCTTGTTAATTTTGTCCTGTCTTTAAATATCAAAGCTAAGCACTACAGGAAAACTAATCAAAATCCAGAGCATCCCTTTCTGTGCTGTAATTGCCCACATCCTGCTCCATGGTGTTTGGAGATGAACAGAATACCAAAAGCATGAGGGGAACTTCAGTGCAGAACATGGGGATGAATAGTTCATCTGACTCCTGTATGTTAAACAAGGGTTTAAGAGATCAAGACACCTGATGCCCACCCACAGAGCACCATCATTCCCTTCTCCAAAGAATATCTGCATATTTGAAAAGGGGCTCCACAGAGCAAGGTGCAGACACTTAGCCTAAAGGGTCAGCCAGACTTCAGTAGTTTGGCTTTGGATTTGGTTCAGAGCAACTGGGAGATTTATATGAGATTAAACAATCTGGTGCAACAGCTGCTTACCATAACAAGCTTTCTACTACAAACTTTGTTTAAACATCTTGGAACGATGACAAACAACAGCCCATCCACTCCTATCCCATTGCTCAGTGATTTTTTGTGCCAAACCTTAGTTTAATTTTGCCTCACTACTGTGTTTTCTCGATTTGTCATGGCTCATTCCTGTAGGAATTAAATCACCTTCAAACTGAGAAAAGTGAGCGGTTTCACTGCACATCAGTAACACCATGATAATACGTAGCACTATACAAGAAGCAGGGATGGCACAGTGACTCTGTTCTCACTTGGAATTTCATTATTTCCTTATTTCTGGCTCCAGATGCAGACAGCTTAACCAGCCTTGGCTCCCCTGCACCCCGGGGAGCAGGCGCCAGCTCTGCTGCCTCTCTGAGACCACCAGCTTTGCCCACAGCGGTGCTGGGGATGGGGGGTGGCTGTATGGAGGGACCATTTAAGGGTAGGCACGAGGGACCCCCAGGAGGAACCCATCACTTCTCTAAGGCTTAGCGTCACTAAAACTTTGGAGAAGCTTTGATTTATATGGCCTCTATAGAGCTGTTCCAATCTACATTATTTGATCAGAAATGGTGTTTTTTCTATGGCAGATACTTATCCCTAACTTCTATTACAAGCAAATAAAAGAATATTAAAATATAGTTCTAATCTTTCTCCTTAATCTATAGAGTAAGATCTATAAGCTTATCCCTATAGAATCCCTACAGAGGAGCAAGAGGTGCACTTTCTTAGTCCATATGCATCAGTTATAAATTTCACATTATGTGTGTGCGATGCAAGTGCTTGTGAGAGTGGAAGAGTGCATACACAAAGACAAAATCTGAAATTTTTCATCTCCAGCTATGACAGCTGTGATAAATAACTACTGACAGATGATGGAGCTCTGTGAAAGCCGTGTGCTTTCACATCTTCCTATCCTGCATATCCTCCATCCTAAAAGCAAGGGCCACCATCATGTCTATGGAGCATGGCAGAGGCAGGCAAGCTGGGGAGATATAGCCCATCAGGGTGCATTACTTCGTAGCTAGCTTCAGTGCATAAGACACTTTTTCACAATTTAATATAAGTTCAGGTACAATTGGAGGTTGTGATTCCTGTTTTAAGCTTTGATGCATTTGACTATGCTAATTCTTAAAGATGGTAAATACATGTATTAGAAACAGGAGCCATTATAAAATATAGAATGAACATGACATAAAACTATCCGTTAATTACAAAATACTTAATGGTAACCAAAAGAAGACTCTGGACTTTGGATCTTAATTTAAGTGTTATTTTACTATTTAGAAGTGTTCTAAAAAGTCAAGCATCATGGACCAAGTTGCACAACCCTCCCTCATGTTCGTTCCTGCTGGGAACGTTCACTCACTGGTTGAATCTACTCTTCTTTATGCAGCCCTACTTATAGAAAGGAAATTGCTAGTTTTGTCAAGATGATTTTGCACTTTGCCGTTTGTTTCAAACCAAGCAGAGAAGGAAAGGTAAAACACTAATTTAGTTGCACACACCATCTCCAGAATTGAGTTGTAACTCTAATGTTCGGAGGAGAAGGTGCTAGCTGTGATTACTCATCTAAGATAAGACAAATAAGAAAAGAAGAAAAAAAAAAAAAAAACCAGCAGTGAGTGTGCTTTGAAAAGACGGCCCTCTGATGCTGGCAAGAGGTAGCTCTTTCTTTAGTCAGGTAATCTAATAACCAGGATTTATCATACCAAAAGGCAAAAATTTGTGCTAAATAAAAAAATTTTTGGACTAGGGTCAACAGAACTACTTGTGGACTGGAAGAAAATACAGATACTCACACAGTCTGCGGAAAACTGGTTCAGTGGGACAGCTACAATACTACTGCTTCTGCACATGTATATCTTCCTTCCATAATTTATATTTTAAGCCCTTTTGAACTCCTGTTCCAAATATGTATTATGCTTATAGGACAATTCCTAGCTCACATGGGCCCTACTTAGACAAAGCATTTAACAGCGTGCAATTACTCTTCAGTGTCTAAATGCTTCACAAAATTAAAATCCTAGAAAGAAGTTGACTGCATTGAATTTCTCAGATACAGAAACCTGCCTTCATTTTTAGTCCCATACATGTCCGTATATGGTTAGAAATGGGATTAGAGGTTGCCCGATGACTCATTTTAACAACTTCCAAGACAAAAGCAAAACGACATCAGATTATAATTCTGATTTCCTGAACCTAATCATGAAAAGGAACTGGTTTATGCAAATCATCTTCCTACTGGAAATGACAGAATAACTCTCCTGAGGAGCTGGGGGAGGTAAACCAAGGGAGGAACGCTGAAACTGTACAATCTGTATGGTGCTGAAAGGAAGGAAATGCAGCAGTTCTGGGGTTTTGTTTCGGACTGGGAGGGATTAATTCTTCCTGTCAACTCCCTCTCCTCATTTTAGAGCTGATTAATACCTTTGTCAGTAAAGCACGGTTCTTATGTATTTTCAGAACTGAAAAAATCAGCCTATCCATATTTTGCATGGGTTTATGTAGGGCTTAAAAAACAGGAGCTTGTAGAAATACTTTTTAAACATACTTCTGAGCACGCATACACCTTCCCTCTCCCCTCATCCCACCCACCCAGAGAAAAGGAAATACTTTAAAATGGAAAGGACAAAACAAAAGGAGATGTCCAGCAGAATTATGTCACTTTTTTTTTTAAAGCATTGAAAATTACAATATCCCAGAAGACATCTGCATGAAAACGTAGAAGTTAATCAGTAATGACTCAGTAACCAATTAAAATTACAAACTGTTATAAGAAAAAGGCTTTTTGAATTTAGCTTAAACCATGTGAAAATGAAAACTAGACTCCACTTAAAAGAAAGCACTCCAGATGTCATACTGTGCATTTTCACACAGACGAATTAATAGAAAGTCAATAGAAGGACCCACTAAATTAAAAGGACCCTGTTTAAGTCAGCATAAGTGTCCTTCCCTGGCCCTGTCTCTCTCACAAAATCTGAATGAGTATTGAGAAGTTACAACCACACAAATACATACTTGGGCTGCCAGCAGGAAGCACTTTTATTTTAATGGCATTCACATTCCCATCAGTGAAATTGTAGAGCTGTGTAATCTGCTCTCTCCATAGTTATTTTTTATTATTATTATTTTGGAATGGTTTCAAGGGGAAAGTAGGTCAAAACATTTGAAGAGTGATTGGCCTGCATTTTGTACATTTAGCAAATTTGGTTGCCTAAAAAATCACTGTCAGCAAAATGTTCTGGTTGCATGGTCGTCTTTACAAAGTTGCATCAACTTAGTTTTAATGCAACTGTAGAAGATTGCTGTGGCTTTTGCCATATAAAATTTTTAAAAATGTTTTTAATTGCAGTGATACTTTTGGTCTCACTTTTCTGTAGCACTGTCATAAAGCAAGTAAAAGAAAGAATATGAAAGTATGAACTAAAGCAGCCCCTGGAATTGCTAGTAGAGCTGACGTAAAAGCTGTTTTATGCAACCATATGGTACACATTATCACCTCTCTTAGTCTCAAGCTTACTGTTGAAAACACTTCCACATTGAACTTATGGCAATATGACAACCTCAGGATCCTGAGAATTAGTTATGGTTTGAAGTTTCGTCTCCTGCACTTCAATGTAAAAAAAGTCAATAACGTAATCCAACATCAGAGCTTGAAGTCTTCAGTACTGCCAAGACTCAATAGCAATGTGTCCATCAGCTTTAAACGCTGGACGTTATTCTGGAGCCAGTGCTGTCTCACACGAGGCTGGGTGGCAATGGACTGGTGTGAGACTGTACACAGTCCCAGCAACTGAAAGGAGGGCCCGTTCTAGACCAATTTGCTAAGACACTCTTGGTTAGCGCATAACACAGGGGATAAAGTAAACATGTTTCTTGAGGACACGAAGCACTTTGTACCACAATTGGCATGGAAGGATTTGACACCTATACCACTGATAACCTTTTCTATAAAGCTAAGGATTTCATACGTCACCACGCTAACAGTACCTTCAGAAACGATTGCTAGTTTTGCCTGTCCCCAAGTGATCTGTAATTTAAAGAAGCATCCTTTCAATGGCATAGGCTATTGCTGACACATGAGATCTGTGCCATTTTTCAGGGTAAGGCTCAGTCCTTAACTACATGGCCTGGGCCAAGGAAAACTAAAGACACATCTGAAGCTCCAGTATGACCCTGGAACAACAGTCAACATTTTTTTAGGTATTAAGATGCTTTTTGTAGAAGATTGATCTTTGAGGGAACTGTTAGAATTGTGAACCAAGCCTCCCACAGGCCTCACCCTTTTCCACTCCAAGTATAACCCCTAATCTGAGCTAACACAAACGCAATAACAGGGATGCAAAATCAACCAGCAAGCCTCCCAAAACCAAACTATTTCTCTACATGTTCATTTCCATACAGTAGATAAGAAAAAATGGCATACGACAGATATTACTATTTCATAGAATTTACAAAGGAGAGAACTAATACAAAACAGCAATAGAAACAAGGTAATGTGACTTAAAATGTTGCTGAAATAAAGAGTGCAATCTATGAAGATTCAGAATCAGAGGGCTCAGAGTTTATAAAGCAGGCTTTTGTTTAAATTATTCTAAGCCCTTCACGCATGTTGCAAATTATATTACTAAAGTAAGTGCAGAAGAAAAGAGAGGGGAAGGTGCTATCTCAAAATCAATCTACAGGCTATACATTGGTAAGTAACATTTCTTGAACATTACTGGAAGCCATTGGACTTTTTATAGGGAAAAAAAACACAGTATATGAATCTATAATAAACATTAAATATAGATAAGAGTCTGCAGATACATTTATTTTCACCCTGAATGTAATTCATTGCCTTTATTTGAGCCATTGAAAAATTATTTGGTCCCACAAGACTGATCCTTTAGTCAGATTATTTCCTTTCTCTTTGCTATAGTTGTCTTCTGTGGAAAAAAAAAAAAAAACAAAAAACGTAGTCAGCTAACATGCATTGATACAACTTTGTGTATTCAGCACATGAAGCATGTTTTCTAACAATATCAATGGAACGGTTGCATTTTATACAAGAATCATGATGATAGATTTTAAGGTTATGATCATCTAGTGACATCTACTGCAGACCAGAAGCTATAGGATATTACGTAGCAATGCAAAAAAAGTAAGACCACCCACGGATCTCAAAAATTCAAGTTCAGCTGTCATTCCAGGAATAAAAAAAAAAAAAACCCAAAAAAAAACCACACACACAAAAACAAATAAAAAGTTCACATGCCAAACAATAGAAAGACCAAGGGGAAAGGAAATTATAAGAAAAATGCCTTCTTTTAGGCAGGTACACATGAAGTATCTGCTTTCAAAATTGATAACTGTTTGCCAAGAAAGTGCCAGAAAGGGAGAAAGCAAAGACAGTGAGAAGCCTTGGAGGGCACAAAACATTGCAGAGAGGAGGAGAACAATATCCTAAGGAACAAGGAAGTGATGCAAGGAGTTTTTAATACACAGGTTAGTGGTTACCATTGTATTCAGTGAAAAGGATTCCCGTCAAACTGCCACGCAATTCTGAGAGAAGCCATGGGAACACAAAGGCCCCGAACTCCTTGGTAGCCCAGGACCACACACCTTTCCATCAACCCAGTGGGGTGAATGCACATTTGAACTTCTGCAAGTAAAATAAAGCCAGGTCACTCCTTCCCATTCTAAGTAGCTCAAGAACCTTTCTCCCTTTTCCCCTCTTTGTCTCTCCTAAACCACTCAGTAGAAGAATCCCAGCACTAACATGTTTTGGGAAAAAAAAAATCTTGTGAAAAGTAGAATACTTGATTCTGTGCTTTCTGATGCCTTGTGACTTAAGATATGCTGTATTACATGGTGTTGATATTTTAATGTCTCTAAATCCACGTTAGCAGCAAACCATTTTAATAGACATTTGTCACAGTGTTCAAGCATTTCTCACAAAGCAACAACTGAATAGTTTCATTCAGCTACACATGGACCACATCTGTAAGGTTATGAGAACATCACCCAAAATGGGCATGGAAGGCTTTTATTATGATGAATTTGTGCTGGATTGCCCTGCTATGGTGTGTGAAATCTTGTCAAAGCCTTGAATGATGTCTATTACAGTTTCCTGTAAAAGTATAGCTCTTGGCAAATACTGACATCACTGCTGCCACATTTTCAGCTAGACCAAACAAGGTTAAACTGCAGAAAAAACAACAAATCATCACTAGCTCCAAACTTAGGTGAAAGTCTACAAACAAACGTACTCCATGGATTTGCTTTTCATGTCATTTCAGCAGTACAGCTGTCTGATGACAGGTTGTTTCATTAACTGCTGATTAAAAAAGCTTACAGAAAATGGATACACAACCCATGTTTAAATTTAGTTCTTGCTTTTACATGCAGGAAAAGTAATTATGTGCATCAGCTAAACATTGTCTGATATTGAAATAAAACACCCCTAGGACAATTGGATAATATGAACTCTCTGTTAGTAAGAGAAATGTGAGGGCTGATTTGTTAGCACTCAAAAAATATACTCTCTTTACCTTGGGGCTGGAACAATTATTCTCAAGCGTAGCCAGCCTGGAAAAGAGAGATGGGGAACAGAGAAACAAGCAGAAGCCCTAGTGGGATATAATTTTTTTGGAGTCACATTGCAGCTGGGGTGGTGGGAAGGAAGAGGATGACAAGACATACTGATTTTTTGTTGTACATGAGGACATTTGGCCAGTAATTTGCACTTGCACAAGGTCCAACTGGAAGTAAAGATAATATCATCCACAACTCAAATTCAGGTATAGCAGTTTTCATTGACAGCAATTTTCAAACAAGTTTAAACAGTGTACACAAAGAAATGCAGAGTCAAGCAACCATACTAAATTAGACTTAATGTCCATTAGAAAGGCATCTCTCTGCAGCTTCCTGAGAAGGGAAGTGGAGAGGTAGTTGCTGATCTCTTCTCCCTGGTATTCACTGATGGGACACATGGGAATGGTTCAAAGTTGTGTCAGGGGAGGTTCAGACTGGACATTAGGAAACATTTCTTTACCGAGAGGGTCGTCAGACACTGGAACAGGCTTCCTGGAGAGGTGGTCAATGCCCCAAGCCTGTCGGTGTTTAAGAAGCATTTGGACAATGCCCTTAACAACATGCTTTAAATTTTGGTCAGCCCTGAAGGGGTCAGGCAGTTACACCAGATGATTGTTGTAGGTCGCTTCGAACTGAAATGTTCTGTCCTATCCTATACTATCTTATCCTAATTAATACCATAATTAATACCCTGCAATAGCAAATTGCAACATATACACATTTTTGAAGAGCTGAGACCAAAACTGTACACTTACATATTGTTTTATTCAAAAGTAAAATCTTCTAAGAATATAAAAAAAAAAATCTGTCAATAAAGAGGATAGCCTTTAAAACTTCACATAGGAAAGCTTCTTGTTACACAAAAACACTGTTGTAGATAAAGTGGGAGAAGACAACAGAAAGGCTAAAGACCTTCAGAGTACTTTTTTTTTCCTGTCTCTTCTCCAAAAATTGAAGAGCCAGCTTTCTCAGAAAAGCATGTAAACCTAATTGCAGAAGAATGCTTAGATGAGTAAGTTTTACTTACTTTTCCCACCCGCTAAGTCAAATTTAAAGGTTTTACTGTGGGATTCAAGTTATGCAATTATCTCCCATGAAATAAGCTTAGTTCATTTGCACGGTCAACAAATTTTACTGGAATATCAGAACAGCACCACCCTGCACCCGCCCTCCCGCCTTCTCAAGCACCTGTGAGGTAGTGTTCATATAGCTTCTCAGTCCTCACTGTTACAAGATTAGTATTTCATTGAAGAGATACACAAAAAGAGGTCATTTACATAAATACTTATGAGACTAGATAAGGAGTTTCTTCTGATTTGTATTCTTTTTCTAACTGCTATACTTAATCACACAGATAGGTGGCAATTTTCATCATTGGTTGAGGTTTAGCTATGATTTTCCTTTGCATGAGCTCTTTTCCTGTTTTTGGATGATAAACTGTAGAAACTTATGTAAACATGATGGTTGTCTAATATGAGCTTCTGCTGTTATGTGGAAATACACTATTCCAGGCACTACCACAAAATATTTGTATTTACCATGTTAGTAATATCCAACAGCATTGTCAGTTGTTGTGACTACGAAATCTGATGAACACAGCATGGTTGTAGTATTGAAGCAACAGTCTGCGTGTCTCATGGCTGTTTATAGCCAACCTCTTGTAACGTTTATCCACTCTGCTGTTCTTTGTCAGCAGCTCCCCAGGAAAGTGGTGAATTCTCCAAACTTGGACAGTTTTAAGATTCAGATGGACAGGGTGCTGGGCCACCTTGTCTAGACCGTGCTTTTGCTATGAAAGGTTGGACCAGATGATTCTTGAGGTCCCTTCCAACATTGTGTTATTATTCCATGATTCTATGATTCAATCCAAGACCTTGCAACAGAAAGTTCCATTTCTGAACAACTTTTAGAGAAGAATAACCCTCATGAGGTACAGCCCCATTCCCAAGCACCTTCTTATAGCATAACCAGCTTATTACTTACACATTTATACTGACTCCTTGCTGCTATCCAACTCCAAATGCACTTCGACCAGAAGTCTAGCAGCAAAGTAGAAATCCTGTTGCTGTATCTCTTTCACTGCTTCCCTGGACACACTTGTCAAGCCTTCCCATGAAATTACACAGCCTCATAACCTGCAGGGGCATTCTGGTACCAAGAAGGACGGAGGGTGGCTGCCCATGGACAACATCTGTGACAGTGCAGGGGACTAAGCTCCCATTTGCAGAAGCATGGATCTATACCTGATTTACATGTTAGCATAGTCATCACTTTTGCCAGCAAATGCTCTTGATAACTAAACAAGCAAGGCAAACACAGGTCCCAGAGACTGCACTTTTTGTATTTTTTGCATGCTGCTATGGTAGTTTGACACGATTATCAGACAGGTTATTTTAAACATGATAAGCTCGTTCGCTTTAGCAGAAGACAAATAACAAAGCAGTTCAGAGGACTTTATTTCTTTAGAAACTAAATCCCACTGATTTCATCTACAGAAAATGCTCATGCATTCCCAGCTTCTTTAAATACAAAGTACACACGTTGCACATGATGTGTTGCTCCTTCTAGAATTCGCAGCACTTACAAATTACACTGACACTGACTGGGATCCTGGAGGGGGTCCAAGAAGCATATAATTCATCAGATTTCACCCACACTCAGACAGCCTGGCTGCTTGCTTCATTCTTGAGGCTATGTTGCTACAATTTCATTTGAATAGGTCACCTCCAAGCTCAATCCAAGAGCCACAGTGTCTAAACTTTGCATCAGCTTGACTGACAATGCAGAGGGCATTCACTGCATGGAGTTTTCTTGCAAAAACAAAGCAGCTGTTGGCTTACAGTACTGAAACTCTAAAAAGCAAAAGCCCAAATTATTTTAAGAAATATGATACTGAGTGAAGAATGTGGTTTGCACAGCTGAAAACGAAGGTCATCAATTCTGAAATTTATCCTTTGTAAATAAAATGTTTAGCTTCTTTAAATTTTTCTACTTAAATTCTTGAAAGTCACTGGATTCAGATGGCTGCTGGTAGAAAATCCAAATTCTTATAATTCCCTTTTAAAGCTGAGCCTTATCCTTTGTAAATAAAATGTTTAGCTTCTTTAAATTTTTCTACTTAAATTCTTGAAAGTCACTGGATTCAGATGGCTGCTGGTAGAAAATCCAAATTCTTATAATTCCCTTTTAAAGCTGGGCCTAAGCTTGATCCCCAAAAAAAAAAAAAAAAGCAAATGTATTGCTCCTTTACAAAACAAACTTGTTATTTGTGATTAATTATAAATAATCCTAACTTTTTTCCTAACTAACACTGATATTTTAGCTTTAAGCTTCAGTAACCATGGAATACTGAGTGAAGATTTAAATACATTCTTGAAATAGCTATTCTTGATGTCCAAATATTAAGCTAACAGAACAGTGAATGTCAATTACTTTAAGTTTTTTATTTACATAGGATGTTCACATTGTAGCTAAGCATCTAACTTGATTCATTATGTTTGGATATATTTAGATCCTAAAATAATAAAAAAATGTGTTAAACGTCATACAAAAAGATTTCCAGAGTTATTGGTAGTATATATATGTCATGGATGAATTATGACACCAAAAAAGAAAAACCATTAATTGCTCTGAGACATGTAAAGTATGTAAGGCTCTTGTTCTTTACAGTCTTATTCTAACGTTATATTACTTTAGTCTTACAGCAACTTAATGTTATGTTACTGTAAGAAACCGAAATCCATCAACATTCAAGCACATCTAAGATTATTTCACTGCAAGCCTACTATGAAGTGAAACAGAATCTAAAAAACTGAAGGGGAAAAGTTCTAGGTATTTTTATTTGAGACCAAATTTGACATAACTCGGACTACAATTGACACTTACAACAATTTCCCTTACAGTTCAGTGAGTCAGTACGTTCAGGTCCATGTATATGAGCAAAAGAAAGCCAAGGAAAAACCATTATCAAGAAATTACGTATCTATATTCTAATGACAAAAAAAAAAAATACATGAACTAACTTTAAAGTCTTATTGGGATGCAAGCTGTTAGGCTGCTATGGAGCTCAGGACAAACAAATCATCCAGCACAGCCAAGCATCTCTGGGCAAACCTGCAAGCCACCCAGTGCTCTCACCTGCTACAACTCATCTGCAGCCAAGCTGGCTTGAAGTCATTTGGGTTGGTCTGCCCTGCTCTGAAGTCAACAGTAGATCTAGGTTAAACTGTCATGCCCTCCTTCTGATGTGTAAAGAATCAACTTGCTAGTGTATCAATTAACCTTTTGCAATTTGAAAACCATGGTGAAACTGCTTCTTTTTATACACTTAATAGCCATGCTACTATCACATTTGACTAAGTATTTTTAAGCATGCATTCATTATGTGGGTTAAAATTCATGAAACTTCACCAGCTTTACTGGGAAACCAGGTATTTTGTCAATGTAGAGATTGCAGACCTGCACTTAATTGCATGCAAGTGATTGAAAATACAAAAGGCGCAAGAAAACAACTGCACTAATCAAATAATCAAATGCACACAGAAAAAGCAAATAGAAGAATCACTGTCCTGTCTTTCCTGTGTGTTCCCAGAAAGGGATGTAAGTGCTGAAAGCAAGAAGAAAAGAGAGATGGAAATATTTACTTTCCTTTTCTCAGTTTCTCACTTGTTCACATCATATCCTGTCTGGATGGCTTCCAGAAAAAAATTCCTTTTTCTGCTGTGATTTCAGACTATGTTGCTTACCAAGCACAGAAGTCACAAATAGTGAGCTCCCTCTTTTAAATACATTTCTATTTCCAGTGTTTATCAGGCACTGAAATACACAGCAGTTATTTTGAGGCATAGCTCAGGAGGGAAGGAAGAAGAGTTATTGTCTTTTATATCCTTTCAGATGTAAACAGTGATGCAATATGTTATTTTAGCCCTATAGCAGTTTATTTTGGATTATTTAAAACAACATTGCTAAACCATCAGAAAAGTCTACCACTAACTGGACTTGTACAAAACATCTTAAAGAAAAATTCAGAAATAACATATATGACAAAGGTGGCTAGGATGATGAGTTACCTTGTACAGCCATCTTACAAAAGGAAATTAGTAGAGCTTTGCTTGTTCAGTATATTTACCTGAAAGTTAGGAGAGCAATTAGTATATGTCTACAAATTCAACCAGAGGATAAACACCAGAATGAAATAAAAACCTTTTAAGTCAAAGGGAAATGGCAGCCCAAAGAGAAAGCTGTATACCTTTGCCACAAATACAGTCTGAAAGACAGAATAAATTTTTTTGTCATAATCATGAGACTCAGCAGCAGTCTTCTCCTATAGATGCGGGAGAAAAAACAGTTCTAAAGCAAAGTTCCATGGCAGGGATTTTATGCTGTTGTAGGATCTTACAACCAGAGAATTAGTCCTGTGATCCAAGAAGTTCCTACTACCTCTCTAACTGCAAAATTGCACCAGTTCCAGTGGTCCCAAATACCACTATTCTACTTCAAGAGCTGTACTGCTTTGCCAGATAAAGAGACACACGGGAATGACAAGGCCACAGTGCATTCTGTGCAGCAACTTTGAATGTTAAAGATACATAAACATATGAACAACGTGTAAACTGCTTCTGAAAGCAGATCTCAACCATGCTTACATGTTGCTGAACTCAGAAGATGTTGCTCCAGAAGGAGATCTTGGGAGTAATTATTGGGAATCCTCTAAAATCTTTGTGCACATGAACATTCAAAGCGCTAACAAATGTTTAGACAACTTCTGGAAAGGTTTTGAGAACAAAGAATCTTGCTGCTGTGAAAACCTTCCATGTTGCCACATCCCAAGTACTGACTACTTTTCTTGCCTCCATGTCTCAAAAAGAACTTAGAGAAAAGCAACTACAATGGTTTGTAAAACCTCAAGAAAGACATGCAAAGCCATGGAGCAGGGGAAGATAAGTTAATAAATTACATTATTACTCTGCACAAAGTCTATCACCTTCAACTGTGTACTCACCAGGCATATACATAGAACTGCAAGTTCAGAGTATATAGTCCAGAGTATTATAAAAAAGCTAATACAAGCTAATATTTGTCAGTGTTATCTGTTCACTATCCCTTTTTACCAAAACTGATCAAAAAAGAAGACAAGATAAGCAAACACATCCTCAAAGATTTGAGTGCAAATGACAAATACAATGCTTATTGTTATAGAATTATCACTCTTATAGTAGCTGTAAACTTAAGTAAAACATAGCCTGAATAATGCTATAACCTATTAAACAGGTTAAGAAAAATTGTCTTAAGCCCAAAAAAAAATGGGCATCCTACAGCAGAAGTGGCGATTTGAGAGCTAGGTGTTATCTCAAGTGGGCTGGACTGGAAGACCATGTACCTTTGAAAGGCTTCCAAGTTTTAGGTGCAGATCCCCAAAAAAAGATATCTTTAATTTCATATAGTCTACTTATGATAAACATAAGGCTTGAAAAGTGGGCAGATGCTTGAGAGGTGGGCCAGTGCAAACCTCAAGAAGTTCAACCAAGCCAAGTACAGGGTACTGCACCTGAGTCGCAGCAATCCCAAGCACAAATACAGGCTGGGCAGAGAATGGATTGAGAGGAGCCCTGAGGAGAAGGACTTGGGGGTGTTGGTGGATGAGAAGCTCAACATGAACCAACAATATGCACTGGTAGCCCAGAAAGCCAACCACATCCTGGGCTGCATCAAGTGTGGCCCTCCCAGGGCGAGGGAGGTGATTCTGCCCCTCTACTCTGCTTTTGTGAGACCCCACTTGGAGTACTGCATCCAGCTCTGGAGCCACCAACATAAGAAGGACACAGAACTGTTGGACCAAGTCAAGCAGAGAGCCACGAAGATGCTCAGAGGGCTGGAGCACCTCTCCTATGAGGACAGGCTGAGGGAGTCGGGTTTGTTCTGCTTTTCAGTATGTAAATGGGGTCTACAGGAGAGATGGGGAGGGACTCTTTATGAGGGAGTGTAGTGACAGGACAAGGGGTAATGGTTTTAAACTGGAAGAGGGGAGATTTAGATTAGATACTAGACAGAAATTCTTTACTGTGAGGGTGGTGAGACACTGGAACAAGTTGCCCAGGGCAGTTATGTATGCCCCATCCCTGGAGGTGTTCAAGGCCAGGCTGGATGGGGCTTTGAGCAATCTGTTCTAGTGGGAGGTGTCCCTGCCCATGGCAGGGGGGTTGGAACCAGATAATCTTTAAGGTCCCTTCCAACTTGAGCCATTCTATGATTCTATAATCTCTGCACATGCAATAGTAATTCCGCATGAGGAAAAGAAAAAAAAAAATAGCGTTTATAGGGGAAATTAACAACCAGAAAATATCACTTTTCTGACAAGCCTTTTTATTGTTACGATCTATATATATATATTCTTATGATCCGCTTGAAACCACGAAACCTAGGTTTCTGACCTAACCTGAAATCATGCTTTTATGGTAAAAACTGGACATCAATCAATATCACACCATTTAAACTGCTGAGCTTGTACTATGAAAAATAGAGTGGTTTCCTAGTTAAAACATGAGATTAGGAATAAAGAGATGGTAGTTGCTGGAGGCCCTGGTTGTTTCCCTGAAACCAGGCCTTCAATTGTCTCTTTTTTTTCTGTTGTTAAAAGAATTCCTGCAATCTAACATTTCTCAGCTGAAGTTTACTTTTTTAATGCTCTCTCTGGGTAAAGTAAATGCAGGAAAATAGGGTATGGCCTTGAGGCAGTCTTTTCCTCAAACTGGGTGTGCAGTTTACTCTTTGGAAGTGCTACACATGAGTTTGTGCTTATGAAATGGCAGATCATCTGACCAGGTGCTTATAAGATCTATTGAAAACACATATTGTGTTACTTATGTTTACTTTCCAGTAATCTCAAAGTATTTTACAGAAATCCAAAATACTACATTGGTTTATGGAGCTGGGCACACTTCATATGTGTCTACTTGACAATGGTTCAATTGCAAAAATATTCTTGGTTCCCATTTCATTACCTAATCTGATAAAATCAATGATGACCATGTAGACCAACAGATCATTTCCCTGATTTTAGAGGCATTCTGAAGAACAAATCAGATGAGGTGCAATTTCTCAGTGACAACTATCTTATTTTTAAATTCTGACATGTTTGTTTTCCTCTTTTCTTGAAGCCCTCTTTGACAAAAGCCTAAGTTCTTCCTGCTAACTAGGTTAAGAAAAATTATGGGGATGTCTTGCTTCATCCTGTAAATCACTAAGGAAGTGGTTTGTTAAACAAACAAAAATTGCCAAATACTTACAAATACTTTTAACAATTAGCTAATAGAGATAGCTTTATCGAGTTCTTTACAAAATCTACACAGTAGATTTTGATTATGACCTTCCAAGTCAGTTACCCAGACAGATATTTTTTTTAGACATAAGGATTCAGCCCACAGTTTTTCCATTTGAAATTAAAATAATTCCTTAAGGACATGGAGACAGAATATGGGTGTCAAAGCATGACTAGTATTGTGTGAACATGTAATATGCCAAATACAGGAAAGGGTGGTGTACTCTATAAGTTGTCCCTCACATATTTGTCTGTGTGTGTGTCTGTTATATTTGACAAAGCATATGCAGATATCAATTAATATTTGACATAAAGTGTTGAAAACATTAAAAAACAACCTATGAGTTATTGCAGTAAATCTGTCTTCATTCAAAAAGATATCAACAACAAAACACTGGCTTTGTTAGTCAGGCAGATAAACACAAAGAAGAAGAGAAATTTATCTTAAGTCAGGCACTACATGGGGAAACTTATATTCTGTTGTACCTTGGCAGTAGACTTCATAAATGCTTGAACAGGTCTTCCAGTGTCTTAGCTCCTCAGCTGTAAAATGAGACTAAAATCTCCGTGTCACAGCCATGTCAGAAATTTCCTTAAATTTCTGCAAAGCAAAGGTATCACAGCACGGGGAAACAGCTGCTGAAAGAGTCAGATAGAACAAACAAGATCTGTCACAGGATTGCTACCACATCCAGACTATGTGTTATACAAAGAGTTTATCTCCACAGCCAGGAAACTCATTAGGTTTTCAGCTACAGAGTTTCTATAGTCAATGCCATAGAAATGGTAGTTATAATATTGTGTTAAATGGGCACAGCACTAAATGTCGTTGCAAAGCCATTGGCTCAGCACAAAATGGTACAGCAGAAGCAGTTATTTTTCTGGTCATTTTTTCAGACACAAAAGGCAGATTTTCAATCCACAGAACACTGTTGAGAGCCAGAATCTTAAAAGACATCTGCACCTTCAAAGGTCTCCCTCTGGATGATTCCTTTAGGGGAAGGAGAGTGATGTAATGGCTTGGTGAGTCAGCCATAACTTTGAGGTGGATGTGCTTAGACCTTGTTTTTATAATGAGCTCCCCAAAGAAAACCAAAACACTTTAAAACTCAAAATAGGCAGGAAGACTGGAATATTTAACTTTTTAAATACAGGAAATTCAAAGTGACTAGAGGAGGTGGAATAGAAATTAGAAGGGTTTATATACAGCTTTCCCTGGCCCACTGCATCCTTGCAGGTATTTTGCTTCCAGGTCTGGTGTCAGCAGACTCAACATATTTCTGATTAGCATCAAAACCCCCTCTCTCCCCTCTTTCCCCAGGGAGGTTTTCACATTCCCTTTGAAGGTCACTTGACAGCTCCCCACTGCATCAGGTCCTTCCTTCAGCAACCTGCAGCCTCCCTGCTCTGTGCTGGGACTCCCTCAGCAGCCTCATTCATGCAGCATGCAAGGTGCCCCAGGAACCTTCTCTCCCCCGTACCAGCTCCACAATGCCATCATCTTAAAAAAAATTGACATGTCTATGAATAAAAAGGCAGGTGAAAAAAATATACTTTATATGGCAAGAAAGGCAGACCATGATGGTATTTTATTCACCTATGAGATTTTATTATTAAATTTAATCCTATCATACATCTGTCTTTTTCCAAATACACCCTTGTTTTTTCACTCGAGATCTTGCCCTGGCAGAGTTTAAGAATTCTGCACGTTTGCTTAGGATTTCCAGATGTCCTGCAGCCTGCTCGTTACTGGAATGCAGGACTTCCAGAAATGGCACTCATGCCCAGTGTGTCCTTGCAGATCACCTTTATCATGCATCCATTGAAGAACAGATGGCATGACACATGGACTAGCGTACATTGAATCCAACTCTATCCTGAAAGTCCTAGGAGGAAATACAATAAATAGCAATAGGAGAGCCTATTAATAAAAAGGCAATGTGCTAACAAACATCCTTGCTTGTTTGGGCTGGACATCTCTGATCCTGTGTTCTACTTTACAAAATCTGAATACAAGCACGATGTATCAAACGCAAGCTATGTGAAACTTGGGTCCAGGATAGATCCAGGAATACTTCACAGGGAAAAGAAAGCCCAGCTTAAGCTTCAGGAGACCATCCAGGTCACTTTAGACATGTCAGCTGCAGCAGCCCAGCATTCATATTACACCACAGTTCCTCTGACAGCAGAGGGTGACCACCGGTTATGTGATACCACAGATACATGGGAGCTGCAGCTGAACTGCTCAGAAGTGACACACGGGCCAGGAATCACAATTTGGCCATTTCCCTTGAGGAGTAGATTACTCCTCAATTATTCTTGGATCAAATGTTGAGAAATGCAGTATCAAAGGATTCAAGTGTAAAAAAATTCTTCAAAAAAAGTTAGGAGAAGACTAGGCTGTTGACATTGGCTGCAACACGCTGCAACTTTATTACATCAGAGAATTGAGATACTATGAATATATTTAAATGTTGACCTCATTGCATTTTCCATTATCAAATGCAATAAATATCTCTCACTTGCAATAATAAACACAGAGGCCACAAGTATTTATGAACTGCAGGAGACATTGATGCCAAATATGCTGTGAAAACTAAAATAAGATTAATGATATTTTATTGGAAATTTTTAAAAAATCCAGAAGAGTGGAAGAAAAAGGGATGGGCCTTATTATAGGTTGATGAGTATTATATGCATAATTTAGAAGTTTAATAAGAGCATTTGGAATATCATATTTCTTAGCAACTCATCATTGAGTTAGGTTTTCACTGGTTCAAAAGATAACAGTAACAAAACTCAGATTACAGTATATTTTCAACATAGTGAAAGTGTAGTATTTGCAAAGTTTTTTAACGAAAGACTGAGGATTCACATTGTGGTACGTATTAAGGTCATGCTCAGAGATGTAACTCTGCATTCTGTGCATTGCAGTGCTGCCTCCATTTATGGAATTGCCTTTTTTAATACCCAATATAAGTGGCAGTCTCTACAACACAATGTTTTCAAAGTGCTACAGCAGTTGATCAATATAGGTGGCATATTTAGAGAAGTCCCACATTGTTCCATCTCCTTGTTTCTTCATACCCTGGGCTACACAAGGAGGCTCCACTACTTGCCAGCTCCTATGTGAGAAGTGCACACTGCTTTTTCTGCAGATGCATGGAGCACCCAGGCACAATCTGGTAGGTTGATAGCTCTCTAGGAATAACAGTAGGCAATAGATACTTCACTGAAATAACAACATGTGAACTATCTAATCCCATCTCCAACTTTGCCTTTTTCAAATCTAGTTGCTACTCTTCAAACTTACCACTTGTATTAGGAGAATAAATATGGCTACCTTGTTGTTGGGGCTGTTCTACATAACACCCCATGATAAGCCCAGGCAATAGTGCAACAAGTCAGACAACATCTAAGTCAGACATCTAAGACAGAAACAACTGTGGTGTATTTCCTACCCAAACTCTTTAAAAAGACCACAAAATGAGATCACCCTGTGGTGACCTGGCTTTGGATGAACTCTTTTATTAGAAAATGTATTTCTCCTGCTGGCGTGAGAAATCAGATTTCAATATTTCCTTCACAGCGGGCTGAATGAGTATGTTTTGAGTCATGATGCCCAGCAGACTGACAGCAGGAAGTCTTGCTGATGGGATATGCAACTTTTATTTGCTTCCTGTGAACATGTACTTGTTTCCTCTTAAGAGTTTTCACAGAAACAGTATCATAAAGCTCATGAGCATATGTGCTTAGATGTGCATGCATGGCAGAATGGCTTGAGCCAAACTGTTAAATGTTCAGTAGTTTGAAAAACTCTTTCTCTATCAAAAAGCCCTGCAGCCAGGAATCCAGAAGGGATGCCATGTGGTTGAGATGATCAAGCGTCTCAGACACAGTAGCAAGCAACAATAGCAGCAAGTGCACCATGCAGACTGCAAGTTAAGACCTTCCATCTTTGATGTGCAGTCTGTAAAAGCTAACTGATAAAATTTTAAATCTGCTTAAGAATAATTTCCAGGATGATGAAATTCATCCCCCTGGTGAAAGGTTAGCACTGGATCTGACAATAAGTCCCATTCTTCTGCAGGCTGAGCTCCAATTTAGGGGGAAACAATACATTATCCTACATCTTGAAAGACAATCATTGCGTAAAAAAAAAAAATTAAAAAAAAAATTAAAATGCCTTAGCTTGCCTGTGAGGTTCTGGGGTGTGATTAGTGCTGTGACCCTACTTGGGATGGCAACAAGAGGGATCACTGCAGTTCCTGGCTGACCAGATTACAGAGCAGTTACAACTGAAATTTTGCCCTGAGAGAGGCCTGCAAATGCAAGGTATCTTTTTCTTCGAGGTGCGTCTGTTTCTGCTTTGTCCTATTTGATTATCTTTTCAGGGTGTGCTCAATTCAATATGCAGAGGCACAGCAAGATTCACCAGAAAAAAGAACCTTTATACCAACATGGCTCTATTGCTGCTGGTAGTCAAACTACATTTTCTCAGCTACCTTACTTGTGTCTATAAGGCTGTATCATGTAGATTTTCTCTGATTTATAAGTCACCATCTTTTTGCTTCATCAAAGGAATTTGACCTCACTGATGTTTTAATACCCAGACCAGCATGACATTTTAAAATTAGTCAAGTTTTGGAGTCTTCAATAGCAAATAAATGTGTTGGAAAATGCTTGCAAAGCATGAAATTTCATCTTTTTTTTCCATGAACTGTTAAACTAACCAAACAGAATTTCAACAAACTTTCAGAAAGCACATTTTTGGCCATAGAGCAAACAAAACAAATTTCAAACAAAGAATTAATTTCCCTACTTTTTGGAAGATCATAAGCACCTGAAAACAGGCACTTATAATGAAAGTTCCTGCTGCAATGTTTGTACAGTAACTATAGTGCAGCTACCACAATACTATAAGACAGTCACTAGATAATTGTAGCTCTTATGCCCCATTACAAATATTTACCACACTGTGGGCAATGAAAATTGCTATCTCAACGGATCCTGACTTTCCATGAGGAAAATAATTGCCTTTTGCTCTTGGACAACTTATGGAACAAAAACCCCAGCATCATTATTTACTTTTAGTTCAGAAAGCATAAAATGAGTATCACGCAGCAGTTTTTCATCCATGAAACTGTTGCATTCCTCAAAATTGGAAGATAATACGAATATTTTTCTAGAAGGTAAACTTCGTAAGCGAAGTAAGAGTATTCCACAACATTTGTCCTGGTTGCTGTAGCTGACTTTGCTGCTTAGTTCTGCAGCCTCAGGTCACACTTTCTTCTCATACTGTGCACCAGGTACCAGTGGTGACGCTATCCAAGGATGGAAAATTGCCCTGAGTGTGTTTAGCTCACAGGGGATGTCCAGCATGACCACCAGTGCCTGTGCAGGGAGCTTCCTTGCATCTTGACGCTTAGAGCAGCCAGGCCATTTTGAAAACTGCTTCTGGAGTGGAAGAAAAATTTAATAAAGTCAATTACAAATTTTTGACAGGCCATAGGCTTCTGGTTTTCAAACATTCCAAACCCAGACTGAGAGACTTTGGCAGTGTCCATAGCCCATCTTCCTCTTGCCTACAGCCACTTTGTCTCGCTTCCACACAACACTCTCATCACAGTCTTTCTAGTAATCAGTAGAGGTCAGGCATGTTTCCCTCCATTTGGCACTCTCTTTCACCCCATCCTTCTTACTGTGGTGTCTCCAGTTGCTCACCTCAGGAAATTGTCAAGTTCACAGCTGATATTAAAGACATGGCTTACTTGGAAAAGATAATGAAAACATGTTAGAAAAGTGTCTGATTTGCAAACTTTTAAAGACCTGCTACAGCACTTGTCAAAGTTTGAGACTGCATTGGTTTAAATGCCCACACTTTCAGGTTCATCATTTTAGCATATCTCTGGTACAGAGTGAGCTTTGGTCTATGAACTAAGACTAGATTGCCTGGACAGAAGCAAGCACAACTTGTACAGCTGACCAAGAGT
Organism: Calidris pugnax; assembly: GCF_001431845.1. Classification (NCBI taxonomy): domain Eukaryota; kingdom Metazoa; phylum Chordata; class Aves; order Charadriiformes; family Scolopacidae; genus Calidris; species Calidris pugnax. The sequence goes on along the minus strand of NW_015090805.1, from coordinate 9,596,878 downwards.
CAAGCTCAGAGGGGTTGCTCCTTCCAAGTCATCCTGTCATGCAGCTACAGATCAGATAGACAGTGCCAGGTGTGTGAAATGTCGAACAGTTCACTCCGACAGAGGAATGGCTAGACAATATGCATCTGCCTCAAGGAGAAAATCTGAGGGTTTTTGGTACATTTTGAATTAAACTAATTAGTGAAGGAAATCACAAACTGGTAACATAAATCAATTAAATCATTCATTCTCTATTTTCTTTGCTCAAATCCCTGAGTCAATGTTATACAGAATTATGATTCACTCATTGCAGAAGAGTTACTTACACCACTTCTCTCTGCTCTAGTTGAACATCTTACAGATACAACATACATCGCTTAGTCCTATCCTTCTGTTGCACCTCAGCAGGTGCCAGGCTAATAATTTCTTTTCTTTCCATTTATGAAATGTGGATGTAGATAGCAGTGGAGGATTTTGTTCAGTGCATCAGTGGCAGGCCTTTTCTCTCAGTCAACAGCTACACAATGTGCCCTTATGGCATTGGTCTAAAGTTAATGAGGTGACATCACTGGTTAGCATGAATGGTAGTAAAGTATTAAACAGGATCATAAGGAACTGCTATCCTCCCATGGGATCAGCAGCATGGCTCTGTAAGCATCTTGTGAACACAGCAATATCAAATTGGATCATACTGAAATAATATCCTGCCACTAAGGAGACTGAACACTGTCAGAAACTTCACATGGCGATATAAGAAGTCATCCTTGATATATATGTTCACTAGCTGGAAATACTAGGGCGCCAATTTAAATTATTGCTGTGCTGTCACTTGGACTCTCACCAAGAAACATTATGTTTGTGACCTATGCTGAATACATGTGACATGCCAACTAAAAAAGAAGAACAACATAAAGGAGGAAGAGAAAGTCCTATTACCATTCAGGTAACAGGAGGTTTTAATAAGCAGGTTCTTAATTCAAATAACAAACTCCTATACCAATTCTGAACTGAATAAGTGTTTGGGCTGAATTTCTCAGCCTGGGCAAATGCAATGTTAATGAGAATAACAGGAAGCCAACACAGAGTTGGTAACCTCAGGGAAAACTCAATTAAAATGAACTGAAAATGTGGGAAACAAGAAATAATTCAAGGTGAATCAGACCTTTAACTGAGGTGAATCATCATTAAACTGAAGGGTCTGGCTGGGTTGATGTATATATGCTGCAGATCAGGCTGCTGGCAGGAAGCCATATGACACCCAGTGGTACTCACCACTGACTTAGGGGGTAGGTTGCATCTTGGACAGGGAAATCAGGGGAGAACTGGGAGCTATAACACAGCAACATGAGAACTGATCCACCTACTTTTTTATCCAATATCTACATAAGTTATGGTTGTAGGCGCAAGTGGTATTTAGTCACTTGTGGAGGGACACAGCCTGGCAAAAAATGCCAAAGAGTTGCTCTTTCACATATTCTCTCCCACTTTTAACTGAGCCACAGTTTTCCCAAAATGTATTGGCTCAATGGCTAGTGTTTTGGAAAATTATAGTCATCGTGAGAATAACATACTCCTCTGAATTTGTCCTAAAGCTGTATTCCCCTACGGATTGTGCCCAGAAAAGGCTGGTGCTTGAGAAGAACAGAAGAGCCCTTCAGGTCTGTACTTCTTTTATTGAAGGCTCTAATGTTCCTTTCATGAAACAAGAGTTACTGGAAGAGTCAGATGCTCTCTGTCACTTCTGATGGGCTCAGCAACTTCTAGCCTGGTATAAATGAAGAGAGGAGGCCCTTTGCTGTGGGAACCACTCCAGCAACAAGGAGACAGTCCTTCCCCACCCCCAGGTCAACCCCAGGCTAAGGAGAGCGAAGGAGCCACCTTCCTGCCCAGCAGTGACCTGAGCTGGTCTCCTCTCCTGGTATCAGTCTGTCACTACCAGTAAAGGTGCAGCCTCACAGCTGGCAATTTTATTTTAGGGAATAAGCCAATGGCCAACCAGGCCTAAGACCAAAAAGTCCACAGAGCAGAACTGAATTTAGGTTTTCTCCAGCTGCCACAGCCTGATGCCAAGGTCAGCCAAAACGTCGCACTCTGCCTGTAAATCACCCTCCTTGTCAACAGTACTGCAGTTAATATTAGTTATTGCAAGGATTAGAAATACTCACTCATAATTAAATGCACATCAGGTTAATCAGAAACCTGTTAGCAAACTTTCCAAGAGCTAAAGGAAAGTTAAAGTGACATTGACAGATACAGTTCCCATTTGCTAAGTACTACTACTTGCTCCTGATGCTTATACAGGCCTGGTAAGCTTACATAGTTATAAATTTGTAAAATTTGTTCCCCTCCAAAATCCCTAGTTGAATGGAGCAGTAAAGACCTTGTTGAAAGAAGTTCATCTTACTTTCAAGGGTTTCAATAGTCACATGTCTTATAAAATTTGTATGTAATTGTTGTTTCAATTTATGTGGTTTGTATACAACCCCTTTTACCTTTTCAGTTACCCTGCAAAAATCCTTGGACTGCTACACATTACCATGGAACCCAAATCCCATCCTCTAACTAAAATGCTGCCAGGTTAGAAAAGAAATATTCCTACATTTATGGATAATCATTCTTAAACCACTCAATTCTTATCACATATTTTTAGGTTTCAACCTGTTCTTGGTCCAGAATGTCTGAACTTCCTCTATAATTTTGTAAACTTCCAAACATACTTTTCTATGTGCCAATCCCAACACTAGAGGTTTGTTCCATGTTTTGCTTGGAAACACCTAATTAATAATTACCTGTGGCGTGAATAAACCCTGACTTGCAGAAATGAAAATGTCACATCCTCTGACTCAGCCTGCTGCTTTGTTTTGGAAAATGCAGCAGATCTTCTGAGAGGTAGGTAGATATTTGGCCTTTTATTCATAATTAACCAAAAAATCACACAGAATAAAGATAAAAACCTGAAGGAACAAGCTGAAACTACCATAGAAGCAAATATAAAGCAGAGCATAAACTCCTCCCCGCAGTGTTTCTGTGCCCCTAGATGAATGAAAAGTCTCCCCCTTGCAAACAAAAGTAGTAGGGGTTTTGTCCAAAACTGTTTCTTTCCAAACGTCCTGTCATTCCATATGAGTCATCCTGTGTGTGGTCAGGGAAAAAAGATCTGCAGAATTTTATCATTACGTGCAAGTTAGAATCACTCCTTGCACCTAGCCAAGCGTGAATAAGTGTAAATTCATATAAGAGAGTCTGTGGAAAAGAGTAACCAGTAAGTAAGTCACCATAAGTGTTTCATTGTTCTAGAAAGATGTCAGACACCAGTGTAGTATTTTAATAAAACCGGTGGGTTTTTTCCTACAAACCAGTTCTCCTGCGTCAGGATGGGAGTTACTGCCCCAGAGGTCAATTGAATTTGTTCCCATCCTGTGCTGGAATATTTAAGCCAACATGTCTCTCCTCCTGCTCTATCTGGCGTGAGGTTTATCAAGAGCATAATAGCCTGGGGCCTTTTTTTTTTTCTGCTAAAACATTCAATTGACTTCCAAGGGGGTTACTCCCATCCTGTGACAGAAAAACATCATCCCCAACAGTTTCTGTGTTGAGCAGGGAGGGGCACTGCATTTTCTCCAGGAATGTCTTAGTTTAAAAGTCACCAGCACTGCTGCTATCAGTCATCATTCTTCACTTCCCATGGAAGAAGAGCTCTTTCCCTGCAGGGGTCAGCAGCTCTTTTGCTCCCTTCTTGCCACCAGCACAGTTTGGACAAATCCACTGTCATGCTGATCTTCCCCTTGCTGGGGAGCTCCCACTCCTCAGACCACCTGTCTGGCCAGCATAAACCTCTTTAAAAAAATAGTAAGCTGCAAGCCTCGCTGACTCCACAGACACAAATTTGAAGAAAATTGTTCTGCTGATTTGTTTTCACTAGCAGACAGAGACTCCCGCTCTAGTAAGTGGCTTTGGGCTTTGCATCTTGACTGACCAGCAATACCTGCCCATCTTCCTGGTTTTCTTACTGAAGCAAATGGAGGGACTGCAGACACAACTGCTGAGCATCTTGTGTCAGCTTTCTAAGCAGACCTACTCCCACCATGCTCAGTTTTTGGTCTGGCAAAGGAGACACCTAAATTTCCCTGAGGTGAATGTTGGGGCACCTGGGTACCTGACCAAGCTTTGCAGTCCACTCAGAGATCTAGGCACTCAAACATTGACATTGCAGTCCAGAAGGCTTTTACTGGCTCTTCTCTTTCATGTCCAACCGAAAACAGTCCAAGTTTTCCAAGACAGAGCCACAGATTATTCAGGAGCAAAGGCACCCACTGCCAGTGGGATAAATGCATCTGAAAGAAACAGCTGTGTACACACAAGTACATAACCTTTACCCACTAGTAGAGCATAAATAAAAGTTCATTTTTAAGGCTTTGAAATATCTAATGGCAGGAAGGAAGCAGAGGGATATTATCTCTGGACTCAAGTTATCTTGAATAGTGTCAGGAGCAATCTAACCTAATTTTGCAGCTCCAGGAGACCAGTGGGTGCAGAGGTAAGCAGTAAGCAGCCAGAGCAGCCAGCAACAGCAAAATAGTCTAACTAAACCATGACTATATATATGAACCAAGGACCTGACTGCTCTCTCTTGACTTCTTTTATACTTTCCCAACTGAATCCTCACCTGGGATTCAGTTTTGCTTTTTCTCCCTGAGCTTGTGCCCCAAGGTGTTCAACTGAAGATGCCAGACATGTCTCCTGCCATCATCCCCATTATCTCCATGGCAGACCCTGGGTCAGATGATGTCATTGTCTTTACATGGCCTCTGTTTCCTTTGCTGTTTTCAGGGACCTAGTCTTCAAACTACCTTTTTCCCTCTGAATTTCAGTTTGAGATAACACAGGAGTCCCAGAATACTCTTTCTTTTCTTCTTTTCTTTTCTATCCCAGTTATGGTCAGGCTACATTGGCGGTAGGATTTTTAATTAAAATCCTGAAAAAAACAACGAAAAAAAACCCAACCCAAACGAGAAAATGATGCTTTTCTATGTATCTGTTTATCTTGCATGTGCAAAAGGAGCTTTATTCATTGCATTAACATATATAAAGGTGAACATGAAAGCAAACAACAGAATATTAATCAGAACATATCTTTTCACAATACTATCATATGTCATAATTTAACATCCAAAGATTTATAGATATCTGGAAAAAGCAGAAAACTTTAAAAATAAATAAATAAAAAAAAACAAACCCTGAAGTACAGCTGATGTGGTTAGGTAGCTATGTCTGAAAATTAAGCCTCAGTCTTCTCCAAGTCACATAACTAAAGCTGCTTTGTATTTCAGTCCTCCAAAGAACTAAATAATTCACTGGCTACTATCCTGCAAAGTCATTTCCTCTCTTTGTTTTCCATACTTGAATTTTCATATCTTTTCCAACCTTTTGTGCATAGAATGAGTCAAGTTTGGTAATTTTGCCCAGAATGGCCCTTTTTTTTCCATAGATACAGTCTTTATTATCCTCCCTGACTCCATCTAACACAGATTCCTGTCAGTGCTCTCATAAATTATTCTTTTATGCAATTTTAAAACCGGTGACTAAAAAGGATTAAATGAGACAATTTGTGCTAAATTAGCAGGTACTGCTGAAGAATTGCAGTGTCTATTTCAAATTCTGAATGTAACTAGCACACACATGGAAAACACAGGAAAAGAGCATTTGTTTATCAGTTTTAGTTATCCTGCAAAGAAGTGAAATTCAGCATGTTTCGAATAATTGGTCCTGGAGATTATGTCAGCATTCTTCTAAAAGTTCTTGTTTCTATCCAAATACCATGTGCCATAGGATGTTCTGCACATATGGTGCATCTCTGCACAGTCTGTCAGCAGAGAGTGCTACAGCTAATTTTCAAGCTAATTTTGCTGCAGGAACTGTCTGCTCCTACCCTTGTTATCATTTGTTTGTCAAGGTGATAAAGGGAGAGGAAATAATCCAGCAGCAGGTCCCAGACATTATGTTTGGAAAGAACTATTCCCAGATTAGCTCTGCAAGAAAGATGACTGGAAATATTGTGATTTGTTGATTGCATCTCCAATAGCCCAAATAAGAGCTAAAGGATGAGCAGTTCAAAATACAGAGGGCAGCCAATGTGCAAGCAAGGCTTCTATTTTCAGGAAGACACATTTTTAATGTAGACCAAAAGACACGGGAACAGAAAAAGAAAAAATCTGTTCATGTCAAAACAGAGGGACTTTGTGACTGCCCAAATTAAAAGTCAGGGCAAGAGGAGAAAGCCTAGGATACAGATCATTATCTATCCCTTCATTGTTTATATTATTCAAAAAGTGAAGAAAGCCAGTTTTGAATTTGTAGGGGACTGGAACAGGAAACTTTCCCATTTCCAGGGTAATTTAGTCAAGTTACATGCCAGCTGCCCTCTGCAGAGAAGAAAAAGTCCCTTTTTAATGGAGTTGCTATTTTTCCACCCAAAGCTTCTCCTGGCCCAATGTATCAGTGTTATCCAGTCAGAAGACACTGCAACCTCTCCTGTCCCATAGAGTGTCCCTGTCTGTAGCTTCCAGTTATGGTTACATTACAAATGGCTTGATGATGGCTGAGGAGGACCTCTCAGATTGGAAATTTTGTCCCTTGTTCCAGCAGGGCCTAGAAAGCTTTCAGTCCCAGGTGGCTTTTTAAAGGTCCAGTTGTAATTTTTGGCCTTTTCCTAAGACAGGCCAAAGGAACATTTGTTATCTCTGACTACCACCTGAGCTCCAGCCTTAGCAGACAGAAGGTTGACCACTTCCTAGAGTGGTCTGTCTATTCAGAACAGAGCTGGCGCACACTGGAAGAATATTGGCACCCCTTTTCATGCTATCTGCTTAATGTATAAAGACGTGATTACCGTGAATCCAGCAAGTTTCTCAAGTACTGAAATGCTGACTAAATTTAATTTTTCCAAAATTTACGTCCATCAGTGAATCAACGGAAAACCCTTCCACTAGTTAATCCTGTGATGGGGAGTAACTGGCTTTTTGTTATGTTTCTGGGCTGAAGTTCACAACTACTACATAGTAAAAGCCTCGTACTGAAGAATCACAGAATGGCCGAGTCTGTGATTCTTGTGATCTCTTCTATGCCTTCTGTGACCTCTTGAGATCATCTAGTTCAACACCCCTGCTCAAGCAGGGTCAGCCAGAGCAGGTTGCCCAGTATCATGTCTACTGGGTGTTTGAGTCTTTCCTGCAGGAAAAAAAAAAGGATCCTGAGCACCTCAGCACAAATTCCACAGTGTATCTAGACACCTACTTTTGACATAGATATGTAGTCCCCTCTCTCTAGACTGTGGGAGAAATAGGCTCATTCTGGGTAGGATTCACCACTGTAGAAATCAAAGGTGTTGACAGTGTGAGATTAGTTTACCCAGGTGGGTCACTGACCTTTTTGGGGTCCGGCCTTTTTTGAAACATTTTGCAAGAATGCTAAAGACATCCTTATAGCTAACATTGTTCCCTCTTCATAGATGAATTATATGGATAAACATGGGACTCTGGGATAATATCATCACCCTGAAAGATGCTGTTTCAGTTTTGGGAGTTCTGACATTCTGCTACTGTGATTAGATTCCCAGAAGTGCTGTATACTGATAGCGCCAAGAAAATGTCCGGTGCCAATTAGGCTAAATCCAGACCCAGTATAAGCATGTGTAATTCCTTTGGACAGGCACTCTATTTGAATTTGTCTCAGTTGCACTAAAGAAGGTAAAATGATCCCAAACCAAAATACAGTGAAATGGTCTTTTGATCCTTCCTCATCTTCTTCTCTGATCGCAGTTCTTACCCAAAATAAGTTTTTTAACAAACGTGCTAATAATGTTAACAACATAAGGCATGTCTTGTGCCATATGGCAGCATGCAGTTTGGGCCACTGTGGCTTTGACCATCTGGAAAGGGAAAAAAAATCCTTTAGAAAGGGAACAAACCACTGCTTTACTGACACCTAATAGCAGGTACCACGCAAATTAATCATTCCCAAAATTTTCCATTGACTGGAACTTGATGGTTGGCAGTCATGCTAAACAACTTATGCTTGCTGATCCCTGTCGTTGTCACACATGTGTGGTCACAGCCCTGTGTGGTCACACACCACACATATGGTCATCTCTCAACATGCAGTTAAAGTGACTCCATACATAAGAGCCCCATTCCACACACCCCCATCGAGGTGAGCCAGGACAGGATGGCGTTGGCCACAGTCTGGCCATTGCCATGTGCCACTGAGGGCCCCAAGCAGTGGGGCCAGTGAGGTAGGAGGATGGGCATAGTGTAGGTACAATGCAGACCAGGCCCAGGTCATGGCCCTGGCCCCAGCCCTTGCCAGAGCTGAGATGCAGCTGTGGGGACAGCAAGCAAGGAAGTGCAGTGGAGGTTCCCTCGGGGGGAGCAATATATTGTTAGTTTTATTATTTCACTTCTTTTTCAATCTTAAATCCAAAAGTTGCATTACATAGTCTATCTTCATATTGAAAATGTACTGCAGATAAGATGAACTCTTTTTGCTGTCTTTTTTTAGCATAAGTAGGAATATCTTTATGAATCTTTTTGGAAATGGACTCTTTATGAGGGAGTGTAGTGATAGAACAAAGGGTCAGCTTGTTCTAGGTTTTCATAGAATCACAGAAGGGTTTGGGTTGGAAGGGACCTTAAAGATCATCTAGTTCTAAACCCCCTGCCACGGGCAGGGACACCTCTTACTAGACCAAGTTGCTCAAAGCCCCATCTAGCCCCATCTTGAACACTTCTAGGGATGGGACATCCACAACTTCTCTGGGCAACCTGTTCCAGTGTCTCACCACCATCACTGTAAAGAATTTCTTTCTAGTATCTAATCTAAATCTCCCCTCTTCCAGTTTAAAACCATTACCCCTTGTCCTATCACTACACTTCCTGACAAAGAGTCCCTCTCCGGCAAGGTTTTAAACTGAGAGCCGGGGGGTTTAGATTACATATTAGGAATAAATTATTTACTGTGAAGGTAGTGAGATACTGGAACAGGTTGCCCAGAGAAGTTGTGGATGTCCCATCCCTAGAAGTGTTCAAGATGGGGCTGTATGGGGCTTTGAGCCACTTGGTCTTGTGGGAGGTTGCCCTGCGCATGGCAGGGGGGTTGGAACTCAATGATCTTTAAGGTCCCTTCCGACCCAAACCATTCTATGATTCTATGATTTTATTAAGTATTCCTTCTTTAAACCTTTATTTAATATCAGTGATGGGATCAAACCTCATTCCTTAGTGTTTGCAAAATAAAAATAAGAAAAATACTATTTTTATTATCATCTGCGTGCAATTATTGAGAGTCACTGCTTTGTTGCAGATGTCTGACATGGGAATTAAAATTATCTGGATCCTGAGCTTCATCTCAGCAACCCCGAAAGCCTACTGATTTCACTGGAGCTTCACGGGCACAGATTACCATTCTTCATTAGTGCTGGACTGCATCATTTTTGTCACTCCAAAGAGTTACTCTTGAAAAATAAGCCAATACTAATAGTTTTCAGGTTGTGATGGTGTGAATGACAGTGAAATACTAATTTCTTGCACATAAAGCCTACTTCTCCAACTATCTTTCTTATCTGGGAAAGTAAAGTACAACATAACACAAAACAAAATACAATAAAATAACAGCAGAGAGAAAGTACACCTTGTTACAAAGCAGAGGAAGGTCTTGAGCTCAGAAGGACTGAAGACAGGAAGAACAGTAATTACCTCAAATGCCTGAAGAAAAATGTTAATAGGAAATATTAGTTGAATTATGATACTTTTTGAAACTGCAGAAAATTTTGAAATTTGTCATAACTACTGGAAGGTTTTTACCCAGATTTTGTGAGGTGAAAATCAATTTGAAATCTTGAGTGCAATGATGAAGTCTTATCAATCACAGATTTACTTGGGGAATTATTGGTGTTCTGAGTTTAGATGATATTCACTTCATTTCTGCTCTATGTTGGAAATCATGCCTGCTTTTGAATAGTGGTGAGTTATATGGGATATTTAATCTGGTTTTCCAAGCACAGTAAGTAGATATTTACATTTAGGGAATTTGAAAATAATTTCTTTACAGCATTTCTACTTTCCTATTCAAAATCATTATTTAGTTTTAAAATTTTATGTCACTAAAATGGCAGGCAAGAGAAGGCAAATGGAAATTTTAATCCTGCTTTTAATCTTATCTCTCACTTCTCAGTAAAGGTTGTTGTTCTACTTTGATTCAGTTCTCATCTGTGGTGAAATTCCTGAAGTATCTTCTGCCATTTGAAAAATTTCACTGCTACTAGTTGACTTCACAAACTACAGTTTTTCAGCCACTTTCCATTAGGCAAATTCTCCTTTAAATGTTAAGAATTCTCACGTATAAATTATTCATGTAGCAATTACTCTTGAAAATCCATGATGTTTCAACTGTCTCAAAGGTACTCTGGCAGTACAGTTTGATTTAAAATTGTCATCCTGATTTTAATCTCTCAGCTTATCGCAAATGGGTGAAAAATGCAACTTGACAAAGTTCAATGACAAGGTTCACTCTATTAATTACTGCATGGGAAAACATACAAAGTAAAATTGAGTTACACTCAAGTCAGAACGATTCAAAGAGAGAGCAAGGACACAAAGGGTAAGAGAGGTTAATTCATTGAGTCATGAGCCTCAGAAGGGATCCCCTTGCTTTTTAAACTCCTTCTCAGAGAGGCGTTTAGGTGCAGCTGGATCCAGACTTAGTCCTGGACTTGGTCAACGGTTTATGTCTATAGGATTGTAAACATCTTATTACCATCAATCCAGCATGCAATCAATGTCACCAAGGCAAAACAAAAGTTATCGTACTACAGTTATGCGTAATATCAGTCACTTACTAAAGATAGGCCGCTGGGGAAAGGTTTCTCTGCCTTGAAGAGTAACCTTGAGAGACGCCCAAGCTCAAGGGGAAATCACACCACTCAGCCACACTTCCTAGCAGGGAGACCTCAAAGAATGATCACTCAGACTGTCATATTTATGGGATAAAGTGCTTGCCTCGTAATCAAATTACACATGATGGAAATGGTATGCATGAGACTCCCTGCACCCACAACTTTCTTTGTTTTTTGGTAAAGGAGTTTTGGAAAAAACACCTGATATTTATGTGTTAATTGCACGATCAGTGTTCCAAACTCATCTGTATTGATGCTTACTGTGTCCTTTGTGAGTTTTCAGAGAACAGGTGGAAACAGGAGAAGCTATTGGCCTAGCTACAGCTCAGGCCTTTACCTCCTTTGGAACCTGTACCAAACTAACACTAGTTTGGTTAAGTGGTCAAGCATATCCACAGCATGGCTCACTGAATGACCTTGTCATTTCTTCTAGCACAGTCTATTAGTCAAGCAACCTCTGGGCCAAGTTCACTACATCGTGAGGGAGAAACTACAGCAAAGATCAGGAAGCATATATTACTGCTTTGGAGGGACACTTGCACAGGCTGGCATCTAAAAGTAGGAACTAAAGTGATTACTACTACAGAGAGAGCTGGAGTGTATCAAACCACCTTGATCTCATCTTTTCTTTATAGGCAAAAGATTGCCAAAGTCATCAGGCCTCCAGTAAAGTCAATATAGAAAAAGAGCACTTTGTGAGGAACCTTGTGTTTTAGATAGATTAAGAAATTTCCCCAGTTTTAACTTTATGAGTGTATTTCTAAGTACAGTCTGTGCCCCCTGGCATTCCTCTTCTCCTCATATTCATTTTTCTCATGGACTTTGAACTGAAAGTAGGTGATGGTTTTTATGTAGCCATAATCAAAATTAAAACATTGCACAAAGCATTATGAGAGATCCTGGACTGCAAAACAACAAAAAGCTTTTCACAGGATCCCAAAGAAGCCAGGCACCATGGTGCAACAGAAGTGGACACTTATTTCCCTTAAGTTCCTCATTATAAATCTGTACATACAGCTCACTAGAAGTATGTTTTAGTACAGAGATTTCAGGTCCTGAGGCCACACTTTGCCTCTTTCAGCTCTTCCATTCAAATCCTGCTCCTTTCACTTTGGCCCAGTGCCATATCTGTGCCCTTTTTCCCACTTCTCCTCCTTTATGTCTCAGCATTATTTTAAATTCAATGTGTTGAAGTGCAACATCATGAGCCAAAGCCTGATCTCATGAAAGTGGGTGGTCGCTCTGCAACTGGCCTTTAAGGAATCATTTGGTTCTGACTTCATTTCCTATTGTTTCTCTAGTATGAAAAAATAACATATTTTTATCCTTGTCTCTATGAGAGTATAATGAGCAATCATTTTGTGCCACCAGCATTGCATTAGTAGTCAGAAACACAAACTCAGATTTCAGCTACATCCAAGTAACACTGCAATTTTCAATAGTGTTGTCTTGCTGTACAAAATTTCACCTGTCTTTCCAAATTTCTCCCTCCATCAACTTTTCTGTTACAGTCAAAAATTCCTCCTTCTGCCTTGGCTTCTAGTTTTGATGCCATTTTAAAGACAACAAATCCAAATATGTTGGATAAAAAGCCTTCATGGGAAAGACTTGGTTTCTACCATATTTTTCCATTTAATATGAAACACTTATTTTCACGGTTGAAAGGTAATAAAGATATCTGATTCAAATCTTAAAGACAACTCCCTCCATTTAGAATAAGGTAAAACAAAGAAGAAACCAGACCTGTTTGACACTTTGTAATAAAATTAATATAAACAAATAAATAAATAAATGGACATTTTCTTCAGTTATTCAAAATAAGATTTTAATATTTAAATATTGCCTATACTTTAGGCTTCTCTGTCTTCTTTCTTCCTTCATATCCAGATAAATCTCTGTCACCTCATCGTCTTCTAGTGTAAAATTATTTCTCCCTCCCCTCTTTACCATCTAAAATCCAGTAAAAGCAGAAGGCCTGTACAAACCAGGTGTTTCCCTGACTCCTTGTCTTCTAGCACCACCACATCACAGTTGGTTCCTCTCATTTCCCCTGCTCACTTAGTAAAAGTTTTTAGGCAGTTCAAGTGATCGTTTGCTAGAGGCATTATAGAAAACGAAATGTAAAACTTTCAAGTAAAGTGATAGAAGCAAAGCAACATTGACAATTTGTGTGAAATTTTCACTGGAGACATCAAGACATTCATCACAATGATATAAAATATATGATCAAATTACATAGACACACACTGCTGATAAACCAGAAGATACACTGAACATATTCCACTGGTGTGAGGTAGAATACACAGGAGTCCTCGGTACCTGATGAAGAAATTTTACTGCCAAGCCAACTGAAACTTGCACCTCAGCTTTGTGCTTTTCTCTCTTCTCCTTGCTATTCTTTCCCCCTGTTGTGCAGTACATATACATTGAAACTTTAGTGATAACTGCAATCTGTGATGACCACAATGCGTATTTTAGCGAAGACAGATTATAGGCTTCCTATTTAGGACCTTACCCAAAGCCCATGGAAATGAAGTTGGTTTTGGTTACTTCAGATCAAACCTTTATGGTATGTGAGAGGCATCCAGCACCTCGAATAGCCTTCTAACCTCAGCTTAAACTGGATCAAGAGTCGTTTGCAGCCGCAAAATTGGTGCGAGACTGGAATCAGGCTTGAGTCTGAGACTTTTTTCTTTCACATATTAGTAAATATATCATACACTTCCTTCCAGATAGAAAGTATCAAAATGCTGCTTTCACATGGCATTTCCATTGCACAATATCTTGGGAAAAGATTGGAGTGCAGTAGACAAAGCTTATTAATACTCTGTGCAATATATATATCAGAATGACTTCCTTTAGTAGCTAGTTACAGCAACAGGATACTAATTCCACTTTGTCTTCTGAACAGTTCTGTATTTTCTTCTTTATTAAGGAAGTGTAGCTCATCGTCTTCAATGGAGTTTAGATTAGGGCTAAAATTATTCCACTGCAGTAGATTTTACACCCTATACATATTTAAGTATAGATTTATTATTTTTATTCCGAAACATATATACACAAAAATTTTTATGTAGATATATGTAAGACCCTATTATCTGATCTTGTTTGAGCATGAGTTAGGTTTCTCTGGTTTTGTAAATTAAGACAAGTTTAGAAACTGTAATGAAAGCAACAGGATTCAATTCAGTTCCTGGATTCAGCAGTCAGACCTTGGTCCAATCAAGAGTGACTTGGTAATTGAATCAAGCCATAAATACCTTCAGAAGATCATCATGACAATGATGGCGCACTGGTCGATAGAGCTTAACATGGAGTCAAGCTCTCCCAGAAAAGCCACAGGACTGTGGACTGTGACTGACATCTGTAACGAGAAAATATCAGAACAACACGATCAGATTAGTGTTACTACATCATCCAAGCAAGGAGTTTTCAATTGTGGTTACTGGCACATGTGCAAGAGCATGCAATGATAAAATGTGTCTTTGTTTTAAACACACTAACCTCTTTTCCCCTTAGAGTCTCAGAACACAAGTTTTTTCTGATAGGTCAGTGGTCTGATGGGTCTGATGGCTTAGCTTCTGCTTGAATAAAATATAATAATTTGTTTTAAATATACACCACAAACTGCATACATACACAAAAAGAAGAGTGTGGATCGTGACTGAATTGTTGTGGTCTCCAGCCTTTCAGTATGTTTTTTCTGACCAGAGTGTAACAAAGAAGACTAGGAAAAAGATATAACATTGTCTAACCTATAGACAAGTCCTGTTTCTATTGAATAACTTGAATATAAGTAGTTTCACCTAAACATGAGGAGGAAATTCTTTACTTTGAGGGTGGCAGAGCACTGGAATAGGCTACCCAGGGAGGTGGTGGAGTCCCCTTCTCTGAAGACATTCAAAACCCGCCTGGATATGTTCCTGTGCAACCTGCTCTGGGTGGACCTGCTTTGGCAGGGTGGTTGGACTAGATGATCTCCAGAGGTCCTTTCCAACCCCATGTGATTCTATTCTGAACTAGATAGAGACTTTTTGACCCCAAATACGGGTCAAAAACTCTGGTGTTGCATTTTTGTCCAATCTTTTAATGAGGCTAATTTAACACTACATGGTTATAAATAATTTCTGCACACAGTGGAGCTCTGAGGAACACAAAATCCACATCTGATTCCGTGACAAGAAAGAAAAAGAAATTGGTAGCTTCAAAAAAGAAACATTTCTGAACCTGTTAAATCTTTGATTTGCAACGTGTCTGGCCTCTGTTAAAAGCAACATGAGAATTTCGGCTGCAAAGGTGGGAAAAAGCAGTGAAAGGTGCAAGACCCCAGTGGGCTCAGAGCCCATCTCTCAACCAACTGAGGTCCCAGCCCTGAACTCCCCTTGCACTGCCCCATCCCCCTTGCGCTGGCTTCGGCTCTCCATTGGCACTTGGGTGAATGATACATTAAATGCCTTCTCTTGCTTGAAAGAGGAGGAGGAGGAGGTTTCTGGATTTTTTTTGCCAGTTTGTTGATGCAAATAGAGGGCTGTAGAGCACCTCTCCTGAGCTCAAGGTAGGTGACAGGGATGAAGTGACCAAATGAACCGGAAAGGGCAGGACACCAAGAGGAGGAGCAGCATCACCTTTCCAGTGAGAATGAGTACAGCTCTGTCCTGACTCATGAAATGTCACTGAACACATTAAAATTATTAGGCTTCAACAGGAAAAATGCAGCATCAGATGGTGCAAGTTGCATCCATTTGTCTTTTTTTCTGCTCTTGGGACACAACCTGAGGAAGAAAATCGCAAATGGATCCCTACACCTACTCATGCTCTTTCCTGAAGCTGGAAACCTGATTTACACCGGCTACCTTTAATAGAATCAATATTCTATTGTCTTGTTCCTTGAGCTTTTCCAGTCTCCTTTCCAAAGGGCTGTATTATAAGTTTTGTTGAGTTTTATAAATAACATGTAATAACAACACAGAGACTTTGGAATTCTTTTCTACTCAATAGGTGTCATTTTGGTCTCCCCCTAATTGCTTCTGCCAACATATTCAAATAAAAAGCCATCAAAATTACATGCAATATGCTAACTACTACATATATTTTTCCACAACCATTAATTTCTGTGTACTAAATTGTATACTTTGGCAGAATCTTCAAGTGTGCACAACTTAGAGATTGCAACATAATATGATATGGCTACATGGAATGGCAGTATTTGGAACACTGATCAAACAAATTTAGTAAATGATTTAAAATAGGTAGTTCCACATTTAAATATAATACAGAATATCATACATATAAAACTAGTCCTAGTAGACTAACAAAAAAAATCTTTATGCTCTTTATATGCAAATAATTACATGCATCCCCCACAATTTCCATAAAATACTATATATAAACTCTCAGTAGCAGTGGGATTTTAAAGTTTTTAATGACTTTGCTGAATCAGAAAATTCTCCCCTAAAGCAAAACCAACACGTGGATAAAGGTATATGAAGCAAAAAATCTCAGTTAAGATTTTATATTAATATTTAAATTCATCATTTGGAGGGGAGTAACATAATTTCATTTAAAATAACGGTATAATAACAAAATGTGGATCCATTTAATAAAATATCACAGAGAGAAAAAACATCAAATTAATAAAAAGAACTAAACATAAAACATATGCTAGCTCTTTCACAAGCATTCATGTCTTTTTGACAGGGAGCTGCACAGCTTTTTCAGACCTTACTGGATATTTCATCTTCATTTCAGTGCTTATAATGCTACTAAGGCTCAATAGCAGTTTCTGTTCACACCAATTATTTTACTGTACTAATCTGATTTTCCTGCTACATGACAACTACCTTATGTTACTGACAGTTGATGGAATCTGAACCATTTCCAATACTACAAAGTATTTGACACTATTAAACTTTTGAAGTGGTCAGGGGGGGTCCTGGAACTGTATGTGAGGGGAGGGTCCTCTTTTCTCTTCAGCTACCTTTGCTGCCAAGTGATCAAATATTTCTGCAGGCTGGGATTTGTCCCAAGGGTTTCACATGGAGATGGCATGGGGCATCCTGGACCCTATTCTTCCTTCTCTGTCAGGGACCCCTTTCCCATGGGACTCCTATATTGGTACAACCTGCTGTCTGATCCACTCCCAGAGCCTAAAGATGAGACTAGCTGCCCCACAAAGCACCACTGAAGAGGCCGAGGTGTATTTGCTGGCTGAGGGCAGGGGAGACAACATCCAGAAAAAGTCCACATCTAACAACTTTGGTATCATTTCTTACTTTAGCCCATGCTATTTAAGTGGTACCAGTATACTGCCAACCACCAATGCACATTACCATTGCACAGGGACAAAACTGGAATATAGCAGTGAATTGGAGCAGAATGATTGGTTGATATCACAACAAAGAATGTTATAATATTTTTTTGAAAATAATGTGTTGAACTTTTAGAAATGCACATATATCAAGAAATCATAACTCCGGAATAATACATGCCATTAGAGGTTTAGAGATATTTATCATAGATGTATAAGATCAGTATGTCAATGTTTTAATATGTATATACACTGTACTGTGAGTTACTGTATATAAATACTATAATGACATAGATATACTCAGTTATATAGTTAGACACATAAACGGGAAAGAAGCAAAATACTGCAGCCCCACATGTTTTTAGAATAGGAGAAGATTTTTGTTCAGACTCCAGTATTTCTGGTGGAAATACTTTGCAAGACATGCATGTTTTCCAGTAACTTAAATGCTATTAACCCCAACAGAAAACACACTGTGAAGAAAATTACTTGATCATATATCATTCAAAAACAGCGTGCTACACATCTGCTTAGGGACCTGTGTATTATAACCTGTTCATGTTAAAATACCAGCCTAATTATGTTTTAAAGTTGTTTGTTTGTTCTGGAAAGCTAATCCACAGATTCATGTTAATTCACAGACAGTAAGTCTGAGATACACATGACAAGCTTAATCTGGAGCATATTAATGTCAATGGAAGTTCATTGACGTCAAAGGATTTCAGATCAGAAACTAAAATAAGGTATTACAGCACAGCATTGAATAACGCTTTTGTTAGCCCTTCATTCATCTTGGTAGATGAAGAGGAGAATTGTCTTTTTCTCTTTTCTTACTTGCTTTCTTGTTTTCTTGTTTTTTCTTCCTTCTTCCCTTCATTCCTGTTTCTCTTACTTTTTCTCTTTTCCCCTTTTTCTATTTTTTCTATTTTTCTCTCTTTCACCTTTTCTTCTCATTTTTCCTTGTCTGTTTCTTCAGCCCAACCAAACAACTACAGTGTGAAAATTCAGTGACACCTTAATGAAAATTGTTTCTACCAGAGCTGCAGTCAGTACATTTTTTACCCCTAAATTCTTTAAATATATCAGGTGACACTTAAAGATTTTTGGGGAGTGGGATATGCTTCTTTGGCTTGCTTTATTGCTGATGTAAAGGATGTTTTGCATCTAAACCAGCTAGGTTTTACTTAGAATTTGAGCACCCCTTCACAGTACACACCATTATAGCTTGAGAACCAAGCAAGATTATTCCTTTAAAGTACCCAGCATACTTATGTTTCCAACATGCACTGAAGAGTCCTGAGGTAACATTTTTGAGCCACATGAAATGGGTGGCGTCAGGGTTTACAAGAAATTTCCCCAGCGAGCAGCGAAGGACAGCACGCTTTGTGAACTGAGCCAGCTCTGCTAGCATCTCCACTCTCCAGGGTTCCTCTTTTCTAACCATTTCTGCCTTTACACTATAGAGACTTCCAATACAGAGACTGTCTTACATGCATGTGCATGTGCTGTCACTGTGCCTGGGAGGATCATTTGATTGACCATTGGACTGGTCTAAAATGGACATTCATTTCTGCTCTCCCTAGGTATTCTTTTAGCAAGTCTTTATTTGATATATTCTTTAGCAGAGTTTCTGATGCTGAACAAAGCAAAAAATAGTCATCAGTTCAGGACTTATTGCTACACTGACCTGATCAAGACAGCTGAGAAATATCACCTGCTGGTTTAGTACTCTCTCTCTTCCACAGGACCTGGATACGCAGGGTCTGGTAGGCATCCTCTATACCTTTCCTGTGCATCTGATGTCCTGATATACTTTCTTTTCACAAAAATCAACACACTGTTAAAGCTGTCAAAATATTCCCTAGAAGAACCAGATATTTTATGACAACAAGGATGTCCTAGTATGTTACAGCTGGTTTAGCTGGGGAAGCTGGTTTTGCTTCTTTTTGAAATTGTTTCATAGACTTTAAGTAGTTCAGGGATGATTTTCTTCTTCTGCAAAAAATAAATACATAGGTAAATGTATTTCATTTTTCAAGTAACGTTAACAGCTTCTCAGTGGAGATTTATAGAGCCAAAGAGTAAGTGTCCACTGGGATGATTTCTATAAGCTCTTATACTATAAGAAGCCACACTGATTGAGAAAAAATTATGTTTGTAACATGACAGAAGAAAGAACAGTGGTATGATTTGTGGAAACACTGTTAGAGCTATAATTACGGTGCACTTTCTCATGTCCTTATGATTGGAATGGGTATTTCTTTTTCCAGCATACAAGATAAGAGCAGACTGGCATGGGCACACCTTGCCTTCACTGAAATTGGTTGGACTTGCGTTATCAACATCAACAGAAGCAGAAGTAGATCAATGTGTCCAGCTAGCAAGAAACCTTACAGTATAATCTAAATCCTAATTGACATCAAGTGTCGTGCCACCATTAAACACCTTCAACTGATTGGAATTCTCATAGGCTGCAAAGCAGAAAAGCTCAGACACTAAGGGCTGGATTTCTCTGCAGTAACACATCTCTAAGTGATATGTGTGTATTTAAAGCAAATCATTAAATCCTCACCAATTCCAAGGAAAACATTTAAGTTTATACAATCCTAACATTATACTCCATTACACAATGTAAACAGGGGCCAAAGATATTTCAAATAACGAAAATATTACCTTTGAGAGCCAGAGTGGATCTTGCAGACCTCGTTCAGATGTTTGTATCGTACCTCTGGTTATTTCCATGTCCAGGAAGGCTTCTCAGCACCGATATGGCATAGTGCAACCCTGTACTGATGCCTTCCTGCAACATTGCACCCAGCCTCATAAGGTTTTTGAGATCCCCAAGCATGGTGTCAACGCGTGATTAGGCAGCACACTGAGCAGTTAGGCAGGTTGAATCCAAGTGCCCTGCTGAATACACAAGTGGTCTGGCACAGCCAGGCATTGCACCCTGCTACACTCAGGTTTCAGGACTATGGTACAAGTACACCCAAAGTGGCTCCCTGCAGAAGAGGCTGCAGACACGGAAGGTTAGAATAATCTTTGGGTTTATACTAAAGGTTCCTACTAGTTAGTAGCAGGTATGTCTGTTACTTTTAGACCCGTAAGATCACATCAGCATTAATATTTTTTTTTTGCTGGCCCAAACAAATTGCTGAATGCAGTCAAAGAAGAATAACATTTTGTCCTTTTGTATTTATTTTACAATTGGTAAAATGACCTTTCTTGGTACTCAAAGAAGTCTCCTTCCTGTGTGTTTCTAAGTGCAACTATACAGAGGACTAAAAAACACCAGGTACTTTCTCCAGTATGGTATGCAGCTACAAAAACATTATTTTAAACAGCTATGGAATGATATTATACTTTTGAATATGTGAATAGGTGCACTGCCTTTTCTATCCACTTTCAGAGGCCGCCTGAAAATCTTGTGTGCCTAAATCTCAAAACCACTATATTTCAAAAGTTACCCATTTAGTTTTTTCAGTAACTGTTTCTGTGAAGAAACAAATACTCTCCTAATCACCTCTTGTGATGCATTAAGATCCATCTCTGATTCTCATTGTATGGTAGATACCTAGGGCATTTAATTTTTTTGATGATAGGAACAATACTCCTACAGTAATATAGTTGTTTGATTTCTACAGCGGTATAAAACAGAAGAAAGAAAAAAGAAAGGACATTATGGCTATAGAGCAGTAAAGCCCAAGATCTCTAAAAATGTTTCTCTCCTTGGAGCTGTTCTGATATGCTTTTGAGACATCTTCTATCAAATATATTGAGGGCCTAGAAAGTAGATATTCCTAATTCAAACCATATGTCTTAACTCCTAGCTCCTCTGATGATCTCATTTCTGAACCATCATGTGCAGTTGTGAATTGTGCAATTATCCTCTTCATTTTTAGCCCTGGCTTGTTTAATAAAAGAGATCTTTTGAACTGTGTTTTTCCACAATACATAGGAATATAAATATTAATTTCCCACATTCTGTACCTATAATTACATTTCACTTCAGAAATAATATTTCCAGAGGTACCTCCAAAAGACAGTTAAAAAAATACACGGCACATTAATTATAATGAATTGAACGCCTTGCACATATTGAATATAGTGCCCTGTAATTTTGGTTCATTAATTCTCTGTAATTGTGTCTAATTGCATCTATTACTTATGCAAGCCTCCTAAGGACTTGCACATAAATAACTCCCATTTACTTGAAGTTACTCATATCCTGCAGTAGAAAAAGACTCCTGTTTACACTTCACTGCAAATTTTTCTTCAAGAAC
Organism: Calidris pugnax; assembly: GCF_001431845.1. Lineage (NCBI taxonomy): Eukaryota > Metazoa > Chordata > Aves > Charadriiformes > Scolopacidae > Calidris > Calidris pugnax. Next base: position 9,575,361 of record NW_015090805.1, on the reverse strand, counting down.
TCAAGAATATTTGCTCTTCTCTAACATAAAGCCAAGAAACTCACCTACATACCTGAAGAATTTGCACAGACACAAGTCCCAAATGAAAGAACTGGAAGAGATGAAACTAAGAATAAATTGTTTCAAGTTAGCTCTTCATGCTTTCACTTACGCTTGGGAGGACCATACAGCGTCAAAGCTGAAAATATCTGAAAATACATAATAAACTCTCTCACCATCATTCTTCCAATCCTTTCCTAAAAGAGTTCTTTGCCTCGCTTATACAATGTTAAAATCAATTAGCCACATAAGGTGTTGATTTTACTGAGTATTATGCTAGAAATTATTCTTATTGTTCCATTTTGCATTTGGGGCAATATTCCTTTTTGACCAACACCTGGTCAGTGAGGTACTGGAGAACAAGGCACTACAGCAGTGTGAAGGTACAAGTGTTGGCATGCATGATAGAACATTAATAACTTTAAAATAACATTTATCTATTAATAACAATGTAAATCCAGATTCTTATGCATTTTCTACACTCATTCAGAGAAGAATTTCACTCCAGAGTTGGCACTATTGGTTACAATAACTGAAGATAGAGTTCAGCTGTAAAGGATAAAGGAAGGATTATGTAGACAAATATATCTGTACATGAGAGGTATATGTATCATTTGCTTGATCACTTTGCTGAAGTCTTCTATCACTTTTCTTCATCTTCATTCTGTTCTTTAATCGGCTAGCTCCAGAGATAAAAGGCATGTCAATGATCAGACAGGACTGCATACAGTTAAGGTGCTTTTGAAATTTCAGTAAGGACTAAGCATGTTCTTACCAATCTTATTATCAACAGGTATTCATTTAATTTAAAAAAGTAAGAGGTGAATATTTCCATCTCCAGGCAGTAAATGACTATGAATTTAGAGCAAAAGAGAAATCCGGGTTTCATATTTCCTGAACTGCTGGCAATCACAGTTTTTGACTTTTATTATTTGAGTGGGTAATTTCTTCTTAGTTTTAATTCTCTCTTGATTAAACCTTTTTTCTGGTGATTAGATTTGTATGCACTAAGCTGGAAACCAGTTTCAAAGGCAGCTGTCCCTTTTCTTTCACCCACCATGAAACTCTTCCATATGGAGAAGGTCAGTCTGAAGCCTATTCACCATTTAAAAGTCACTGGGTTTAGAAAAGCAGAGTTAAAGCGATATTTAAGTAGTGCCTAGAGCTAGCTCTGGCTCCTTGCAAGGGGCGAATTTCACCCATAAATCTTTATACATTTTCTTTCACTGATAAATTAATACTGAGACTGAATTTTTTAATATAAGGAACAGGTAATAGATATACTGCTGAGTGAGGTGTTTTCAGAGTCTTTGGACTGGAATTAAAGCATTCCCCAAGTAGATGTAAAACACATAGGAAGTTAAACAAGCTTCTTACATTATCTCTTAAATTCTCCCTGTCTCGAAGTAAAAATCTATTTGAGTGATTTCAGATAGCTTAAAAGAGAGCTCCAGCCTCCTACTTAATATCTGTGTTAACATCATCATCCACCATGTTTAGGAAATGATTATTTTGCAAGGGGATACTTTCTTTTTATGGATAATAAAAGTATTTGCTGGCTGGGACAATAAAGCTGTATTAGGAGGCATAAGATCAAACTATTTTTTTGTCAGAGCCCTCAGTAATTTTTCCACTTAGCTTGATTCTGTTTAGATTGAATTCAAACTGCAAGATACCTCTTAAGTCAATGATGCTGGACCAAACCTGTGAGAATTCTTTACAAAAACAACATTGACTCCCTAAACAAAAGACGAACAATATCTTAGCCATTTACTCGTACATATCCGGAAAACCAATTACTGGGAAGAGTTTTCCTGCCCAGATCTCATCACTGTTTACCTTGGATTTATGCAGTGATTGATAGTAAATTGTGAAAGTAATTGGTGATTGACTGAAGGCTGCCTTTAATCTACAGCCTTGTGTTAACCATTTGGTGAGAGCCAGTTACATAGAAGTTTCGCTGGTATATTTCCTGCTGACATCAGAGTATATCAAAAAACTATATTATTAAATGTGTGGCATGAGAGCTTTTATCCAACAAGAATCTATACCTCTTCTTGATAGGGACTGAATACTGAGTTGAAAGAAATTACTACCAGCATGAAAAATATGTAGTTTCCTTTGTCTAGCTAGGTCCCACAATGCAAATCACTGATGTGCCCATGTGCAGTTCTATCTTGCTCCAGAAAGTGCCCTTCCGATATCGGGGAGTGACTGAAATGTTGAGCAAAAAAAATCCACCAACTGGCCAATTCTACTGCTTTCCTGCCTTGGGTGCTCAGCCCCAGTGATCACCCAGGGTGGTGCTGCAAGACAGGAGCACCTTCAAATCTTCTTGACACAAAGAAACATTTGACAGCATCAGTCCTCAGCTAAAATTGTCCAAATCAGGAGATCTGGGTTCTTGACAAAAAAAACCACACACACCCATATAAATTATTATTAAAATCAGCAGTATGCGGGAAGGGCCTGAGAGCAAGGTTTCACCCTTGGAAGCTGTAAGCAACTAATAATTAGATTTCCAGGTCTTACTGACTCTTTACGGGTTTCTCAATTTGAAAGAGTGTAACTAACCAGTAAATGATCTGCTGTGGTCCCGGAAAGCAGACTGAATCAACATGTAGAGGATTTAGACCATTTCCATAAATACATTCAAAAACAAAACTGACGGGAGTTTTCAAACAGGTCTTGAGTGAAAAAAACTTTTGAGGGCCTGTACGATCTCTCCAGCTGATATCTTCTCCATATGTGCCTGAACCACAAACCAGCCAAGAAGTTCTCTGAGAGCTCAGGCCGCTCTGACGGAATCTCACAATGTGCTGCTCGACTGGATGGAGAGCACAGCTAAAATTCCTGGCTAGGAAATACATCACTTAAAAACAAACGAGGTCCAGGAAAAAAGTCATGGAAAACATTGAAAACAGTCATATGGCAATGCGAGATGTCAGCAAATGTCTTTTTTTTTTAACCAAAAAAGCTGAAAGTCAGCATGATTGAGTGTATCATGCTTGCTTTCTTATCAGAAGTATTTTTTTCTGTCTATTTAGGTGAAAAAGCGCCATAAAAACTCAAAAAAACCCAACACCCTAGCCTTACTCTCACTGTGCTAAATTACTAAATCAGCTGCAAATTAAACATTGAATGCACTCCCAAGCCAGGACCCCAAAAAGTTTGTATGTTTAGCAATCATAGTCATACTGAATTGGACATTTCAGAAACAAGGGAACTTTGCTTTACTTAGCCTGAGTTGCTAATGGTCCCCACATCCCATGATAAGAATTTAAAATGTCTTACATACAATTAATGCATTTTAAAGAAAAAAAGCCTCGGGAGGTTCATTACCACATACAACTTCATCCACAGCAAACTCCACATTCCTACCCTTAATAAGAGCAACCTCAGAACAGGCCAGCAGAAAGCACCAGAGAAGTACATATATCACAAGTAATACATTTCCCTCCCTGTGCCAAGCAATTTTCTCCATTCTTTGAAGCTACTCTGTTGTCCACAGAGCATTACTATGGCAAGCCAAAGGACCCTCCACCAACTTCTGCAGAGCTACTCTCAGCTGCCTGGGAACCAGCTTTTGTGTCCGTAAGTCCCCAAGGGAGTAAATGCTAGCACCTTCAGTATTCACTTGCCCTTCTCTGCTCCCCTGAGGCTCGATCTCTACAAGCTGATGTGGATGAGAAGCCAATGGAAAGGACAGTGTAAAAGAAATACTCTGCTCTGCATTTCACTGAATCTTCAAGGGGAACATGTTCCTGCCAATGGATCAAAGCTCCACAGGTTATGCCTCCAGGATCTGGCCATTTCTACATTGTAGGGTACCAGGAGCAACATGTGCCCTTCTCACCCCACAGAACCAGCCCTTTACATCTCTCAACACCTTCCAAACTGCTCTGCATGCTGCAGGAAGCAGAGGGAGGAGCTGATAAAATAGGACCATTAATTGCTATTCCCATGATTTAGTCAGCTGCTTCCAAAGATGAGCTCCTGAGATCAAAGCAGATCACTGTCTTCAGCTGCTCGGGGAGGGGGAAATAGCTGGGTAGGCTGCATGGGTTAGCTGGGACAGACCTGGGCTTGTGTCTGTGATGGTCGGTGGCTCCCACTCTGCTCCTCCAACTCTGGAGAAAACTGATGTGTCTTAGCCCATGTTGAAGCACATGCTAAGAGGTGCAGATTAAGGTGTCCATACTGCGCAGCAGGGTGTGATAGTGCAGAAATCCTGCACTGTTGCTGATCCGAGTCAGGCAGCACAGCTGAGAAGTCCCTCCACAAGTCTTGCTATCTTGGGAGCACTTCCAGATAAAAACAACTGTGCAGCTCTTGGGGCTGAACTGGCTCACATGAGTTGCAGTCCCCAGCTCTTCTACTTTATACTGCCGCTTTTCCCTTTTATTCATTTATTTGAAGTTAACATTAAATGATCATGTGCGAGAACATTAAAGAGCAATTCAACCAACCAAACTGCTGCCTAGGAAATACATAAAAGGCAAGTTGCATTAACATACAGGTCATGCAACTCCAAAGGCAAGTAATGAACACCACCAAATCTATTTTATCGTCTTTTAGGCAACATGAGATTTTCCTTTGTGCTTGCTAATTTATTCTGACATTACACTATTCAGCTGTATTTAAACCAGATGCAAGCTGCTGGGTTTTTTTTCTTTTTGTATTTTTTGTTCATTTGCTGTGCCTGGTTAACAAGAGTTGCTTTTGTTAAGAACTCTTGCTGCAATGCAAAAAAGATCAGATGTCATCTAATCTCTTAACCCAAAAATCTCTCAGGTTTATCAGGATCTCTTTTTATTTTATCAGATTAAATCTGGAGTGATTTTTCATGAAGACCACAGTTATAAGTAATACTACACTCCTAAAACAGATCTGTTATATCTTATAACATTGCTAAAGGCATAGCTCAAACCTTACAGGACTTGAGGGCTTATCGCTTTCCCTGACAGTCACTGCCTGCACCTTCATCCAAAGGAGCAGTTTGAAATTAAATGATCCTGGTGCGTTGAGCTGACAGCCATGGCTTTCTCTAGGACACAAATGCTGACCCGAGTGAGAGATTTAAGACGCAGGGCAGCTATAGAGGTGGGGCTGGGGGCAGAAGACAATCCCAGGATTCACTCTTACACAACATGCACGTCTGTGTGTAGAGAGATACAAGCACACTGGGAAGCATCAAGTTGCCAGAGGTATGGAAGCCCTGAGCCTGGAGACCTGTGCCTGCAATTTCAGAGGATCAGAAAGACACATAGAGAAATTCCCACAAAACTTGGCAAAAAATAGCCAAAATGATTTGCCATGGAAAATTCTGTGAAGAAAAATTTTCCAGTTTTGGCTTTGGCATTTATTTGGAACAGAGTGTTTGAAAATATGGTGAGCTTGGGCCTTTTCAGCAAAAAAAAACTTGCAAGTTTGAAAAGCAATGAAGAAATAAAAACATTTACATTTCCAAAGCAAAGTCATTTTTCATCCCCAAAAATGCCTGACTGAAAAATATGCATGTCTTTATTCCCCTTTCCCCAAGTGAAAGAAACAGTGGCCACCTGCAAAGACCCCTCCCTTTGACTCTGGTTGGCACAGGAAGGAGGCCTGGATGGGAATGGATATGGACATGCGTAAAACAACAACATGAAAAAAGAGATGTTTAGTCATGGGAGGAGGCTGGAGAGTATTTTAGAAGTCCTGCTGAGAAATTCTCTGTTCTCATTCTTCCTTATGCATCCATTATTGACCAATGACCAGATGAGCTGGCCCAGAGCAGCTGTTCCCATGCTCTTATTTATAATAAACAGTTCTGCCACCTGTACAGAAAACAACACTGACTCCCCTGTAAAGGCTATGTGGATTTCTATCTGATGTTTTACCCCTCCTTCAAACGTCCCACAGAGAAGTACCAGGTGACAGAACCCAAGGTATCAGAGGCCTCAACGCAGAGACTCACAGATGCATTGATTTTGTGTCACAGGTACATAAAACCACTGCCAGCAGAACAGAAATGAAATGAAGACCCTCCAAGCCCTCCTCCCTGAACCATCAGTCTTCAGCCACGCACCACAGGAGCACCACGTGCACTTGCTTCCTCTTCCCCTTGCCTACTTGCAATAGGAATGCCAACAACGAAGCTCTGCAAAAGGTGACAGCCCACACAGCATGTTAATCTTCAATGATGGTGGTACCTAGACATGACTCCATAGGTGACAGTGCACTCAAAAATGGATTTAGAATGGGTTAGAGGCAAGTGGCCACTATCTGTAACATTTCACAGTGTTAGTTTTTAATGGTCCTGAGTTCTCTTTATCATTGCTACTCATTTCTCCTCATAAAGTTCTCAGACAGGCTTTTAATTTACAGTTCCAGATGGAACTTGTTCTTGAAGATCTTATTTTTCACAGTTAACTGAAAAAATTATTTAAAACTTTGCACAAAATTCAGTAAGAAATTCAATCACAGGTAGATTTGGAGGAAAAGAGAGCTTGGTTTACATTGGATAATCTTAATCCACTGTTCCTGTGCCATGAAATTAAGTTTACTTTTCTCACAACTGAAAAACACCTTCTGAACAAAAGTAATAAAGTATTTCACATTATGACTGAGATGTAGAATATCTCACAGCAGCTAGGAAATGCAAACCTAAAGCATGTAGTATTATATACTCCACATTTTCACCCATAAGTGCACTCTTATCACTCCCATGTGATAATATACCCTTACAAATGCTCCAAGATGCAGCCTGTGCCTCTCTGTGGATGCCCATACTACTGGGCACTACAAATATCCATGTGACTACAGCGAGCTATGTAGAGGCTAAAGAAGGGCAAAAGGAAAGCAGAAGTGTATATTTGTAAGAACTGAGACAAAGAGGATGGCAGCTGGTATTTGGTTATTTGCATCAGTTAAGTTGTATAAGCAGCCGATCTTTTTCCATCTTAACATAATTATGTGCTTGCAGAAGTTATTGCTGTTGGTTTTAATTGTCTGAGGATGTCTTTCATACTATTAGCAGGATAGCTCCAGTCTTTAAAAAGGAAGTTAAGATTGTGAAATGCTGCATGACTGTGAGAGTGAATACACTGTTGTTCTACAACTGGAACTCTCAGAAAAGAGTTGAACAACATTGAATTTTACAATAATATAATTAAATTCTCAGTGCAAAAATACAAGCATCCTAATGGAGGTCTCTTGATTTGCATCAGATTGGTGATGTGACTCTAAAAGCTTATTAGAGTCATAAAATACTTTTATATTTAGGACCTTTCCAAGTCTTCATGACAGAGCTCAGATTAAGCATTATAATTTTGTGAATTGCTTCTAATCATATTTTAATAATTATAAATGTTTCAGAGTACTCCAAAAGAAAAGCATAATCACTTGTTTTCATTGAAAAGTGATTTAGGATACAAGTTTAATAAAGTTATCATCACTGGAAAGCTGCTTTACTATTTCTAACAGTATACAGAGTAACAACAGCATGGGCAGTGGAGACATCAAGGTCTGAGCTGACTGTTCTTAATTTAACAAGTTTTTGTTATTTAAATTACGTGCCTGTGATATTTGAATGTCATGACTGAACAGAACAATTCCTACACAGATTCCCAGTTCCTCCCACCAGCTACAAGATTCCACGTCTAGCTCTTATCCACTAGCTTAAGGTGGTGCGAGTAGCTGCCCCAAATCAAGCAGGTCAGTTAGTTTATTCCTCTTTTCTAAAATCTGTTAAATCAGTCCAGTTTCTTCAAAATATCAGCTGAATGAGGTACTGTCTTTTAAAGCTGCTGTAGTATCATACTAAGAAGGAAGGTCAGTCATTAATGGCTATCAAAGACTCAAAATAAGCATACGGTGTCAATGATTCAGTGATAGAAAATGAAGCAGTTTTCTGGCACAAGAAAAAAAAGCGTGTTTTGGGAAAAGTGAACAGGGAACTAGTTAAAACACACAGAAGACATGTGTGTGCCCTCCCAGAGATCAGGTGAGGTGTTTTCATGAAGTCTAGTTTTGAATGCTTCAAATTTCCAAGAGACAGGTGGAACTGGAAAAGTGTTTGGTTCAAACCTATACAGGCAGTGCTTTATCACTTGGACAGTCAGCTTGTACTTCACCTGTCTGCTTTCACGTAGTATATAGCTTATATATAAGACCGTTTTCCAAATCTCATCTATATATTTTCACTCTAAACTCTCTCCTACATAAAGACCACCTGTAACTTGCCAACCACACTTTCACGAGCTGTTTCTTAAAGAGAAAAAAAACAAACCACATTTATCTTGTGTCGGTCTGTAAGCATAGCTGTACATGTGTTTTCCAACCTGTGAAAGCCTGAAGACAGCGTACCACTGTACAGGTGTAATTAAGAAGGCACCCTTATCCTACAATGGAAAACTGACACTGTGCAAAGATTCAAAGTTCATTGGCTTTTTTTTCCAGCTTCTAAAATTGCAATCCTGGGAGACAGAGTTGCCTGAATAGCGGGAAGAAAAACACAATCTTTTTAACCCTCCGAGTCACTGGTCTGAGTCCTGGTATGGCCAGCAGTAATCCAAAGCCATCTAGTAGCTGTTTAGAAATCTTTGCGCCATGAATTAGTGGCCACATGCCAGGCACTGATTAGGCATCGCTCAGCGGTGGTCCCTGAAGGACAAAGCAATGGCACATCAATGAGGAAAAGCGAGAAGCTTGTTCAACCGCAGGATCTGCTCTGTGGATAAACAGAGGTCTTCACACTCACAGTCTTGAAGTTTGGATCTTCTCACAAGCAGGCACTTTTTCAGACTTTTTCAGGTAGCTGCTGTCAATATTTGCATTTTTGCCATGTCTACCCAAACATTTCACTTCTCTCTGTTATCTCGCATATGGATCAGGGTGAGTTTAAAGGCACACCCATGATCCACCCACAGCACAGGCTTTCCAACACCATCCCAGCACTGAGTGTAATTCCAACTCTAACTTGGCTTCTGAATTTGATTAAAATAACCAAACAGTCAAGCATTTAAACATATTTCCAGTCTAAAGATACATGCATGTGCCATTTGTCTCCCTCAGTAAGGCTAATGCTGATGTGGCCACCTCTGCCCAGGTGGGGTGGGGAGACACCTTCATCTTCACTTTACCAACAGGAAGCTGAGGCATGAAGAAATTAAGGCCTGGACCCACAGAGGCTCCAACACAAACAGTTGTTAGGTGCCTCTTGCTTGTGACAAGTTAGCCTGAAACTTTTTCCACACCTCCTGCCCTGGCCGTAGACATGTTCCTGTCCCCAGCTGCTCTCCATCTCCCCTTGCCAAAGGCTGACAACCACTCAGGTCTGCCAGAAAAACTGCATGTATAACCTCCCCCTCACACAGCTCATGAAAAACAGTAAGGGCTAGCAAAGACTTGTTGTTTACAGCACTGAAGATCAAGGAAATCAACTCAGAGAGTGGTTTTCCTGGTGGAGCAGAGGTGATGGTAACCACTGATGGAGGGGACAAGGGGCTGCAGGGGGAGGCACAGGTGTTGAGACACGCCTCACTTATCACAACTACCTCCAGCACCAGCATCAGACTGAGCAAAGCAGAGACCATCTGCAGCAGAGTGGTAAAGCATCCCCAGCCACTGCCCTGCCTGCTTCACCTGTACAAAGGTCTACCAAGAAACACCTGGTGCAGCCACCACTGCAACACCTGCAGCAAACCTGCCTGCCCAGGGCTTTCTTTTCCTCCCCTGCCCTCCTCCTGGCATGCCCTGGTGCTTGGAGCTTCACCTGGGTCACAGAAGAGAACATGGAAGAACACAGGACGTAATCCTGGCTCTCCTAAACCCCAGGCTGGTGTCCCTCCTTCTGCTCGCAACAGTAAGAGGCGGTGGAGAAATCTACTGATCTGCTGCTAATCTCAGAAGAGCCTCTTCCAAACCACACGATACTGGCTCTCACTTCACAAAAATCTTCCAGCCCAGCAAAAGTGAGGCTTCTCCGAGCACCATTTACAGTCACAAACTGTGCGGTTTCTTGTAGGTGGAGGCATGGCCAAACACTTGGCTCGGCACACTGCGCTTCTGGTCCTCACAGGCACTCACAGCAAGCACCTTGGGAAAGAGAGAGCACTCAGCACTAACGGTGTGACTGTGCCGGCCGAGGGGGCACACGTGCACGCACATGCACAAAATCTGTCACAGGGAGAGTGGATTGTCCCTTGTAGCTTCTTATGCTTTTATGTGGAACGGCAGCTATGACCTCTCTCCCTGCCCGCAGTGGCAAAACATCAGAAGTCGCACGCAGAAATTCTTGGACAGAAAGTGAATTTATCTCTTGTTGCCAGTCTCATTAAAAACAAATAATAAGTATTCCAAGAAAGAAATAACTCCAAGGCTTCTGCAGTCCCTGCAGCCTCTCGCCAACAGCCTTGCTTTCTGTTACAGCTCAAGTCAACTGCCCTGCTCAAAGGTAGTCTGTGAAGGAAGGAAGTCTGTGAAAGAACTGAAATTCAAATCCAGGTCTCTTAAAACCTAGACTATAATTCTATAATTAATTTATTCTATGTAGAAAAAAATGTTATGCATCTTATTTTATTATTTGGAAGTAAGGCCTTCTGGTTTTTATATTTCATCATAGGCATCAGTTCCACAAATAGTTTCTGCATGTGACTAATCCTACGCAGTGTCTGAAGTCAGCCTCCCACAACACATGTCTGCAAGATCAGGGCCTAGATTTGTTTCCAGTCATTCTGGTAAGAAATTACTTAGGTTCTGAACAGCTAAGCCACATCTCAGAAGGTTTTTAGGAGGAAACCTAGAAGTTTGCCAGAGCCTGGGCACATGCTTAACCTCTCTTCTTTTCAAAGTCTCCCAACATGTACTGTTAAAGTAATGGTATATTAGTCCCACAGAAACTAATGAAAATGGTCAGAAACACGAATGTATGGGTCAGTGATATCACAAAAGACTAAAAAAATTAAATTCCTGGTTTGCATCTGCTACTAACCTATACCACACTTCAGCTGTTATGATTTGTTTCGCTTCCTGGACTAGGCTTCGAAAGAGGACTGTCATGGGAGCGCAAATTACCTCCAATGCAATCAACAGTGTGAGCACTCAACAACAGCAAGCCTTGATTACGGCACAAAGTTCCATCATGAACAACAGTGTGAATAATTTAGTTACAAAACAGCAAACTGGATAAAATATGACCAGTTTCTGAGATGAAGTTTCACATCTAGTCATCCACAGTCCTGTACTGCCATCTGCAGCCTCCTGGTAACAGTCAGATTTCTAAATCATCAGGCTCACATCAACCTTAGCAACCGCATGGTCCCTGTAAACATTAGGCATGTTCAGTGGCAGGCAGATGTTTTTTTTCCACAAATATTATCATTAAAATAATCAAAATACTCCTCTTCAAGATTATGTTTGTTCTTTTTTCCAGCCTTTTTTTATTTTCTATTTTATCTTGCTTCTCTGCTGTCTTTGGTAATTGAAGTTGAACATCAGACCCAAAGTGCAACACATTTGATCTCTCAGAAATTTTTTAATATGCTGATAAAGAAGAGTGGTTCAGAAGTTGCACAGAATTTCTTTTCTACGTGCAGAAATTGTTTTTGAATTTCTGTCATTACAGTTATGGCATTAAAATTGAGTTTTAATAGAATATATTGTCTAACATCTATGGTCAGAGAAATATAAATATATTTTCTTGTATGCAAAAGTTGCCTGAACAATAAACATGTTATAGTGTGCTCTTACAGCGCAGATGCCTGATTCTGTTTCAGGTTATGGAAGCAGATCAGCTAAAACAGCACTGGGCTATTACCCAGCAGGGAACTGTTATGTGGCTAAACGTAACAAGGTCCAGTGGTTTAGCAAGCTACCACACACCAGCAGTGAGCAACCACAGCTGACCATGATCCTTCATGAAACTTCTCCCAGTCTGCAAGGTAAAACAACAACCCCTAGGGGTTATTGAAACCAGTAAGTTTAACCCAAGTATGCGCCAGGTGATGCCTCCTGGCCATGGCTCCCATCTCCTCTGACGTGTAGTAATTTAGTAAGTAACTAGTTCATATGACTGGTCCTTTTGGTTCTTTTCAAATGAATTTATCTTTGTTGATGACTGTAAAGTAAAGGATTAGCATGGTGTTTGCAGGGACAGAGTCGCTGCTAGACTAGGAATGCTAGAGGATAATCGTAATGATCTTTTTCCCAGTCAAAGTAAAAGGTCCTGGATTGAGAAGAGAAAATAGGCATGAAAAAGTGGAAAGAACTGGATTTATAGTAATAAAATAAATTGAGAACATCCCCTGGCGTCAAAGAGCAAATAAGGCACCTCAGATCATCAAATCTGCCTTGAAGGGAGCAGCTTGGCTGCACCATTTACCATAACCCCTCTAAGACCTGGTGTAACTCAAGTGTAAGTCAAAGCTGCTAGAAGCCGAGTGACTAACAGGTGCTTGGCACTGGTTTTGCACATCTTGTCCCTCTGTTGCTAGGAGGTGGCACATCAGCCAGTAGGTATTGATCACATTGGCTGTGCACGCTGCAAAGCTCAAGAGCTGCTGCTCTTGAGGAGGCACAGCAAGCAGGATGCCCAGCAGCACTGGGAACACTGAGCTGGTGGGGACAGGGTGGTCTGAGCAGGCTATCCTTCCAAAATTAGAGATTAAGCATGCTACCAGAAGCTCAGGGGGATACCCGAGCTGCCAGAGTGGTAAGATGCCACATATTATCAGCACAGATGCCTTTCTTGAGCTGCCACAGCACCAAGCTCCTGGCCGTGCCTCCTCCCTGCTGTTTGGTATTTAAAATCAACCCACGCACTGCCTTGGGAACTCAGGCTTCTGGCACTAACCCCTGCTCTACAGCAATTTTTTAAAGTAAATTGTTTCAATATTGCTAGTGTAATATAAGGATTTGAAAGGTTTTGATCTGAAATCAAGAAGGAGCCTGAAAAATCCATATTCTTAAGAAATTTATTCAGGGTGATTGTCATGTTCTGAAAGATTTAACACTGTCTCAATAGCAGTGTCCTTCTGGACACAGCCTTCTGTAGTCACAGCCCTCATGTTGCAAATAGGGAGTATCTACTTGGTCAGCTTTATCTTAAAAGCCAAATGCTTCTTCCAGTGTCTAGTCAAATCACAGTGCTTAGCACTAGATCCATGGGTCTCTTAGGAGGCAGGGGTTGAGCCAGAGGCATATCTCACACAGGCACATGGCCAGAAAAACCATCAAGGAAATCAGCAAGAAGGATTTAAAAAATGGGGTCCAGCCCCATAGCTGATGAGGTTATACACCCTGAACTGAGCACTTGCTGTTCCACAGATACAAATGACACACAAAAAATATACATTTAATTCCTGGAGCAAAGGTCTTAGGGAATGCACGTGGAAATTTAAACTGTACCACAGGGATCAAATAGGGAAAGAGGGAGGGAAAGTGACCCATGACTTGTCTAATAGATAATGCTTTTACTGCACAAACTGCTTAAAGGAAATGGTATGTAATAGTACAACTAATCCCTACTGCCAGTATGTGTCCTTGCAAGTGTTAGCATAGCAAAACAGTACTCAAAACATAAAGATCAAGGATACATCAATATTAAAACTATTTTTAAAAGACATAAAGTATACTCCCTGACATTGTTTTTTGTCTTCAATATATTACACTATGTGAAGGAGTCACTGCAAAGAGAAAGAAGATGTATGTTTATAAGGGAACAAATGCAGGACAAATTGTAGAGGCAAATTAAGAGATTATGTTACCAGAGTTATTAGAGTTAAAAATCATACAATGTGAATCAGTGTGCAGGACTGTGATTGAATTTTCATGTAGCCAGACTGACATCTTGTGGCTTGTGCAGAACATTTAAACATGCAACTGGGGGGAATTAACTTGTAAATTGTTACAGCATGGCAAGATACATCCTTTTTTTCAGCAGAACAAAATGTGGCTCCCTCAGTGTATTAGTGGTTGCAACATGATGTTTATATATAAACTCTCATTTCAGTTTCTGCTTTTGCGTGTACATGTTACAAAGAGAGTGGGGAGATCAAGGATGATGCTGGAGCAAGGGCAATGAAGGATTGCTGGGGATCTGTTCAAGAAAGGCTAGATAAAAGAGTATGTGCAGGGACAGTCAAAGGGCACAGCCACACTGTGCCCTGGTAGCTGGCACAGATCTTCAAGCTACTGGCAGCTTGAAGCACGCAAAGCCTCCTAAGCCTACTGACTTCAGGGCTGGGGAGCACAGGCACAGTGCCGAGCTCACACAGTTGCTCAGCTCTGAGCTTGGAGCTATGTCCTCTCCAGCCAGCCACTCCATACCAGGGGAACTCAAGACGAGCGCTGCGATCTTCTCCGCACCACGCTCTGCTTCATGGTGCTAGGCATACTCCAAGCCATCATTACAGGTCAAGCCCAGCAAACATCTTCAAGCAGAAGAGACAAGAAAGAGTTAGGAGACAGGTTTAAATAAAGTATGGTGAAAATGGAAAGCAAGGAAGACAAAACCTGCCAGAAGAAGCTATTCTTTCCTCCTTGCTTTTCGTCACAGAGTCTGCTTTGACACTCGACACAGCACTGAATGCCTCCTGTATCTGCATTCTTATCTGAATTCTTATCTGAATTATTCTAATCTAAGTTCTTATAGAAATGGAGAATATGGGCCTCCCTGTTATGAATAGTTCACAGTTGCTAATACCATAAATACCATATAATTAGGAAAGTCTGCTTCAGAGAACAATTCAAAGGAAGAGCATACCTAAAGCTGTAAAGTATCCAGAGTCGTCATCTCCCTCTCTCTCCACAGAGGATGCAGAAGGTTCTAACCTTCTGTGTCCTAACCCAGGGTACTTGCATGACTGCCCTGAACTAAGGGACAAATGTTCCAACAGCACTTGCAAGACCTTGTAAGCCTGACCCCCAGGCAAGCACATTCACTGTACATGATCAGGCATCCCCCATGCTCATGAACTGGAAGCTAGGTGTGGATGTAGTCCCCTGGTGACAAGGGACACAATCAGAATGCTCTGCCAAGAAAAGCTGGATTTTTTTCCTCTTTATTTTTAACATGAGAGAACAGAAGGGGAGGAATTAACGTCACCATGCTAAGAGAGTTATTTCTGAGGGCAGAATGGAGCCACATGCCCAAGCAGATCAAATGGCTTTGGCTGAGGTTATAGAGAAGCAGCAGTACCCGAGCTGGACTTGAGCAATAAACTCAGCTGAGCCTCTCCCACACGGCTCCACTTATGTACCTCAAACACAGCCTGGATGCAATGTCCTTGCTGTCCCAGCTGGGATCTGCTTTTCATCAACAGCTGACATTCACACCAAATTGTAGAGTTTAATATTTATCCCTAAACACATAAAGCCTCCTAATAAAAATGGACTGGGAACTATTTGGTCACAGATACTAAGGCACCAATAGTCAAGAGTGGGAGTTCACATCTCCAAGCCTCAGGCTGTTCCCATCCCCCCTCACATGCTGTTCCCAAGCCGTTTCTTGGCTGCTTTGCACTTTGAACTAACTCTGTCTCTTAAATGTCCGAAGTCCTCTCGAAGGAAGGGCAAAGAGTAAGAAAGAAACTCCCTCAGCATATTCCCTTCTTTTTCTCACCTTCCATTCCCAAAAAGGGGGGAAATAGTTAAAAGCAGGATATTTAAAAGCAGATGGGGAGGGCTGTGAAGGTGAGGGGGGCACCAAGTCTGTGTCAGCTCTGCCCCTCAGTTTCCACCCCACTTGAGACCATGCTGGCCAGGCATTTGTTTTCCCACTGCTTTTAAAACCAAATATAATAAAAGGAAGAGGACCAGCTTATTCCGTTTTTTATTTCCCATTTGTCTTGATAACAGACCCTTAAAATGCAAGCATTCTCGAAAGACTGAGAGATTTCCCTGTCGCTATTGCTAGGCAGTGGCCAATGTTTGCACCACAGGCGCTCGCATGGACGGGAAGTGTTTGGTCTTCCAGTCTGCCAAGTCAACACATTTCATGGCTGGTAACAACCACATAAAATAATTACGAGCACTAACAATGTAATTAATAACTAATTTCAGGACCCTCTGGTTCCCATAACGGCAGCTGGCACGCAGGTACACGGTTACACAAATCCTCCCCGCAGGCCTTCACCGCTCACCGTATCCAGAGGTATCAAATGACTGCAGATGGCATTAACTACAGTCGCAAGGAATTCTTGAGGTGTTAACCAAGTTTAGGGATGTACGTACTACACATATCGAGATCCCTGAACTTCTTTAAAACTGGAGCAGCCATCCCAGCCACTGGAGCTGCTGGAGCCAAGACAAAGTCACACACGTGACAATTCTCCATACTAGGGCTTGAAGGTACGTAGGTCATATTTAAATAGAATAAATACTTTTGAAGTATTTATTGAAGGTGTTAGGAATTATGGATGTGAGCACAGAAAGGTTTTCAGGGTGAGGCAATACTTTTTATTAGACCAACTGATAAAACTGGAATAAACAGGCAAGCTATGAAGCACCCTAGCTGTGACCTTTCCGAGCCAAAAAGAGTTTGTGGGCCCCAAAGGTTGTCCAGTTTTTCCCACCAGTATGAACTAGTCCAACTAGTCCACTAGAGGACCACACCTCTCCCTGTGTGGAGGATGAAACCTTCCCTCATGCAGGGGAGACCACCACAGCAGCACCACTGCACCACAACAACTCGTGGCCTTCCCCAGGTCTGAAAAACCAGACAAGCTGGCAGACACGCAAGCTCTTTTTCAGAATGATGACTACAAAAAAGGCTTCTGCCCGTCTTCCTCTTGCAGTGTTTTCAGTTACTGTAACAGGGAATAGGACTTCTTACCACAGGCACCATCTTGCCTAACTAGGCCAGTTTGTGGTAAAGCTCTGTCTTCTTCAGCTCCCTTGATAAATATTACAGCATCATGTGGTAGAGATCATAATTTTTAAATGTCCAAACCCATACTATAATTATCTACAAAGGGACAATGCTATTGAGAACTAGCCTTGTCAGCAAAGTCAGTGCCGGTACCTTCTCCAGGAGGCAAAACAGTCCAACGAAGAAGGAAAAGCCTGGTAAATCTGAGTTTGGCAAACACTGACTCTCAGGGTTTCATGAAGATGTTTAGATAGGCTTTGCAGGCTCTGAGAAGTAAGCTCGTGGCTGCAGTGTCTAATACTTGCCATGTCTAATTATTGTCCAGTATTGCACAATTGTCTAAGTGAATTCTATGTTTCCTTTGAGAGACCATGAGCTTTAGTGGTCAGCCTAAGGGACAGCGTGCTGGATTTTTGATCAATGAATCATCTGACCAGGTAAGGGTATCCTCTTTCTCCTATTATAAATGTCTACAGATTTTGCCTCACGTGGACTTGCAGAACTTAATCTCAGATTGGCTCAGGACAAGCAAAGAGGCAAAATGAGGATTTTCAGCTTTCCCTAGCACCAAAATGCTACGTGTTCTTGAGGAGATCCACCAGCAGTCAGCATCAACCCTGTGCAGCTGAAGGAAATCCTTTCAGGGCTGTATCCTCGACAAACAACTCTCCAGGGGTCAGACCCAGCCTCCTCTGTGCTCCCCAGGTAAGTGGCATTGGTATTTATTGGAGTAGGTTTTCAGCAGCATACACATGGAGTTAATTACGCAGCCCACATTGCCGTTAATGACAGCCAAGCACCTAATCCTCCACATGCAGCACCCCGAATACATTACCCTACGAAACTGCAGCTTCGCAGTTATTGTACTTCAGTTTATGTAGTTTCCCTTATGCTGCACTGAATGGATTTTCATTCTGTGTCCAGGAGCATTCCAGTCCCTCCAGTAGCAAACAATAAATGAATCTTAGGAGGCTCTGGTGTACTTAGGAGGTTCTGGTGAACCTATCAAAACAGGCAATTTATTTCTGAACTTGGCACAAGGCACGGCATGCCTTGTAAATGTCAATTTGTGTATGTGTGAGCATCTGACACTACTCAGCAGCACATGGCTGAGGCCAAGAATTTGACTGATTCTGGCTGATTTGCAAGCCTAAAAATATTCTCTTTTATCAATATCCATTTTTTGTGCTTATTTGCATGCTAAGAAAATTCTAAACAGGCGGTGGTTTCGTGGATCAATCCACAACAGCTCTGCTGAGATCAAGTACGTGATGACCTGCCATAAACTGTGTGATGACACAGTTAGAACCATTGCATAAGAAGTGACCCATATATAGGCATACTTTGATTTTCACTGTTTGTCTGTTCTAATCCTGCAGGAATCAGAGACATTTTAATCTCTTTTATTGTCTTGTATTCATTTACATGCAGTGCCCAAAGGCCTCTGGCAAGCAGAGAGAGGGCTATATAAGTCAAATGCATTGTTATTACTACTGTAGTTCCTACCATGGGCCCAATTCTCTTCCCATTGACGTCAATGGCAAATCTTCCAATAACTTCAGTGGGAGCTAGATTAAGCCAAAAATCTATGATCACACCCTGTTATGTTTTATACTAACAGTACTGTGGGCTCCAGCTGAAAATATTAGCATTTTTTACAGTACGGGAAGCAGAGGGTGCTCTAAAAGAGGTTTTGATGATAAATAGGTGCATTTATGTGGCAAGATGCTCCATGTGTCTTTGGAACATGACAAAGGTAGGTGCCAAAATAACATGTCCAGAAATAGAGAAAAAAAATACAAATTTATAACTTTTCTTGGAACAACTCATGAGAGTTACGTGGATTTATATGACAGTTTTGACCTTCAAGAATTAGCCTGATAATACTGCACCATGATAAAGCAGTAGAATACTAAAAAGCCACCATAGTTTTACAGCTTTGGTGTACTCTTTTTTCCATTTCATCAGTTGTCTTCATTTGGCGACTCTCAGTACTGCACTATCACTTTGAGTTTCACCCACTGAGCCCCTTCATTTCTCTCTTTAGTGTTCATTTTCCTTCCTTCTCTGCCTTTTTCCTTCAGGCTCTCATCTGCTCAGTGCTTTCCTTCTGTGTTTGCTGCCTCTCAAAGGCCTCTCTCTGTTACAAAGGAATTTAGGCACTTACAGCCACCCAGCTCTTCACACCTGCAAAAATTTTTCTCTCTATTGCCAATTTTTGTCCTTTTTCAAGATGAAAACTGCATAGAATCATAGAATCATAGAATCATCTGGGTCGGAAGAGACCTTCAAGCATAATGCTTCCTACTCCTACTCTCAGGACTGCTTTCTCTCCCTGCATCTTCTTGATACAGCTTTTGCTCCTTTTCCTTAGCACTTTGACAAGTCCTCCCTGAATTCATTGTTTTTCAGAGTCATCTTTTCTGACGTGAAAATTCAATATACCTTGTCTGATGGAATCTGCAGCCCTTAGATCTGAATGGACACCATTGATCTCTCTTGAAATCCAAAGAATATGTCAATACAAGATGGGTGGAAAACCCAGTAAAAAGGTCAAAATGTTACAGTTAAATCAAGCAAGCACAGTCACAAATGGCATTCCTCAGGGGTTGATACAGGGCCCAATACTATTCAACATATTTTTAAATTATCTGGATAATGGGACTGAATGCCCACACCAAGTTTGTGGACGACACCAAACCAGGAAAAGAGAGACGCTGGAAGGAAGTAAGTCACCACACAGAGAGACCTCAACAGGCTGGAAGAGTGTGCCAACAAGATTGCTGTTTAATATGAGGTTAAAACAATAAATGTTTGAGGTTTAATGAAGACAAATGTAAAGTCCTGCAGCTGGGATGGAATAATCCCAAGCAGCAGTACAGGCTAGGGACTGGTTGGCTGAGGAGCATCTCTGCAGAAAAGGCCCTGGGGGTCTGGGCAGACAGCAAGTTGAGCAGGGGCCAGCAGCCTGCCCTGGCAGCAAAGGCGGCAAACTGTGTCCTGGTCTACATCAGCAAGAGTGCAGCCAGCAAACCAAGAGATGTGATTGCTCCTCTCTACTTGGCACATTTCAGGCCACACCTGGACTATTTCACTCAGTTTTGCTTTCTCTGTGCTTGAAAGAGACACTGAAAAATCGGAGACAGCCTGGTGGGTGATGATCACTGATGATTAGAGTGCTGGAGAAATTGATGCAGAAGGAAAAGTTGAAGGATGCGAGCTTTTCGGCCAAGAGAAAGGCCACAGGGAATCTAATCACAGTCTTCTAACACCCAAAAGGTAATTTTAGAGAGGTAGACAAAGGTACAGAGAAGTATTGTCTTCACAGGGATGCACCTCAACACGACAAGAGGCAATGGGCACAAGTCACTACAGGGAAAATGCCATCTAGATTTAAGAAAAAAAAGATTTCACTGTGAGAACAATTCATCACTAGAAATGGTTGCCCAGAGAAGTGGTGGAATCTCCATCACTGGAAATACGCCAGATTTGTCTTGACGGGGCCCTGGGTAACTGAACATAAGGCCCCACTTTCAAGAGAGGTACAGATGATGTCGAGTGGTTCCTCCCAGTCTCTGTTTCTCTGTGATCCTATGAAAGCACAGGGAAAGAGGCACATGTCAAATTCTGGATGTCTCCTCTCAAAAAGGCTTGGAAGCATTAAGAACAAGGCAGGCAGGTGATAAGGTAGACATAGGACAGGTTCAATAGATGAAAGCAGATGAGAAAGTACACATGAAGGGCAATGATCTTTGCAGGCTCTCCTCCCTGTCGAAAGCAGAGCTGTTCTCTGAAAGGAATAGATGAAAAATGGGTAAGTTGTTTTTCACTTCAGCACAGTGACCAGGAAATTCAGTCATGGAGCAAGACACTGCAGGAGTAGATGTTTCACAAGTGATGGTTCCTATCTGAAAGAATTTGTCCATGTATAAGACAGTATAAACCAGGAGGTAAATGAGACTTACAGACTCTCTGGAGAGTGCCAGAGTCATGTTGACTAATATGGTATTAGTCAACATGAGAGCATTGGTTGGGAACCAGCTCTGGGAAACGGCAGCTGAGTAGTTGAGGGCCAGTAAGTGAAGCCTTCAGTCAGTAGCGTGTACCACTGGATGCAAACTGAAGCCACCACACTCTCTGGAAGCTGTTGAGCTAAGCTGCCGACAGCCTTTCAAGCTCTCACTGTGCTGCTGAAAACTTTCTGGAGCCTGTGGTGATAAAGCCCTGAAGCTTCATCTCTGGTGGCCCTGAGACATCCCTACCACCTTACAGCCAGCAGAAGCATCTTGTGAGTAATCCATGGCTGTGGGTGAGTGTGGGCCATTTGCTGAAATTTCTAGAGCAGCATGGGGGATGTGTGTGTGCGAGGGCTATCTGAGAAATATACACAGGTGTTCAAGTTGTGTGAAATGTTATTCTTTAGGTGTTATTTGGTACTCTTTTACTGACAGAGTTATGTCTTTATGTCTGATTTGTGTTCTTTTCTTTTCCCTCTTTTTGGTTTTATTCTTTTTCTTTTTAATTATTCCTGAAAGGTCTGAGATCTGTCCATGTATCAGCAGAAAAGTCAGGCTGCAAGGCAGGGAAAGGGGAGATTGAATTGATGTTGCATAGTGATACCTCACCACACACCACAGGCTCCACACTGCTCTTTGCTCCTCACCACAGTCCTTCAAGGGACAACTTCAACAAGTAAACAAAGCATACCAACAAAAATGTTGGTTATATCAAGAGATTTCAGGACTCTGATTATGTCACATTCATTGTGTTCAAACGCAGGGACTGCAAAGTCAGCAAGGTGTAGGTACATCCCATACCCCTTTTTCCTGCCAGGCTGCTCTGTTTGTGCCACTAAGGAGAACTTATGTCCCTCAAGGTGGAGTTCCAGGATCTGCCTTCATATGCACTAGAAAACCTCTGCAAATGCTGGCAGAAGGTTTAATGACACCATCAGTACAAGTCAGTGTTAAGTCCAGGCAGACTGATCTTCTTAACTTTCATAGAATCATAGAATGGTTCAGGATCAAAGGGACCTTAAAGATCATCTAGTTCCAACCCCCCTGCCATGGGCAGGGACACCTCCCACTAGAACAAATTGTTCAAAGCCCCATCCAGCCTGGCCTTGAACGCTTCCAGGGATGGGGCATCCACAGCTTCTCTGGGCAACCTGTTCCAGGGTCTCACCACTCTCACACTGAAGAATTTCTCCCTGATATCTAAACTAAATCTTCCCTCTTTCAGTTTGAAGCCATTACTCCTCATCCTATCACTACACTCTCTTATGAAGAGTCCCTCCCCATCTCTCCTGTAGGCCCCCTTAAGGTACTGAAAGGCCATTATAAGGTCTCTCTGGAGCCTTCTCTTCCCCAGGCTGAACAACCCCAACTCTCTTAGTCTTTCCTTATAGGAGAGGTGCTCCAGCCCTCTGATCATCTTCGTGGCCCTTCGCTGGACTTATTCCAACAGTCCTTCCTGTGCTGAGGACTCCAAAGCTGGACACAGTACTCCAGGTGGGGTCTCACCAGAGCGGAGCTGAGGGGCAGAATCACCTCCCTGGAAAACTTTCTGTCTTATTGCTGTGATATTGCTCTGAAATAATCATGCAACATCCACCAAAACTGAAGAACACAAACCGATCACCCCAAGTTATTTCCAAAAGTCTGAGGTTTCAGGAAACACATCACTTAAGATACCATGCAATGTCCCTTGCTTTTAGATGAACCACCAAGCATAATTTACTGCCCACATGGCCCCAAAATAATCTGTGAGCTTTGAGAAGCAACATAGAATCATAGAATCATAGAATTGTTTTGGTTGGAAGAGACCCTTAAGATCATCAACTCAAACCATTAACCTAGCACTGCCAAGTTACCACTAAACCATGTCCCTAAGCACTACATCTACACATCTTTAAAACACCTCCAGGGATGGTGACCCTGAGCAGCCTGCTCCAATGCTTGAGAACCTTTCCAGTGAAGAAATTTTTGCTAATATGCAATCCAAACCTCCCCTGGTGCAACCTGAGGCTGTTTCCTCTTGTCCTATCACTTGTTGCCTGGAGAGAAGAGACTGACCTGCACCTTGCTACAACCTCCTTTCAGGTAGTTAGGGAGCATTATAAGGTCTCCCCTCAGCCTCCTTTTCTCCAGACTAAACAACCCCAGTTCTCTCAGCCTCTCCTCATAAGGCTTGTGCTCTAGACCCTTCACCAGCTTTGTTGCCCTTCTCTGAACACAGTCCAGTGTCTCAATGTCTTTCTTGTAGTGAGGGGCCCAAAATTGAACACAGACATCATGCAGCTTAACAAAAACCACAATACCCACACAGACTAACTTGCTGGCTGGAAGAAAACACTTTTAAAATGAATTTCACAATCTGTGCATGGTCGTCATCATGCTTTTAACAGGTCATTCTGGAAAACTCAACAGAATAAGGATTATTTGACATTATATAGGTGTATAACAAGATTAGCAAACCTAGTTATTGCAATCTATTTAACATGTTTACTCCAAATATTCCTTGTTTTCGTTTCACAACTTTCCTGAGAAGCAGGAAAGTGAATCACGAAGAGTTTAAGTGACTTGCTTAAGTGGAATCATGGCAAAGGAGACACTTGAACCCTCTGGAGTCCTCTGCTACCCATCTTACGGACCACCCTACCTTAGCCTCTAAATTACACAATGTCAACTCTAGCACATAACAACAGTCAGTTCCTGCTCTGGAAAGCAGATCTGTAAAATTAATATATTTCTGCTGATATTAAGAGTCATAATATATTTTTTCTTCCTGAAGTAGATATTTATTCTTATTTCTAACCCTTTTAAGTACTGCAAAGCCATCCCCATTAACAAACAATGAGTAAGACTCTGCTCTGCATCATGTATCAACATGTTTTACTGTTCTGCATCATGTATCAATATGTTCCAAATCCAAGGCCATAATCCTGTCTCTCCAGACAGCCTCTGGAAGACAGAATGAAAAAGTTTAACTAGAAACAGAATCTGAAGAACGTGTGCTTGCATAAATACAACACGAGACACGGTTTGGCTGGTGAAAAGTTATGGTGACAATGAAGAAGTCAAGGAGAATGCAGCTTGACTTTCAAGAAGATCAGAAGCCTGCAGAGCTGGCAGGTGGACAAATATGTCTTGCAAACTCAACAAAATTCCATAAAATCTGCTGTTACATAGACATGAAACTATATCACGCCATATTTTCTGTGCAACTGTTTAGAGTATGACCTCAGTAGTGGAGAAGGCCTTTCAGAGTCTATTTTGTACCCACTTTTTTTTCTGGTGAAGAAACAGAGAAAGTAGGAAGAAAAATTCTGATTGCACACATACATTTTTAATTTGTCCTTTCAATGCTAGGGGATAAATTCACACTTCCACAGCTGCAGGTTTGGGGCTAGAGATTTTTTTCTGCATGGCTGAGCTTTTAGGACAGCAGCACATCTGAAAATTCAATGCAAATGGATAGCAACAGTAGGCAGAGGTGGTGACAACTGCATTTGAATGGGTCATGTACAGTCTTCCTACTGACACAAAAGCAGAGCCATGAGAAAGTCAGAAAAATAAACCAAAGTGTTAAAAAAGGGATAAAAAATGTAGAAGAAAGCACAAGCATTATCCATAACTCTGAGGCCAGATCCTCCATGGGGGCACTTCAGTTTTACATCAGTGAAGGCAGGGGAGGGGTGGAAAAAATAAATACTTATTTTATTAATATACAAAGCATCTTGATGATATTTATATCCTTTTTTTCTTTATGCTCAATGGTAGAAAATGGTAGGAAACCAGAATACACATTCTTCAGCTTCTAGCAACTGCAAGCAGAATATAAATTGCCGCCATCATTCATTTAGGGGCTTAGTCACAGGGTCTTATGGCAGATGCTTACAGCTAGAGACATTTTGAATACTTCGCAAACAGTCTTGGAGACATAAACTCCCCAGCTCCCATCATGAGAGTGAAGATTTGCTGTTTCTACAAGCTAATCAAATCACAGTATTTTTTTTATAAAGATGGCACAGCACTATGGTACATTATGTGGTGGTTTTCTCCTGTGAGTAACCACAAATTGCTACACGCTGCAAGTAACCACAAATTGTAAGTACTGCTGCAAGTACTTACAGTACCAGTAGTTCCTTAGACTAAGGAATCCTGAAATACTGGGTCATATAGGCTCAAAAGCCATCTATCTTCTGAGAAGGAGGAAAAGTAATCATTGCATGCAGCCTACAGACGCTTAATGTTTTATTGTACTTTAATCAAAGCCCATTTAGTCATAAGATAAATTTAAACAGACTTCAGCAATAAAATGGTTGTCTGAGGCTTGTCTTACGCAACTGAAGAGCAAAAGAATAATTTTTTTAAATGGAAAACATTTTTATTTGAGTTAAAGAACATTTACAAAATTAACTGCCAAATTACACTCTTTGCAAAGGAAAAATATTTTAATTGGCTTTCAGATTTTTCCTGATGAGGCAAATTTGTTATCTTTTCCATCCACGCACCTAAAACAGTCCCCTGACTGAGAGGAGTTTGTTCAGGTACTATGCTAGCGCTGTCATTATTATTCTTGGTATAATATATGGACTATTGTGGTAGCTCTATAAAATGTTTTCCTGATGGCACACAAATCTTGTCAGCGAATGTACTTTAGTCTGCTCGTAGCTGGTGTGCACTAAAGATAAACAGCTAGTGAATTATACATGTGACTTCATTTAATATTCTTGGTAAACTGTTTATTATGTCTGTGGCTATACGCTGCTCTCACTCTGTCTCCCACTCTTTACTTTGCACAATTTAGTGATTAATGGTTAAAAAAGACAAAACTTTAGCCAGTTTGAACAAACAGTTCTGGGGACTTGATACACCTGGGCACAATTCCAAATTCGAGGAGGCGCCAGTAAACTAATAAAGAATGTTACTGATCTTCTCTAGCCATGCGAAATCAGGATTTCATCTTGTACAAACCACGCAGGGTCAAACGCAGTCGACGTTTAGTTTAGGAGTCCTTGGGATGTTCCCAGGCGGTGGTGGTTCACCAGGTCTGATCCAGTGTCTCAGCTTGCTCCTAGGAAGCACTATGCTCGTAGGTGGGATACCGAAGTTGCAGGTTTTTGAGTCCCCAAGACCAGTAAAAGATCCTGTGGCACATTTTTTTGTGAGACAAGCTCTGTTAAAGTCTGCTGTGCTGGGCAAATTCCAGCTCTGAATAATTTATGCCTGCTTAAGCGAGCTATAAAAAAATAAGTGTATATGGTTTTATTCTTTGCTTCCAGCGCTGTATCTGGATCCAGAAACTTTGGTAAAGGTGACTGAGAGGCACAGAGACCTACCAACACAGCTGCAAAACACAGTGTTTTGTGAATGAAAGGAAAAGATCTCTCTTGCCAAGGGACAAGGGACAGGTCTTAGTGGGTTTTCAAAGGATAAGGATGGCAATTTTTGCAGGCAACAGTACGTCCACAAATGACAGTCAACTGAGACTTTTCAGTCTGGAAAAAAGACATCCGAGAATGAATACGATAGAGGTCTATGAAACCACTGTATGACATGGAGGGGTCACTTTGTCTTCCAGTTTAAGAAGTACAAAGCATTAATGAACCTCATAGGATCCAAGTTCTGAGCAAACTAATGGATCTTTTTTCACGCTGTAGATCTGCCTCCTTCAGGATGCGGATGCTGTGAATGTTAAAGTTTTACATGAACCAACGGGCAGCTACATCAAAGGCACAGGTTAAGGGTTTTCTTAAATATACAGAAACCTCATATGATTCAGAAAGATGGAGGCTGGGAAAATGCTAGGTAGAAGTACCATATGTGTGAGCTCCATTACCATGCTCTTCTCCAGCCTCTTTAGGCTCTGTTATAAGCAGAAAAACTGAGAAAGCTTCATCTTTGGCTTGACACTATTGCTACTCCCATGACTACCACTTCTGTTCCAGAAAAATAAAACACCCTTCAGCAGCTAGTGGTACAAACCAGGTCTGTCTGGTCACAGCATCTGAGCACAAGGTTCAAATTCCTCTCTGCGACCTACCTTGCTGATCTGAATTTAATAAACTCCACAAAATCAGCAGCAGACAGATAGTGAGGAATTTATTTCTTTATTCATGATGAAACATCAAACAGACACATGTAAGAGACAGTTTCATGGGAACAATGTGATACATTTCAACCACCTGCTGATTCTGGCATGTAGTCTATTTTGCTTTCTATTAGATCGGACATTCTGGTAAGACTCTTCACCCATTTGACAGCAAACATAATTGGATATCTAAACAATCATTGGAACATACACCTGCTTCCATTGATTTGCAGCTTGAGGCCTTCAGCAAGACTTGCCACACTGCTTTTTACACATCAGTAAAAGCATGTTTTCCAAGCACAGTCCTGGGTACCTCTGCTCTGTGAGAGCTGCTAGCTGCAGCTGCCAAGGGAGTATTTGGGGTGGTAGGCATTCCCTTAAAAACACGTAGCTTAAGTATAATGGAAAAGGGGCTCTGAAAATATGTTAAAAATTAACATTGGCAATGGTATACGGAAAGAATTATCAAAGTTTATAGATGTCTTTTATTTAATGTGAAACCGAAACCTCTCAAAATCAAAATCATCATCAGAAGCTATTTTTTAAAGGAAAGATACTGTGGTAGGCATCATTTGCTAGGGCCCCAATTCAGCCAAAAGGGTTTTGCATGTGGTTAGTATGTGTTTGCTGAAATGGATCCTCTGAGCAATACAAAGAGAATCTATTAGGTTGGGATGGACAATAAACCCTCTTTTCTGCAGGAGACGTTGTAATAAACTGCAAGCAAAGTCTAAGCCACTATTACTTCCGTAGGATACCATTGCATGGTTTTTATTCAATCTATGTCAGATGAGCACCTAATTTGCAACAACAAATCCTTTTCTTTTGAACATATAAGTCAAATATAGAACTGCTTTGCAGTCTTTCATGCACTGTAAATGAGACCTGGGCCAGAATACTTGCAGAACTGAATCATAATTCAGAGGTATTGAGGTTGGCCAGAAAAACTTGGGACTGGCACTTCCTAAATCAGGTGCTTAATTTTGCAACTTGATGCCTTAGGACTTTTATAAATAACAGGAAACGCTTTAGGGAGCTTATTTAGTTGATTTGGACTTTTTGCCTTTTTCATAAGAAATATGAAATATAAGCTGCTTTCTTAAATCCCTGCACAAATTCCTGCCTGTGCTGCTACTGCTAAATTCTAAACCCACCTAGATATATCCTGGTTTCAAATTTGTTTCACTTACCAATCCCGAAACCATCCATACCTCATTGCACTCAACCTTGCACCTTATGGCACCGGGCCTGAGAAGCTGCAGCACCCTCACAGGGCAGCTACAAGAGCAAAACACTGTTTCTGGCTTCCCTGGTGCATTTTCAATATGTCTTAAGAGGTCTGTACTCCTACCACTTCCTTGTGCTTTGTCTTTTGCTATGAAGTGACCCACTCCACCCAACCACGGCAAGCGAGCAGCTCTGCTGTCACAGCGTCGGAGTGAATGCAGTGCAATGTGCAGGTGGGAACAGAGAGAACAGCATCCAAACAATGAGAAAAGCAACCATGTCTTCATTTGATAGGACAAGAAATAACTGAAAAACACAAATGCAAGAACAGTCTTTCCCAGAAGACATAGCTGAATAAAGAACAAGCAAAGGCCTTTTAGATGAGTTTGAATGCACAGGGGTGCAACACTTTACCTTGGAAAATCCCAGTCTGGGTCATTTCTGTTGTGACTTTATGATCCGCTGTTCACAGATCATCATTCCCTTGTTTTGGTGGGGTGACAAAAGCAAAGGAGGACAAGGATTAAACCAAATAGAAGGGGAGCAGAAGTACTCTGGAGGGAAAAAATCCAGAGGGATATGTATGTGGGACTGCAAGCGTCAGCAAGCAAAGCAGCACAGTTGATGCTAAGGCCCTCATTAGTGAGGTATTATTGACTTAAAAGGACTGTGAGAGCATAGGAAGTAAGTTCAAACCTCATGAGGCAGAGGGGGATCAAACCTGCCTGTGCCCTGGTTATCAAATGCCTGGATGAAAGGGAGGTGGCAGTAGCACTGCCATTAAACTCATCTCCACAAGTCTACAAGACAGTTCTTTTGTTTGCTTGGTGCCTGTTAAAGGTGGTCCATGTAGGAACATGTTCCAATTCTGTTGTATTTTCCCCAACACTCATTCAGAGGCTTTTCAAGTTGGAAAACAAATCAAAGAACTTTGTATTCAGTGTGACCCAAACGACATTTGCTACTGACTTTTCAGTTTGGCTGGTTGAACTGCACACTAAGGTATAATCCCTCTAATATGGTATGAAACTCTTAGAACAAGGCCAGCTCTCTCTAGCAGTATCTAGCTGTTGAGGGAAGTTCACGCTCCATCTGAAATGGACAGCACCAGTTGTGTTCTTCCCTCCTTGTTTCAAGAGACTGCAATTTGCTTCCTTTGCATTTGCATGGAGGTGGATATGGTTTAGCCTTTATCAAGGTCTGAAGAGAAACTTTTCCTGTAGCAAAAACCTAGATCAACTTTATTTAGAAATATGTGGGCAAATCACTCAAAAGGCTGTATAAACAAAAGCATTCTTCCCGCAGATTTGAGGCAGGACATTTGGTAACATATTTTTGTAGGAATTTAAATCTTCAGTTATTTCTGGAATTCTTACAACACTGCCAATTAAATTCACAATTCAGTAAGTAGTGAATATTAATTAAAGGCTATGGGTCACCCACTTTGTATCTGCAGTCTAAAGAATTGCACAAAAACATTTGCTTTAGATTTCTTTTTGAACCTTGTTTTCCAAGATAAGCGATCACCTATTAACAAATCTGAATGGCACTTTTAAACAAAATTTAAGACAAGAAAATAAACTGTTTGCTTAAAAAATAATAGAAGGCGTAATCATAGAGAGTAAAGTCCCTACTGTAACTAAATACAGTAATTAAAATAACAAGCACAAATCCCAGCAACAGAGCAAAGAGGAAAAACATTATTTCACCATCCCCTTTGGAGCAGGCAAGGTAAGACACTGCCACCTCCTTTTTGCAGATGAGAACTATAAGGCACAAGGCAGCTGTATGCATTTTCAAAATTCAAATGGAACCATCAGAGCTGAGGTGAACACACAGAATTGCCTGGATCCTCATTGTGGGCTGAGCTTGCCTGACTGTGCTCCTATTTAAGATCCACGGTACTGACAGAGACCCCTGGTAATGAGGCCCTCACTGTAACCAGAGGTAGATGCTCATACCTACACGGCTGCCCACTGGTAGCCAAATGCTGAGCACGTCCTGGGGCAGCACTCCCTGCTTATTCAGGCAACCTGGCATCTTGCAAAACCGTCGTGGAGGATCAAAGGAACAAGGGGAAGGTGCAGATGTAGGCATACATCCCCCCGAGAACTAGAGGAACGCTATCAAAGTCTTCCCCATAAACGACTCACAGGTACCAGAAGTCATAGCTGCTATTAAATATGTGCTGATTTGGGACCAAGAAATATGTATCAAACCTAATCAAATATCAAACTTAACTATCTGTACAGTAATCATGCATTTCACATAATCTCAAAGGCTCTGGGGGATGCCATTTTTGTCTCTAACACAAAAGCTACTGCTAGTTTGCTACAGATTACTTGTGGATATTTACCTGGCCGTGGCCCAGTATCTCTGCTAACTTTGTTTCAAAGGAACACCAAATATATCCAGTTTATCATGCCTATGACCATGTAGTGGGCACCTGAAGACTGCAAATTATATTTCCCAAATGGCCTCTAAAAAGCAGGTACACTTTTGAGTTCTGGCATATATAAAGACATAGTGTGGCAGCACCAGGCTCCTCTGCCTGCTGTCCTGTCTCCCACTGTAGCCAGAACCAGGGTCTCGCAAAGAGGACAAGAACCCAGGACTTCAGCTCAGAGAAGGCAGAGGGCAAGCCTGGTACAACAGGAGCCAGTGGGGACAATCCCAGTTGGCTTCCCCCTAAAAGGATGCAGCCCGAGAGCCTGCCACCCGTGGCAGGTGTTTGCAGCCCGTATCAAGTCCCACGGTGCCTGAGCTTGGCTCTTCAACGTTGGTTAGAGGTCACCATGACTCAGAAGTACCCTTAAGACAGACATTAGAAGAGGAAGAAGGGGGTCGCCCTCAGGTCTCCCTTTTCAAGCAGAGACACTAACAGGGAAGTTGACTCCCTACCAGAGCAATGCCTCAATTCTCTTCTGACTCCCCTGGTGTCTCTGCTCATATGCCACAGCGTGACTCCGCAGGCTTTATCGTATTGAGTTAAATGCATTAGAGGTTTTCCTGCATGATAACTACAACTCTCGTTTTAAAATCCATACCATAATCTACCCAAAAGTCGATGTTTTTAAGTTATCCATTCTGTTTTAACACCACATTTTTAAGACAAAGGAAACCACTCAAATTATTTTAAACTTAGATTATTACTTTGGCTTCTTTTAAATTCTTAGGGTTTTCTTCTGAATTTAATGAGCTTAGCAGTGCTTTTACAGAGCAAGTGTTTAACATGTGTTGACCATACAACCAGCAGGATAAATTCCACTGAAGAAAATTATTGAAGGTTCCATAAATCAGAAGAGAATTTACAATATTTTTCTCCAATTGCTGGGAATAGTTTGAATGCAGAGGAGAACAAAAATATATTAAAATAAAAATCATATTTTAATATATTGCAGACAAAGATCTACTGTATTATTGTAGTGAGATCAATTCAGTAATTAGCTCTCAATCCAGTCTCATGGCAGTCCTAAATTCAGATGTAAAATGTGGTACTTACATGATGCTTTCTGCAAGTTGATTAAGCCAACTGTTTGTGCAACAAGGAATAGGAAAATTAGGAAGAGCCTCTCACAGCACATTTGTACAACCTTTAATGTCTGGGTCAGAAACAAAATTGCCAGACTTCTTACAGCCTGTCAGAAACTCTTTCCTCTAAGAATGTATGTAAAAGATGTATATAGGAGAAGAATGCTGCGATTTCAAGAGATTCATGAAGAATGTTTCTCGTAATGCCAAGATAAACTACAAAATAAATGCGTACATGAGAACTAAAAATCTGCTGAAGCAGCGTAGCATAACTGGAATGGGTACAACCACCCATCTTAAAATAATTGTTGTTGTTGTATTAGCACCTGAAAGTTTAATCAGAAGTTAAGCCCTAAACTCCAGATAAGTCTGTTTGCAATATGAGCAAAATACATCTGTGGCTTCAGGCTAGGAGCGTGGTAGAGAAATAAATATCCATGTGCTTCCAGGTGTTAAAAATCAAAATAACATCCAACATCCAACACTTTTGTTTGGAAATCTGTCATGAGCCAAAGTTTCACATTTTTTACAGGTTAAATTATTACTCATTTTGCAATCACTTGCTGCATGCCACATGCAGAATTCTGTGAAATAAGCTAACTAATTACAAAGTCCTGAACTAGACTCAAAGCCATGTTCAGCACAAAATAAACTTCCTCCTGTTCTTTTCACTTTACAGCAAGATTTGGAAAATAGAGACGGGAGGCAGTGAACTTGGATTTCTGCGAGACATCAGACATTTCAAACATACATCTAGCACTTCCAGATGTGAAGGTTTAAAGCTTGCCCAGTTTTTGAGATATCTTAATGATGTCATCAATGGCCTCAGAGGTCACCCTGCACGTTGCAAAAGCACTACCCAACGGAACACGGCCGGCAGGTTGTTTTCAAAAGATCATTGAATATGAGGTCAAAGGGGGTGCTGGAGATCAGGATCCGACTGTGACATAAATGCACGTGGAGCTTACACAATGCTTGCGTTCTCCTGACTCTTGTCTGCCTCTGACCGGTCCTACTAGTTACGTCTGTGCATACAAAACACTGTGCTTGGTTTGCAAAGACTAATGAATCTTCCTTAAACTCCTCTGCCCGGTCCTCCCTCCCTTCCCTTGTGCTGGTGCTAGAAGAGGCTGCAGATTCAAAGCACCAGAACGACACTGGTCACCCGGATACCAGGGTGATGAAAAATAATTTCCAAAATAGGAGGAGGATGCTGGAAGAACAAGCAAAACCTATCAGCTGCAACATGGCAAAGATGAGAGACTAAGTGACACGGCTCTCCAGGACCCAGACATCATGAGGTAGCTGCACCAAAACCTCTGTATCAGACAGGGTTGAGAGGAGCAAGCTGATCAGGAAAAGGAAAATGCCTTGTGACTTGGCAACTGCGCTTCATAACATTTAGGCTCTAAACTGTCTGCCCGTTTGCCAAAAATCCATCTAAGAAAAAAAACCACACTGGCTATTTTCCCTTCATGATGATCTGTCCTCTGACGGATATCTGTTGTGGGGAGAGAGATGGCTGGTGGAATGCGAGGTCCATTTAAGGAGTGAATTGTGCAAAGAATGCGCGCAGGGAAAAGCGAATGGAAACTGTGCTGTGAGCATGGGGACGCGCTGGTCCCTACTGGTCCTGTGTCCAAAACAGCAGAGGGTAATGCCCTGTTCGTATTGTGGTGCATCGTTTGCATAAACGCAAGCTACTTTAAGCATGAACATCACTTCAACCATGACAAAATGTCAGCTGAGTGACTACACCTGTAAGGTGTGGGGTTGTCTTTTAGGAGACAGGAATGATTCTCCAGCTGAATTTAACATTTTGCCTGTCATATTTACTCTGTTCAAATGTTCTGCCACACAAAGCACCTGAGGACATCTGATGGTACTGTTTGAGGATGTGTGGGTTACTGTGCCATCTTAAAGGACAAAGCTATTAAAGAGATAACGTCTGTGTATTGTGCAGAAAATAGGATAGTCCATTTAGGGAAATACCTGTTGAATCTGGAATTCTGTGCCTTGCAATGCAGCAATCTTTCCTTCAGTTAAGAAACAACTGAGTAGGCATGAGATCATATAATTATAAATTTCCTTTTCTCTTCTTTTTATTTAAAAATTTATATGGAAACTTGTTGGCACAGCTTTTCAGTCTGCAATGCATACCATTGCTAATGAGCACAACTGCAGTGGGCTGTAAATGAAGACTCACATTTAGAACATAAATGCAAACAGGCTCAGTCTTCCTTCCTCCCTCAAAACCACAAACTGCGACTGGACCCCAAAGTCACTGCCATTTCCATTGATTCATCTGCAAGTGGCTTTCTGTGGATGGTAATAAACACAACAGCACTGGATGAGGATGAAAGCATGCGTATTAAAAGAAGTGGATGCTCTCAGCTCCTCACAAAGTGGAGAGGGGATGCTGTTTTGCCAGCAATTTTTTCTCCAAAAGCATATTAAACACTCGAGTGTTTTGAAAGCCTCTTCTTCATGCTTAACCTCCATGTCGGTGGCCTCCCCCTTAGCTGTGGTGATGGAGCCCTACCTTTTCCAACACTACAGGGTTCTTTTGTGATCCCAGAAGGACATTTTTGTTGCCACACCAAATTGACAATGGAGCTGGTGCCTTGTTCAACTTCCTTACAGCTTATGGGAGAGAGAATTGGGTTACTGCAAAAGTATCTCCACAGTAATATTACGCATTTTAATGTGTTTGTTACAGCTCGCTGGCAGTGTTGAAAGTGAACATCACATGGAGAATTGTCACAGTAACACACCACTATCAACAAAGGGAATAGACTACCTCTATCCCTGTGTAAACTGGTTACAGGAGACAAAAACTACACATAAAAGGGCAGAGAACAGGCTTTAGACTGAAGATCTTTGGACAAAAAATTGGGTGGATCAGCCCTGATAGCTAAAATGTTGAATGCTGCTTTAACAGATTGTTTTGAATATACAAATAGAGAATGCCATTAAATTTAGATGAGCTAAATTTTCGGTGTTTAAAATAAAACACTGTTGCAAATGTAGGACTTAAAGCAGTGCCTGAAACCAGGCTCTGCTAGTCTTCCTGTTAATTCAAACAATAGACTCAGGTGTGAAGAAGTAATGGTTTTAATAAGCTATAATCTGATCTTTTGTGTACTTAATTCATTACATGGCTTCTAGCATGGCACTATTCAGTGCTTTGACAACACAGCTGGCAGTATTTCCTAAAACTATATAATTGTAGAAAATCTAATTGCTTTCTGTTTGCTAGCA
Source organism: Calidris pugnax (assembly GCF_001431845.1). Lineage (NCBI taxonomy): Eukaryota > Metazoa > Chordata > Aves > Charadriiformes > Scolopacidae > Calidris > Calidris pugnax. The sequence continues at coordinate 9,540,356 of NW_015090805.1, read as the reverse complement.
ATGGATGGTTTAGCTCAAAGTTGTTTAGCAAACAGTTTCATCTTGTAGCTATAAAGTAAAATCAGTATAGTTTATTTTTTTAATATAACTGATGCTGTATTTGCTATTGGTGGTGACTTGCACGTTCTGCATCAGAACATTTTGGAGTAATCAATTTATGGCCTAAGCTTTTCAGTAAATATTCTCACAGGTTTGAGATGTTTTGTTGGTTTTTTTTTACTTTATTCCTAAATCAGATGAAATTCAATTATTTTTCAACTGTAAGAAGACAAGTAAAATTTTCCCCATTGTTGAAATGTTCTTTCATATAAAAGTATGGATTTGATATTTTCTTCTGATGTTTGCTTTTGTTATGTGAGAGATATGTAGTAGGAGTGCATAGGTAGTCAGTGCATTGGGATTTCAGTACACACAATAAAATTTACACATTGCCCATTTCCTCATCCAGGTTTCTTCCAAACTGCTTTGACACATCTGGGCTGCTAATTGTGTGACTCTCTTTGGTGGCCCATTTTCAAGTCTTCAGTATTCAAGTGTCTTAATTTACAACAGAAGAAGATAAAAAGCCACTATAGGATTGCATAGTTAACATAATCTCACTTGCACTTATTTGTATTACAAGAAATTTAGAAGACTTTCTTCAAGACTGTTAAAACACGGTAGGTAGATTATTCCTTTGTAAATGCATTTAGTGGGAAAGGCTGGCTTCATTCTGTGGGTAGACATTGGTGCGAGTCAAAAAATTGTGCAAATAATCTTTCAACTAAACTGTTTCTAATTAATTGCAGGCAAATAATCACCTTGGGCCAAAACTGAAACGTAGCTGCCAAAGTTTTCATAGGCAATCTGCACTCAGCATAAAATGGTCAGGTTTTTGCTCTTACTGACGCCCTGCTGCTCCACCTCATTACAGATGTTTGAACACCCCCGAAAATCAGGCTGCATTTATCTAGGTGGGTGAATACAAATGGAGTCATCCAAACTGATACACCTTAGTCCTAATAATCAGGGTCCTTTCACTACCCACTAATTGCATTTACCAGTATCTTCTAACTTACTCTTACATAATTAGAAGGATGAGTTTTCCTTTTAGCTTGAACTTCATGTGTATCAAATTGACCCTAAAACCTTGTGGCAGACTGAAACCTAACAAAAAGGCACTGTACTTTCTTCACAGAGGGAAACATCATGAACTATAAAAATCCATAAAAAAGGACTTATTTAGAGAATAACGATAGTGTTGGTACACTGATACTAAGATGTGACCAAAAATATACAGGGTTTTTCAGTGCATTGTCAGAATTAAAATACCAGAGGCATCTTTCTCCAGAAAGTAACAGCTGTAAGTTGTTTTAGATCTTGGAGGGATGAGTTGAAATTCATCCATTAATGTCTAAAGAAAATGTTAACATTTTTTTTTAAATGTTCCAGATAGCTTAACATGTGTTACTTATCTGTTTGTCTTCTGTGAACCTCGTTCTTCGAGTGTTGAGATCAGCGTCCCAAACATTGGAACCAGAAACCTTCAACCAATGCTCAGTCACAAGCTCTTTTCCACAATTGCACTCTTCATTTTACCTATAGACGTAAAAGGGCTTGCAAAAAGCCAGCTCTTTTGTAGAACTGCAGCAATCTTCAGACACAAACATGCTCTCAGCTACCAAATAGGGTGTTAAAACAACCGAAAAAAGGTTGAGTTTTCCCCCATCACCATTAACTGGAAAAACACGGCTCCCACTCTTGAAGACTGCAGGCACAGATTTCAAAACAGTTACAGCTGATACCACAAACCCGTAAAAGCTGCAGATCTAAAAGTTACACTGATCTATCCTAGTGGATACATAAACGAACAAAACATAGTAGAAATGGGGTTTTTATCTCTATTTAAAAGGGAAATATTCTGCACCATCAGAGTTGTCAGAACATCCAGGGATGTGGGACAAGCCAGCTACTGGAGATAGAGGGTTTAGAGAAACTCTGTTGCTTTTGTTCACTGAGTGCCCACATTGCAAAGGTTTTCTGTTGAAGATTTTATGGGAAATTTGAACTTTTGGGAGAGTCAAGGCAAGGCAGAAAAGCCAGTAGCAATTGTGTTTTAGAGGCAGACCTTACCAGGACATCGTGCAGTGTTTGAGGAGAAGGGCTGGGCCAGTGGTTAAGTCTTATGGAAAGATCTAGGTGAGATCAGGACCTTGAATAAATTTACGGAACTCGATTCTCCCAGGAAATAGTGAGGAAATCCTACAAAACTTGCCTCTTGGGTACTGAGACCATAGGGTCTATGCCAACACTAGTACTGCATGAAGTACATAGATACTGACCTTTCTTTCCTTATTCCCAGTCAAATCCCTCATACATAAAACTACATGCAATCCTAGCCACAAAAGGATATATTTATACACTTTAGAAATCTTTTCCTGAAGATACCCTAGAAATCAACTGAAACTTTAAAAAGTATAGCGATCTCTATATACTTTGATGTAACTAAAACCAGCCTTGCTTGTTTAAAAACTAGTAGGTTGTGCAATCATTTGGCTCCATTGCTTTTGAAATACAGGATGCTGGGCTACATGAGGGGCAGGATGATTCTGAGTTCTAACTGATCAAATCAAGGAACATCGTTTACTGTTACAAGAGCACCTTCTACTGCATGGGTAATGGCATTGTGTTAGGAATGCTAAATCTTAAAAGACTGGTCCCTCTGAACCTTCAGTCTTATCAAACGCCTTCCCTTCCTAAAATGTTTTAAAGGATGATCTCATGTATAACGTGGCAAAGGAAATAACGTCGATTTCAGACTGCTTGTATTTTTGGAAATAAAGATTGAGTTTTAGTTCAAAATCCTGTATATTTCCATGCTTAGACTCCCAGATCCATACAGATGCTTTCCCCTCTTTGTCATAGATTGTACTTACATTGAATTTCTTGGTCCTGTTTCAGTTCATCCAGTACAGCTGTTAGTACTATTTTGCTGGAGTGGGGTATCACATAGCTCACAAACCACCTATTAATAAAGTAGTAATTTTAGTTACAATATGTTTCTAATATTTAGGCATACGATTTTTATGTTCTCAAGGAACAACAGTGTCCTGCCAATCTGTGCACTAAAGGAACTCTCAATGTTGTTTAGCAAAATGCTACTACAAACATCAGATACATTTAGCCATTGCAGTTTTATCTGCCAGGGAATATGAGAGGGTGGTCTCCTTTTTTTTTTCTCCTTTTTTTTTTGTCCCGTATCCTCTTGATAAATCTGCCCACGTTAATATTGAGTATCTTCACCTAATATCTCTTTCAGGGGAAAAGTATCCATTCACGAGCTGTATGTTAACTATTACATTAAGCAATTCAATTGCAATATGACACCAGAAAGAAGCTCTGACCTTAATAAACCTCATGGACACTAAATGGGATGACTCAGCAATTGAATGCAAAACAATAGGCTACAGAAATAATCCATTAAATCATTCCGTGGTGACAATCTTTTTTGTCTTGCAAAAGACTACACCATGTTATTTCCAGCCTTTTTGTGAGTTAGTTACCTATTTCTCCACTAGTATCAGGAACAAGTGCTACAAAAGATGGTGTACTGGAACACTTGTGCTAATGGTTCATACCCTCACTGGTACCTTAATCACTAAATGATTGCCATTCATAGAATCATATAGGTAAAAGGAGGCTGTATCCTCTTCAAAATCTGCTCAAGTTTTCTACTATAGATCATAACTCCCTTCAGCTTCATCCTGATGTATTTCCACTTCTGCTCTTGACATTTCCTCTGCAAGATCTCTTACATAGACACACACAGCAATTTTCCCCAATTACACCTGCACTTCTGCACACTGCACACTGTTCCTTCAGTGTTCCCTCACCCACTCAGTGTGACATTTTCCCAGGGGAGGCTGGTTTTACCCACCAGTTACTTTATAGGATGACTTATTCAGTCTGCAGAGCCTGAGCTCCTTTCTGAAGGGGACTGGAGGGAAATGCCAGCTGACATTACGGAGCAACAACTGTAGGAAGAAGAAGGGGATGCTGACATTTAGAAGGGTCCAGTGTCCAGAATCAGTAGAAGACTTTATAGGTCACCTCTTGAAAACAGACTTCCACTTAGAGGAAATAATAAAGACACTGAAGGTTCTTAAAAAAAACCCACTCAATTTCAGATCCTCCTCGCTGACAGTTTATATGTAGAAAACCTACTTTTTTTAAAAAAGATAAATCTAAGGAATCTTAAAAAATGTAGCCCAGGACTCTGTTCCAAAAGGTTCCAATTTCAGGCACACTATGCAAAAAACAGCCTACACAAAAACTCAAAGAACTCAAAAACGAGTATTCATGGCCACCTGAAAACAAGTAAAGAAAAGAGATTATTGTTGTTTTAGAAAACCAGCTTGGGACTGGCACTGCAATACATCTATCTGATTCTGGTTTTATTCTGTCTTCTTTGAAGGTAAGGCTTCCAGGAGCTGTCCCATGAGCATTCTCTCTAACGATGTGCATAAGCGCTTGGAGTTTACTGTATGGTTCAATGGGATGCAACAAGATAGCTTTGGGTATATACTACTGTCATCCCTTTGCATAACAGTGCCCCAGTGTTCCTAAGCACTAAATGAAAAGGCTAACAAAATAATTTTCAGAGATGAACATTCAGCAGAAATCTTAGCATCTCATTTTTGCATAATATTTTCCCTAATCAAAATTCAGCCCAGTTTAGCTTTCCTCCTTTTTCTAAGAGTGTCTGGATAATATCAAATGCTTCCACAGTTAGGCTAATTCTGCTTTTGTGTGAGTGAATTCATTTTGACATCATGCTAGACTTGGCAACAGTTTTGGGTACATACCACTGGGGACAGGTGGAATTTCAATAATAACTCTTGTCTCCTTGGTTGTGTTATAAAGCTAACCTGTGGAATCCAAGCAGATGAAGCAAAAACGTGCTGAGCTAAATTGTATTTTATAGAGATTGAACTTTTTTATTATTGAGTATATATCTTAAATCCTACAGACAACGCTAGTTTTACTATGTTTTACATTGTGAATCATACAGAATAGTGATTTGCTTTTATAACAGTTATTTTCTTTGCCAACTTCTAAAATTATGTTGTAAGAGCCCGGATATAACAACAATTTTATAGAACGTTTGTGGAATAAAAAATTTGAGGAACGACTGCAGTTTGTTTATTTCTTTAAAATGAACTGCACTATAAAGCTAGTTACACCGCAGTTAAAATATTTCCCCATATGCTCTTAATAAGTCGTGCCGCTGCACTACACTGCTATGAAATGGATGAGGGTGACCATCTGGGGCCATTTCTCACACAAAGGGAAATGGCTGAATAATTTCATTATTTAACTTGACTGCCGTAATTAGCCAAAATGTAACATAGTCATATAATTACTCCAAATATAGACTTTCTTAGACTTCCAAGAGCTTGGCTGGCTGTTCGTAAAAATAGTTTCGTTCCCCCCTCCCACAAGCAGTTTAGCAATACGGGCTAGCGGCCGCTCCGCTCGGTCTATTTTTGCCCCTGTGTGTTTGTGCATTGTGTGTTGACAACTGTAGCATGTTTGTACTACAAACCGTGCTTTGAATGAGGTCTCAAATCTGTTCAAGTTTTCTAATGTGAAAGGAATGTTGGCAGGGCTAGAGAGAAAAAGAAACCCTTTTAAAAATCTTCCTGCATGAAGAAAGAAACTTCTCCGCAGCAAATGTGATGTGAATAGAACAGAAGGACTAATTGTTTCCCTTTTGTTCTGGCACATATGTTGTGAATCGGGTGTGACCGTATTTAACTGCAGCATCTATTCAAATTGGTAGCAAATAATTAAGCATTAAATAATAGTTTCATTTGAGAAGGAACTTTTGTACAGCCCTTGCTGTAGATTTCAACACGTACTCCTCGAGTGGAACATTTATTCAGTCATTATGCCTTAAAAGGCGTAATATATTTAGATATACAAGACACACACGCACCAAGCAGACAACTCAAAGGTAGGCACCCTAAGCGACAGACATGATAACAATCTTCCATCGCAGGTTACCGCAAGGAGAAATCCTTTTTTCTCTCTGTCTTCAATGGAAACAATAAGGAGCCACAGGATTAAACTGAAATGAGAGTGGTTTAGGACAGGCATTTTTAAAAGCTCTCTCTATTTTTAAGTAAAAAGTTGAAATGTAACAGACTGCCTAGAAAACCATGAAGCCTGCATCATCGGTACCTTTAAGGACACACCATGTAGGTACGTGTCAGGAATGACCACAGTGCTGTTCATCCTGCCTTGGACAGGGGATGGGCTGCCTAATCTCCTCAGGGGGGTGGAAGTGGGCGTAATTGAAGATTTAAGCATTTTTTTCTATTTCCTCACCAGAAAATGGGTCAGAGAAGACCCCTGAACAAGCACTAACTCAACAGGCCTCTCCAAGACTCTTCTGTGTCAAATGTTCCACATAGGTTTGGCTCTGCTCAGCAGTGTACATAGCCCTCCCTCAATACTCCCTCTACCCTCTGTGGCTCCCATGCACCCAAATTTGCAGGTGATCATCCAGGAAAGGCCCAAAGCTGTCCTTCCCTGTGCCACAACAGCAATGGTCCTCTCACCATCAGGAGGGGAAGGCTATTCTGCATGGATGCTGCCCAGGCTTTAGCAGATAATTTGGGGCAACAGGAGCTGGTCAGAAAATGCAATACTTCTTTCTGTCCCTTGTATGTACTGGAAGACAAGGCAGTGTATTAGGAATAAACCTGCAAATCTCTTCTGGTTTTATGTTTTTGTCCAGACATCTGCTCTTGTCCACAGCCAGAGACAGGGATTTGATCCAGGGAGTTGACAGTGCCTTCAGAAAAGGCCAGGGGCTTCTTACCAAGTAGCTGTGCCATGCTACCACCCATCCAGACCAAGGTATGGTCTTACGTGCTATGGGGGTGGCCTTGAACACCACGGGCTGCCTCCTCCATGCTGACATGCAGCCACCTGCAGCACCCACACACCCATCCCACCACCACGGTGGAGGAGTTGTATGTACTGGAAGACAAGGCAGTGTATTAGGAATAAACCTGCAAATCTCTTCTGGTTTTATGTTTTTGTCCAGACATCTGCTCTTGTCCACAGCCAGAGACAGGGATTTGATCCAGGGAGTTGACAGTGCCTTCAGAAAAGGCCAGGGGCTTCTTACCAAGTAGCTGTGCCATGCTACCACCCATCCAGACCAAGGTATGGTCTTACGTGCTATGGGGGTGGCCTTGAACACCACGGGCTGCCTCCTCCATGCTGACATGCAGCCACCTGCAGCACCCACACACCCATCCCACCACCACGGTGGAGGAGACAGCGTGGCCAGACTCAGTGCTCCACAGTCCATCAGCAAACGCAGCAGTGTGCCCTTCCTCTCTACCCGGCCCCCTCGCTGGGAAGACATGACCCTTGGTGGATCACGTCTGTGGGGTGCCTGCTGAAAGCAGGAAGGCAAACAATCCTGCACATTGGATGCTGAGCTCCTGCAAACCTCCAGTCCCCCAAAGCCAAGGGCCGAGCCTGGTGCCACACTGGCTCTCTGCAGCAGAGGACATGCAGCACCAGGCCTGCACCTCTGCTGTGTGTACAGCACCAAAGGTGAGCAGCCTGGTAACTAGACAGCGTGGCCAGACTCAGTGCTCCACAGGCAGCAACAGTCCATCAGCAAACGCAGCAGTGTGCCCTTCCTCTCTACCCGGCCCCCTCGCTGGGAAGACATGACCCTTGGTGGATCACGTCTGTGGGGTGCCTGCTGAAAGCAGGAAGGCAAACAATCCTGCACATTGGATGCTGAGCTCCTGCAAACCTCCAGTCCCCCAAAGCCAAGGGCCGAGCCTGGTGCCACACTGGCTCTCTGCAGCAGAGGACATGCAGCACCAGGCCTGCACCTCTGCTGTGTGTACAGCACCAAAGGTGAGCAGCCTGGTAACTCCTGCTGGTGGGAATGCAGAGGAGGGGAGAAGAGAGTTACCGCAACTAGAGTTATTACCTGAAGTACTGCATTCAGCTCTGGAGCACAGGAAAGTTATGGACTTGTTGGAGCGAATCCAGAGGAGGGCCATGAAGATGATCAGAGGGTTGAAGCACCTGTCCTGTGAGGAAAGGCTGAGAGAGTTAGGGGTCTTCAGCCTGGAGAAGAGAAGGCTTCCCAGTACTTAAAGGGGGCCTATGCAAAAGATGGGGACAAACTATTTGTCCAGGCCTGTTGAGGTAGGACAAGGGGTAATGTCTTTAAACTAAAAAAGGGAAGATTTAGACTACGTATAAGGAAGAAATTCTTTAGAGTGAGGGTGGTGAAACACTGGACCAGGTTGCCCAGAAAGGTGGTAGATGCCCCACCCCTAGAAACATTCAAGGTCAGGTTGGATGGTGCTCTGAGCAACCTGATCTAGTTGAGGATGTCCCTGCCCATGGCAGGGGGTTGAACTAGATGATCTTTAAAGGTCCCTTCCAACCCAAACTATTCTATGATTCTAAGATTCTAACTGGCTGCTCCTCCCCAGCCAGTAACCACTGAATACTCAGAAACTCTTCAGCCCGAGCTTGCCTCTCATGTGACTGGGACAGGATCTGCCCCATGCTCCCACCTGGCATGGCACTGTTCCTCTGGCCATCACCCACCACATTCAGATTGAGGAGAAGACCCCTCGAGCAGCATCTGTGTAGAAATGTCTAGGGGGCCTGTATGGAGGGAGGTGGGCACACACACTAGGTGACAGACAGGTGGGCTGTCTTTGATGTACACAGCGGTCACACAGAAAAACTTTCCTGCAGCCCGCATCTCCAGGAGGACTGGAGACAGATTTGCCATACATCTAACCCTTCTCTGGAGCTATGAGCCAAAGATCCCAACTCCTCTATAATCCTCAAGCACTCCTCTCCCACTCCATCAGCTTTGCAGGTGAAGGGTACAAAACATAGAAAAAGCTGCACATCTACTAGGAGCACTGGCACAGGACAGTGGTGGATGCAAGTGGCAGGGAGTGCGGATCCTGGAGGACATCCCAGAGGGATGCAGCCCACATCCCCACTCACAGTACCTCCATCAAAGCCTTGGACACAGCTGATGAGGAGCTCCCAGTTCAGTCTCCTCTAAAGCAATGTCTATTCACACGCACTGAAACCTCCCCATAGGTTGGATCCGTGCAGTTTAAACCCCACCTACAGCTCCAAAATAAATTCTTAGCATAGACACAGCCTTGACACACATCAGGTGAGATTCTCTTTTATTCCTCTGAATCTTGCTTTGTATCATACTTTTGTTTTTGTTGCTGTGAATTCCTCACAGCAAAACATGTTAAGCAGGACGATAATAGGGATAATTTGAAATTTATCTGTACTTTTTGGACGAGGCTAGCAAAAGTAGTAAAACATTACCATTAACAGTAAAGAAAAAATATCAATATGAAGAAGTCCAGATAAAGCACTGTTATTGCAGAGATAGCCATTACTTTCATGGCAGGTTTTTGGTGATTTTAAAATATATTGATTGAATGAACCTTCTTCTTGCTTTATATTTCTTCTTTTCCATATTATGTGCTTTACACACTTTAACTATAGTAAAATAAAATTACGGTAGTAAAGCGGGGCATTCAAAAGTTAAGGAATATAATATTTAAATTCACCTCGGCAATTATAATTTAATAGCCCAAACACCTGTACATTTTTGTTGTCTAACTGCATGATCATTTAATGTACTTTCACACAGGAAAATGTGGTTTGGTAATCTGTTAAAAACAGTTATTCTATCTTCTGCATGTTCTTCCTTCAATGTGTTTTTTAATGAAAATCATCAAGTTTCTGCTATTAGAACTTAATTATGCATAACAATCCTCTAAGCAAGGATTTGCAGGGACTTTAGAAAACCTTGGTTGGCATTAAGCTAATTCTTTCAGTACTAAATGTATGCATGTTATATGTATTTAGTAACCTGAGCTCTTCGTTAATATATTCCTTTTCTGCCAGGACAAAAGAAAGAATTCTATGTTGAGATACCAAAACTGCATTGGCTGTTTATCTAAAGAGCTCTCCATTTCTAGAAGTCTTTTCAAGCTACCTGCTAGTAATCAAAAAACGTATATTTGAGGATGTTTGCTTCAGAAACGGAGTATTTGTCTTGAGACAGAGCTGGAAGAGGACTGAAAGCATGATGAGCCATGCATAATTTTTTACTTTTAGTTAAATCATTAATGTTTATTACCCATATTGCTTTCATTTCTAAAACGATCACTCCTATTCCTATTAGAAAAAAATATTTGAAAAAACTATTTTTAGATTAGCTTCATGTTAGTGAAATGTCATAAGGCCAAAAGAGATATAGAGAAAAAAAAAACCATTTCAGTTCATGTTTTGGATTGGCCAAAACAATGAAGTACTGTTACTTGCACATTTTCTTATAAAGTTCTTTCAGCCTCCCAGAAAATAAGTAAAAATCTGCATCTTGGCTGGTAATCCAAGATGTACATCAAGCTGCTTGGTATGTTAAAATGGTGTTGCAGGCTACTTGAGATGGAGAGTGCCTGTTCCTTCCTTCATCATTCATCCACTCACTCTTCTTCTTTTCCCAGCAACCAGGATGGCGGACCTCTGGAAACCTTCAGCCTCTTGTCCCTTGTTATGGCAGCCAAATGCCACCTCCAGCATCCACCGCTGCCCCCAGAAAAAAAGTCCTTAGCTGAATTCAGCTGTTTTTCTGAACATCTTGCCGCTGATTGAAGGTTTCTATCTTTACCTCATCAGGCCATCGGGCTTCATGAGAGAAAATCCCTGTTAGTTCCTGACCTTCCCTCTTCCCCTCCATTACAAGAAACTACATTTGCACTAAAACCAGTATTAGTCTGACTAACTTCTAAACTTCCCAGAATAATATGGAGTTGGAAGGGACCTCTGGAGATCATCTAGTCCAACTCCCCAGCCAAAGCAGGTCCTCCAAGAGCAGGTTACACACGAACTTTTCCAAGCAGATTTTGAATGTCTCCAGAGACAGAGACTCCACCACCTCTCTGGGCAGCCTGTTCCAGTGCTCTGCCACCCTCAAAGTAAAGAAGTTCCTCCTCATGTTTGGACGGAACTTCCTATGTTCAAGTTTGTGCCTGTTACCTCTTGTCCTGTCACTGGCACCACTGAAAAAAACCTCTTGACACCCACCCTTTAAGTATTTATAAGCATTGATCAAATTCCCCCTCAGTCTTCTTCAGACTAAAAAGACCCAAGTGTCTCAGCCTTTCCTCATAAGAGAGATGTTCTAGTCCTCTAATCATCTTTGTAGCCCACCCTTCTTCTCATTTTATCTCAGTAAAATCATCTTGTACCTATAGAAAAGCCAATTGTTTATCAAAATGTAGTGGGGAAACTTTCAATAAAATGTTAACTTTTTAAAGAGTTTAGTGGATTTTTGAATGCAGTTTATGTTGCATGCAAATAGTTCAAAGGGAGTGTTTATATAGTTATATATAGTGTGTGAAGAAAGATGACTCTTCTTGTTAAAAAGTGTTTTTGCCATAACAACAGTCCTTATAAAGTAACTGAATTTTGATGCTTTTGCTTCTCTTGGGAAAGCCACTCCTTCGCTTGCTCCATCTGCATCTGCACAGAGCCAGAAATTACACTGGAAATAAAGCATTTAGTAGCTGTTTTATTTCTGTTCCTGGGGTTTTTTGCCTCTCAGACTGGCAGACCTGGGAATGCTGGGGAGACATTGAAATCCATTGTTTATGGGGAAAAAAAATGCATTTCACTGGTTATCTTCCTACTTGGTTAAAATACAGCAATTCCACGGTTTCTCATGCAATTTTCCTTAGCCAGAACAGTGCTGGTGGGCAATGCAGAGCCTAAGTTGGTAGAAAACCAAAATGAGAAAGTCACACAGAATGGAAGACGATGGAGGAAGCTCTACAATTTTAAATTAAATAAGATCTTGTCTCCTTAGCAAAAACCATTTACAAACACGCCGGTAATGACTAAGGATTAAGAACACAATGGGTTTTTTTAGGTTTGAGGTTTTGTTGGGTTTTTTTTCCTAGTCTAATGGGTGTCCCATTGCTCTGAGTGAGTAACAGCCAGCTTCAGAAGACCTACAGGGATCCTGTCACTATCCCAGGTGGAACAGGGGCTCCACAGTGAAGCAAGCCATGCCAAGCCTGACCTCTGACTGCTACCAGCGTGACGCACAGCTGGGCTGATGGCATTCAGCCTGCTGATGTCTGAAGAAGTAGTTTTTTTCTACTCCCCCTGCTATAGAGTGCTGGAGATGCTCACAGATGGATGGAGAATAAGCATCCTTGCCCAGGTATGGCTTCTTATTGCGGCATTAGCAGCAGGATAGGGTATTTTTATAAAGGACATTCCATATATCCTCTTTGAGTTTATACAGCTTCTGTTCTACAGGAGGGTGGTCTACGCTACAATAACTAGCCGCCTTGGCCTTTAAAGCCATTAATTTGCGAAGAAATGTCTCATTGCTTAAATAAATTCTACAGACATTAACTTAGATTGGCTAAAATAATCTAGGCTGTCTTTCTACTCAAACTCCTGGTTTCTTGTTTGTTCATTTTTGGAGGGAAAAGGAAGTTTAGCTAGATCCAAATTTAACAGTAAGACCTTTGACAGCGTGAAGTATTAATGTCTGATTTCAGTCATGGTTTTTGTGTTGTTTCTTTGTTTTTCCAGAACTGCCAGTTCAAACAGCTGTAGAGAGGAGTATCACATAACTTATTTTTCTTCTTATTTGTTTCTATATCTGGAACTCTGATGAAGTTCTGAGTGCTAGGAAAGGCAACTCTGGTTTTTATACCATCATCAGGTGCATTAACATCACATCCTTATCACAGAGAAGGAAATACCGTCTTCAGGAACGAGCACTAACATTGGCATTAACTAGAAAAATCTCATCTTCTAATTATAACTCCAGACATACCTATTTATAAGGTCTTAGGCAAATCACATCTTCTCTCTGCCTCGTAATCTCCATCTATAAGTTGTAGCTAAGTGCAAGAGTTAACTCTTGTGACAGGTGGATAGGGAAAAAAAAATGATGAGCAAAAACCTCCCCACACATTTTATACATTCATTGTTATGATTTGCACCATTTCCAGCAAAAGGAGAACGAATGGTACTTTGAAGAATTACATCAAGGCAAAATATTGTATTTGGCATTTAAATTCAAAGTTGATAGCTGTTACAGAAATGCCTGAACCAGATAGTTAATGCCAAACGCTTCGCTTTTCATATTCTGTAATATTCTTCAATAATTGCTCCAAGACTTAAAGAGAGAAAACAGTGCACAATGAAGGCTGTTACTAATACTTTGATCAAATTCATATGATTTGCCTTTCTGATTTTTTAAAGTTTCAGAGCTGGTTTGGCTTTGTTTTCTGTTACAAGAGTTCTCGGTGCAAAGTACCACCTACATAGTTGCCACAGCTCCTGAGGTTTGTACATGGGCTATGTAAGTAATAACAATCAAGGTGCAGTAAATTTCCTGAGGATTAATGACCGGCTGGGAGGACGTGAAGGTCAGCAGCACAGCCAAGGATCATTAACCCAAACTGGTCATTAATCTCAAGAATTTACCTCATGCCAAGGTCAGTATTGTTAGTTTAAGCTGGAAATGAAAAATACATGGCCATATGAATTTTTATTTGATAGGTTTAGCTGTAACATCTAACATATTTTAGAAAAAAAATAATTTCATATGGGAGGATTACATTAGCTAATCAGACCACCAGCCTACCTTGTAGTATGTGATTAGTTTTGCTTTCTTTAGCATATGTACTAGACTATGACAGGCAGAAAGGATTTATAACATTTTTCTTCCACGTGGACCTATTAAATAATGGCCTTGTTTATGTATCTATTTACAAGTTTTGATTTCCATCCCAAATTTTATCTCCTAGAGCTTACTGACATCTCTCATAAAATATTTCTTTGACTGAACATCTGTTCAAATTATTAGAGTTTTGAAAGTGACGTTTCAAAAGACTGTTTTTTGTAAAGTGAGGGTATTACAGATAACTAGAGGGTGTCTACAATTCAGGGAGCAGTTACTCCCTTTAGAAGAAAAATAAAATGGTAATTTTGATATCTAACTAGTATTCACATTTGCATTTATGGTCATCTAGTATTGAAATTAACATTGCCAACTAATCCTTTCTGTAGCTATCCCTCCTATTTCTATGTCAGCACACATATGCTGGGCTTAAAAGACCTTAGATTGTCCCTGATTAGAAAGGATCCAGCCACCAGCTCAGCGGCATGCTTCATGAGACCACATTCCCACACACATTTTCCTGAAATGAGTCTCCAAAAAAAAAACAGTCCTTGTCTCCAGGCTCCAAAGGTACACCAGGAGATCAAATGCCCCCCAACACTTCTGGCAGATTCCAATTTACCATTGATAGAGGTGAATGTTGAAGAAAGCACATACGGACTTAGTAAAAGGAAAACAAATTGTAACTTATCTTATACAATGCAAGAAATATTTAGATATTTTTAAAGCAAATTACATTTTCCTTGTCTCAAGGTGGAGCTTGCCTTTGGTCTTACAATGTTTCTTCTTGCTAGGAAATTTGTACCCTGTGAGTTCCTCCTCAACTTCTCCAGTTTTTGCAGATTTAAATCTCCACTCTTTTATTTCCCTCTTTGCTCACAGCTGGAGGTTTGCTGCTGAAAGGGACCAAATGGACCTTTGAGTTCAGCCCTCCAAGTTTACACGCAACTGTGTAATGGATGCAGATCTACAGAGCTTTGACCCAACTTGCCACAGATCACTAAATATTTTCCAACATTTCTTACAAACTTTAGCTCCACACTAAGAGACCAAAGCAAGAGTATAATGAGCTACGCAAAGAGAGCAGGAGTGACAAGGATCCATTGCAGCAATTCTACTTGCTTGGCTATATCCTGTTTCCAGCTGAGGTCAATCTGCAACGCCTTACAGCATGGCTCACCAGCTAGGCACCTTGAAGATTTTAATACAATTCTAAATCACCTCATTTATTCTTACTGACACATGTTATGTCTCTACTTGTAACGTATTTTTAGTATTTCCTTTAAAATATATTAACAGGTGTGCATGTGAAAAATGGACAGCTTAAGGAGGTTGTTGTTGCTGGACAAAGACTCAATTTGAGTGTAGTCCAATGAAAATGTTACATTATGTAGTCCTACAAGCCAAAAGAAAAAGTTCCCCAAATCTCACATTCTGATTGCAGATCAGGCTAACTCAGCCAGAAAGAAGCTAATCTTCACGCTTCTTCCCACAACATATTTAGTTCCTTTTTTCAGTCATGTTTCTTTGTATTTTCTCCTTCTAACTTTTCCTTAAAAAATCTAGGAAACATATTTAAAGAAAAGTCTTTTTGCAGAGCTATTTGAAAACCTGCATAACCCATGAAATACAGGATTGTTTCATTAAGTGCTAGCAAGTATCTGTTGTGATGGAAAGCCATAGCAAATGTGGACTACCATAGTCCTTAGCATTAAGCTAGGGTATTTTGGTGGCTTGATTGTCTTGTACTATGACAAAGTCCTTCATTATGGGCCAAATTTAATTATTCTTTTTTTGACTGAACAAGGTATTATTTCAGAAATGACTCTAATAAAATAGCCTTATGTGAATACCTATAATCTGAATTTTTACGATGCATACTCAGGAGTCATTTACAATATATACAGCTATAGACTACTTAGCTACATTAGTGGTTTTTCCCCAAGTCTGTCAGGATGCTTTATTTATATAACCCTCAAGAAAATCTTTCCTCTGAGGTGCCTGATGACATATTCTGTGTAGTACCTACTAAGCTTGCTACATCAACATCTCATGTTCTGGTAGACAGCTGCCGAACCACCCCCCTCTGTCCCCAGTTTTGAAGCATGACTGTAACGGAGTATCAAATGTCGTTATGAAAGACATTTCAAGGTTGTTTTGAAATGAAAAACCTTTTTAATATCTCTTTATTAGATTTTCATACTAGAATACACACATGGGGAAACTGCCACCCTAAACATAATTACATGCAGATTTTGTTTAGTTTCTTAAAAGTCACACTTTTCCTGACTATCTGAATGCTTCAAATTGTCCAGGAAATAGTATAGATAAGAATACCCTGGCAAAATGTTCATAATATTTCCAAACAAAAAGAGAGAGGCAAAACATTTAGAAATGCAAGAACCACAGCCTACCTAATCGAGTATCAGTATCAGTACAATCAGCATGAGCAATGCCAGCCAGAACACAGTACACAAAATCTTCTACAGGGTAACGGGTGTTTTCCATGACATCTTTACAAGCACATTGTGTAATAAAGGACTCTCAAGCAAGTTTTCAGATGACAACCAGGAGGACTACTTTTCAGGTGGAAGGACATGACGCGATGGACACAAGTTGAAACAAGGGGTTCAGGCTGGATATAAAGAAAAAGATTCTCACCTTGAGGATAGTCAAGGAGTGGAACCAGTGAGGTTCGGCAGGCTCCATCCTTGGAGGGTTTCAAGACCTGCCTGGAGAAAGCCCTTGAGCAGCCTCATCTGATCCCAGAGATGGCCCTGATTTCAACAGGGGCTTGGACCAAATAGGTCCTAAAGACCCTTCCCGTTTGTGTGACTCTGATCCTATAATTAGAGGTCTTTTCATAGAAATAGTAAGCTCAAACCTTCTCACAATGTTTGGTTGTTCTTAGGGAACGGTCCCTAAAGATGACTCAGTTCAAGCTGTATCATTTTGCTTAGTGAGTTTCTCCTGGTACTCCTGGTGTAACCAGCTTCAGCAAGTAAATGAAAAATGAGGTTTTTTTCTACTAATGAATCTCAGTAGTCACTTTTAATGTAGGGTAACCCCATCAGGATTCAAACTAAGTGCATAATGTTTGAATAACCTGACCGTTTAACAAATCTTACTCTAAATGCTCATTTGTGGACAGCTGCTTTTTATTTGAAGCAAAGAGTTAACGTCTTTCATTGCCTGTTCCTCAAATAAATTGCTTCAAACTGTTGGCTTCATTTTCCTATTTTGAAAATTAGTTCTATTACTTAATTATATACTATGAAAAAAATATATTTCTTGCCTTTAAGTTTTATGTGTTTCTGAAAACTCACTTAAAGATTCAATTTATTCAGTTCATACAATGTGGTTTTCAGCATTCACTGCTTTAAAAGCTTCAATCATGTTTTATGCTTTCTCTTCCCTTCTCTAGCATCTAATCTATTCTCCAGAAAGTCAGAGTCTTTCTCTGGCTTCAACAGCTTTCCACCATCCATTCATGAGCTTCTTTAAAAAACAAATACACAAAAAATATGGTTATATATATGTATACATATAAATATATATACATCATCATGTAACATACCATTTTATATAATGCCATTATATAGATATGTATGATTATTATAATATTTCCAATTTCATTTTCTCCCCTATTCTAACCTAAGCTAGTCACTGATTTTCCATGACAGTGACGGATTTTCTGAAGAGTGACAACAAATTTACTCTGAAATGTATATAGACAATTACAATTTTTCTGTCTAGCTTTTCTATCTTCAGATTATGAACACTAGAGCAGCTATGACTCTGCTGAAGTCAATGAAGTTATAAAGACTTAAAATAGGTAAAGATTTAATCAGCTGTGCTGATACCTACCCAGGTGCCTACAATAAGACAAGATTGGTGTTTATTATAGTTTTCTCTAACACTGAATAATTTAAATAACTGACTGACTGTAGTGTTTCTGTTTCTCTCTACAGTCCTTTACAATCTGAGACCTATTTCAAGCAACTTGAGCAATTTTTCAACCTGTTTTTATCCTGGAAATTGAGCACATATTCTTTGATTTCCTCGTTGAACCTTCTCTAAGCTAAAAAGGATGGTGTTATCTCTGGATAGCTCATAGCCTTTAATGTTCTATAAAATGAAGAGAGAAAGATTTAGCAACCAAAGAGCTTTCTTAAAGAGATTCAGGAAAAACTGTCCCTCTTGGGATAACTTCTGAATTTATTCAGTCACTTACACATAGCTGTTCAGTATGTTCTGTTTCACTCCAGTTCCAGTGGAACGACACATATAGAATTTATCGATTATTCATGTAATGAAAATGTCAATTCAGTCTGAGTTCTGAAACAGGAGAGATTTTTCATCCCTTTTAGAATGTGTTTGCTGAACATGTATCCTAGAACTTTTTTTTCTATTATATACACCCTTGGTAGAAATGCCCTTCCAGCCATTATGTTTTCCTCCTGTCATATTGCTCCCTGTAGATATATACATTTCATTAATAATGTAATTAAAAGCAATAAAAGTCTCTGTATTATGTATGCATATATTCAAACCAGCTATTTCTTTGGTAAATTCCTTGACACGATCCTACTGAGTCTTTTGCTATTTGTAAAAGTTTCCAAAACAACCCCTTACACCTTCCTGTAGGTGATGGTTCTAGATAAAACTACAAGGAATACAGCTACATTTTAGCCTATCATGGTTGCTGACAAACACAGTGATTAGAGTAATCCACATTATTTTTAAGCTTTCTAAAAAGAACTCCTGATCTTTTATAATTGCCAGGAAGAAATATTGCCTTGTGACTGCACATCATTTTCCTGTTTTCTCTCTTTCTCTCTGAGTTCTCCATTCAAAATTTTGGAGACAAAATAAGAAAGCACACTCAAAACTAGCAGTATGATAGACTTCATTATTTGTGCAGGCAGGAAGTAGGGGAATCTCTTATCCTGCTAATTTGGTTGTCAGAAACCAATGCAATAGAACATTTTTTAGCCTGATTTATCTCTAAAAAACCAGTTTACAATGGCAAGACAAAGCAGAAATGCCCTGAAAACAGCTGAAGGAGCCAATCTGTCCTCAGACAGTTGTAGGTTCCTGGAGAAATCAAACATCATAACTACCCACTGAAGGAAGCAATGTTTATAACAGAGATATAAAAGAAAGCTCTACTATGACTCTGCTGCTTGAGGTGCCGTGCTTTAATATGTAAATGTAAATCAAAGGACTTGATAATTTCTGACTTTAAAATACCAATTCCATTTTTTTTGCATTAGCAGTAGGTTTTTCCTAGGATTCTGGCCTACATCCAGTTAAAACAACTATATTTGACTACTTACCTAAACATTCTCTTTCTGCTCAGTTGATTATGGTATTATTCATTTTCTCTCCTGAAGTGTTGAAATACTTTTGTACACTATTAAAAAGTTTCTTGCCTTCTCCCTGAGGTAACTGCATTTCAATGATGAGTGATGTAATTTCTTCAATAGAATAGTTGGTAATTGGTTTGTAAAGTTTAGCATGCACTTTGGGATCTTTTCAGGAAGGGCTATAAACAAGTATCCATCATTCTTACTCTCTAATATGTCATCCCTGGACCTTTCCTTAACAAGTCTAAAAATTCCACAGCTGTGATTAAATATTACCATGCCACAGTGTATTGAAGCAATGTCATGATGTAAGGGCAAGAATTTTCATCAGTCCGTAGGGAAACAAGGAAGTGAAAAAAAGATTCAAGCCATTCACCTTATAAATACGTAAGAACAGTGTGTAAAAACCAGCATTGACTAATCTATGTCAGTATCTATGGAGAACGGGAAGTCAAAAAGTTTTATTGGAGTATAAACTCCAAGGTCCGGCTTTTGGTATGGTTAGGGAACTCAGTAATATGATTAGAAAGGGAAATGTAACTGGGAAATGTGACACTTGGAAAAAGAAGTTAATTATCCAAAGACTGGAAATGAGTAACATCCAAGTGTTCTTCACATTAACAGTAGTATAGTTTGTCACTTAATAGTCAGGAGCAGTAAAAACATGATACTGCTTTTGACTTTGCTATGTAATGAGTGTGTTACTTCAAGGATGTCAAGAAAAATACCTGCACATGAATGACCATGGTATAAGTTCATGTAATTAAACAAAGGATTAAAAAAAGTAGGTCTGTAACTAAAACTTGCTATCCTTAAGTGTCAATCTCTAATAATTAAGAGAAAAATTGAATTAAATAAATCAAAATATGAAAGGGATTTCAGGATGTGAATGTGAAAGAGGTCTTAATTGCTTCATGTCAAAAGGAGGTGAAAATATTTGATCATGGTTAAAGGTGGAAGCATGGGAATGAATGCCTACAGGAATATGCTTCAAACCTAATTGGCTAAATGACCCATCACAAGTAAGATAATATGAATATTCAGAGTGTCAAAAAGTAATAGAAAAAAAGGCTGATCAGTAAGAAAGCTGTCATAGAAGCTAGCAAATAGAATGTAAAAAAAGGATTGTTAAAATCAATTCGAAATAGTATTAACAAAGATAGTAAAACATAGAGCAAAAAGGTTTGCACGTGTTCAAAAAGACAAGAAGGAAAGCAGCAGGACCTCTGTACTGTTAAGCTGGGATAATGATTTAAAACAACAAACGGATGATGATTTTGGCCATGATAGCAAAGGCAGTACCTCTCGCTAGATTACTGCAGTGTCTGTCTCCATTTTTAAACATGAAAAATGAAGCACAGTGAATCTACTTAGATTCCCATGTAGCTTTTGATGTGATGTTTTGTGGAAAAGTATGATCTAAGATGGAGATGATGGAATTTGCAGAGGAAACATGAGGTTAACAAGAAACCAAATACAGGTTAGATAGTCATTTATCATATTGAAATGGAATAGTACTAGGTTAAAAGGAAGTCACTAATGGTGACTTCCCAAAAGATTGGTCTTGGGACTGATTTTCCTTAGTGTTTTTATCAATATCCTCAACATCAGTCTGATGAGAACATGAAGTCAGCAGACATCACACAGGGGAAAAAAATGACCAGAACATGAGCAACAGGCATCTAAAGCTGAGTAGGAAAAACAATGAAATGCTACAGAGATCTCACTGTATAGTCAGTTATTTGGAAACCGTTGCGGAAAAACTGAGGACAAACAGCTGATCTCAAAATGGTAGGAAACCACTGTTGCAAGGAAAATGCAAACATGATCCTGGCATGTACCAGGAAAGTTCCAGGAGAAATAATACAGCCAGTAAATTCTGCAAAACATCAGTAAGGCATTACCTGGGGTATTTTGTACAAGTCATATTCAGGGTGAAGTCACACTTGAATCCATACGCAGAAAGTCTAAGAGTGGTAAGACAAATTAAAATAATGTCTTATGACAGGAAACTTTTAAAAGCACGTCTTATTTAGTCAAGCAAAACAAAGGGTGATGAGAGCCTTTCTTTGTCTACAAATCCATCATGTAAAAACTATGAAAAGAGCCACTTAAGCTCACATATTTGCCAGAGTAAGTGAGTATAAAACCTATCACCACCACATTTACACTGGGAATTACCAGGCTTCTAATCATTATAACACTGAAGTGTTATAATAGCACTAATCATTGTAACACTGAAGTGTTATCATAGCTTTCCATTAGAAATACTGATGGCAAGAGATCTAGCTACTTCTAGGAAGATACTTGCTCAGATTTAGATAGAGATTATATGATGTGGTTGCCTGCTGGACTACACAGATAATCTAAAGAGATTTCTTCCAGACCTCTCTTAGCAGTTCTGTCTCTGCAGTCATTCTGGTGGCTCTACCTCCTCAAATGCACAGAAACAGGAGTATTCACAGGTCCAGCATGGGTCTACATCTCTTCTGGGACATGGAGGGCCAGACACAGCTGTGAAACGTTTGAGAAGTTTACAATGGAGACCTCTGAGGGCTGACAGGCAGCTAGGAAATTATGGGTTAAGCATTGCTGTATGAGAGGAACTGCACTGAATTCCAAATGGGATAGAGCCATGCAGCTTAGTTAGTGTAAACAAATAGTTATGATTCCTGTCAAGAACAATTTTTCATCTCCATAAAGCCTGGTTTAATAACACGGCATAGGCACCACTGAAAACGGGAATATTAGCTTTCCAACAATTTCCCAAAATTGAAATAGAATCTGTTTTGGCAAAAACAGTACATTTGTCTACCAAGAAAAACATTTTAGGTAGTTATATAAGCAATAAAAATAAATGTTTTATAAAATTCACCCAGAAGGACTTATAAGTATTAAAAAACCAATAATAATTAACCAGATTTCATGAAGTATGAAATAGCCAAAAATAACAACCACTATAGCTGAAGATGGTGAAGTCATTTCTTCTACCGCACTCCAAAGCCCGACCACCTGTAGAGATTAAAAAAATATATCCAAAGAATTAATTTTCCTAATATGGACACAGTGCAAAATTCTGTCTCTTAACATGACTCCATTTTGCCAAAGTAATGGAATTTTATGCAAGCTTAATATGTTTTACAAGTACTTGTTCCTCTGGCGCAGCAGGAAATCATTGGGAAGACAGATGAAAGAAGTATCTACTGAGCTTCCTTTTGCATTTAAAAAATTGGTATTGTCTCCAGCCAGGCTCCTGCTCACTACTTCCCCCTGAAACAGCCTATTGTGCTCCAGTGATGATCAAGGTAATTTAGGAAGAGCAGACATATCAATGTTAACCTCTGTCAGAACCCGCCATTTAGACACAAACATGATAATGCTACTCTGCATCAGCCAAGGAGTTTCCAGTAAAGCACAAGTTAACATCTCAGTTTGCCTGTATGCAGACACCACATTGAAAGACAGAGTAATTCCTATCAGAACAGGTTCACGAAAGAGCATGATAAAGACAAAAATTAGGTGGCAACGATGTTAAATTTTGTTGGTGAGATGAAGGTTGAGACAGGTTATGACAACACTTCATATGGAGGAATAAGTCAAAAGAATATAACGTTTTACACTAAGATGTAATACTACTAAAAGATCAGGTCCATGAATAAGTTTACCCTGGAAACTGAAGTTTTCTGAATTTCTAGAGTTGCTTTACACGCTATACAAAGAACCTAAACTGTTTTAAGATAAATCTTGATGGTTTCATTTCTGTTACAGAACAAAAATGATCCTAGAGTTAAAATCTCATCTTTGGAACTCTATTAATCTCTGGATGTCTGGATGCATTGACTTATCCCAAAAGACTAGACCTAAAGGACACTTGCTTACTACTGATTGATCATAATCCTTTGCATATATTTCTGGTGTATTAATTATGATTATACATAATTTCTGTTTGATACTTCAAAAAGCATTAGCTTTGAGGCTGAAGAGTAGCGTGTTTCTTTTACTTGGTAGCACTGAAGGCAGGCAACAGCTAAAGGCAGATGGAAGGCAGGATGGACTAATACTGAACTTTCAGCTAAGTTTTCCGGATACCTGGCTGGTGAGCTGGTGTCCAGCACTTGGATCAGGTAACTCCAGTCACCACATCTGCAGGGAGAATGGAATTGTCCCCTCCTGCAAGAGTCATGGAGATTCATCAGTTGTCTTTTTTTGTCTATAGTGTGTGGGTATAGTCCTTTCTCTAAGAATCTACACAAACAAATTTACTGTTACTGCAAGGACTAAGTACATTGATGACATCTTTTCTTCCTCACATGGGTATGTGGAATAAATGTGCTACGAACTTTCAGGACAAAGCATCTATTTCCTAGTTCTTTGCAATGGACGGTAAAAGATGACACCCCCACCATAAAGTAGGAACTCCCTTTCTGTGTTTTTGTATATTCCTATGGAAAAGGGACCTACAGTGGATACAGAAATAAAAGGAATGAACCTAGCTTCAAAATGAGTTAGCTACATTTATGCACTATGAGCTGCTCAAAAATCAAGGGAAGATATCCTCTGTTTTACAGACATCATTTACAGTTGCAAGTGAAAAATTGAAATTGTTTATTTTTCCCTAGTTCCAGAGTCAAAAGTGGAGGCTAGCAAACAAGACAGACCTCAACCCTTAAATGTACTTAAGGCAACAAAGATTAATCTACTGGATGTGTCATGTTTTTTTTTTTTCTCCTTCTTTTCCCAAAACTGATGCTCTTTATTACAAAAAAAACATTTTAAGATTCTGGCCTGATTATTAGAAAAGACCTTTTCCATCATTGACCTACACAATTCCATCACTGACCCAGACATTTATGTCACCCTCCGAATTTAAGTACACAGTGCATTAATAACTGAACACAAATATTTCATGGGAATTAAGTGCTTGTACCCCTGTCTCTCCTGCTTCCAATCAGAATTTGTTTTTTTCATTTCTGTTTTGTTGTGCAGAGCAGATTATTAATCCACTCTTTCCTGTGGAATTTCCCCTCAATTCTCAGCTTTGCAGAGCCTCATTTTCATTTGAATTTGGGAGTTCGTAGGGTTGGAGCCAAGGTTGCTGCTAAGTGTCACTGGTGGGGAGTCATAGAAACGCGTTCTTTCATAACTGGGAAATAGAGCTTCATTTAAGGAGAGTGTCAGTGTAAGCCGTTCTGCTGTGGAATTGCCACTTAGCAACTTCCTCAGCACCTCTTCAGTTTGGCTCGCTGCTAACTGGCCGTGCAAAGGTACTTCTCCTGATGGAAAAAAAAATTAATTTGGGAAGCGGATGCAAAAATAACTAGCATGAGTAGCAGGTGCCTTTCCCATCAACCTTCAGGGACGGCCAGGTCACCTCCTGTGGGGACGGCTGCGTGTGCGTACACTGACTTAGCGAAAACTTTTGATATCGGATCGTTTTGCTCCGTATGACGAACGGAAACGATGCTGGAATTCCCCTTGCAACGGCCGTTTTCACTGGAAGTTAAGGTTTCAGCTTCACCGATAACGAGGCCCCCGCGGCCGTTGAGCGGCCGTTAGACCCGCGCTGAGGGGAGGCACGCGCCGGCGCCCTCCCATTGGCGGCGTCGGGGGCGCGAACGCCACGCGCTTCCCCTCAGCGCCCGTGGCCACACCCCTTTTCCCCCCACGCGCCCGCCCGGCCGGATGGAGGTGCCCACGCATGCGCGCCCTGGGAGAGGGGGGGAATGAAGCGGGGCGGGGGGAGATGGCGGTGGTCCCCGGGCTCCCTACTCCACGGTACGACCACCTCGGGGCGGAGGGGCCTTTCGGGGATGTGTACGAGCCGGCCGAGGACACCTTCCTGCTGCTGGACGCGTTGGAGCGGGACGCGGCCCGCTTGAGGGAGGCCGGGTAGGCGCGGCGGGGGGCGGTCCTCGGGAGAGGCGGTAGCGGCGCCCCTGGCGGGTGAGGGGGGAGGAAGCCCCGTCCCCCGGGGCCGGAGTTGTCAGACACCAAGGAGGGGGCGTCCGGCTTCTGACCGTGGCGCAGGGCCACGGGCTGCTCTGGGTTGTCAGGGCCCGGGGAGAGGTGGTGCCCCCCGCTCTCCTCAGGGCGGCTTCGGCCTCTGCCCGTTGGCCGGAGAGTAATTTTAGGAGCAGCTCCGCCGATTTTTTTCTCTTGGTAGCGGCAGCAGCAAGTATTTGGACGTGGTTAAAAGCAGCCGTGTCTCAACTTTGAAGAGGCTGTAAGAGCTTTATAGTTGCTCAGGTCGCTGCCCAGTCTCAGTGGCTGTCATTGCCACAGCTGAAGTATGTCTACGTAACTATAACCACTATAGAAATCACCCAAGGAGTTAAACTTTTAAGTGCTTATTTTAAAATTGCCTGCCACTGCTGTTTGACCAGAGCTGGCTGAAACCCTTCTGAGGTACTCTGCGTTTGAGGCCTGCTTTCGTTGCATGGCTTGGGGTTGGGAGGGACCTGCCAAAGCAGGTTCACCTAGAGCAGGCTGGGCAGGAACACCTCCAGACAGGCTTTGAATATCTCCAGACCTTCTCCCATGATTTCTGTTGGGAGTTCAGTCTTGCAGCAATAAATGTGCAGTAACTGCTGTAGAAATGTAGCCTGCACTACTGAGATTGTGTAGTTAAGGGGAACTTTAACGTTAGACACAGGGGAAACATACACGTTTCCCAAAGTGGCTTGTGAGAATCTGTAATTGTCTATATGGGCAGCAGTAGGCCTTGCAGCCATTATGAAAGAGACATGATGTGGGCTCTAAGGCCCTATGATCAGCAAGTATTTCAGCCTGTTTGGGAGACTGGCACTTCAGCAGCAGGTTTCATAACACTGTCTTGACTAATTCTGCATTTGTTGCAGGTGTTCTTATACCTTACAAACAAAAGTCATCCAGAGTTTTCTCTCTTTAGAATTGAAATCTGCCTTGAAATAGGATCTGGATCTGGGGTGGTTTCAACATTTGTAGCTTCTTCCATTATTGGATCCAATGCATTGTACATGTAAGTATAATAACACTTACTGAAAATGCTGCATTCAATAATAATTAGCCCTCACATACTTATAATTTTCACATTTAAAAAACTATTATTTTCACAAAGAAATATTAGCTCAGTGCTACAGGTACAGAAATCAGAGCAAAGAAAGCTTCAACTCTTTCCTTCAGTTTCTATAACAAGTAGTCATGCGACTAAATTCCATTTTCCCACTCATTAGACAAATTGCTAAGCTTACATTTGTGTTTGCTGGGTTGAATTTTACTTACTGAGGTGAGATGACATAACATCAATTACCTGCATGTTTGCAGTAACTGAATTTTATCAGAGACTTGTATGCATATATATTTATGCAGAGCTAGCTTTGAAAAGGAAATCCTATGCTTCACCTTTCAGATGGTCATTAAAAATTCCAGTGCGGTATTGACTGGTTTAACTGCTGTTACATTGTGTGTACTTAACTGGCTATTTTTTGTTATTTACTTGTAAAGGATGCTGGAAAAGACACTTTCATGGAGTGCACATAAATTATCATGTGGTTCAGGGGGTTAAACTTCCAGATACAGTAGCCAGTGACTTGCACTTCATAATATTTTGCTTTTAGATGCACAGATATTAACCCGATGGCAGCTCACTGTACACTGGAGACAGCTCTGCTTAACAATGTTCACCTTCAGCCAGTCATTACTGACTTGGTAAGATAGATGTTTCAATAATATCTTCTTTATAGTTTTTCTAACTTTTTCATACGTATTAGAGACACTGACCAGTAACCATAAAGTCGAGAACAACTGTTCTCTTAGGAACCTCTTAAAGATGAAAAAAAGAAAATAACAAAATGCCAAAGTGTTTCTGATAGAAAGGAAAACCAAACTACTCAAGCTTTAAAATTCTAATATAAGTTTTAAATATTCATTGAATTAATTTAAAAAATAAATGGTTTAGATATAGTTTGGAAAATGCTGCACAAGGATCTTTTCAGTGACCTGACGTTATAGGAAGGGCTATGATAATGCTACGCAGTACTTGGTGCTCAACTCTTTCTGATTTAATTAGGAACTGCGTATGTTGTTATTGTTTCTTAGAAAATTTTGTATGGAGAAAAGGTTAAGTTTCTCATCTCTTTGTCAAGATATTTGTTTAAAATGCCCTGAATATATGTTTCTAATTGATGAGGATAGGCAACAATAAATGTGATCTAAAATGTATGAACAACTGCTCATACTTGAGAACTGAAATGCAGTTGTCACAGATTGTTCATTTTGGGTAACAAAATGATGAATTTATTCAAAATTCTTTTGTATCTAACTTAAATTCTGAACTGAGCAAGAATAAAGTACTACCTTTGTGTCCACGTATGTGTCTCTTGCTCGTCTACATCCCATACATAACATAGTCTTAGGACTATTGAAATTGTTCTCCAATGCACGGGTACTTCTTCTTGATGCTTCTCTTGCACGTAGGAAGTAAAATTTAGTGTTTCTAAGTCAGGCTGAAATGCTCAGAATATCCAGCACTACGTAACTCTATTTTTACAAAATGTTTGCATTCTTTATGTTTCAAAAAAACCCAAACCAAACTACAAAAGAATCTTCAACTTCATTTATAGGTCAAAGGACTGTCTCCAAGATTAAATGGGAAGGTTGATCTACTGCTATTTAATCCACCATACGTGGTGACACCTTCTGAAGAGGTAGGAAAACTTTGAAATACACAGTAAAAACTGTATTTCTACCGTCAGAAAAATGGCAAATCAAATCAGCTCTGATATGAAAACTGCAGATTGTTTTGTTGTTTGTTTTTTTTTTTAAATAAAGGATATTGTAGGACCAGCACTGTTGCATATAAAGATGACATGGGAATAAGGATTGCTAGCTGCTGCTTTTCAGTACATATTTTCTCCATCAAGTATAAACCATAGAAGACTCTCTTAGGCACACTAAGGTATCCTTATAGAAGACTTTCAATGGAAAATGTGTGTGTTCTCTGTAAAAATAAATACCCTCTGCTTCTGCAGACTCCTACTCAGAATTTGACATGTGAATACTCAAAGGGTGTTCTGTTCATCTTCCACTTGACAAAAAAGCTCATAAAACATTAAAAAAAATACATGCAAAACAGGTAGTTCTTTTCATTCAGTTTAAGAAGAGAACTAAGAAGAGAACACAGAAGTAGTGTGTTTATTGTGTAGGAAGTAGTCTTGAAGTAATTTTGCTGCATAAACTAATCTGCTGAATCAAAGTTGTCAGATGGCTAATGGCAGACACCTAAAGCTAAAGATTATGGTGACATTTCCCTTATAAGTACCACTGACACTTAGGTTATTCTGTATTAAGACAATCTTTGCTTTCATTTTTCCTAGGTGGAAAGCTGTGGAATAGAGGCATCCTGGGCTGGTGGCAAAAAGGGCAGAGAAGTAATGGATAGAGTTTTTCCATTAGTACCAGACCTACTTTCACCAGGAGGATTATTCTACTTGGTCACAATTAAAGAAAATGATCCAGGTGATCACCTTCCTTGGACCCTTAAATATGCCAAACCAGATTTAACACTGTATTAATCGAAGTGTTGATCACAGCAGCGTTCTCTAGGTTATCAGACTTCAGTAAACAAGAAAAAGTAGTAGATAACATCAGATGAATCTAACATGGTGACAGCAACCAACTGAAGATTGACAGTATGTATTGAAATTCATATAGGTGGTGTAGGCCATGATTCAGAGTTGCTATAGATGACTAGAGTGTATCTGCATGCTTCATACAAACCATGGCATCTCTGCAGACTCTTGTGTTTCTCATCTTTCAAGTTTGGGTGAGGGTCTAACCTATAGAGGGAATTTTACATAATAAGATGCCCTTTTCTGAATTCATGCCTTACACATTCAGTGTATGGTGAGCCAGACCAAAAATATAAGCCAATTTACCAAAACTAAGAACTCCCTAATCTAGTTTGGAAAATGGTAATATGTAGGTCCTGGGCCCAGCAGCTCTGCAAGACTTCAATTCCAAGACAGAAAGGTAACTAGGTCTTCTGAATTAAGTAGCGAAGCCAGGCCAACCTTTTCTCATGAAAGAGAATAGTGTTGTAAACTTAAAATGCAGAAACCTTCTGTTAGAAGGAGGGAGTCCAAATCTTTTCTCTACACGTGTCAAAAATTAAAGACGTCACATTTCTGATCTAATTGCTTAATGGTTATATATCATTAAATAATTTCAAAAAGATTTTTTACAACTGGTTAGGCAACTTCAGGAGAAGTCACTATGAATTTAACTTTCTCTTACAACTTAGGTTCATAATTGAGTTGTTCATTGCTATTAATAACACCAAAATGCAGAACTTCACTTAGTAAATTGTAAACTTTATTTTTTCTTGGTGCCAGAGTACTTTGCATAAAAATTGTCCTCTGAAAGAGTAAAAGGATACACTTTATAATCTTTGCTTTACAGCTTACGTTTGGCAGATACATTACCACTGCCTTTTATAGCAGATTTCTATATAAACTTGGTTGTAACACTGCACTTTCAATTACAGATGAAATTCTGGAAACAATGAAGAAAAGTGGCTTAGAAGGCACACGAGTACTCTCCAGGCAAGCAGGACAAGAGATGCTGACTATCCTCAAATTTAGGAAGTCTTGATAACTGCTCTCAACCTTCCAGATGGCACGCAGAAAGTTGAACACACAGTACTGAAGGTGTCAAATCAATTTTTAAGCCAGGATTTTTACCCTCTTAAGGTGTATCCTCACTTCCTGATTACTATGGTGAAACTCATCAAGATTCTGTATTTATTTTTAATCTGGATGTAACCTCTGCTGTCAGAGGTACAGCTGTCCTCTGGCTATCTGAAGGACAGTTGTGGGGGAACTGTGAAATACCTTGCCCTGCTGCATTTACACTGAAGGACTAAAGACTTTTTCCTCTATAAATAGGTATCTGTATATTTGTCCCTATGGCTTATTAAAATTATATATATTATATATATTATTTGATATAATTCTTCCTGTTTTAATAGCTAGTCTATACCTATGCTGGGTTGAAATGAATACTTGCAATGAGTGTTACTCATTTTGATGTAGCATCAGGCACTTTTACAGGTCTAAGGCACAGTTACTGAGTTTGTTTCTGTTATAAGGAACCAGTGTACTTCTGAACAGAAAGATGCAGTAAGTGTATCTATCTCCAGAGCTGGGACAAAGGGAAGTCCTCTGGGCAGTACTGTGGTGATTGTGCTCTCTTTTATGCCATTTTACAAGGAGGGTAATACAACGGAGTATTTCAGATTAGATGAAGGGTTCTCATACGTGAAGTTGGGGGGGGAAGGGGAAGCATATGAGGTGCTATTAAAAAGGCTAGTTAATGGGTGGCTGAAAACAATGACTGTCAGTAAGGAAGTGGAATAAAAGCCCTCCCTCAAAATCACTATCCAAAAGGGGAAGCTATTTCCTGACCACCAGACCCTGATGAAGAGCTTTCCTCTGCAGCTGCCTCCTCCTCCCGGTACCTACAGAAGGTTCTGATAGAGCATTGTCCCAGCGGTGCTAAGAGACATGTGCTGCGTGGTGGGAACAGGCCTATGAGGAAGGTGTTTGGCTCACACCCAGCACCACTACTGCTGTCTGGGAGATGCTTTCAAAGAAACTGACTTTGAAGGTTTTTTTCCAAGTGATGTTATGATGAACTGTTAGCTAGCTTTTTTTAATGGGGACTAAGGTCACAAGGGTTTTTTTTTTTTGTAGAATGCCGAGGCACTGTAAAGACTATTCCATTTAAGACTTCAGAACTAAACTTAACGACTCTGTAGTTACCCACCTTGCACAAACATTAAAAGTTCTTCCATTTTTTGAGCTGACCACCCAAAAAACTTATCTAGGAGATTGAAAAAAAGGAGGTTTAGGACAGGGAGAATAACACATAAGCATAGGTGCTGTTAGCAGAAACATGGGACTGCAAACCTCACTCAACCATTTGAGGTATCTTACTGGAAAAGAATGTGAGAAGCTACTTTAGACTCATACAGGTCAAAAGTCAACTTACGATGGTCTGGTATCAAAGTTGTTCCTTATACCATCCTGGAGAAAATACAAAAAGGACTGGATTGCAGGAATTGTGCAAAGGTGATTATTTTACATCCTAAGGGTCACCATTCCCCAGCTTCTAAGACCACTGAAGAGCAACACTGCAATTCAACAATTCAAGCACAGGTAATGCATCCTCTTCAGTAACTTTTCTGTCAAATTGTTTTTATATAGCTAAAGAGGAATGTGAATGCAAACACACAGTAGAAGGCTTTAAAGAAACTAGTACTTCTAGTACTTGAAACTACTGAGTCTGAAAAAAAAATACACATTTCATTGACCGAAGTGAGGCGACTCTTGGGACTTTGTTGATTCTTGCCTTCTGAATAATTTGTTTAAGGAATGTCAAAAGTGAGAAACTGAGAGGAAACTTTGTGACCATCTGTGAAATAACATGTTTCCACAATTTTCCATTGAAGAATTTAAGCAGCCTTTTGTTCTTGCAGCTTACCAGCTGGTCAGTTCTGAAGTGTCATTTTTAATTTGCTTCCTAATTCTAGAATCTTTTTGACTTGATGGCAGACCCTTTGCTAAGCCACACTTTTTTTTTTGTTGTTCAGTTCCCCCTTACAAAACTGCAAGGAGAGGAGGATTTATGCTTGGTGATTTTACTTTTATGTAGAATCATGGGGTTTGAGGTTATAATTATAGCAGTAGAGCTATTTGTATAAACCAAAATGCTGTCATCCTTAGACAGCTCTGGAAGTTTTATGTTGCTAACCACTTTGCTTAACGAAGTTAGGTTGCTGAGCAAAAAATCACAACAGCAAAAGAAGACTTTAAGATGTAGTCAAAACATAGTAGAATCAGACCACAGGTTTAACAAAAGGAAGTTTTAGTTAATCTGTCTAGCTTTTAGCTACAGCTGAAGAATTAGTTTTAAAAGGTAATCAAAGATAAAAAGGGGCAGACATCTGGCACGGTAGATCACGATGCTTATCAGCATATGCAGTTTTAAATTATAAAGGACAGAATAATGAAAAACCGAACAGGAGATCAGAACAGAAAGTGTAATAAAGCATGACATGCTTTCAACAAAAAATTATTTCACTGGACTAGTTAACAACTGGATATTTGACAAGGAACTGTATGTGTCCACTTTAATGAATCGTAAGTCAGTTCTGGCCCCACAGTCCTGCTGCCTGCTGTAATTTCAGTGGAAGCACTTGCCAAAATAAATCCGAGTAAGGACAGAGGTGACTTCTGTAAGAACTGACTTCTGTTATGCTCCCATCACCCTGGTGAAGACTGGGAACTAGTGAAAGACCAGGTGACTTTTTATTTTTCCCTTTTTTTTTTTTCTAAATTTTGAAATCTGCTGTGTCTGCACAGAGGTCCGCACGTACACTTAGCATTTGCCAGGGCATTCCTATTCCCACAACTGGATATTTGACAAGGAACTGTATGTGTCCACTTTAATGAATCGTAAGTCAGTTCTGGCCCCACAGTCCTGCTGCCTGCTGTAATTTCAGTGGAAGCACTTGCCAAAATAAATCCGAGTAAGGACAGAGGTGACTTCTGTAAGAACTGACTTCTGTTATGCTCCCATCACCCTGGTGAAGACTGGGAACTAGTGAAAGACCAGGTGACTTTTTATTTTTCCCTTTTTTTTTTTTTTAAATTTTGAAATTTGCTGTGTCTGCACAGAGGTCCGCACGTACACTTAGCATTTGCCAGGGCATTCCTATTCTCCTAGGAAGGCCAAAGGATGTAATGCTTTCTGGAGAGTTTTGGGAAGCATATTCCTGCATTCAGTGCACATGAGAATAAGCTGCATGGCAGATACAGACTTCCTACGTAATGTCAAGCTTGCCCAGAAGAAAGCAAAAATTCTGCCCTTGTTGACAGGCACCGCTCTGTCACCAAGCACCAGTGTCAAAAGACATAGTGCTATGAGGCGAGTGCCTGCACCTCTTTGTTCTAGCAGAACCAAGACAAAAGCTCTCCACAAGGCTGCTCCCAGTAGACAATTTGCAAGTTAGGGTCTGCGGACAAGTTTAAGATGGCTCTCTTCCAGCAATACCTGGTTAACCACAACTGCCCTTCAAATCAGTTATTTAACTTGCAAAAAAAGTAATCTAGAATAACCAGTCTTGTTTGAAATGAAGTGATGCAACTGAGACAATCCTGGAGGTTTCATATCAGTAATTATGAAGACAATACAGCTTGCTCTTTAATCTGTGCTTTCAGAACTTTTCAGTATCAGCTTTATATACCAGTTTTAAATCCTGTCCTTTCTCTCTTTCTCAAAAAGTGTCAGAAACTTCTCTTCTGGATGTCTGGATGCCCAGCGTTACCTGTTATCAACAGCTAAAAATAATTTCTAGCGCTGTGACCTCAAAAAGGACCAATTTTAGGAAAACATACAGAATCTAAAATAAGCAACTCTTGAGGTACAGCCAATTGATCATGCTATAAACTTGGCACCTGAAAACGTATACTAATAATTTCTGAAAGTTTATTATCACACATGGGAAAAAGCAATCCAGAGACTGCAAAGGCTGCCCAAATTCATTTATTCCTCCCCTTTTATTAACTTTTCAAAGAAATCCACCACAAATACCACCCAAGTTAGAATATATTAGTATGTTACTGCTGTTAAAAGAAAAGCATGAAATAAACATATAGTTGAAATTGAGACAATATTAAATTCTGACGCGTCTGTCACATTCATTTAAGAGTCATTATTACGGGACAGTGGAAGTACAATCTACAATCAGTGATAATTAAATTGCCAGCTAATGAAGCCATTAACTGCAATCATGAAAACAAGAATTGATCACTGCATATGCCTTCTCTTTAAAAAGCCAATTGTCAATAAAGAGGTAGTGTTTTTCATGGTCATGCAGGAACGATTGTACTCTCTCTACTTACTTGGGCTTCCAAGTTTTCATGTTTTTAGGGTGCTGGATGGCTGAGGTTTTTTGGGAAAATGAGACTGTTAATGGTGAAAGCTCAGTTTATAAACACCTTAGTTTAGAGCATGCCATGTTTAAATTTTATGCTTTAACAGAAGGTTATCATGCTAGTTCCATGCCTTAATGTCTAACAGCAACAACATCCTTTTTTCCCCGCCATAAAAGAAACTACCATGTATGTACTAAAACCCAAGTCTTTATACCATCTATGTTAAATTCACCTGTTATATTAAGAGGCGTGATCTGGGTTAAGTGCATAACGCCATGTTAGAATATACCTAAAATAAAGAGGTTTTAATCAGCTATGCCGTGGCTTAAACACCACTTTTCAGACTTAACTCTACATTATTTCTGTATTTTTAACATATCTCAATACCTTGAAAATATACAAATTAAAATAAATTATTCTTATATATTTCTTTATATCAAAGAAGAATCTTCAAACTTACAAAAAACAGTCCAGAGGTAAATATGGGTCATATCCCACTAGTCAAAAATCTAAGTAACTGACAGTATTTCCAAGTAGTTTGCTTCTTTCAACATACAGTTTATTGCCTCCTCCTCTTCATTTATTACTGAGTTCACAAAAGGAAGAAAGACCATTTTATTTCAGAAAAACGTCTCTCGACAGAGTGGACAGGTGGATTTGTTGCTGGATGTGAACCATTTGTACTGGAAGAGAAAGACAACTGTTTAATATACAAATGGAAGCTGAATATCAAGAAGGCTGGTTTATCAGTCACCAATAATAACCATTATTCACCAATGAATATAATTATCAAAACACGAACTACACTTTAAAAAAAACACACCAAGACGACACAGTGAAAAAACCCAACCCTTTCCACTTGTGTATATATGCATGTATATATATATATACACACACATACAGACACAATACTAAAGTTTTATTAAAAAAAAACCCAAACTGACATAAAGGAATTCTCACCCAGTGTCATTTTAGAATAAAAAGCTAGCGTTTTTGAAGCAGCAATAACTCATCCGTGCTATAGCCATAGAGATGCCAACCTGTTCCATGCAACCAATGCCTATCTCTATTTGGATACAGCTAAATGTTAATTATCCAGATCAGCAGGGTTTACTAAAGAGCATGCTGCATAAATTGAAATTTAACCTTTTCTGTTTCCATATCTGAACTGGTAACAAGAAGACGCTGTTGCTACACCCTATGTGGATGTAATGGCTTATGTCTTAGTGAACGCGACATGGATAGTTCAAAAGTGGGTAGTACAAAAAATGGATAGTACAAAATCCATACAAATAGTTCCATTAATCCCAAAGATTCCAACAAGATAATGGAGAACTAATGGTATTACAACAGAAGTTCCTTGTTCAAACTGTAAATGGATATTCTGCCTACTTAAAAGCATTCAGTCTAGGCACTTACCAGGCAAGCTGAATGAAACTTTTTCTTGCACGTTCTGCAAGCTTTTTTAGGAAGAGAATAGTTGGAGCCATGAATGACTGAAAAACAGATCATGCAATCTTCAATGCCCTCAAAACGTTTATCCACATTATTTTTCCACAACGTTAAGCCTTCCATTATACTTCCATTCTAACAGAGAGAAAAGAGCTGTTAATGCTGCAGAATTCCTTCAGAATATTCTTACTGTTATTCCTAAATACATGAAGGAAACAAAGCCTGAAGGATTTATAACCTGAAATCACAGGCAATATATGCAGTGAGCAATTTATAGAGCCAACACATGAAATACAGATGACAGTCTGATCTATAGAAGTGCAAGCATCCATTACAATGAAAAGAACGCACTTACAAGGGGATTTTAAAATTTTTAATCACTGTTTTGTTGTGTTCTAACCATAGATGATGCAACTTCAGCAACCACCAATCTATTAGAGAATATCATGTACTGGGGTTTTTGTTGTTTTTGGTTTTTTGGTTTTTTTTAAATTTATAGTCGAGATGGCTGACATGGTTTGGGCTGGGCTGGCCACTCAAATGAACAACAGATGGTCTCTTTAAACCAGGACAGATAGCATTGCCACACGGGGCAAACAGTGGCCCATGTCTTAAGAGGTCTAAATTTTTAACTTTGGCTATAGATTTAAAAGGACTTATTAAGTGGTAATTTTACCTCTCTGTGTCAGCATGTGGAGAAAACCAGATGGCAACAGTGACCAATTCTACGAAGTCCTTTGAGATCTACTGATGAGATTCCTTATACCGATCTAAATAATATTACATTACTAGGAATATTTTTCTAGTCTCAGGACTCTTAAGTTTTCAAAACGATGGGCTTTCTCTAAACTCACCTGATGTGTCAGATACGTGCTCAACTGCAGCATCCAATTGCGCCATTGCTGTACTGCCACACCAACCCTCTTCCCACTCTCAACTGTTATAGATCCCAGCGGGTAATTGGATGGAAGCTGGATTATTAGTTCAATAAATATGTCATCAACTGAATAAGTAGCGATGACTTCCCGTGCAGCAGACCGAGCTTTCACCTATGAAGACAACGCACATATTGAAAAACTCCACAGGGATACGCACCATCTCCGGTCCTTTTATACATATATATAAACCATGAATACTTTACTACACACATTAAATAATTTCCTTACACCAGGAAAACACTTTTCTCAAAGAAAATAAAAATCCCCTCCTATCTTGGCAAACCAAAAAGAAATTACCAGCCATTTTTCAATCCACTTATTACATTTTTTAATAAACCAAAAAGAAGTAATATTGATAGCATTATCTTCCACTTACCCACTCAACTTCTCCAACATCATAAAAACCATTCTTTTCTATATTTTCCAAACAGAATATTAATAAACATCAACTTAATATATCAATACCAAGCTAAATTGTGTTTTCATCAGTCATTCAGAATAACAAAAATGCAATCGTATACAACACTGTAACACAGTCTGGTTCTGAAAAGTAACATTTCTTAAAATGTTTACAAAAAAACTAAAGTAAATCAAAATAAAAGAAAAAGTCTTACTAACCGTTATGCCATTAAGTAACTGTGTGCTATTCTGAACAGAAGATATTTCCTGTGAAGAAAGCACGCTGCTGACATACTTGCTTGTAAATTTATCTACGACATTGAAGACACGTTTCTCACAGCTATTCCACCAAAGCCTGACCATGGCTGGCAAGTCTTTCAGCGTTATATGGTACACAGAGCAGGCCAAGTGTGGGATCTGGGATGACAGGACTCCAGTCCCTGGGAGGAAAAGAAAGGATGTTGAAATACTCTTAACGCATTAGTCACAAACGCTGCTTCGGCCACACCACAAACAAAAATTTTGATACCAACACAACGGTGGTAACTGGAATTTCACGTACGTGCTCCTTCTGTATTTGCTACCATTAATGCTTGTTTGACTCTGTCTTTCTCCATGAGTCTGGTTCCTTTGTTTCTCAGGCTAACACTTCACAACCAGAAACTCATCTTCTAATTTAGAGATGAACTCTTGGTGAACTACCAGAAATCAAGAATAATTTTAAATTCTGGAAATGACAAAACGTTCACTAATAAGATGTTTGGAGTACACCTGAGATTTGCAGTGTTCTACAGAAGGCATAAAGAGAAAAGGGAAATCTTTCTCTTGGGATATCACGTTAGTAATTCTTTCTTACCGTCCTCCAGATAAATCATTCTGTAACATACAGTGATGTTCAAGCAAAAAATTAAGAAGTGAGAACTCAATATCTTTGCTTACAGGTATATTTAAATACAGGTTACAGGTACATTAAAAAAAAAAATCTCAATGAAGTTACTTTCATAACTAATTCTCTTTTTCATATTTCTCAGCTAAAAAAATCCAGCCTCTCTTCTCTCATCACGGTTGATTAACTCTGGGTCTTCTGAACAGTGTGACGAAAACACCGCATAATTTAACGCCTCAAAAAATTTTAAACAATATTAAAATTTATTTTTGTTTCTTATTTATGTATCAAAACAGAAGAAAAAATAGAAATTCTATTTAGTATAAAAAAATTACCTAGAAGAAATGGAAAAGTTCCAGAATAAATCACACATTTTTAGTTATTCTGGAATCTTTGCATACATGCAGGATTCAGATAGAAGCAATGTATTACTTCTGCCCTAAGGGAATAATCTAAGCATTTCCTGCTTGCTTAGGTTTTTTTTTCTTGATTTTCCTCATAAATATTTCAACTTTGTTTAAGGTTCAAATGGAGAGTGTTAGCCAAAGATTTTTAAACATTTGTATGTATTTGTGTATTTTATAGGTAAGATTTTCTAAATATGTATTTTAAGCAGAAAAAATATTTAAACCAGCAAAAAAAATTCTCTCAAATGCAAAAATACAGTTTTTACTAACCTTTAACATCCAAATGAAGCTCTTCAGTAAAGAAGGTTTTTGTGTCCTTATTTGGAACTTCTGAAGTTGGCCCAGAAAAGACAGGGTTTTCAGGCATAAGCCGGAACAAGTGATAAAGCAGTTTATTCAAGCTTTTAGTTCTTCTAAGGTATTGAGAGTAGAGAACTCGCAGCTGAGAGTGTTAAAAAAAAAAAACAAACCACAACTAAACAAACCACAAAATACAGATGAGACTTAGCAAACATAGCTTAATCTGTAAATAATACAAAGATGTTTCTGTAGGGAGGAGAAGCAAGACTGTGATTCAGAACAAGTGTTTAGAAGAGTAATTTAGTTCTCTGCACCATTTTGAACGATTATAAAATGTAGCAAGCTTGTTTGAGGATGCCAGAAAGAATAATCTATTAATGTATCTTAATTCTTTATAATTACCATCCTTAACTATTGCAGTGCAGAAGCATAAGTCTGTTAATACTTTCAGAATTCCACTAATTCCACAAAACCAAGATGTAAGAACATACAAAATTGAAAGCATGTAAATGCTGGATGAAACTTCAAGATTCAAAGCAAATAAGCATGTTAAGAAATTCAATTAAAAGGAAAAGACTCTGAACATATACCTGAGAAGAAGCCGCCTTGAAGAAAGCTAAAGTTAACTTCCAAGTGAGAAGATAACCTAGAACAAGGCAGAACTCATCGCTCAGGGGCTGAATGACTGCAAATTCTCCAACTGGAATGCATTCCAGGATGTTTTCTAGCAGGAGTTCTTGAGTGGCCAGGACAGACATAAGAGCTGCTGGAGGCGATCTATGGACAAATGTTATTTGGTATAGTAAATTTAAATCTTGAGCAGAGCATTAACTACATTTATATTCACAGTGTTCCTAAACAGCTGATAGTAAGCTATGTATGTAGAACATAAAAGGGGCCTTTTCTTACAGGAAAATTTACTGTCATATTCACACAGTACTATACTTTAAGATTTTTTGGTTTTTTTTCCCTGGAATGGACA
The DNA here is from genome assembly GCF_001431845.1 of Calidris pugnax. NCBI lineage: Eukaryota > Metazoa > Chordata > Aves > Charadriiformes > Scolopacidae > Calidris > Calidris pugnax. Next base: position 9,500,865 of record NW_015090805.1, on the reverse strand, counting down.
GCTGGTGTTTTAACCTCTCGCAAGACAAATATAAACTGAATGTTGATCACTTTAGTCTGAAAGTGGTCTATGGCTGAGCTGATTTAACCTAGATCATGTACAGCTGGTTTGCTTTCTTCTTTGTCCGTCGAGTGACACCAACAAAGGAGCAACTGAACAATGCATCTCCTCATCACTGAATGTGTTGGGTTTGGGCTTTCGCATTGGATTAAAAAGCCTTTTGCAGCTGCATAGTAAGGAGAGGTATTAATCATTGCGCTGAGGTAAAAAAAAAAATATTTATTTAAAAACAATTACCATATTCCCTCTTCAAACTGTTGACTTTATCAGATTCAAGCTGTATAAAACAGCCTGGTCAATTTTGGAGGTTCAAGAAACTGAAGTTACCTGTGCAGCTGGACACATTCCGAATACAGCAGTCCAGTAAAAATCTGTCACCATTTGACAATATAGAACATATGTGTTACACTTACTCTAGTAACAATTTTGCACTTACTCTAGTAACAATTGAAAATAATTGCAAATATTGCTTCCAGACCTAGCACGAACGCATACTTGAATATTTATATTTAAGATTGTCAATATTTATGACCCTACTGTCATAGCCATGTCATTTTTTTCTTTCAACTTCTCCTGACAGATGGCTACACTGCTGCAAATCTCAACTCTTGCAACACATTTAAAAAATACAGAAAACAGTAATTAAAAAACATGAGGAAAAAATACACACAATGCCAATTCCTCCTCTTCGTCACCGTAAGATTTGAGATCTTTGTCATCAAATGTAGGCAATTCAGGCATTAATCTATAGAAATACGGAAAGGAAATCAGATTTAATTTTTACTATTTTAATACGTGATGCATAGTTCTTTGCTTATTAGTGTCAACATTAATGATAAGCAATAAAATAATGGCAATTACTCCTTAATACCAACACAGAATTTTTAAGACGTATGTCACCATTGCAAATTTAGTGCCCAAGTGACAGTAGCCAACGAGCATGTAGTCTTGCTCTGTTCTTTTCCAGACCTTTTACGCTTCTTGAGTCATGATAAAATAAACTTCTCCATCTCGGAATAAAGCTATTGCAACTTCATGCCCCAGTGGAAGTAAAAGATAATGGTAGCTTCTTAGGCTTAAGCCATCTGCCTCACAATCTGCATTTTGAGCAGTCAAATGCACATACTATTATTCAAATTCTGTACTGTCTCTTTTGGTATTAGAGATATCCAAAAAGTTCACAAGAATACTACAAATTTGTATTCACTTTCTTCATTTTCTTATCTTAACTAGTGAAAATGAAAAGGTTATACTACTGAATGATACTGTCAGACCCAGATCAAACCTGCAATATTTCAGTTTACATTTTAGGATTCTCTGAGTGTTAAAATAGGGGCTAAAAATAAATAGCTTTATAGTTATGATACTGGTATCTGCAACTGTGGTACAGAAAACAAAATTATATCTTCACGTACTGCAGTAAAATTTCTCAGTATATATTTCGTTTACTTTTACAACTAAATTTAGCATTTGTAGCTTTATAGAATGCTCTCCAATACAGAACACGAATTGCCGAATTCAGGATTTTCTCCCATAATGGACCATGACTTTGCTAAACACATCTATAAATGCATGTTCTATAGCATATGAAAAAACATAGAAAGGGTTGGGAGGCACGTGGAAGGAAGGTGAGGGAAGTAAGAAATTTGTTGATTCTTACTTATACAACATATGGTAGACAGAAATCTGTACAGGTCTAGCCCGGAAAAGCAACAAGGGAGATAATGTATTTAGTAGAGTTTGGAGTTTATCTGGAAGATTTGTTTTCTGGCCTGCAACAAACTTTGCTGGCAATTTATGGTTTAACAACTGGTCCTTCGAGATGTATGTTAGAGCTTCACCCAAAGACGTTAAGACAGAGTTCTGAAAGGAGCCTTCAGATGCATTTTTGGTTTCTCCTATTTAAAAAAGAGAAAGAGAAGCTGTGACACAGAATGTATGGATGATATCATAAACAAGTATTACTAGAAATAACTCAAACTCTGTTTATCAGAATCCATCGAATCTTAAAAGTCACGATATTAAGTGCAATTACTTCACTAATTAGCACGTAAGTGTTCAAAAAAGTGAGTTTTTATAAGCTATGTTGACATAATATTCCTAAAAATTAATAATACAGCATGGCAAATTAGCCTGACAGGCACCACTATTACCCTCCTTGCCTTATACTTGCCTGTGACTTTCACCAACAAAGGTAACAGCAAATTGTGAATTCCTTCAGAAAAGAATTCTTTCCATTCACTGATCAAGTTCACAGGAAGGTTTTCAATAGTTTCAGGAGATGGAGCTTCAAAGTAAGCACTAAGGGCAGATGCTAAGTCACAACTGACACAAGCAAAAATCTGCACGAGCGGGACATGATAAAGCGCATGGTTTTCACTTGTTGTCTAGGAGGAAAAAATAAAAGGAAGATTTCTTAACTATAAATTTGCTTTAAAATACCTGTTTCACATTCCCTGCCTACACCAGAAAGTGTCATTTCAAAGACAACTCAATTGCAAAGCCACTTTAAAACAATTTGGGAGAAAAAAAGAAAAAAGCTTAAAAATATAATCTGTATTTTAGTAAATTATTACTGAAAAGTATTTCCAAGTCTCACCAACATTCAGAATCCTGGATTGTTTCCCTTATATGACCTCCTTTATAATGACAGAAAGAAACTGCCACCAAGTGGATTCAAACAGAAATGTACATGACTGTAGCTTATCTGGAGCACTTGTGCAGCCAAGTGAGTCAAAATGGATATATGAAGGGCTCTCACTTTTCTCTCCCAAACATATAAGCGTAACCAATGTGTTGCTTGTGTTTCCAAATTGCAGAAGGAAACTGGCAATTTACTACTGTAATCTGGAAATTACTGAAGTGGCGATCAGGAGAATATTTTATCTCCCCCAACATAGCCCCTTCTTCTTACTTTTATTCTCCTCAGTTTTACCAAATAAGGAATATCATTATATATTTACAATATTCCCAAGCACCTAATCTGTGCAACAAATTTTTTATACAAGTTTGTTGTTTCTTTTGTAGGTTTTTTGTCTTGTTTTGTTTTGAAATTGAAAAAATAGTTTTGAGGGACACACAGAACAGGAAAGATTAATCCTGAGACCAAAAATGCCCAAATGTAAGCTTCCAGCCTGCCCTTCTAAGTGTGTAGTGACAGAGGGTGCTACAATTGTTTAAAAACAGAAAAACAACTCCAACCAAACAAAAAAAAAAGCACTAGAGGGTGAGAGATTCTGTATCTTCATTTGACTAAAGAATTATTCAGCTGTTCACTCTGACTTATTTTCTAACATTAGAATATAATTTTGATGTTTCATGTGATCATTTAGATATTGAAATGCAGATACTGCTTTTCATTCAGTTAATTTTTGTATGTCATGTTAAGACTTTGGTCTTAAAGGGATATTATTTTTCAACATAGAAGCCTACAGCAGACACATTTCAAATTACTCTCCAATTACCAATGCCATTCCTAAACACTGTATTACTTCAAGGGGGGGGTAATTTCAGCTCCATATACAAAAAGGAACAGGAGATACAGTATTGCTTGTGCTTTTAAGCCACACATGACTTTTGTCAAAGTTCAACGAATAAAGAATTTTGTGCAATTCTTTTTAACATTGTGTCAAGTATTTGCTAAGCTGAGATAACGATGTCCCTGCCATATCCAGAGAATAATGTAAAAAGCTAAGTACATCAAAACTGGAGATGCAATATTAGCACTCATGCAGTAGGTAAAGCTTTTTTCTTAGTTCTGTATTTCAATTGAGATGCTTTTTAAAATACGTTATCTTTGAAATGCTGAGTTCCCAGCTATTAATATCAATCATTACTCTAAAATACTAGAAAGTTAACAAACGCATTAGACGAAACGAAGTTAAAATTAAGACCACTGAGTTCTAAACTCTAAGAAAGAATGATTAGGAGCACTCTGACTTCCATTCATCTTGGCAATCCTCATGCATCTTTGTTCCAATGTAATTGCTATGTGGCATAGCTTCTACAACGTTTTATTATATCATCCTGACACCCAACCTTCCACTTTAAAAGTTCATCTATCTATTTACAAACATATAGCTTTCAAAGATTTAGGATGAAATGTTGACCAGGCAGCCCAGTGAGATTATAAAAATGTAGTTATTTTGTAGCATATTTTTTTTATCCTGCCCACCCCTATAGGTTCAGAGGGCATCAGGAGGATCCTATGAAAAGCTGCAATGCAATGATTAGCAATAGTCTCTTTCATGATACCTCTAACCAGGCCAGCATGGAGCACATGATGAAGTCCCATTCCTTATCGGTCAAAGGAGCTGTGGGATACTTCAGCAGCAAGGGAAGGTATCGCATCATCTCTATGTTGAAACCAAGCAACTGAGCACTCGTTTCTTTCAGATTGCTGCAAGAAAAATACAACTAAGGCTTACACATATTCATGTTGTGGACACAAATATCTATATTCTTGCCTTCACTCCTCTTCTTAGGACAAATTAGTCTTGCACCAGGCTCTGCCCCACGCGCTTTTCATGCTCTGCCTCTCAGAGTTAGAACACTACATTAGCTGCCAAGTCTAAATAAGTCAGTCAACAGGAACAAAATTGACTATCAGAGCTACTTGCTGATTTGCATACTATAAAGATTCCTAAAACTGCACAAATTTTCATATTCACTCAAGTTACATAATTCTATAAACTATCAAATTTAGCAATTTAAAATAAAATAATGCAAGAAAAATAATCAGTTATTTTTAAAATTAGTAACTTAAAAAATAAGCCCTCAAGTGTCCAAATATTGTCTATTATTTCAAGACTTTATTGCCTGGATTTTTCTCACTATACTCAAAACAAATGAACCTCAGTATATTTTCACTTCTTGCCGGAAGCTTTCCAAGTTACATTTTCAGATCCAGAAATTAAAAATACCCAAAGACCTACATTTGATATCCAAGTACTCTTCCTGCTACCTAAATAAGCAATCAGAATTTGGAACCGAGTATCCAGCAACACCTACAAAAGCTGGTCAGTTCTGAATGCTTGACATCTAGGTGCATTAAGAAAGCTCCTCGTTTCCCTGCCTTCAACCACTCAGGTAACTTTCTTCAGTACGAGTTATTAGATACTTCAAGACTGGTATATTAAACTGAGGGATGCAGTTCCACAAAGGCTTAAAAATGTAATATTAGAGCTAATATTAGAGATAGTGGTTGTAACTTACTAATTGATTTTGTTCGAGTTAATAACCACTTTGTATTTTTAAAGTCTTTAGAAACTAAAAAAAGTCAAATTATCTCAAAGTTGCACCCACCAGCTAAAGAGAAAGCTGTCCTCATTATCATTTTTCCAAGACATTATGATTTTTAGTATTCCAGGTAGTAGATCAATACTTCTATCATCCAAGCAGGAGTTCAAAATGGAAAGACACCCAAATGCTCCTTTAACACAATAATAATAATTAAAAATAATAATAACAATAGTCATACTCAATAGGTCTTAATTATCAACACAAAGCAAACCTTGTAACATATGTCAATTGATTGGATTTTTTTATTTGAACTTAATATCATAAGATAGTTTGGATAATACCTAAGGTTTTTTCATTGAACACTTAAACCAGAGATGCCATTGTTAAATCAGAAATACTATATCCAACCCCTACTTAGAAAAAAACCCAAATCAACAAAAACCTCCTATAAGATTGTTGGTTTATACCATTAACAAAAAAGGGAAAATAACTGCTAAGATTTAAATCTATTTGTGCTACTGAAAATGTTGTATGCTAAGCAATAATTCAGGCAGATAATTAAGTAAATGTAACTGCAAATCATGAATTCCAATAATGATTTAAGAGTGTTAATTTCTACTGTCAGAGTAAAGTACTACTGTTGTATTAGTACTGTTTTCCATTTTTAAGGAAAACTGCATATAGATAGATTTCTTGGAGAAACCAACATTTTTTCCAAGCATGACAAAAAATAATTAAGTAAATTAAAGTATTATTTATGCATAGCAAAACCAACCAACCAACCAAACCTCTTCGCTTAAGCAGTAGTGCAATGTTTTACAAGAATTTTACCAGCATTTTACTGCTCTGAAAAAATAATTACAATTTGAATGGTAAGCCCATAATCTACATCACACTTGATGGGAAAATTTGTATATATATTTTTTCTGCTCAGGAATCCCTAGGAAAATGAGAAGCAGCAGAAAGGAAAATGCAGACCAGTGTTACACACGAGAGCACTTCACAGCAGGAGAGAAGTGAGGATCCTTTTTCCCATGTTCTCTATAAAGTTTCACAGACACATTCAGTTGGTTCATCAGTTCACTCAGAAAGTCAGGAAGGCTTAACTAAGTCCAAAAAGTGTCTCCCAAAAAGGGAAAAGGGAAAACTACCACAGTAGAAAAATTCAAGGTTCCTCTCAATTCCTGCACCACATTAACACTGAAAATTTTCACATTTTAAGGACATCTATTTGAAGAACTCATCTGAAAACCTGGACACTGCCAAGGGACAGAAGTCCACAGCTTAAAATCACCAAAGATAGTTTTTTCAATTTAAGTAAGCACAGTCCTGTCAAAAAATACAAAATCAACCTTCAAGTTTTTATATAGACTGATTAATAAGACCATGTGCAAGAAAGCACAGAAGCAGTACTTAGAGAATAAAGGAATTTCTTTCTTTTAAATGACATCTAATTCAAAAGGACCGTTTGTATTTCTAAAGAGTTTTCTTGAAAATGAACAAGTTATTTTTTTTAAAAAAAAAGGTCTTCTAAAAGATATTCAAAGCAATATTATAACACATCTCAATCACCCCAAAGTAATTTTTCAATAGCTGCTGAAAGTGTATGTACAGTAGCTGTGACTCAGCACAATATATCCTTTTAACAATATTGGCCTACAACTTTAGTTCTAATTTTGGACCAGGCAGTATAGCTCATACTTCCTTAATAAGGCAGAAAACTACTACGCCAAACAGTCTAAAAGAAATACACAAACTGAAGTGGACTGAGGTAGGAACAGACTCACCATCGGTACTGGAAAGCTCTGTCTGTGTGCACGTCATAAGTTTGGCCACACAGTGGAAGACAAGCTCATTCTTTTCTTCCTCAATTAAAAAAGGTGATAGACACTGAAGCGTATGCAGTTTGCCCTCTGTTAATGGCACAAACCTATTCATACATGCAAAACATCAAGAATGAAACAAACCAAAATTTTAACTAGTAAACAAAATTATCAATTGTTTCATAATGACCTAATATCATATGATGTAACCAATCCCACACACCGAGTTTCACTTTTACATATACTACCAAATTTTCAGTATTAATGTCATTCATTAGAATACATATCATTTAACATTATCAACATTTGCAATGTAAACTAAAAGATTATAGGAAGCAGTGTTAAGATACCCTTCTGTTGTCTTAAAAAGTTGTTTCATCTCACAGGATACAGTGTTTTCTGCACGAATCACTTTAGCCATGGTTAAGGACCAGAGTCTTCCATGTTCCTCTGATCTGCAAACAAGAAAAAAGACCCTGGTTAGCAAATTCCGATGCACAGATCACAACAAAAGCATTTGGATGAAGTTTGAATCAATACATGTAAGGAAATATGGTGGCACCTAATACTTTATACAATGCAAAATATGAAAAAAGAGTTAAGGGTTGTTTTACTTGTTCTTACGTACCTATCAAATATTGTTTGCTGAAGGCTGGTTGTATTGCTAAGTGTACTGAACTTATCATATGTGATGTGCATTTCTTCTAACATGTGAAGATATTCCAGAAGCAGATCAGGAGGGTTCTCCAATTCTTCAATCCATTGCAATGAGTACAATAGCTCTGCAACTAATTAAACCAAGGTTGTTGTTTACAAACAACTGCTGATTATATTCAGTGCATAAGCAAGAAGTTTTAGGTCAAGGTTTTCTTGAGTTTTAAGTATGTTTTTAATGCATTAAAAAGACAACATTTACACACAATCTCAGGTGCTTCAAAGCATGAACTGGATACTTGACTTTGCTTCATGAAATATAAGAGAAGAAAAAGCTATAATTATTCTAGATGTTCAGGAAATTCTAAAGTAAATCAAGCATGAAAAAAACTAACTCCTCTCTATTTTCTGTTGTTTTTCCTTTTAATATTTATATTTCTTGCATAGAAGGTAATCAAGATCTAGGTCGAGAGAAAAACAAAAAAAGAAATGCTTCATTAGCTTACAAAGACCCACACTGAACATTACACTTCTCATCAGGGTGAGACTTTTGGAGACAGAAATGTTAATTTGATAATGTTGCCTCTAATTTGAGCATTCAATAAATAAAAAGAAATGAGATTCTACCTGGTCGAAATAAGAAAAATTGCTGCCTCAAAATATCTTTACATTATGACTAAACACTCAGGACATTTATTTGATGGCACAGGTGGATACAGTTCCTATTGCCCACTCATGCCAATGCACCTTTTATTTTGGCAATTAACAACTTTGAAGTTAATCACAAATTCATGCTTCTCCAAATTCAAAGTTCTGTTGAGGTAGCACGTATATAATCACAAAAGGTCCTAGAAACATAAACACTATAGTTGTGGAAATTTATACTTTTAAAGGAGAATTAAAGAAAGAAAAAGAAAACAACAAAAGGTAAAAGGACGATTTCTCATACCAATAATCCAAACTTTAACTATTCGTTTCTAATTATCAATTCATGTTCATTTACAACTACTATTAAATCAAATTCCTTTAAATTTTATCATTGTAACTTACTTATATTGTCAATTTTCTTTCTTTCAGTGTCATCATTTCCATGGACTAGACCATTTTCCAATACAAGTAGCACCATTTTACTTAACAAGGCTGAGGTACACAGATGGCCTGGAAGTTTAGTTGTGCCACACAGCTTGACACATGATCCCAAAGGTTCACAATTCATAGTAAGCCTTCCCTCCAAAAGAGGTTTGTGCATCCACTGTAATATGTGCATAAAAGAGTATGAGCAAATAATTGACATTTTAATGATGTCTGATAGAGCTATGATCTGTTTAAGCCTGAAAATTCAGAATTATTAAAAAATAACCATGAAAGATAAAAATTAACACCAAAAGCACAATGCTGAGGACGACCCTCTCCAGCATATTAAAAAACCTAAATGCACAGCAATAACTTGAAAATGCATTGTTGCCTCAGAAATAAATATGTATCTTTAGAACTCTATATATTTTACAAGAAATACCAGGGTTACTGAATATTGATGGTTGGACAAGAAGTTTATGTCCTTCCCCACGCTCCACTCTATGTATATCAGAATTTTGTTGATAGGGCATCATGTTCCTCTGCAGACATTGGTGTCTTTCATAAAATTAATTTTAAAGAACTATTAACTTACAGATAAGAATATATTCATGATGTATATTCTGTCAGACAAAACTCCTGAATTGTAAAGTGAGTTGCTGAGATTCTATGGAGAAAAGGGTAATTTCACAGATTTTGATTTTCCCCAGTAGTACTTCATGGGACCATAAACACACAGATTTTTGTCCTCTGTCATGGAAAGAGGCTGAAGAGAACTTTTACACAGGCATGCACATAGTCATAATTGCAGTGCCATGTCAAAATAAGGAATGCTTATCACCCTAAAGGCCAGAGACTTGAGGTAAGATTGATTACCGCGTGCATTTTCTTACCTCAGTGGGTAGAGACTCCTGCAATTTCCCCCACTCAGCTTTGCTTGGTGTGATATGCTCAATATACGCTCCCACAAGATATCCAGACTGTCCATCAGCTTCCATAAGCTTAGACAACAAATCACTAACTGCAGAGATCAAAACCTGAAGGCTGAGAAAAGGAGAAAACACTGCAAACGAATTTGGCACTATCCAGTAAAAGCAAACTGCTTTATTTTATGTCAATACAATGCTATATACATTGTATCAGTGTGATATACATGGCATACCAATGGCTTTTAAGTTATGCTCTACAGCACAGGCTGAAAATCTCTCAGTAACACAGATACCAATTAAATAAAGAATAGTATAGCGCTGATCTTCCTTTGCTTTGGAGAACAACATATTATGAAATGAACAAGGACATCACAATTACCTTTTAACATCCAAAGAGGAAGACTGTATTTGATTCTTGACCCACAGCGCAGACTTATGCAAAAAGGTACTCTGCTTCTGCATATTCCGAAGTTGATGCACAAGTGAATGTACACCAGACATCCAAGTGTGTTTTAATTTACATACAAGTAAATCTAGTGTAAGGAGAAAAACAAAGAGGCAAGTAAACCCATCACAAACAGGTAAACTCAAATTACAACCTACAGCATAGAGCCACGATCACATTTCCTGCAGCAGGAAAAGAATTCTCTCTTCTATGCAGATACATGCAATAACTACCAAGGGCAAACACACAGGTTTCTTGTTGTAGAGCAATTTTAAATTAACTCTGAGACACAGCTAATGTTTTCTTTAAGAATAACAGTGATGTTTCTGTTGTCTACTACAATATGTTCATATGGTCTTCAAAATGATAGACCTTTTTAAAATACTGAAATACTGAACATTCACAACATCAATACTCATTTGCAAAGTAGCAGTGATTTTCAGGTTAGTGTTGTCCTACTTCACCTCTATGACAACACTGCAACATTTCCTCCTTTGTATTTATGTCAATAAATTAATATACCAATTTATCACTCTCAAATTCTGCATTCAAAGAATATAAATCAGGATCTCAGTCTGAAAACGAATGCTGGTGGAGAGAGAAATGGATCACAGTTTGTCAGAGCAACTTGACCAATACAAATGACTTCAGAATAAATGTATGTGTCTTATGAAGTGATTACATACATGTTTTCATAGCAACCTCAAACTGTAGAATGAACAAAAAAAAATATGTTCATTCTTCATACTTCACAGACCTTAAATAATTCATGCAACACTCCACAAAGTGTGGAATATCACAGCCTCAAAGATAGCTGGGGCATAGGGATACAAACACCAAAAAAAGTTTTAAATCCTTGTGAAGAGGTACAGGACTTGATGTTTAGTAGTAACTACTGGCACTGTACACTAAAGCACAGATTTTCATGTCAGTTTCAGCTGCAAGAGATCAATGTCTCTGCAAGAAACTCAATATTCTATTATATACCTGTTGCATTCTTCAAAAAGAAGAATTTAGATGTAATTATCAACTACAAAAAAGTTTGAAGTTCTTTTACCAAATTACCTGTTAAATGCGTAGCATCCTGCTTCTGAGCACACAACTGGAAGATGGTAAGCAGCAAGTCTTCTGAAGATGGCATCAGTAAACACCCTTTAACTGAGCTGAAAAAGCTTGAGGCTACATCACAGATGAAAGATACTGATAGTTCAGAATTTCCAGCTTCAGAAAGATCCTTAGCTTTAGACAGAGCTGCTTGAAGTTTATCAATAATCCTTTCAACAAAAGCTTCGCCAATCAAAGATTCTATTGGGAAAAGGAAAAAGACAGCATACTTTGATTACTCAATAAAAACAACCATTCACAGGCATCATACTAAAAGGTACAGATTTGTTTTTTATTTACTAATTTTGAATGCAAAATAAAGTGCCAAGCAGTTGCAGTCTAATGTATACCTAAACTCTCTTATTCCAGTCATCCAGGATCACCTAGCCAAAGTTTCACATTGCCAAGTATCCTTCCTCTGAAGCAGCTTAGACAAAAAGTATTTTAAAGCAGCGCAAGTGCAGAGTTAACCCTTCCCCTTTCATGCCTTCCTACCTTTTGGGAATCAACTGAAAGCCAGAGATTACACCTGGACCATTGCATATAATTAGCCCAATCAGATCAATCTTCCAAGAATATGCTTAGTCTCTCACTGGATTGAAGTAGGTTGATGCCATTTATCCTCAAACTCGACAGCATCCTGTGTCAATGAGTTCCATTATTTAATCATGAACTGTATGAAGAACTATAATTTTTTCTTTCACCAAGCCTGATTTCTAAATATCTGTAAGCAAACTCAGGCTCTTCCATTTAAAGTAATGATAAAAAATTTCTTCCTATTTGCTTTTTCCATACAAATAATGATTTTATGGCTCTTTACCACAACCCCATCCCTAATCACTTTCATTGCAAGCTGAAAAATTCTAGTCTGTTTTACTGCCTCTGCAACCAGAAGCTACTGCATTTGCCCAACCATCCCCATTACCTTTCTTTGGGCAATTCTATCACACCTTTTTTTCAAAAGCGTATGGGAGAACAAGAATATTGCAGTGACCAAAACTACAAGCAGTATTCAAGATACTGACACATCAATACTATAGTAATTTTAATTTGTCCTCTGTTCTTTTCACAGCAGCTCTTAATAACCTGTATTCCTTTTTTACTGCTGAACACCAACCTACTACTTACAGGGAACCACCACAATGACAGAAGATCTCTTTTCTGAGTTTTAACAGCTCAGAGCCTACCACTGAATAGATATAGTTACAATTGTGTTCTTCCCATGTATACTTTTAATATTTATTGGTTTTGAAATTAATTTGTATTTATATCAGTTGATCATTCAGTATCCCAACACACTTCTGCAGCTCCCTGAAGTTTCAGTTTTGATTACTCTCAATAATTTATCAGAAACCATTATCATCTTTCCAACATTTATCCTTTTCCCCCTTTAATTCCTATTTCCTGATAGGTTACTGATCCATGAAAGGCCCATCCGTTTACTCCATGACAGTTTACCTTGAGAAATTTAGAGAAGATATCTCATCAAAAATCTTTTTGAAAGCCCACATACTTTGTTTTGGCCAAAATCGCTAAGAACCACCATAGTTCCTGAAGGTCTCTTAGACTTCATCCAACATACATTAAAAAGAGGTCACACAGCACCCAGGACAGAACGAATACCTAAGTTCAGCAATACCTCCAGCTCTAGAGCCAAAAAAAGCAAAGTCACCGGATAACCAGCCCTAGGACACCACTGACTCACAAGCGAGCAAGATTGTCAAACTCTCTCTGGAGAGAGGGAATAGGTTTTTCTGATACTCCTCTGCATCAGGAGGCGTATCCATCTGCAAAGTTCCAATAACAGAAATAACAATCTTGCAACACCTTCACCAGGTGCACTAGGTATGAAACTCCACTGCACTAGGTATGAAACTCCACTGCAGTCAACTTGTCCTGTGCATCTTTGAAGCCTGAAAGCACCATGAATGCGCCCAGCATTCAGACAAACTGAAGCATGTTACTTCAGGGACCAAAGCAAATGCTGAGTTTAACAAACCACAAATAACAAGTTTACATGGAAAACATCAAGAAAATTGAAGTCTATATCACAGATACCATAAAATGCAAGGAAGAAATTAAACAGGATGTTATTAATAAAAAATCGATTACATATACAGCATAATCACAGAGTTTTAAAAATACATAAATCTAACTGAAAGTGGTTCAAAGCAGTTCCTGTAACAAAGCATTACCAACACATACATGGGTCCATAACCTTTGATTTTTGATATTTCAGTTTTGAAGCTAAATTTCAGATTGTATGGTTTAAAACTGAGTATTATTTTACAGCACATCAGCTAATAAATCAAACTTAGTTAAATTTTCCTCAAGTTTTCCAGACTTTCAAATCTGAATCTTTTCTTTAAACACAGAGTTGTGTTTAGCAATGCAGACCAATAAAAAATGCAATGTTGCAGTTGCAAGTTAGTGTTTACAAAATTAAACTTGATACGATTAATTAGTCAGATAAAAAAAAAAACAAACCAAAAAAATCCCAAACCACCATCCCCCCAAAAAACCCAACCAAAAAACCCCACAAACAAACAGAAAAAAAAAAAAAAAACCAAACCAATAACAAAACAGAAGAAAGCCTAGATGTTACAAATTCAGTATTCTGGAAGATCTCAGATTCCTTTAAACCTTCTACAAAGCGTAAGAGTCATATTTACACTTCACAAACTCCAATGAATAAAAATGCTTACCATTTTTAATGTGTTGTGACAACACTAAGCTCAGGAGGGTCCACCTTTCTGAAGAGGATGATTCTGATGGGGTTGCTATAGGTTTTAAGCCCAGGTGACACAGATCATCCGCCAGCGTTACAAGTCTTTCCCCAAGTGTATCTCCTTTTAGCCAGTCAGACACTAAGCAAAGTTTTGTTGTGTTTGAGCATGCCTGAATCACAAGAAAATAATTCTAATAATCTTTTGAGGGTATTAATTTTTATTACTAGCTAAGCATAAGATTAACATGTCATCCTGCACACACAAGGAGGAATAATATAATCTGCCATAAACAATATGTCTCCAGATGTTTATGTCTACAACAATTGCCCCAGCTTTCTTTTTGGTCAAACAGAACAACTTATGGCTAGGTCAGACCTCTACTTTAGAGTGAAACAAGTCACCTTCTAAAAGCTCTTATTTTTCCTTTTTTTCCAACTATAGAGTCCAGGTAATACCTACACTGAAGTCGGAGAGATAACTTTTGGATGACCAGGTTGGTGGAAATAAAATAAAGTAACAGGAAATCTATTTAGAGCATCTGAATTTCTCTAAAAAGAAATGGAAGGTCACAACTCAGCCAAGCATTACTTTGGTGATAAGCCATTATAAGTTACAAAATCATAAAAACTGAGGACTCCTGAAATACACAGTAACTCTGAGGAAAGGTATTATGGTCAATGCACTGGATTCTAAATCAACTGCTATGAGTTCTTGTAATACACTTCATATTTCATTCTAGGCAATCACCTACGTATCAGTGTCTCAACATCCCATGTGAAAAAATCCGTACACTATCTTTTTCTTATAAGTATGATGTAAGTGTGATGATACAAATAATCATTCAAATTATTAGTCTGATACCCAGCTTCACACTCTCTACCTTAGAAGGGATTACCAGAAACAAATCAGGAATCCCCATGACTCAAAGAGCAAACTGGCCAAAAATAGAAGGGAAAACAATACATTTGTTTTGGTATCATCATTTCATTTCTAAGACTGTACCCGGATTTAAATGCAGTTAAAAAAAACAACACTCAAACTACTACTACAAGATGTTCAAGCTATGGAAATTATCACTACTTAAGTAACGTCAAGAAGTCAAACATAACTCTCAAAGCTAACAACACAGAAATATTCAAAACAAGAACAAAAAAAATCTTAAGAGGTACCTCTTGAATTATCTGGAGAAAAATACTCCATTTCAGATCCATCTGAAAAAAAAAAAAAATTCCACAACATTTAACAAATTCTTTGCTGAATAGGAAGCATTTAATACCATTTTCGCAGTTTGCTTTACAAATTTATTTTCTGCAGTGAATAAGCAGAAGTTGCTAAGCTGCAGTAACAAAGTTATTTTTGGTGTCCAAGTCTTTCTCTACCACAAAGATCAATAAGGGACTGCATTTATAAGAAAGGTCATTAATGATTAGTATAAAAGCACACTGTTTAAAGAAGCAAGAATATATAAATTCTGATGTTAACGTTACTTTTTAAAAAATTATTTATAACATATAGAAAGGGATATGTTATAACCTTTCACCCTGACACTGTCATCTTCCTTAATGATGAACTTATCCAATCATGTAAACTATCTTCCATTCCACAGCCCCAACATAAAATGATTAACCAACCACAGCCCACAAAAAGAGCAGTGACTTTGATAAAAACTAATAACAAAATATATGAGAATCATACCTTTGTTAAATCATCAAGAATTATTTTCCTTTCATCATTACTGTTGCAACAATTAAGGACACTGTACAAAATATCCACCAGAAAATGGGTGTCTTTCCTCCAGTCTTCTTTCAGCCAAGTTATTAAATTCAGGTACAGAAATTGTACAGATGGACTTTCATGATGAGCTTTAGTTTCTTTTTGGGATTCAGTTTGAGCAGAGCTTGCATCGTTTCCCTGTTCTAAAAGTACTTGAAAAACTCTGTTTGAAGAAAAAGAGTTGAGCAGGGCAGAGAGAAATTTCAAATGCTGTTCTGACTTCTGCTCATTTACATACACAATACTCAGTTCAGCAAGGTTGCAGACTAAATTTTCTAAAGGTTCTTTCCTTAGAAGTGAACTGTGCTGCAAGTCAGCCTGTATTTCAGAGTGACTGTTTCTCACTTCTGTGACCTTTCCATTCTCTGTGTTTCTTTCAGATTCATCCTCATCTGTAAATCTGATTTTGAGAGATTTTCTGTTGTTTGGTTTTGTAGCACTCTTTGGATTCTGAAGAATTTCCAGCATACCAGATATGGCAAACAACAACTTCTCATCAGCATCCAATGTATCAACATGAAGTACACACTTTTTTAAAAGATGGTCCCAAAAATTTGACAACAGTTTCTGGAAAACTTCATCTGTGCTATCATCATTGGAAAGTTCTGCTTTAGCTTCCCAGGACCTCAATGTTTCTGCTATTTGATAAAATAATGGTCCATTTTGTAACCTGGGCTCCTTAAGTACAGCATCAATAAGGGGAATTAGCTATAAAGACAAAAATAAAGCAATATTAAAGAACAGTGATCTAACCAGATGATCATTTTATTCCTTGTAATACCAGTAAATGCTATAATTTTGAAAAAAACATTCCAGAAACAATTATAAAAACATCAGAATTACTTATGCTTGAACTCTTAATATAACAGGATGGGATGTTTTTCTTTATTTTTTAATATAATTTAAACTGCACAGTAAAAGGGAAGATTTTATAGGAGGGAAAAAATTGACTAAATTCAGCAAGGTATTTTTTCCATAAAATCTAGTGAAACTTTCAACAAAATCCTCATAGAAATTTACGTTTTTCTTTAACTTTGAATTATTAAATGTACACACATTAAGTATTTTGAACAAATACCTGGTCATATATAAGCATTTGATGAATTTGTCTTTGGTCATCTTCTTCATCTGCCTTCTGTAGTATGGCAAAGCGCAGACATTCCATAAATGCAATTATAATCGCTGAACTTTCCGAAGGACTGGCTATTGCTCGCTCACTTGACAACCTATTGAAAGGCAGCATTAGAGGGAGGGCACACTCAATCATCCATTCTTCTGAGAAACCCAGGACATATGTAATGAACATAACCTTGGTTACGTTGTTCTTGTCCAAACAACACCAATATGATAATACAGAGTCATAGAATCATTGACAGGAGTCATATCAAAACAAATTCAACAGGACATAATAAAAGAGTCAAAACAATAAATCAGGCATTTAATACAACTTATATTAAAATAATTTTTTCACCTAGTTTTAGCATTCATTAAAAAATACATGTGAAAATAGAGAAACACATCCAGTCGAGCATACTGTCTACTGTTCCATAGTACTTTTTGATGTATTTTAAAGGCAAAAAAACTAGTATCATGAGAATGAAAGCTCCTGCCTATAGGAATTTTCACAATCACAATACTAATCGCCAATAATCTCTGCAATAATTATGCACTGGTGAGAAGACCCTGTTATCTTCAAAGCTAATCTTTATTTTAAATTAATTTCCCATTTTAAAAATTATCATGGAATACAAACGAAGCTTTGACAATGAAAGATAAGAGTGCTTTAGGTAAGGAAGACAAATCAAAAAGACAGCTAAAGGTTTAGGAAGACCAACTTTTAAAGGGTTTAAAGGACTGACTCTAGTTTTGGATATTTAAAAATATTTTAAAAATACAATTTCCAAATATTATAGTGAAAACATCTTTTCTCAAATAAGCAAATAATGCATATCTATGATATGTTACTTATCTTTGGATGCTTAAAGAAGATTAGTTCTCCTAATGCAGAGTTCTCCAAATGTAAAAGAGACTGATTTCAAACAAATAAATAAATAAATAAATAAATAAATAAATAAATTTGTGTTTCATACCCTTGAATTATAGAGCTGAAAAATGTTCTGAAATATTCCAGCTTTGGTTCTGCAATGCCAGGAGGTACCTTGCTAAAGAACGGCAAGAGATTTGGGTATATAACAGTAGCTAGTCCTCGTCCACCTTCTCGAAGCACTGTCCATAGCTTTGGTAAAACTCCCTTTCTGGCGTTTACGTGACTCCAACAGTCCTATAGAAAGAAACACATTTATTGTAGGTTAAATGAGAATATGTTGCCTCCCATGTGAGGCATTTTAATCTACCTCCCTATGTTGTAGCTGAAACAAGTTATTGTAAAATTTAAATTCACTTGCCGCTATTTTTTAAAATAATTTTCTCCCTATTTCAGCTTGTGAATTTAAGAAGCTAATATGATAAAATTATTTCTGTATTGTTTAAAATCAATGGACCTTCCTTGTTAGCAAACTGCAATTAAAGGCTTCTTCTTTAATAATGCTGTAAGTACGCTTCATAAAAATCATTATTGTAACTGATCCTGTATTTAACTCTGAGTTCTTTTTATCAAGAGCAAGCAATGACTTCAATGACCTAACTTCAAAAGCATCACTAACTTCAAAACTCCTCCCCAAAATCTTCTGATTGTTCCAAAATACCTTGGCACTTTCCCCCAAAACATCAATTTTTTTGTCATCTGATCTATCATAGTTGCAGATACCTATTTTTATAGCAAGCTGAAAAAAGATATTAACCCCCCACACACAATTGTTACAGTTTATACCAGCAGTTACAAAAAAGATCTGCAGTATTAAACCCTCAAAGCATCCCTGTCTATGGCAACACCATTCATCCTGCTAATAAATTCAAAGGCCATATTTCACTTAAAATATAAAAAAAAAAAAAGGCAAAAAAGTTTTGAACCAAGCATTAAATTAGAAGGGGAAACAAACAAACCAAAAATCCACTGCAAGTCATTTTTATAACCGTCTTTAACCAAGAAAACAGCTTATAGTATTATTTTATTTATTAGTAACTATTTTAAATCAAAGGGAATCAGTTTAATTTTACCTTAATTAAACTCATAAAACAATTCAGATTTTCAGGCATGATGGACAGAATATATTTGAAAGTTACACTAGAATCCTAAAGAGGAAGAAGGAGCACGTAGCATTGATAAGTTCATGATATTAATCATGAAGAAAACCCAGTCAAGCTGAATTTTCTAATCCTACACAGAGAACAGTGGCACTTAGTGAAAAGTTAAATTCAAGTAAAATATCTGCCCCTTAGGTTTCCCACATTACCTCAACAGTGGCAATAACGTAAAGGACAGCTTCCCAAAGAGCAGGACACACCACAGCATCACTGTCATCAATGCCGAGAAGAACAGCAGGACAAACTCTTGGTGCTTCAGCTTTCACCAGCTCAGGTAAGTACTGGCATAAAGCAGAAGCCAGCTCAAAGAAAGCTGAGCGAACCTGACACAGGCCACAGAAAAATAAAATTTTAGTCAAATGACAATACTTTGTCTCTACATGCAATTTCTAACGTTCCTTTTGAAGTCACTGTAACTTACAACATGCGGTCCCCATATTTTATCACATCAGCAAAGGCTTCAATATTATGAAAAATAAAGAACAATAAAGAAACTCTTTTATAAGACTGTTTAATATTTTGTTTCAGTGATAAAATGCTTGTCAAAAATTTTAATATATTCTCCAAAAGCATGTTTTCTCAAAAGCACCTTAAAACTTTTTAAACAAAATGTTACCAGAATCAATTCTTCACTATGCGTTACTGGTCATACCAAAGACCAAATAAAATAGTTTAAAAAAATGAAAATCCAAAAGCACTAAGAAAAAATGGGCTAAACTGACACAGTTCGTATCTTTTACATTAATCTGAAACTAAAATAGTAGATGATTGTGACAATACAGTAGATGATTGCGACACTGAAATAAGAAATTAGCCTATTGGGCAAATTTTAGAGTAATACTGTCTATTTAAGGCCAGGAAATTTGAAGGCTGTTTCAAATATAATTCAGTGAAGTACAAAGTTCATTCTTGTAAAATACAAGCAATTAATACTTGCTTAGGTTCAGTGTATAATCTGTAACTAAAACCAACCAGAATAAAAAAGAAATAAAGTCACCTGTGGTACACTGTGTTTGCTGTATTTCCAAAATTTGTTTTGGGACAGAAGTGACATTAACTTTTCCTCCAATGAATGCATCTCTTTCTTTGGCAACATGCTAAGCAACGTTTTTAAAGCTAACAAGGAACAGGTCAGAATCCGGAAAAATTTGGCTTCCCTTTCTTCCTCTGGTACAGTTCTCAGAAAACAAAACAAAACAAAAAAATTTAAGCGAACTATAAACAAGTCAGTAGGCTTCTAAAACTCGTCTAAACTGTCTTCAGTTTTTCTGTGTTCTTTTAATTTCAGATGCCAGCAATGTAAATATGCAAACTTTCCACAGGTTTTAATGTTACCAAATTACACTATAAAGTGTTAGATAGAGTTTCAAGTCACCTCATCTTCCAGCTATTCAAAAATGCTACTCCTAAAAGAGCTGAAACAAGAATAAGACAACTGGTAACACTTTCAAAAGCATTTATACTTTAGTGTCAAAGAAAGTTGCTGGGATCTGGGCTCAAATAACTATTCTGTCTCTTGAAAAAAAATTAAATCCACTGCCTTCAGGGACAGAGAACGCAATACAGACCAAGACTTAAACCATATACATGAAAGCAGGGTAACATACTGGGGGTCACTGAGCGTATCAGGAGTTTCTTTCAGAAGGTGATCTTGAAGTACCTAGGGGAAAAAAAATACATATATACACATGAGGATCAAATATTTATATATAAATAATATAGTCTATACATTATTCAGAAACAGTTCTACAATAAAACTTCACAACCCCTGAGTCAGGTCTTTTAAATACATTTTAGACATGATAGTGAACAAGAACATAATTTGACTCCTGCTGAACACAGCAGCTGTGGTACTGTTTGAATCAAGACTTCATAATACTTCGTAAGTTGCAGTCCTATGACAACAGGCTTCTGGTAAAAAGAAGCCAAACTGAGACAAACCAAACTGGTTAAGTTTAGAAATGATGGGCCAGCAACACAAATTTTCACCTTTTTAAATTCAGTCAATTCAGTTTGATAAACAACTGGCAGAAGAGCATTAACCTTGGTCAGAACTAAACTTGTAGAGGTTCTCTGAAACACCATTCAGCATTTTTTAATCGTCTACCACTGCAGCTAAACTACTCTGGCATCATTATTCCATCTGCTAGCAACATTACATGATTACTGAGCACCATTACATCGGAAATGCATACATGAAAATTCACTTCATATTCATTCCTCTGGTTCCAGTCATTCTAACTGCAAGTCAAAAAATATAGAGGATGTATCACTGTCTCAGCCTTCACTTCACGTTAGCAGGAGCATAGTTTCAGGTGAGAAAGAAATTTAACCATGTAGAATAGATGGGGGCAGGCTGAGTTTTAAACTTGTAATAAAAGTTGACATATACTCAACAGAAAGCCTTAAAGAAATAACAAAAATATAAACTCACATTAAGAATTTCATCTTTACAGAATGCTAAGGCTTCAGGTTGTTTGCTTGAAGGAAAAGCTTTTTCAAAAGCTACTTTTGCAGCAGAAGCAGCAGGGGAGTAAGTGTCACATTGAGCAATCAGCCAGTATCCCATGATACTTTTTAAGTAAGGAGCTAAGTGTTTCTTTACTTTAAGAATCAGTTGCTCAAAAGACTGCTGAGTTGCTTCTCGAACACGGCGATCGTGGTCCTGTTAAAGGAAAAAGAAAAAAAAAGAGAAAGAAAGGTTTATTGGTTTAAGAAATGTACCTTTCATGCTGGGTACTTCAAAGCAGCTGACAGAAAACTGATGACACAAAAAAAAAGACATCTCTCAGTTGAACCATTTTCACTATGAATTGGGCTATATACATCTGAAAATATGCAACAACAATTACAAAAAAGTCTGCGTATGCCTAAATGAGGGGAGAGTCCTAACTTAGCAGCATCATATTCCTGATGTGTTGCACATCCAGAATTGTTACCTTTTCCTGATATCTCTAACTATAGTTTCTATTTCCATTTTATACAAACATTTAACAGAAAGACAAGAGCCAAGAGAAACAGGAAGACTTGAAGACACTTTTTGGATTAAAATGAGCATAAACCTACAAAAACTGTGCATCACTATCCATTATTTCTGTATGAATTTACAACATCATGACTTTCTATGCCCCTGGATCCTGAAAGAAATAGTAGGAATTGTTTTAACAGATCAGAATTGTGATTCATTTTGTCCAATATCACATTTCCAAACGTAGTCAGTCCAGATAGTTTGGAGATGTACTAAATATATCAGAAAAATACGGATTACCTGGCTACGTATAGTCTTTTCATGTTTGGGGGGGTGGGTGGATATGGTTTCTTTCGTGTTTGGTTTTGCTGTTTGTTTTTCATTTTTAATATTAAGTCTGGCGTAATATTAGTCCTAGACCAAACCGATTTGCAATTATGTTAACTGAACAGTACAGTTTCTTAGCTGTTCTGGAATCTATTCACTGCTTCCCATCACCAGGCAGGTGTTCAGACATCTCCAGGAAAGCCGGGCTCCATCACATATAATGGTTACTTGGAAAGACAAACACTGTAACTCCAAATGTCCTCCCCTTCCTCCTTCTTCCCCCAGCTTTATATACTGAGCATGTCATCATACAGTACGGAATATCCCTTTGGTCAGTTGGGGTCAGTTGTTCTGGCTGTGTCCCTCCCAATTTCTTGTGCATCCTCAGCCTACTCACTGGTGGGGTGGTGAGAGGAGTAGAAAAGGTCTTGGCTCTGTGTGAGCACTGTTCATCAGTAACTAAAATATCCCTGCATTAACAGTGTTTCCAGCACAAACCCAAAAAACACAGCCCCATGCTAGCTGCTATGAAGCAAATTAACTCTCCCCCAGCCAAAAACAGCACACCAGCAAAGTTAAAGAGATCAACAAAAACTGCTTTTGAGTTGTTCACAGAAAGTATCCAGAGTCTGAAGTTTTTAATTTAGATACTTTAATACTTACTAGTGAGATTTTACAATAAATTCTTGGCCAGTAAGGAAGAACACCTTTAACAACTTCTGCTTCTCTTTCCTTGCACATTGTCCCAAACTCTTGCATAGCCTAAAATCAAGATATCAAAAGCATGATTTAAAAAGTCAGACAGATATGTTCTGTGATTTACCAGCTTCTACCAGACACTGCAACATTCCTTTTCAAAAATCAATTCATTTCTTGCAATTGAGCACCTATAGAGTTAATTTTATGGAAAAAAAGGTCCATTGCATTGCATGATGGACCTTTTCCTAAGTCCTCTAAGATACCTTCTGGCTTACAGTTCTAGCAAACTTACCAATATGAAACTAGTATTAGCTACCTTGACATATTCCTCTCCCATCCTTAAGAAAAATGTATTGTTTTCCAATAAAAACAGGTTGGGGGGGACAAAGGATACACCTACTTTTAATTTTGTTGTGATGTCCCTTTTAGAAAGTTTTCGCAGCACCATTCGAAAATCAGCATCCACAAGGCTGTCTATTTCCTCTGCTCCTTGAATGGCAGGGACATATCCTAGATCACTCTGAGATGTTCCAAAGCCAATAAACCCAGGCACTGTTCCACGTTCTTTGGCGAGGAGCTCTGCGGCCCGCCCACTGCTAGAAGGCTGACAAAAAACAGGGACAGAAGTCAGTTATCTATTTCAGTAATTTTATTTTATTTTACACACGTCAGGCATTTGAAATAATGATCCTATTAATGTTGTATAATTAACCTTCTATTTAAAACAAAGTCTCACAAAAAGGCCACCTATGCTTTAAACATAGAAGTTTGACCTAGAAAATTACTCTTCCCTTTAGATTTAGCATGCTCTTCTCATAGTGATTGTAATCCACGAATACTCACAGAAATCATACTGTTTATCCACACATGCAAAAAAGCAAAACGGAAAAGTCCTTCTTTAAGTGAACAATTTATTAAGAAATTATTTACCCTCCTTTACTACTTCTGTGTTTACTAGTTCTTCTTATGTTATTGCATATGGACCAATAGAACTCCCAAGGAATGTTCTTCATATCATTGGTAAAAGTAAGAACACACACAAAACAAAGGATGCTCCCAGCAACAAAGGGGGCAAGAAGGATTAAGAGGAATGGAGCAAAAGGGTACGTATGTAACACAGGGCAATACCATCCTGTTAGTATTGCAGTGAGTGTTTTGAAGGTCAGCATCTCTTCTCTCTTCTAGTTTGCCCCAGGTAAGCCAACACATTGCTCATCATATCAGTGGCTCATGTTTATGTCAACTACTCTTCTGAAAAAGAGGTCCCAAAACCGACTGATGCTTTAATGTTCTCTGTGACACCTCATATTCCAAATACCTTTTATTTCCTAATGGCAGTTGCAGTTTTGCGAGTTTGTTCTTGTTTTGGTTTGTTTTTTAAAGTAATGACAATTTACTGAAGTTCTTGTACTTTTCTGATTTTCTTGAAGTATGTAAGCCACACTTTACTCAACTACTATACCCACAGAGTAAGTAATTTTTTTCTGCATGTGAAACCTCAGCTATACAGACTCACTTCTTTGAGTCCCCTTGTCTTATCTAAGTATGGGAGAGGGAAAAGATGTGCAGGACTCCCACAACCTGAACACAGGACTTTGCCTGCAGTTCTCCCATCCCGCGCAGGTGCCACATATGACAGATGTCACACACCAGGCACGGCGGGCAGGACGGAAACACCACGACAGGTGTTTCCTTTACAATCCTCACAGGAAAAAAAATAATACACTAACCGTACCCACCGCTACCTTGCTGAAGTTACACACCCCTGTCCCTGCCCCTCTCCGGAAAGCCGCGGGGAGTTGCCACCACACTCCCCTGAAGCAGGGGCCCAGGCCCAGAGCCGCCCCAGCCCCACCTACTCCCACCGTGGGACAGCGTTCGGCGGCCTACAGCTCCCTTCCCAGGGCACTGCGGGGGGAAGGCCGGCCTTCCCCCGCCCGCCGCTGCCGGAAGGCCTAACCCCGAGGCCCGGGCTCCGCCGTCCTTCCCCCGGCCCCACCGCGGCGCTACCCGGGGCCCAGGGGCGCGGCGGGGCGCGCTCACCCGCAGGTTGCCCTTGGTTCGCTGCTTGTTCTTGCCCCCCATGGCGATGGCGGCGGCGGCGCTGGGCCCCGGCCGGCAGCGAGGAGGCGCGCGGTGCTTCCGGAGGGCGTGGCCAGGCGCGCGGCGCTGACGTCACCCCGTGGGGGCGGTGCCACGTTCAGGGCGGCAGCGGGACAGGAGAAGAGGACGAGGGGAACATGGACCCCGCTTTCTCTGAAGGGGACCTTAAGCGATCAGCCGCTAGAACAGGTTGCCCAGAGAAGCTGTGGATGCCCCATCCCTGGAAGTGTTCAAGGCCAGGCTGGATGGGGCTTTGGGCAACCTGCTCTAGTGGGAGGTGTCCCTGCCCATGGCAGGGGGGTTGGAACTAGATGATCTTTAAGGTCCCTTCCAACCCTAACCATTCTATGATCATCTCCAATGCGTTGTTGTGATACCTAAGGTATATTTCATGTAGTTATAAATGGTTAAACTGTGGAGAATCTTCTTTTAGCAACCATCTCAAGGACTTAGTAAGATAAGAAAGGATGCACATGGCCCTGAGAACATGCTGACCTAAAACAGGGATGCAAAAAATACGGACATTGTCTGACAAACAGGTGGTAGCAGAGACATCCATGAGTTTTAATGAGCAATTAAGCAGTTAGAATGTTTTGCCAACATGGAAAGTGAGGCAAAGGACAAATGAAGAAGATAAAGATTGAGGACCAACCAACCCTCACTCGAGGACCACCAGAAGGCACAACTACACATGCCCAAAAGCTTATTATAATATGTAAATGATTCTCAGAGATATAATGAATATAGAATCATAGAATTGTCCAGGCCGGAAGGGACCTCCAAAGGTCATCTAGTCCGACCTCCCCGCAGTCAGCAGGGACACCCCCAACTAGACCAGGTTGTCCAGGGCCTCGTCGAGCCTCACCTTGAATATCTCCAGGGAAGGGGCCTCAACCACCTCCCTGGGCAACCTGTTCCAGTGCTCCACCACCCTCACAGTAAAGAACTTTCTCCTAATCTCCAATCTAAATCTGCTCCCCTCCAGTTTAAAGCCATTGCCCCTTGTCCTGTCACTACAGGCCTTTGTAAACGGGCTCTCCCCAGCCTTCCTGTAGGCTCCCTTCAGGTACTGGAAGGCTGCTATAAGGTCTCCCCGGAGCCTCCTCTTCTCCAGGCTGAACAACCCCAGCTCCCTCAGCCTGTCCTCATAGCGGAGGTGCTCCAACCCCTTATCATCCTCATGGCCCTCCTCTGGACCTGCTAAGGTTTTCTTGGAATTACACTGAATCTGTATACCTGTTGTGTATAAATTTAATTTGACAACAGAATTCGGTGTGCACAATAGGAGGAGCTATCCCCTGCGCACCTGGCGCCGCAATAAAGAATGCCTGCTTTCTACACTGTAAATTGAGTCTTAGAAAGTTTTATCTGCCGGTTTGTGGTAACAGTTGTGACGTATAACGTTGGCGCCCTCTACTTAAAATACCCTTAAACTTTGTACCCATCTTCAATGTGGGGAGAGCTACAAGCGTGTCTTGGGCCCTTTATTAAGCGGCGGTATTCACGTAGGCTTATAAAGACTTAATTACTTCAGGTAGAGGTAAATCGGCGCTTGTGGAATGAAACCACTGCAAAGCCACCTGAACGTTAGCAATTTTACTGGATCTACGCAGAAACATTTAATCGACATCAGAAGCAACCAATGCCTGCTTTTTTTATGACATGTATGGAATTTTAGATACGGAATCCATAAGTACAGAAGCAAATTGGCATTTGTTGATACAACTCGGTTGAGACCAGATTAAAAACCGCAAGCGGCGTGATGCACTCTCCATCAGTGCACCCCAAACTTGTCAGCTCATCAGGGTAAGGATCATTTGTTGTCCCGGTTTGGAGTGTGCTGTCAGGGAGCCCACATCTTGGTCGGCTTCTGCTTTAACGTAAGCAACCAGACTGGGCTCCTCAGCTACGGATATAGTGGAGCCACCAGAGTACTGCTCTTAACCTCTCTTCACACATGCTTACCTACAGAAAATTCTTATGCCTTAAAGTAAGCATCCTAGCTCATCTTGTCTGCATGAAGAAAGCTTTTGTGAACTTGCTCCCTCCTTTTTTTTTTTTTAAATAAAACATTAATACCCTGTCTTAACATACTTCCAGGTAGAAAGTAGAAGAAAAGATTGTGCAGAATGTAGTGTCTGTAAACAGTAACAAATAATGTAAACATCAGATTTCCTCTCCTGAGATATCCACATTTGATTTTTGTCTCTTCTTATTCATATACTCCTTCACTAGAAATCCATTCATTCATCTATAATTCTGTAACTGCCTGGTAAGTAATCAAATGTATTTTCTTTCTTTGTAATTAGGTATGTACCCTAAATGTTCTTAAAACTGGAAAGCGTATAAAGCATGTTCTCTTTTTTTTTTTTTAAATAAAACATTAATACCCTGTCTTAACATACTTCCAGGTAGAAAGTAGAAGAAAAGATTGTGCAGAATGTAGTGTCTGTAAACAGTAACAAATAATGTAAACATCAGATTTCCTCTCCTGAGATATCCACATTTGATTTTTGTCTCTTCTTATTCATATACTCCTTCACTAGAAATCCATTCATTCATCTATAATTCTGTAACTGCCTGGTAAGTAATCAAATGTATTTTCTTTCTTTGTAATTAGGTATGTACCCTAAATGTTCTTAAAACTGGAAAGCATATAAAGCATTTGTTTAGTCATTTTCATTATTCAGGATTTCACTGGATACTTGTTTTCACTGAAAACTGGATTCATCATACAAACCATGAATTATTAATTCCCTCTCTGATCAGCTGTGGCAGAACAGCTAAGGAATCTGTTACGAGGATCAACTTACAAATGTAGGCACTTGGACCTGTGGTGATCTTCAATTTCTTCAATGCCCTTCAACCCCAAAGTACATCTGAAAAATGTCAGCACATCCTTTTTCTTCTAAAAACCGATATAGCTGCCCCAAATCCATATGATTTCCTCTGGAACCATGTGCATCAAAACATTTTTCTTCCAAAGCAGGGAACTTCCTTTGTTTCTGAATCTCAGCATGCCCTCCACCTTCCAAAGAAACATCTTCTCTGTGCCGAATGAGAATTCTTTTCCACGTTAACTTTCTTACTCTGAAAGCAATTGGAGAAATATGAATCTATAAAATAAAAACTGTTTTTAGAAAATATTATCAAATAGCTATTATCACAGAAGCCAATAAATTCCATTTGTACATATATGCTGGCAGAGATAATGGCTCCCTAGCTGGTCATAGAAATATTACTCACACGTAAACACTCCCATAAGCAGGAGCTGGTTTCTTTGTATCTCCCCAGGATTCAAAAACCTCAGTGTTATCCCTCACAAAATAATTGATGAAGATGTGGTTTCGATTTCAGTGCTCATTTCTGCCTTGCGTGTGCTAAGAATTCCCATATTGTCATACTCTCTTAGTGGTTATAATCAAAGGGCAATGTTCATTTAGTCTGCACCATCTAGAAGTTTAAATGATGGGAGCAGAATAAGACAGGAATGTAAAGCGATATAACAGCATACGGTATCTAACACGACTGGGGTACTGCAGTCCATCGCTATACAACTGAGATACAGGAAGATAAAACAGAATACATGTGCACCGTGCATTACTAGTAGCCTTGATTACTGTAAACAAGAGTACAGTGGATGTTCAGAGTTTCAAATACATTATGATAAACACAAATACTTTGCAGACTTTTATAGGTTGGAAGGTGGTTGGATTTCACACCTTCTGGCCACATAGACAACGTGAAACACGCAATATTCTAACTACTTCTGGCATTTAAGTACAAAGAAAAACTAACCTTGACCAGAACTCTTCACAACTACTTTGCAGACCTTCTACACAAACAACACCTGGTTTCCCTGGCATGCAAAACCCTGACAGAGAGAGCTCCTTGGCCCAGTCAATAATATTCTTTCTTTTTTGCTTGTTGTAAATGTGATGACTATAGATCCACAATCGAGTGAACACAGTGTCTTCTGGCTGCATGGCATTTGATGTTGTCACTGAGGAAGATGAAAGCTCCTTGTCAATGTAAGCAGCTGCATGATCTTTCACCCATTCCCTTGCACTCAACATGCAGGGCTCACCACTGCAGTTTTGCATCAAATATGCTTTTAGGTCAGAGTTCAGGTGAATCTGCTGAGAGCGGCTTAATAATGAAGACCTAAAGAAAAATATAAACGCAGTTGTAATATGCTTACAATTTAGCATGGTTTTCAAACAGTTTTACTTCAAGCTGTCAAAAAATCAGGCCATATTTAGATGGTATGCACTAGCTATTGATACTTAAGTCATATTAGCTATGAAAACGTCTTATTTATCATATTTTATTGGTGTGCTAACTCTTGAGCTCATATATAGTACTACCAATCTCTAAATTAAAATCAAGAAAAAGGTAATTGAAAAGTAAGTACGGTGACTGATTTCCTGTAATATGTAAGGCTACTTCTTTAAACAAAAATGTTCCAACAAAAAATAACAGAAGCCTGGGAGTAACAGCATTTTGACAAGGGAAGAATAAGACCACTGACTAACTTTTCAGTTCTTTAGTTAACGTTAAGTCCTGTCAAAATGGACAACAGTCTCTCTTCTTGAGCATCAGACCCAAGAGTATCTGCATGTAACCCCTCTGTACAGAAGATGGCACTCTTCCACAGTTTTCCCATTTTTCTTACTTATTTGCTGAGGACACCTGAGAAATCTAACCTTGGAGACCTTTTTCTTCAACATTTTTGTCCACCTGGCTTAATTTGACAGTAAATATCAAAAAAAAAGACCTGGTTTTTTTCCTCTTATAACTGCATTTATGTAGCACACCATACCTTTTAAATGTTTTTATTAGCTGTACTTTTAATGCCATACCTCACAGTAATTTCTGGTAGAACAGTTGGATATTTAAACGGTAAGGCACAGGTCATAGCAAATTCCACCTGAAAGCAAATGAGCAAATGTTCAATTCAGGCAAGCCTTAAAATCCCACAAAATAAAAATAAAATAAAATAAAAATAATAAAAAAAAGGTGTTTACTGTACCATAGAGGTATTGGAGACCTGTGGCTTAACATTCAGTATAAACTGAACTTTTGAAGATGGCATCTCTGCAGACTCATTTTCAGCATAGTGCTTTAGTTCTGCTAGAGCCACCTGGTCAGTCACAACGAACTCTTCCTCATAGGGAAACATGCTGGAGAGTAGCTCTAATTCCGAAATTTGGATCTCAGCTTCTTCTCGGTTAGTCATTTCTGTTGTTTTCTAAGCAAAGAAGAAATGGGGGGAAGAAAAACAGGACTTGAATATGAAACGAAGTTCATTAACTATCCTCACTTAAATCATACTAATCCTTATAACCACATCTATCGAAACTAATTTTTGTATGTTGGCAGCGGGAAGCACGGAGACACTCTGTGACAGCCCAGGAGGTTACCATTGACCTGAGGTGGGACAGGACGTGACGGTGGGCAGCCGAATGACAGAATCGCCGAGGCTGGAAGGAACCTTTAAGATCACGGAGTCCAACTGCTGAAGTGCCAAGTCCCAGCACTAAACCACGTCCTCCAGCACCACCTCCACCTGCCTTTTGAACACCTCCAGGGACGGTGCTTCCACCACTTCCCCGGGCAGCCTGTTTCACAGCCCTTTCCCCCTCGCAAGGATGCGCTTCTGGCGCCCACCGGCAGCCCAGAGGGACCAGGGGCGGGGGAGGCGGCCGCGCATGCGCCGGCCCGTCCCCGTCCCCTCCGCCGCCCTTCCCGGGCCGTGTCCTCACGGCCCCACAATGCATCGCGCCGGAAGCTCGCATGGCAGCCGGTCACTGGCGCCTCCACAGCTCCGCGGGTGAGGTGAAGCTGCCGGGTTGCCTTCCAGACGGAGCCATGCGCCAACAAGCTGTTCGCTCCGCGGCACTGCCAGGTGAGGGCCGCCCCCTCCCTCGCCATCGCGCTCTGCTACCGCCGCGGCCGCCCGCCCGCCTCCCCCGCCCTGAGACTCACTCCACCGCTCCGCAGCCTCCGCTCCGGCTGGGACACTCCGCTTTCCCTATTGGCTGCGGCGCCTGTCAGCTAAGGCACGGGAGGCGGGCACGGACCAATGGGAGGCAGGCGGGGCGGTACAAGTGCCGTGGGGTGCGCGGCGGCGGCGGTGGTGAGCACGCGGGCGGCGCGGGCCGGGCTGGGGTGCGTGAGGCGGCGGGACGGGCCCGGCAGGTACCCAGCCCGGCAGGTACCCAGCCCGGCCGGGTTGTACCGAGTCCTGGGGCGCGCCTGCTCCCCCGCCGCTGCCCTCGGGACAGGGAGTGTCGGTTCCCCGCTGGCGACGGGTGTGCAGCGGAGCCTCCGGGGCTCAGCCCCGCCGCCTGAGGTGGGCTTCCCTCCCCCCCTCCTCCGCCTCACCCCCCGCCGCCTCCCCGCCGGTTTCTCAGGCTAGCTTCTGGGGGGTGTTAGGTTTTTCCCCTTGAGTTTCCAACCGGTGCAGGTGCGCTGTTGGTCGTTTGCAGACTGCTCTTGTTAAAAATAATAATAATAACGATAAATAAATCAAACATGCCACCGTTTTATTCCTTTAGGTCTGCAGCGCTTTCCCTGGTGCGCCCTGTCCCGCGGGAAGGGCCGGTGAAGGGGCTGTCAGGCCAGTCTGGCCGGAGGTGGGGAGGCTCAGGTTAAGGTGTTGCTGCTGCCCTGTCCTCCTGCCAGGAGCACAGTCAGTTTGGGATGGGTTTTAACAGCTTAGGGTTGTTCACGTAAGATCTAATGTGTTTTGGGTTTTTTTTTTTGGCTGAAAAGTGTGCTGTTAGGAGTCTGTTGGATGAACTGTTGTTTCTTTCTCTGAACAAATGGCATGCTAAGTTGCAGAAGTTGATAATTCAACTCTCGATTAAGTGGCTGTCATTTAACAGCTGGGTAGTCTGTCATTTAACAACTGGGTAATTTGCCCTAAAAATCATGCTTTGAAAAGGTTTGTCATACGCAAAGCCCTCAGTGGGTATCGTGCCTCAACTCTTCCTGGTTCAGTTTCTGATTCTCTTGGGCTGGCTTCGGTTTTCAGCCGTGACAGCTCCATGCAGGCAGCTGTTCTCTGGGGCCGGTGTGCTGCTGAGTACACAGCTCAGAAATGGTTAAGGAAGCTTAAGAAATGGTTTTGAAAGGGTGGATTTTACAAGTCAGATTTAGTGCTGTGCTGATGTGTTTATGTGAAGGAGTGGGCAGTGGGGTTAGGCTAGCTTGCAAAGACTGCAGAGACTTGATTTTGAAGCGGTTTAGCTTGCATGTTTTCATTGTATAAGCATGTGTCAGTCTTTAACTTTACCTAATCTTTTTGAATGATCTTCTGTCAGGTAAGGTACAGGGTCTTACAGGGGCGACAGCCTAGAAGCTAAAAATGTCCTAACATATGTGCGGTAGCCAACTTTTTGGAGGCAAGCACTTGGCTTGCAATTTTGTAGTGGTAGATCAGCCCTGCCTAGAAGGGTTTACAGGCATACCAAAGAACAGGCCCTGTCTGAATTACTTGCTTGATATATTGGGAAATGAATGATAAATCTCCCCCAGTGAAGAACCAGAAAAATCTGAACTCCCATTTTCTATGTATTTTCAGATATGTTAGAATGTTTGCCTGTATCAGACTTCATCAAAGATACAAGGAATTTGTGGTAAAGAAAACTGGAAGACTGTAAATGCAAAAACCTTGAAGATTTAATTGGACAAACCCAATTCTTTTTCCTAAAATCCCTGTGATATTAGTTAGTTAAAGTACAAGTCCTCAAGATTTATGGGAATTTTTGATACTTAAGTTTCCCATCTTGTTCTTTTGTGCAATGCTTTTGATTTAAGGTTTTTAATCACTTGTTTTTTATAATTCACACTGTGATCTTCTACAACAGTTTCATCTTAAAGTATAATTAATTTATTTTCTTTTGAAATTGTCAAATTAAAACAAGTTAATTCACCTGAAGGGACACCTTGGCCATAGAAATAACTTATTTTTTAGCACTGAGCAAGTAAAACAAAAACCAAGTTTCTAATTTACTGTTTTTCTTTGCTAGGTCACTGTTTCATGTAGAGAAAAATCACTTCATGTAAGAAAAAAGACTACAAATATGGGGAAGAAACGCATCAAAGGCAAAACTGCACTGTCTGATGAGTCTCCAGATACGCTAGGTATGTTTCCTCAGAGAAGTCTGTGGTGTAATGTTTGTTTTAACCTCAAAGAGGGCCTGAAAACTCATTAATGTTAGAAGGCCTTTACACTAGTCACTGTCTTTGAAGTCTCATTTGCAAAGTGTGGATTTGTAGAACTGAAACTGAACTCTACCAAGAAGCATTAGTGTTGTGACTTTTCTAAGTATGCTATAAAATAGTAATCCTATCTAGAAAACCAGGATTATTTTCTGGTTTTCAGGAAACTCAGACACAATTCTTTACTGATAACACAGATTGTATTGAATGATGTAAAATTCCTCAGAGTATAAAAGGCTTATAGAGTCAGCTGCTAAACTTGTCATGGTAGGTTTAATTAGCATTTTCCTAATGAAGCTTTTGTTGCAGAAGACTCTTGCTTCAGCAAAAAAAAAGATTGCAATTAAAATATTTCTCTGAAACCTGTTGTCTTTACAGTAACAACTAACTTAGTTCTAGCCCTGGACACCTCAGCTCTCTAGTCATAGTGCTTTTTGGTTAAAACTTCTTTCTCTTCCTTGCCTTCTGTTCCTTTAGAGAAAATCCCAAATTATTACTGTTATCCTTCTAGCTGTGCTGGGTCTCAGCCCTGTGTTGGAACTTTATTTGTTGTCTTGTTTACCCTGGTTATTCTAGCTCTTCTTATTGCTTGTGCTCTGTAGCATTCTCTTCTACTGCCTTGTCTACAAGGTCATAGGTAGTGTCTTGCCCATCTTTTTTGTTCATCCCCACTGGGGAAGCGAGTTGAGCCATGCTAATTTAGCTGGGAGAAAGAGCACTTACAGTTTTAGCCAAGACTTTCTCTTTTTTTTCTTTTTTTTTTTTTCCCTTCCCGGAGTCAAGATCAATGACTGTTCTTCATTTTTATCCAGAAAAAAAACAACAGTTATGATGCAATTGCTAATGGCATCTGACTTCTTTGGCTAAAAATAGGCTAGCCTATTTACAGTCCTGTAAAGCCCCAAATATAAAGTAGGACTGATCATAGTGAATAATCCCACTCTATAGTAGCGGCCAATATACAAAAGATTTGTTTAAAAAAGGCAATTTTGAAGTTGTAGATGAAGCTTGTGTTTTTTTAAAAGACTTAACGAATACATCTGAATATTTATATTTGGCTCTTACTGGCTAGCATTTGTACTGTGGTAAACTCCTATAATCTTGTACAGAAGCAGAACTGCAGGTACAAAACTTCTCACCAGTTTCAGCTCATGCCAAGAAAAGTTTGCTATCTTGAGGCTGTAATCTTGCATATGGTACTCAGCAAAGACAGATTGAGAGCTGTTATGCTATCTGCACAATAAAAATACCTTTGTAGCAAAGGATTTACAACAGTTGAGTTATGTAAACAGCTATGTAATTCTCAATAATAGTTTCACAGAACTGTGATTTATTTTTTTAAAAGCGTATTAGGTACATACAACTTTGTTTCTTTTAGCATGGGTTTGTTTACTCTAGGTTTTGACTTCTGGGGTAAAGGAAAAAAAGTATGTTCCTCTTTTTTTTTTATCTGGAAGAACTTGAATCTGTTTGCATATGCATTGTCTGCTTATTGCAGTTTCTCTCTACATGACTTAAGCTTACAGGCAGCTTCTCTTCACTCAAGTGACAGTATAACCAATAACCTTAAAGATGAAACAAAAAAAAAGTTAGATAATTATACTCCTGATAGTAGCTCTTAGCAGCAGATGCCTGTTCTTGGTGTAACAATTCTTACCAGAGTTTGGTAAAACAGATGAAGTTCACACCAGGCCCAGAAGATGCAGCTCCAGGTCCGGTGTAGTATTGTAGTGCAAAGTGATAACAGTATGGGTTGGGTGACTCCACCACTCTTTTTTACCATAGTCTGCTGCATAACTTCCTGAGGCAGCTCAACTGGAAGCATAATCTCCACTTTCCTGGGCCAGCCAGGTGATGCCTTGGTGACTGGGAACCATGGCAGTGGGCTGTGACAGCTCCCTGGGAGATGGGCGAATCGTAACACCACAATAATAGAATCCCATAGCCTGGCACAGTAGGTAGGTTTGTATCCAAAGATTTTGTCCCTTCCTCTGACTAGATGTAGATTTAAGTGATACAGGGGGCTTTTTGCGTTTGGGTTTTTTTTTTTTAGTAATGCAGTAGTTTAGGATGCAGCAACAATATGCCCAGACTCTGAATGGGGGTAGCAAAGGGTTCCTTTCTGATACGTCTGCTAAGTTGTCAATGTTTCTTTGGCTCTAGAAAGGCTATCCTAGCTTCTGGATTGCTGCCTGTGTCTTTGAAGCCTAGAGACATTTGCATTTTTTATGATACCTACATCCCTCTTGTGCTTTTTGTTTTGTAGAACCTCCGTGCAAGCATATTCGTAAAGGACTGGAACAAGGTCAGCTGAAAAAGGCACTGCTGAATGTGGAATGGCACGTTTGTCAGGACTGCAAGGCAGACAATAAGACACAAGAGAAATCTGAGGAGACTGACGAAAGCCCTTCGATATGGTTATGTCTAAAATGTGGCCATAGGGTATCTCTTGTTTTGTTGTTAATTTGTCTTCGTATCTTCATGCCATAACGCAGTGGAACAAGAGAGCTTCTAATTAAACTTTTATATTCTCTCTTTTTTTTTTTATTTCAAAGGTGGTGCAACATAAATGATTTGATATACTTTATTGTGATAAAAATTGTCTGCTTTGAATTGCAAATGAAGCACTTAGAAGCTTGGCACAAAAGCATTTAGCAGACTTAAGGCTAAAACACCATCTTGAGAACTGATGCTCCTAAAAAGTCCAAATTATTTTGCTAAGAAAATAAACCTTTCTGTTAATGCTCCTAATTTGTGATTTTTACAATAAGATCTTGTGCTAACATTAGTTTATTAAACTTAGAACTCTGCACGCTGAAGAGGTTTTTGGTTTTGATCTGCTTTGTTCTTCAAGCTGTTCAAACTGGAATTTGTAAATTAGATGTTCAGTCCCCAAGCAACTCTAGTTTTTTTGCACCCAGTTAAGTTACTTCTGTCTCTGCAGAAGTAAGTGGCTTGAAGTAGAGACCCATCTGTTCATCCTAATTAGCTTAACATAATCAATCTTCATTTTAATGCTTTGTTTATATTCTGACTTTATGTATGTTTCATTGCTAGTCGACTGGATTTTGTGACACTTCTGGTTATCAACATTATAGGGCTGTGGCAGAAATTCTCAAGAACAGCATGCCTTAAAGCATTACACGACGCCGAGATCAGTCCCTCATTGTTTGGTTCTCAGTTTGGACAACTGGAGTGTGTGGTGAGTTTGTCAGGCAACAGTTCTAAGACATAGCTAGAGGGCAGCAGAGACTGGGATATAATTTGTGTGTTCTTTTCTGTATGATTTCTAGGACTTATCTCTAGAAATTTATAAAGCGTTTCCACACACAAAATTCTCTGCAGTCTTTGCTGAGATTTGCTGAATAAATATTTCTTGTAAAATTTATAACTAGAAAGTTTTGGTAATTGAAGTTGAAATTGATTAACTAGTAAATGCTGTTGATTTCATATTTTATTGCTTTTACTTGGTCAGAATACTGACGTGTAGAAACGTATGTCATTACGTAGATCTAAATCTTAACTCTCTTAACTTGTGCATCAGAAGAAAATAGCTTCTAGCAATTAGTGACAAACTTAATTACTTTTATTTTCCCAATAAATATGACTTCGTAATAATTTACAGTCGTGCTTCTTAACTATATATAGAATTACAAGATGCTGCTGGATCAGTCCATACAAATTCAATCTCCCTGGTAGTTCTTCCTTCTCTTAAAAGGAATTCTCATGAAAGGGATATTCTTAAAAGGAATAGCATGTTTCTGTATAAGGCGAAGCTTTAATTTTCCTTACTGTGCCTTACATAAACAGTTTTCATTTTGCTTTGTTGCCTTTTCCAAAACTTATTATTTGTCATTATGTTAATTCTATATACCATTATCTATTTACTTGATCATGTTTAGCACTTTTATATGCAATGGCAAGTATTTTTATTGAGCTCTAGAGTAGAAATGGACATAAATGATATATATTACTAATGAATTAGTGAACTTATTTTTGTGATTTTTAAATAAGTTTTAAAATTATTATTTTAAAGGGCTTTATTTCCTCTGTTCTAAAACTTACATAGTTTTTAAATCAAAGTACTTGCAAATGGGAGGAAGTTGCCTAAGTAAGATATTCTGCTTCCTTCAAGAATTTTTTGGTTGTACAAATTTGCACAAGAAATTATTCAGAGATTGATATATTGGGTATAAATTACTGTTACAAATCAAACCTACAGTCAAGAACTTTATTTCACAGTGGACTTTATATATAAAAGCAAAAGCCTTTTTGATCAGAGTTTATTAATGCCATGAATGTATGAATAAATTTCTCTATAGTCTGCATGCATATGTGGTTGAAAATGGACTTGAATACTACCTGCAAATGCTTAAAAGAAAGGTTTTGAATGTGGAGAGAAAGAGGAGAGTTCTGGTAATTCATTAAGTTCTACTCTTCTGGGGTTACAAGAAGTGCTATTGTCTGTATTTTCAGTACCGTTATGGCTTACCAGTTGGATCTACTTAATGTTTTTCCCCCACTGGTCAAACAGACGTTGTTGAAAATACTTCTTTCTAGGCCCTTCATTCTTCCAAGGCTTCCTATAAAAATTTTTGACGAATGAAAGTTTATGATAATAAAAATTGCTCATGGAAGTAACTGTCATTTGTTATTCCAGGAGTGAGACTGTATTTATTATCTGGTTAATTACAAAAATAGGCATTCTTAGAGATCCAAAGGTTGAGCCAGTTTTTTCAATGAGGCATGCAAAAATTGCAGCTAATTCCAGGGATGCTAGAGATCTAAGGAAGCACTTTCCTGTAGACTTCTGCCGCTTTTAATGTCCAAAAACAGAGTCTGACTTATGGTGATCCTGAAATCTGCTAAATGCGTTTGTGCCTAAGAACTGTAATCGGTGTGTTTCAAAGTGCAGAATCCTCAATACCTTCTGTCACCTCTTCAAAGAGCAGATTGGGCAAAGCTATGAAATCAGTACATACAACTCTCCTTCAGCTGTATGTGTTCTGGCAGAATTTTGCTCTTATTTGAGCTTTTGTCACTGCAGCTTCTGTCACAATTTTTTTTAAAAAGAGATTAGTGGCCTAACCACACAGTTCTTTACTCATAAAGAGACAAATAGCTTTATATCAGCAACAGAAGATCAAATAAAAGCGTGCAGGACTAATGGATAGCACTGATTTGTTTCCGATCCAGTTTAAACATAATGAAGTACTTGCTTGACTGGAATACTCAAAATATTTTTCCATGCTATAACATTCATAAGTCACTTCCTTTAGGGACTGATATCTTAGTTTCTTGATTTTTGGCAAAAGTTTGTCTGCATTTATTTTTCTTTCAGGCTAGGTCTCTAAGCACATCTTTTACAGGTCTAATTTATATTTGTAAATTGAAAACTCCAGTCGCTGAAGTCATTTAGTAAAGATAATTTTTAAACTTACTATTTTCTTGATCAGAAATGGATGGAACTCTTCTCTAAGACTTCTAAATCTTAAAATAAATCTTGTAATTTTACAACTTTTTGTAATGAATTGAATCAAACAAGCAAATCAGCTAGTTTTTTTAAACAATAGAAAAAAAAAAGATTAATTGTTTTTCTTTTTGGGGGGGCGGAGACAGGTGCTACATATGTGATAATGAAGTCCTATATAAAACTTCAACCCGATTGGGTCAGACTGTGGATTATGTTAGAAAACAAGTTTGTGCTGACTCATCACGTACAGGTAAGTAACTTTAGTTTATCTACAGAAAATAAGAAGGCACCTTAAATATAGCAGACAGTGCTGTAAGTCAAGAACATATGCTAAATTAGATTTAAG
Source organism: Calidris pugnax (assembly GCF_001431845.1). Classification (NCBI taxonomy): domain Eukaryota; kingdom Metazoa; phylum Chordata; class Aves; order Charadriiformes; family Scolopacidae; genus Calidris; species Calidris pugnax. The sequence continues at coordinate 9,461,684 of NW_015090805.1, read as the reverse complement.
CATTGAAGCTAACTTCTTAATTTTCTTTTTTTCTGTGTCAGAATTCTGATAACATAAATTTTCTTTTTTTCTGTGTCAGAATTCTGACACAGAACATAGTAATGATTTGTTTCCGATCCAGTTTAAACATAATGAAGTACTTGCTTGACTGGAATACTCAAAATATTTTTCCATGCTATAACATTCATAAGTCACTTCCTTTAGGGACTGATATCTTAGTTTCTTGATTTTTGGCAAAAGTTTGTCTGCATTTATTTTTCTTTCAGGCTAGGTCTCTAAGCACATCTTTTACAGGTCTAATTTATATTTGTAAATTGAAAACTCCAGTCGCTGAAGTCATTTAGTAAAGATAATTTTTAAACTTACTATTTTCTTGATCAGAAATGGATGGAACTCTTCTCTAAGACTTCTAAATCTTAAAATAAATCTTGTAATTTTACAACTTTTTGTAATGAATTGAATCAAACAAGCAAATCAGCTAGTTTTTTTAAACAATAGAAAAAAAAAAAGATTAATTGTTTTTCTTTTTGGGGGGGCGGAGACAGGTGCTACATATGTGATAATGAAGTCCTATATAAAACTTCAACCCGATTGGGTCAGACTGTGGATTATGTTAGAAAACAAGTTTGTGCTGACTCATCACGTACAGGTAAGTAACTTTAGTGTATCTACAGAAAATAAGAAGGCACCTTAAATATAGCAGACAGTGCTGTAAGTCAAGAACATATGCTAAATTAGATTTAAGCATTGAAGCTAACTTCTTAATTTTCTTTTTTTCTGTGTCAGAATTCTGATAACATAAGTAACATCCTATCCCATTAACCTAATTGAATGAAGATTTTGCTCAGTGTCCTCTAAACTTTTACAGACCAGAAATACAGGAATAGAAGGGGGGAAAAAAGTAGAATTTTACAGTGATTTTATTTTTTCTTAAAATGTGACGTTTGGTTGCTCTAAGAGTAAGGAATTGTCTTTCATTACTTAGAAGCGCTGTGTTTTTCCATCAGTCTGTCTTGAGGTCTGAAGGAAGAAAATTGTCATTCCTTAAGTATTTTAGCTAGGTAGGTATTTATGAATGTATCAGCTGGAATGACTTTAATCTCCAGCTGTTGCAGCACATTTCATAATGGAATGAGTATACAAAAAGATTTGTCTTCTGGGTCTGTACATTTAGTATAGGTAGCTATAGTACATTCAGAACTCTCTAAAACAGTATGTTCATCCTGCAGTCTGTCTGCAAAACATGGTTGTTTAAAAGGAAATGAATGCAACAAAAACCCCCAGTTTCCACAATGGCAAAACTGGTTTTGTACAAGACATTTCCACTGGAAAACTTGGAAGAATTTGCTTATCAACATAAATGGTATAATTCATGGCTATCAAATTCCAACACCATCCCCCATTTGGTTGAAGTTATAGCCCCTTGGGAAATAGATCACAACCACCCAGCAATACCAAGTAGCTCTCTCTGAAGCAGCTGAGGTTTTCTGTAAGGGCCCAGAACCTTTGAGTGGTTTTGGTCAGTATTTCCCAGATACATACCTTATCTGCATCTAGTATTTGAACTTCAGATTGATTGCCAGAATTTTCTTCTCGGGTGTGGACTGAAAAACAAATACCTTTGTGCAGTTGTTGTGTGTTCCATCTATTGTTGTCCATCTGTCTGTTTCCTGTTCATCTGCAAAGATTGTATTATCTGTTGTCCTTGCTTTCTCTGAGCTGGCATTACTTGATTTTAAAGTTAATCTTGGCTCACAGCCCTATTTATCAGAAACCTTATCAATAGTAGACTGCCAAACTGGCAGAACCAGTGTGGGTGTTATTTTGAAAATTGCCTGGAATTCTCTTATGTTTTTATTAAACAGGTCATTTAAATCTTGAGCTATACGCCGACATAATTATGGGGGAAATAGATTCAATGTGTCTTTAAGAATATGAACATTCAAGTCTCATATATTCAGGTTCATGAAATGAAAATGAGTGTGATTTGACAGTGAGAGACCTGTGCATTTCATTTCAGGCAATAGTGCCTTGTCAAAAGGGGTATTATCTCAGATGCCATCTTGTTGGATGTTGTATAAAGCCGTAATGTAGGTGATTTTGCAACAGGAATGAAATTTCAGATAACACATGCAGAATTTCAGAGATTGTTGGCATGAGTGGCTTGTGGGCCAAGTGGCATGTTTAAATTCTATGCTGATCTGAAATATGTATCAAAAAACCCCTGAAATGCTATTTTTTTTTGTTGGTTTGTTTTGTTTCTTTTTTGACTCCCGTTTCCTAGGCAGTTTAAAAACCTAAACCAGTAGGTTTACATTTATACACATTTTTACAATTACAGAATTAATTATCACGTTTAAGTTTAAACATTGCAGTTTGCTACTGCCTGTAACTCTTCCCTAACACATTCCCTGTTACTGGATTAATATGTGGTATGTTTTTTTTTCTTCTTATTTCAGTAGAAAAACAACAAGAGAACAAAGATCTTGAAAATAAAAAAGTAGAAAAAGACAGCAAAAATGAGCACGAAAAAGAAGTCTCGCTTACAGAAGAGAATTCCCATTCAAGTACTAACTTGGAAGTGGCAGTGAAAGGACTTAGTAACTTGGGGAATACATGTTTCTTTAATGCAGTGATGCAGGTATGGTATGGTACTTATTGCTGCTCATAAAAAAATTTTTTAATAGTGAAAATAAAAAAGAAAACAACCCACAGCAACCCCACTCCCAGTGTTGTACAATGACTCAATTAGAATGTGATTTTTGTCTGCCAAGAATGATGGTTTCATTCTAAAAATAGTGTTGGCCCAAAGAAATATGAAGAAATGGAGCTGCAGGTCCAGACTTGCTGTAAGGGAAGATATAACAAACTGCCCTGTCTTTGAGGGGCAGCAGCTTTCACTGATTTATATAGATAAAGCATGCCAACTTCCTAGTTTAGTAAAAAAATAAAACAGTCTGGCACATCACCCTTGCTGACCTCTTAGAGTATAAGAGATTATAAAGGATTAAAACCCAAGACTATGGGTGTTTACTGAAACAAAAAATCTCTCTCAGCAACAGGAAATCAAATAAAAGTAAATATTGAGAGGATGAGCATATTGCATTGCCATCTTGTGTGTCTTGCTCAGCTAAGAAGTGTTTGGATAGAATAAATTTGGTTTTCATGTGAATTAAAACTGTCATGTAATCTTGCGCTCTTTGGCTCCTGATACTGAAGCTTTACTCAAACAAAATTCCCACTGTACTTACAGGTTTTAGTAAGCCATTTGATTTTTATTTATACATGTTTTAAGTCAAGTAAATATGCATAGTGCATTTTACCTTTTGTTTTTAGAAACAGACACTAGCAAATAGGCAAAATAACAGCATAGAAGAAGTAGAAGAATAGTACATTTAAGGTTTCTGCAATCTGAAGTCATATATGTAAAGGACGCTTGGAAGTCCCATTAGCTGTGTGGAATGTACCTTTAACAGTTAAGTGTTAGAATTTCTTGAGTGGTAGTTACTACTCTAGTTCTGTGTTTGGGGAAAAAAAAAATTGCTGCTAATCTGGTTGATACAAATATCTTTTTTTTTATGTTCTACAGAATTTATCACAAACTCCAGTCCTGAGGGAGCTGCTTAAAGAAGCTAAAATGCCTGGCACAACAGTTAAAATTGAGTCGCCTGAATTATTCATGGTATATATGCTTCAACCTCCACAGTGTTTCTCCCCCCCTTCCAATCTGTTAAAGAAATAAGCAATACTCTTATCTGGATTTTTAAAGCTGTTTCAGCTAAATACTAACAAGATTAAGATGTAAGATCAGTGGGAACTTCACCATTGACTTCGGTAGAGTTGCTTGTGAAGTCAGTGGAGGTCTTTAATTTAAAGTGAATGAGCAGGGATTAAAAACTCCTAGTTGTCATCAAAGGAGTGCTTAAGGTACAATTAATTTATTTAAAGGATGAAAATGTGTAACTTCTGCTATAGTGTCAAATGCAAAATGGGAAACTAGAGAATGTCTTAAGTGTTAACTTAAATAACGCACCTATCATTACAGTTAGAGATTTGGATGGGAAAGAAGGATTGTGAGTTTTAAGAAATTGTATATTTTTTTTTCTCCTAGTAAGAGCAAGAAATCCAGAGTTGCAACTAAGCAATAAATAATTAGTGATTCTTAGCCCAGTGTTTTGGTATCATCTCACGAGAAACCATCTGTTGATTGGTTTTGTCAGGTTAACTTACTGCTGTTTTGAAACTTTGTGTGTTCCATTGTATAATAATGTTTTCAAGAACCAAAGTGTTTAGATAAGGAAAAACCAAATTAATGCAAAACAACTTTGTTGCTTTTGTTTAAAACAGGAACCTCAGCTGATAAAACTAGATCAGCCAGGTCCTTTAACATTAGCCATGTATCAGTTCCTGACAGAAATGCAAGAGACGAAAAAAGGGGTGGTCACTCCTAAGGAACTTTTTGCTCAGGTTTGTAAAAAGTGAGTATCTGTACAATTGTGTGTCATAGTGGGTATGAAAAAAAAATGTTAGTTGCTTAAAAAGGTCAGTTTTCTCTCTTTTTCTTGAACTTAAATCATGGCATATAAAATTTGTGTAATACTTAAGTTTTGAGAGAGGACAAAGAGCAAAATATAAATTAATAGAAGTAAAATGAAAGATATTCATGGACATATTTTGATTAGCAAGCTTCATAATTTTAGAAAATACCATATGTAGACACTTCTTGATTTCATATACATACATGCCTGAGACTTTGTCCTTTTGTGTCTGGTATGAATTTTCTTTACTTTGTGTTTCTTTTTGTTTTACAATTATTGCTTCGTTCACCAGAGCAATACGATTTAAAGGTTATCAGCAGCAAGACAGTCATGAATTACTTCGTTACTTACTTGATGGAATGAGAGCAGAAGAAATCCAAGTGAGTGCTAATTTCATACTTGGGCATACCCCCCTCCTTCATACCCCAGACCAAGAGTTTCCCCCCTGCTAAGGGGAGAAAGAACGTTCTTCTGAGATGTCAACCTCTGTAGGGTGGTTTGTGCTGCCCATAGTGCTTCCTTGGGGCAGACGAGCAACAGAGCTTAGAACCAGGCAGCCTCTGAGCAGTGTGAAGGAGCAACCATGACAATTACTGTTTTCATTTAAGAAAACTGTTCAAAGAAAGAACTTTGTTTGTGGCCTGTATCTCTAACATAGATTACATGTATTGTTTAGGCTTCTAAGGTAATGATATTTTCTGCCTTTTGGTGTAGCAGTGTACTGTTTATTCTCTATGCTCCTCTAATAAAATCAAGTAGGATTCAGTTCAGTAGTTCAGTTTTGCTTGCTCTAAAGATCTTTTGTTGATTCAATGCTTTTAATATAAGTGTCTGTTGTCCTTCAGAAGTAGATTGATTTGTCCAAAACTTCTGTACAAAAAGTGGGTTTGCAGTATGTGTAATCACTATAAAGAATGTCCTTTTTTTCTTAATTTTTGAAATGTCTGCAAGTTCACTTGCGGAAATTCCATGAGCTGTTTTGCCATTTTTAATTTCAGAAAGTATTTAACCATTAGACTGATTTTCTTACATGCTAATTGCAATGTTACAGTTGCCAGCTTGTTTCTCGGTTGGTTATTTTAATATCTGTGGGAGCTATTTTGTGTGTGTACCGGCACTGGTGTTGTCTTTATTGATTCTCTTAATTGGTGGAGGAAAAGGTTTAATCTTCATCTGAAATGTTTTGTAAACCAAACTAGATAACCGAATTAGTTTAGGAAACTTTGCGGTGTGTATTTGTTTTGAAAATTTCAGCAAATAAGTGGTGGGATACTGAAGGCGCTGACTGATTCTAACAAGCAAAATGAAGAAGAACTTAAAAAGAAAATCAAAGGTAAAATATATGTTTCTGATGTTGTGCTCATTTAAAATAGTCTGTTTCACTGAAGTACTCAACGCAACACTAATCAACTAAAAGATACATGTTTAATTGTACAAATTTATGACACCTCTTGAATATGTATGTGTCTGGAAGATAAGGCTCAATAGTGTTAGTCTCTTCATTTAAATGTCTTCTTGAACTTGGTGGCATTTCCTTCTTAACAGTGTAAGAGAGAGTTGATTCTATAGCCATTATACATTAAAATATTTTTGGGTAGTGTTTAATCATTCAAATATTATGTAAGAAATTAAAATACTAGCACATGAATGTAATGGCTTATTCAGCCCTAATAGTCCATAGTTACTTAGCAGTGATTAAAAAAAAACAACAACACAAACACAGAAGAATTTTTAAACTTTTCAACCTGACTTAGATTAGAAGGTGAAGAGCAAATTTAAATCCAGACTATGTGCCACACTGAAAATATAACTTGAGGAAATCAGTTTTGTTTGTAGGACGCCAATACAGACAAAAGTTGGTGCTTGCTTTTTGGGTTCAGACAGTTTGAGTTCAGTTCTGAGAGAAAACAGGAACTCTTACTGGGATGCAGTGCTTCTGAGAAAAAAGGGAAATGCATTTGAGTTGAGAAAATGATACAGTTGTTGGTTCAGTCAGACTGTCTTCTGCAAGTGTGTTTTTTGTCCCATTCCCTTGATACATGAAAGAACCGTAATTTAAGAATCTTACTGTACTTCCTGAGGAAAACAGAACAACAGGCCAACACGTTCCATCATACATCTTCCATATTGTGTTCTTTTTTGTTTTATTTGGTATGCCATAACTAAATTGGTTGCCGGTATATGTAATATTATTAACTTTACTGTATACCTTTTCATTTCGCAGAATACGAAAAGAAAAAGGGAATGCAGAGTTTTGTAGATCGAATCTTTGGCGGAGAGTTAACCAGCACAATCATGTGTGAGGAATGCAGAACCGTAAGTAAACTGCCTGCTTTGACTAGACTAGAGTATAATTTTATGTAATCGGCAGGAGAACCTCAAAGTAACAATACATAGAGATAAATGAAATCGGAGAGGTTTGCTTCAGTTAATATGCTTCTAAGAGTTGACTAGCTGCATACCTTTCCAAGAGGGTCATGGTTTGGCTGGAATATATTTTTTTTTTTAATGTTATAAAGCTAATCTTTCAGTCCGTTTCAAAAAACTTACAGGAAAAGAGGTCAGCAACAAAGCTGCTTCTGCCAGAAGAATTTACTCTCAGATTCCTGATAAACACCTTCCAGTGGCACAATTATAGAGTGGATTAATTGTTCTGCTACCAACCAGCAGTAAGCTGCCAGGGGCTCTTTCCTTTTTCATCAGATGATTCGGTCTTTCCCACACTGGAATGACCATGGGATTGCCAGGAGAATAGTTAGTTAAGCAAGGAGGCACTAATGGGATAATGCATTCTGAGAATTAAGTAATTAAGGGTATTATTGAGTGGGCTAGATGAATGTCATGACAGATTGCAGATATCAGTCTCATAGGCCCTAAGTTGGCCTTTCACATTTGAGGCCACTAGAAAACCAATATCTGTTAAAATATCCCTTTCTTATTTCTGTGGTAAAATGATTACTAGATTTGGGTCATGGCTAGCTGTTTGTGAAGGGAGATTCAGTGTGTTTTACACTTGTTGTACAAATAAGCCTACTGACAGCAAGGCAGCCATTTCCAAACAAAAATAAATGGGACTTTTAAATCTTCATTTAAAGGTATCCTTGGTCCATGAGTCTTTCCTTGATTTGTCACTTCCTGTGCTAGATGTTCAGGTAAGAAATTGTACGTGCTTGCTTTTTGGCTTAGTTTTTGTTTACTTGTATGAAAACACCTTTAGGATAAAATCATTGGGGAATTAATTTATTCATCTTTCTGGGCAAACTTCTAATTCTAACTTTCAAAAGAGACATGTAGAAAGACAAAGAATAAGATTTTCACAAGAGTCATTCCTGTAAGTTGTAGCTCATAAATTCTCTGGAAAATCACTGGTAGTCTATTGGTGACCTTGCTGCTTTGTCAGTTAATGTTTCTAATGTAGACATTGGCTTAGGTAATAATCTAGTATGTTTAAATGTTGTCTCGTTATATTAGAAGACTGAATTGCAAAGACCAATGTTTCCCAATTCACCTTCAGTATTGTAAAACTGAACTAAATTCCATGGTAGTGATGGGTGCCTAGTGGTTGCTTGAATGCTTTATTTATGTAACTTTTTTCATCCATGTTTCTGCACTGAGTGCAAGAACACTTCTCATAATATTCAGATTATTGAATAAAGTTAATGAATATTGGTAGGATACTATGCGAATACTTATTTGATCAATGTTCATTTATTTGATCAATCTCTAGACACTCAAAATATTTGATTTGCTTTGTTTCATATTGATAATCTGTATATGTAATATTTCAGATTTGTTATGTAGCACTGCTCACACAAAAGCTAATGAGTAAATATTGAAATGAAACCCCCTCAGCCAAAGGGATCATATGTCTTCTGCAGCGAACAAATTCCATTTTAGCAGAAACAAACAAGTTCTGTGGCAGGCAGTTCAACTGAAAATCTCTTCACGTGTGCAAAATGTTAGTCTTCAGTGCATTTAATGAGATTTACATCTGTTAGAGACAAAGGTAATGTTGCTCCTTCACAGGTTGAGAATTCAGCCCTTGATAACCTTACTTTTTCATACTGTTTCATTCTGCAAGTCATTGTTTTACGGGGACTCCGTCTGGAGTGAGACATCCCTTTTGTAAACATTAGGGTGATGTAAATGAGTTAGTTGTATGTTACAGTCACTAATATATTATATCTTGAGCTGAAAACTTAGATAACATCCCAACAGTTTTCTTTGGAATACTGTTTTGTTACTCAGGACAGTAACATCTCTACTTCTGTGGTTGTTTTGCGGCTTTTTGTTTTTTGTAGAAAGTAAAAATTACAAATGAGAAAAATGTTAAAAAAACCAAAGAAAAGGAATCTGAAGATGAAGAGGATAAAAACAATGACTGTTACCTTAAGCAGAGAGATGAACCCCCTGGTACAAGTAAGCACCTTCAGAAAAAAGCAAAGAAACAGGCCAAAAAACAAGCCAAGGTTGGTTTTGATAAGTATTTCACTTCTATTAAACTTCTTCACTTTTATGCAACTTCTGGTAGAACAAATTCTTTTTGCTTCCTCAGTTTAGACGGAGAAGGAGACAGCTTAGATTTTTCTCCTGACTCAAATACACAGTGGAAAAGACCAATTGTATTTACCTCTTTGCTGTTAAGAAATTACATGTTTTGTTAAGAGTTGCTGTGTTAGGAATAAGCTACTGTCTGGACTTTGTTGCCTGTTTGAAGTAGCATTAGCTTGTTCTCCAGTCATTGACTGCAAGGGTATTCTCAAAACTTTAGAGTACCAACATAGGAATGGATCATTAAGATATATAGGGTGCCATTAGTTGTATTTTGAAGATATTGTGTAACAATGAGCAGTGGGAACTACAACTGAACAAGGATAAATTCAATATTGGTTGAATTGATCACCTCTGATCATTAAGTCATAGATTAGTCTTCCCCCTCCCACCCTTCGCATCTATGGCATGCTACAAAAATTTTGATTAAAAGTAAGAAATGCTAACTATCATTTAAATTTGCTCGGGTTTTTGTATTCTTATGTATTTTAATTTGCAGAGCCAACGCCGCCAGCAAAAACTTCAAGGGAAGGTGCTTCACTTGACAGATATCTGTGCAACTGAACAGTCAGAAAAAGATGTCGAGTATAACCAAGAGTCAGAGGCAGAAATTAACTCTGAAACTCCTGATGCAAAGCAAGAAGTGGAATCATCAAGTGGTTGCAAAGATCAGTGCTTAACTCAGAAAGACCCCAGTATAGAGGGAAGTAGTACGGAAGTTCAGAGCATGCATGAAAATACAGGAAAGCCAGAACAGGAGTGTGTAGAAAATGAGTCTCTCAGGGATATCCCTATGGAAAGCTTAGATTCTCCTATAACTCTTGTCAATGGCCTTGACAACCTGTCTTTGAAAGATGAGGATGGTGAAAATGAAGATGAGGAAGAGCTTGCTGCTGACTTCTCAAAACTACACTTGGGTGCCAATGCTGAAGCTGATACGAGTACCTTAGATGACCTTGAAAGTGTTCCTGTCAAGACATGTGAAGTATTGACTGAAGATGCAGAAACAGCATTTTGTACACTCGCAAACAGGGAAGATCTGAACCCGGAAGAAGGTTCAATCTATCACTGTTTGTCTCAATTTACCCGTAATGAAAAACTTACTGAGACCAATAAACTGCTCTGTGATGTGTGTACACAAAGACATTGTGGACCAAAGAAGAATATAAAAAGTATGACAAATTATCTTTTAAAATCAACTTTAAATATGTCCCTGTCTGCTGCTTGGGTGGGTGAGGGAGGGGAAATGTCCCTGGGGGGTAGGTTATGAGAACCTCTTTGATGCAGATTAATACTTGTGAGCCTGTTCTGCTTCAATTAAGAACTCACTAGCTTAGGAACAGAATACTACAGGACTGAAAAAGAAGAGTGAGCAGAGGAGTGGGTATGGGCTTGGAGGTAGGGAAAGGGCATTTCAATCTAAAAATTAAGTGGATGAACGTAGGGCTGTTTAGCAGGTGACTGTTCTTTCCTCAAATGTGAAAATTCTGCTGTTACAGTGATAGGGAAATCATGTTGGTGTTTGCTTAAAAGGCCAGGAAAAGCCACGTGTGATTTCTGATGGTGTGAGTTGTAGAGAACAAGCAGGAACTGACACTGCTCAGGGGTGGTGTGAGCAGTTACCTTTGTGATATGGAATCTGCAAGATGGCAGCTCTTGCACCATTCATCATGTTAAAGGGGAATGTTCAGTTTCTCAGTTGTAGTGGAGGATGTTATAACAGTCTAAATAGTGAAAATAAATTAACGGCTGCAACACTTGTTCAGATGTTAATCATTGGTGGTTTTTCTTTTCTGCAGGTGAAAAGTACGTTTATACTAATGCCAAAAAGCAGATGCTAATCTCTCTTGCTCCTCCAGTTTTAACTCTTCACTTAAAGAGGTTTCAACAGGTAAATAACAGGCTGATACTGCAAAAATGTGTATGTATATAATACCAGTTTAATACGTATATATAGGTTTAAGTTAAACTACTACTATGTGTAATGTTAGCATATTTTTGTTTCCTATAAGACTGTTTTGCTTTAGGTTTTTTTTTTCCAGGGTTTGGAAGGCATTGGTGTGCAGCGTTGGTTTTTGTGGTGTTTGAGGAGTTGGGGTGTGTTTTCCTGAAAGAATATTCCATTAGTTACCTGGAAAGCACTGGTTTTTGTGAGCTTATTTGCAATATATTCCCTTACTGCTTAATACAGTAAGCAGTAACAACAGTATTTTAGCACTAATTGTTTCTTGCTACTACAGAAGTGCATGGTCTCTTACATTTCAGTATAAACAGAATAGGATCCTGTACTAATTGAATGTAACAAATCGGTCAGTAGAATTGGAAAGAGGATTCTGAGCCTTACTGAGGGAAGGCAAAAAAAGGGGATAAGTGGAAAGCAGTGCAACTCAAGTCTTATTCATAGACACCAAAGTAAAGTGGCTTACCTTTTTTTTTCCAAACTATAGGAAAATTTTTAATTTAGAGCTTTAGCGCTTCAAGAAAGAGAAGAGGAATGGGGATGGGAGACAGTGTGACCTCTTCTGAATTTAAAACTGTTCAGTATTTTGGTCAAAATGCTAAAAAAAACATAAGGGAGGTGACTTTAGGTAGATGAAAAGCAATTCCACAGAGGAAATGAAAATGTGTAGCTTGTTCCAAGAGACTAACATGATGAAGAAAATAACATTTGTCATCTTCTCCTTTTGTTTTTCCAGTTTGATACTGGAAGATTATTTGAATAGGGTGGAAGTAGAAGTTACATCAGTTTTGACAATATAAAATTAGATATTCAGGCATACTACAGTATCTGAGAAGCAAGAGATGGCCTCGTAGTTTCATAAGTACATCAGAGTTGATTCTTTTTCCACTTTTGCCACCATTAAGTTACTGTAAGAATGAGTTGAAGAGTCGTCTTAACTCGTGCAGCAGGGGAGGCAGGGAGGTAATGCTGGGAAACTATGGGCATTGGAGGGAAAAAAAAATCCAAAATTTCTTCCCAATTTTCTGTAATGTAAAACTAATTTTGTATTGTTGAAACTTTAACATGAAACATTTAGTAACTAAGCGTGGTTTTAATGTGCTACATTTTAACGTTATGGTGTTTTCTTCTACTTTTGTCTGTTTAAGGCTGGATTTAATCTACGGAAGGTTAACAGGCATATCAAGTTTCCGGAAGTGATAGACTTGGCCCCTTTCTGCACAGTGAAATGTAAAGTAAGTGAGAAAACAATCAGATCCTCCTTTACCGTATTGTGATGTGCTTTCACAATCAAGCTGCTTAGCAGACTCTCTGTAGAACACTTGTCAAGCTTCGGTTATTTCGTGTGATAAAACAGGATACAAGTGCAACTTGTACTTGAGTCAGTGTAATTCCCCTGATCAGTTGCAGTGTTTGTATGAATCTGTAATGACCAGCCTCCCTTTCCTCAGCAAACAAAGTGAAGGGTTTACATTTTTTTTAGCCTCCCTTTCCTCAGCAAACAAAGTGAAGTGAAGGGTTTACATTTTTTTAAAAAACCTTTTAAAGGTTTTAAAAGCTTTTTAAAGCCTTTTTTTTTAAAACCCAGTACCTGACTGACATACCTAAATAGGTTTTAAAAGCTTTTTAAAGCCTTTTTTTAAAATGCAGTACCTGACTGACATACCTAAACTTTTGCTTTTCTAGAACGTGGCTGAAGGGAATACAAAAGTGCTGTACTCTCTCTATGGAGTTGTTGAACACAGTGGAACAATGAGGTCCGGGCACTACACTGCTTATGCTAAAGTGAGAAGTATGAACAACCATCTCTCTGATCTTGTCATTCGAGGACAGTCTCCTCAAGGTAAATAATTGGAAATATTTTAAAAATTATTTCTTACTGCAGAACAGCGACAGGACTGATTGATGGCTTCAATCCTTGGTCATAACTTTGACTCCTAAATTGTTCCTTTCACAGCTTTAGAAACGGAACCGGTGAAAGGGCAGTGGTTCCACATCAGCGATACCCACGTGCAGGCCGTGTCTGCATCGAAAGTGCTGAGCTCACAGGCTTATCTCCTCTTCTATGAGCGACTGCTCTGACTCCTCTGAGAAGCCACCTCCACTGTGCAGCCATCCTCAAGTGGCCTGCAAGAAGGCAGAGACTTGCAAATCACGTTGTTTAATGTCGGAACTACTCTCTACAACTGCAGGAATATACTTTATGCTTGTTAGACACACTGACAAATGGTTAAATTATACTTTTTCCAATGTTTTCACTACTTTTAAATAAATAAAGTTGTTTTTTTTCAAAATTACAGCTTTGAGCTTCTAAGGAGTAATTTATTTTTTGGCACAGACGAGCAACCGCTGCTTTTAGTCTCCTGCAAGTGCTATACATCTTAGTCAGCAACTCTTTCACTTTAAAGGGATCAGCCATAATTTTTGAACTATAGTTATCTTGGCTGTCATCTTTGCCATGTGTATTTTAGGACTGAGTTCCCAGCATAAGATGTTCCTTCCTAAACATCTTAGAGCTGAGACAAATTCAGCATCAGCTCTCTTTCTGCTGTTGGTTTGTGTCCAATAGGGGAGCCCACAGTTTGCAGACCCTGGGAGTTGTTTTGCGTGGTGGTATTTTGGTAAGGTTGAGAGCTCAGATCTCCTTTTTTTCACTGGAAGGGCAAGAAAACTAGTCCTGGGGTGACTTGTAACTGGGAAGTTCTCCCCAGCCCTAGCTTCACGTTGGCTTTCATGTAAATAGCATCTTGGCTCCTCTGTGCTAGAGCAGCAGCTGCTCACATTCGGTGCATTTTTCACAACAACCTTAGTAAGAAAAAGGGCAGCCTTATGTCTCCTTGTTCCCCTCACGGCCCTCGGCAGTGGCACTTGTGCAGCTGCCTGTATGAGAATGCCAATCCTCCTGAAAACTTGCTGAGTTTATTTTTCAGCCACACCAGCAACTGCCTATAGAGTTAGCGGAGCTGGTGTCGGGCAGCCTTATTTAGGCATAAGACAGTTCCAGACTGGATTTAGCCTTCCCCTCCCTTCTGGCTGTGAAGTAGAGCAGCACTGGCAAGAGTAATAAAAGAATTAATTATTGAAGTGGCTTGAATTTCAAGCGCAGTTCTTTCAAGCTACTCCCAGAGACACAAGTGGTTTGCTTTCCAAGAAGAATCTTAACGGGGGGACTTCAGCTGAAAGATTCCACACTCCATCTCATTCTAACTGCTGCTGCTCAGCATTTATTTTTAAGGCTATTAGAATGAGGTGATGTTCACTGCTGCCCGGCTGCTGCTCTGAGAGTGTAGAGACTCTTAAAGGGTGAGGATAAAATGGATGCATGCAACAAAAATAAATGTAGGCACAGAGCACAGACCTGCAACCATATTTACTGATTTCAATGCTCCTTTGACTATTTACACTCAAATACTGGATAAGGTGCGCAGTTAAGAGCACAAAGAGCTGCACCTGATGCTTTCCTGAAGCTACAAGGCCCATGGTCGGTCTCCTTCATCTGCTGTACTTAGATGCAGGTGTCAAGATGGTGGGGTGGGCTGCAGAGCTGAGGAAAGCCCAGGGCTGCCTGATGCTGGCTCCAACAAACCCACCCCAAGGCACCTCAGCCAAGATGGCAGCACCTCGAAGAAAGCCTGTCTAAGAAAGCTAAAAAAGTGGCCCAGCAGCGATGGGGAAAAGTGTGAGAAACAGCCCCACAACCACTGAGATGAGGAGGATCTCCAGGCAACTGAGCATAGATCCCTTACAGCCCCCGGAGAGACCACACTGGAGCAGGCTGTCCCCCTACGGCTCATGGAGAGGAGCATGCTGGACCTCAATGCTGCAGCCATGGAGGACCCCAGGCCAGAGCAGGGGGATGTAGATCAAGAAGTTATGGTATTAGTCAACACGGATTTACCAAGGGTAAATCATGCTTGACCAATCTGACAGCCTTCTATGATGTTGTAACTGGTTGGCTAGATGAAGGGAGAGCAGCAGATGTCATCTACCTTGACTTCAGCAAGGCTTTTGACACTGTCTCCCATAACATCCTCATTAGAAAATTAAGGAAGCGTGGGATAGATGAGGGGGCAGTGAGGTGGATTGAGTCCTGGTTGTGTGACAGGACTCAGAGGGTTCTAATTAATGGAGTAGGGTCAAGTTGGAGGCCTGTGACCTGTGACCCCTGATCCCTCAGGGGTCAATACTCGGCCCAGTCCTGTTCAACATATTCATAAATGACCTGGGCGAGGGGACAGAGTGTATCTTCAGCAAGTTTGCTGATGATACCAAATTAGGAGGGCTGGCTGACACCCCTGAGGGCTGTGCCACCATCCAGCATGACCTGGACAGGCTGGAGAGCTGGGCAGAGAAGAACCTAATGAGGTTCAACAAGGACAAATGTAGGGTCCTGCACCTGGGGAGGAAGAACCCCAGGCACCAATACAGGTTAGGGATGGATCTTCTGGGAAGCACTACTGAGGAAAAGGATCTGGGAGTCCTGGTAGATAGCACACTTTCCATGCACCAGCAATGTGCTCTTGTTGCCAAGAAGGCCAATGGTATCTTGGGTTGCATAGGGAAGAGTGTAGCCAGCAGGTCAAGGGAAGTCATTCTGCCCCTCTACTCTGCACTGGAGAGGCCACAACTGGAATACTGCATCCAGTTCTGGGCTCCCCAGTTCAAGAGGGACAGGGAACTACTGGAGAGAGTCCAGTGTAGGGCAACAAAGATGATTAAGGGATTGGAGCATCTCCCTTATGAGGAAAGGCTCAAGGAGCTGGGACTCTTTAGCCTGGACAAGTGAAGACTGAGGGGAGACCTTATTTATAAGTATCTAAAGGGTGGGTTGAAGGATGTTGGAGCCGGACTCTTTTCAGTGGTTTCCAGCGATAGGACAAGGGTCAATGGGCACAAGCTGGAACATAGGAAGTTCCATTCAAATATGAGAAAAAACTTCTTTCCGGTGAGTGTGACAGAGCCCTGGAACAGGCTGCCCAGGGGGGTTGTGGAGTCCCCTTCTCTGGAGATCTTCAAGACCCGCCTGGATGCAGTCCTGAGTAATGTGCTCTGGGCAATCCTGCTTCAGCAGGGGAGTTGGACCAGATGGTCTCTAGAGGTCCCTTCGGACTCTGACAATTCTGTGATTCCATGATGTGTGCCTTGGAGGCAGCTGCAGAGAGGAACCAGAAACCAGGCCAGGGAGGAGCAGTGGACTGTAACCTACAGAGGATCCCCGTGCTGAAGCAGCTCATGAAGGATGCCCTGTGGGAGGGGAAAAGAGTGCATGGACAGGAAGGGCAAAGAGGAGCTGTTACAGACTGACCACAGCCCCCACCTCCTCTAACTCTAGTGTGGGGTGATGGAGCCCAGCTGAGCCTGGGAGAAGGGCAGAGGAACAGGAAGGTGCTTTACTTTTTGTTCTTGTTTCTCACCCTCCATCTCTACTTTTAATTGGTAATAAATTGATCAAATGTTGACTCTGTTTTACCTGAGACAGTAATGGTAAGTGATGTCTTTATCTCAGCCCCTGAACTTTTTCTACATATTTTCCACCTCTGTCCTGGTGAGGAAGGGCCAGCTGGGGGTCACACCACAAAAATGCCTGCACCTTCACATGTCACACCAAATAAGATGAGAGTTAACATTTTAACAGTGAGTACGTTTATTGAAGTGTCTGGAGTTCTGCACTCCATTAGACACCACCGTTCATAACTTAAAGGCAACAGAGCAAAAACATCATGACGGGCTCCAACTGGAATATTAAAAAAATCTCACATAACCATGTCACTTAAGCAGTACAGTTAAATCGCTCAATCATTTTGGTCTTCATCCCAGTCCTTCTTTCCTGATGGAGGTTTAGGGCCACCAGCTGGTTTTGCCATAATGATCTTTAAGATAAGAGTAGAAAAAAATAAGGTTAGTATTGGACTCTTACACCCATGTGATGCTGACTCTCAACATTCACTAAGTTCATGCAGTTTCCCTACTCTGAACTTAAGCAGTGAATATTACTAGCCATCTCATTGAGATATTCACAAATTAGTTATTTTTTTCCTTAAAAATGGCAGCAGCTGAGCCCTGATATACAAAAAGAGGGCTTCTACCTCCTTTTTGCATGCAAATTAAGACTTCGGTTAGTCTACATAAAGTGAGTGCTTAAATAGGCTAACGAGTGACTGGTTTACGGGATGCACACTACAGAAAGCAGAATTATCAGAGCTATTGTTCTGAGTTATTGAACCTAAACATCACACTTTGAAAGCAGAAAGGCTCATTTTCTGCACTTGCTCAAGTGACAAGTAAGGTACAATTTAAACATCACTTGCCCTCCCTTCAATGAAAATTTCGTTTCTGGAGTAAAATTCATTTGCAAAAACACAAATGCAAAACGTGGCAATCAGCACAGAGAAGACAGCAGTGTTATGTGTCCTCAAGAAAGAGACCATCTGCCATGTGCTTGTCACTATGCTCATGCATGAACTCACTCACACACAGATACCTCTCCGCTAGAGAAACATTGCTTACTGCACACTATTCGTCAGGCTCATCTTTCCAGTCATCCTTATCCCAATGTCCTTGTTGCTTAGGGACTTTTGGACCGCCTGCTGTTTTTGCCATAATAATCTACAGAAATTTTACATGCAAATACATTTTTGCTGAAGTTCCACAAAACAGAGTTAAGATTTTTATCATTAAGACTATAACCTCCGTTTTCCCTAGAAGTTGGACTTTCATAGAAAGACAATATATGAGAGAAGGTTTCTTGTGTTAAATCTTAGTAGGAACTTTGTTCCTACTGAAGTTAGGATAACTTTCTGGATATCAACTGTCAAGTCTTAAAAAAAAAAAAAAAGCACCATTAATAGCACTCCTATGGAAGTGGCAACATTACAACATTCCAAATTACGATCTCTTGAACAAACCGCTTCCTGGCTTTCAGAAATAACCCTATTTTCAAGTATCACATCTTGATGCCTTGCATTCCCAGAAGATTCACATATTTTGCAGTAGTGTTCTGCGCACCGGGTTAAAGGTTCCAGTTCACCCACTAAGTTATTTGGAAGCTTACCTGATCTACCCTGAGGACAGTGACTGCCGCGTTTGTAGCCAGCTTGATGCCCCAGGATTTTCCAAGGTACGTGTCTAATACACCAGCTTCCAACATATCCTTCACAGCAGCAGCTTCAGCCTATCAGACAGGGGGGAAAACATCATTGAAAACTTCCTCAGGCTTCTACTTAGCAAGTTCATTGCGTTTTCAAGGTTACGGGTTTAGAACAAGTTACCCCTTTTCTGATCTCAATTTCTCTCTTCAGACAACCTTCATTCCTAATCCATTACCAGAAAGACACATTGAGTAATTACTAAATACTTATTATCCATCACGGTAGTTCAGTATCTCACTTTACCTCTTACACGAGACCACTATACTACATCGAATTTAATTGCTTGCTGATGAAAAAATAACAACCACTTCCATATTACAATTTTTAAGTTATTCTTCTAGACTGTGCAGCAGGGTGCTTCACTGATTTAAATTAATCTATAAATTCTTCATACTGATAGAAGTACTTTTAAATATAACCCTGTACTGCAGAGCACCAAGTAACATGAGAGACTTAGTTACCTCGATATCAAATCCAACATTTTTGTTCCCTTCCTGATGCGCAGCATAAAGCTTGGAGATGACCTCGTTAGCCTTTACTCCAGAGTTTTCGGCCAGTGCTCGAGGAATGGCTTCAAATGCCTCAGCAAACTTCTTGATGGCATATTGGTCAAGCCCAGGACAAGTCTAAAGTAAGTTGAAAACCACGTCAGCATTTCAAAAACCTTAAGATAAGGAGGTATTCTCCCCCTCATATTTTAGTGATTCATGTATTAATACACATATATATTTTGGTAAGAAATAATACGTATATATTTTTATAAGTCACATCCATATTGAAGTGCATATACGTATGTCTGTGTGTATGTGAAAACCTTAAGATAAGGAGGTATTCTCCCCCCCCATATTTTAGTGATTTATGTATTAATACATATATATATATATAGGTACGAAATAATATATTTTTATAAGTCACATACATATTGAAGTGCATATACATATGTCTGTGTGTATGTCAAAGTGCACTTGCTGTACCTCTCCGTAAGATGTGATCTGCTTGGCTAATTCAATCTCTGCTGCACCACCTCCAGGAACGAGACGTTTATCCTGTGAACAGATCATCCCAAAACACAGTTTTACTTAAAGCATCATATCCACTTTCACTTTTTAGAATTTATAGACTCTATCAAAGAATGCAATAGAACTTTGTGCCACAAAGACTTATTAAGAATCCGCTTCAGAACAAACATGCATTATAAAACGAATTTACTCATTTATTTCAAATGTTTTGGAAGAAAATTACCTTCTTTTCTAAAAAGCAAAATAATAATGCAGTGCATTTTGTGTCTTGGTGGTTTTTGTTTGTGTGGGTTTTTTTTATAAAAAGCAATTTCAACTCTTGGCTAACTAATAATAGAGCTCCACGACTTTATCATCTTCTCCATTAACTTGTTGGGAAATACACAGGAAACCCACCTACTGAACACTAAGTTTAATATGTCAACAGGCATCACAAGCTGTTGGGTTTGGGTTTTTTGTGGTAGTGGGTTTTTTTAGCTTTTTGTTTGTTTGTTTTTTAAATTAAGTATTTTGTATATCCTTTGGCACACCAGCATTCACTTGAGAACTCCCAGTCCTCTAAAGAGAAAAGTATCATCATAAATCACACATCAGGACCACTGATGAGTCTATGGCTGTGCTCTAAGCCAATGTGCACGTGCATGTCTTACAGACATACAGGACATTAAGCGTAAAACAAAAGTTCAACATTTTTACACACCACTTTCTGAGTAAATACACAAACATTTCCTTTTGTACTAAAAAAACCCACAACCAAGAACAAAACAATATTTAATTCCATAAAAGCTGCTCGGAAAAAGCTCTGAAGAACCAAGTTCTTCCACCTCTTAAGTGCATCCGTAGCATATTGAGGAAACATTCCTTGTCACCAATGAAGTAGGAATTTAGTCTGCAACCAGTCAGTTCCTCCTGATCCCTAGTGACAAACAAAGCTATCTAGCTTTTCTTCTGTGCCTGGTTTCCAAGGAACAGTACCAAACTTTTAGTGAAATAGTCAAGGAAGAGCTGACTGCCATTAGAAAGTGGTAAAACTAATCTACCTTTAAGAACTCACTACTGGAAAACTCAGCACATGCTGAGCACCATCTTCTATGTACACTGTATTCACAAGGATGTCAGCAGCAATCTTCTCTAGGCAGCCCTCTGCACCTCAATACTACACGGCCTTCTCTACACCTCCAGAAGCCTCCTAAACTCATAATGTAAATATCTGCTACAGCCTTTGCAACAAATGAGCACAAAGCAAGCACGAGTCTTGCCTCAAACTTGATCCATAGCTCAGTTTTGGTAACTGAAGTGTTACGGTTACTTACTCTTGTGAGTACTTTGAAAGTATTTACACCATCATCCACTGCTCTCTCTATGTCATCCATCAGATTGTCCGTAGATCCACGAATGAGTATAGTAGAAATGGCACCATCTTCCTTCTCTGTTCAGACAGACGTGTGCATTACTGAATTATGTTTGTTGTATGTAACACACAGACAAACATCATACTTCTAAAACAGGGGCATTAGTAGTTCCACAGAACAATACGTACCATGCTTAAACACAACAACTTGTGTATCTCCAACCTCTGATAAATATACACTATCACAGTGACCCATTTCTTCCAGAGTAGGGGGTGTCTGGAAACAAAAACAACAGTTAAGAAGTGAACCTGCTCATCAGTACTCTCCCTTTGGCTCCTCATTTGAAAAATCCTTACCAATCTGGGTAGGGCTGTTGCACCAACAGTTTTGCACAGTCTTCTCAGATCCCACTTTGAGTTCAACCTTTAATAACAAAAACAGTCTTTCTAGTAACATGTTTCCACAGCAAATGTTAACACATACAAGTAAGCATTCTCTTGTCAGCATTTTGTAAACTGATGTCATCTATCAAAATTTACTGCATCATGTTATAAAATCCACTTGTCTATTTTTTCCAGTTATAATTATCTATTTCCAGGGATTGTGAACAGACTATTTTCTAAGAATTTAAAAACAAGTAGTTCAAATACATGGAAATTACCAAATTTCATCTTCTAGCGCATAAGACTTGAATTGGTCTTTACAACACCTCTGTAATAATCCTTCTTTGTTATGCAAGAGATGCTTCGTGTATCATGCTCCATTTCCACAAGTTCAAACTTTTTGGACACCATCAATGAAGTTAGTTTCCAACAAATGACCACTTATTTGTGTGAGATGTGAGAGCTGCTGCTACTAATTTGACTTTATGTTGTGCAGAATGTATTTCAAGGATGCTTTATTTATAGATCAAAATATTTTAGGCCCACAGAAAAGTAAGTTCTTCCATCCATCAATACATTAGTGATGCGTGGAGGCATATCTCATCATTGCTGAAGCATTGCATGAGGACTGTGACCATGAGGAAGTATTGCTGTAAAGTCTTATATGTCTTTGAGGCCACATCCCTCTTTACTGGATCCACAAATTATTATATTCTTGTTTTCAGTTGTGCTATAAAGACACTTAAAATAGAGTAACAGTACCATATACACAAGTTACTCCCCAATTAGCTGTCTGTCCCGGTTTTAATTAAAACAGAACCAAATTTCTGTTTAGTAATTTTACATTTTAGCTAGGCCTCTTCTAACTCTGAAATTAACAGCATATTGTGGAGAAAACTGCTCGTTCTCAGAGTGGTAAGACCAATGTTTGTGCTACATGCCAAGGAATGGTATGCAAAGAGGCTCTTGCTTATACTCATTGCTATAATGAAATTGACTGACCTTGGTGGTTATTTGCCCCATTAAAGGGTTGGAAATGGAAAAGTGTAGAGGGGTCACATCTGTGGGGAGGAGCAGACAGGACAGGTGACCCAAACCTGACCAACTGGGGTATTCCATCCCATCTGCCCCATGCTCAGTATAAAAGCTGAGGGATCAAAGGGTCAACTCTCTTCCTGCGATGGCCAACGTCTGAAGACGACTCTGTTCATCTACCTTTGATCCTGATCCATGTGTTCCTGACTCCAGAGCTGGAACCTAGTTCCCCATCCAATGCTAAATTCAGTCTGGGACTTCCCCAGTGCCTGCCGGTGATGTGATTGTCATCCTGGGAGCTTGATACAATTTTGTATATATTGTATCTATTTCATTATTTTCTTCTTTTTGATTTTAGTATTAATTCTTCATTAAAGTAGTTGAGTTCATTCTAAGCTCGCAAATCTCCCTATCTCTTCCTCTCCTCTCTTTTGGGGGTGGGGGGAAGAAGGGCCGAATGTCAGTCTGGTTTTGGTAAATTTGACTGAAACCACGACACTGTCATTCAGAGATGAAATACTATCAAGAAACATGAGCTATGAAACAACCAAATTGCAGCTCAGGTTTTGATCCACTAGAAAACCAACCAGTCTGCAATATTTTGTTTCTAATTTGTTTGAGAGGCAAGAGACAATATGGCAAGTACATTTCAGAAACCTGGTAGAACAAATGTTTTTATGCTTTTCTCATACTTACCTGACTAACATAAGATTGTATTTGTTGGCATAATGAAGTGCCATGTCTGCCACTTTGCCACCCGTTACTACTACGTTTGCACCACTATCAGCAATAGCTTTGACTTGCAAATCCATTAGATTTTCTTCTCCCTTACTGAAATTCA
Source organism: Calidris pugnax (assembly GCF_001431845.1). NCBI lineage: Eukaryota > Metazoa > Chordata > Aves > Charadriiformes > Scolopacidae > Calidris > Calidris pugnax. The sequence goes on along the minus strand of NW_015090805.1, from coordinate 9,438,857 downwards.
TCAGTTCTTCAGCATTCTTTATAAGTACGGTGCCCTAAGTAAGACACATACGCTGTTATCAATTCAGTGTTAGCTACATGTTTAAAAGTTTCTGACAAACCATTTTGTCTCCCAACCTTCACATAAACATCAAAACATCCTTTTTTATAGTACTGCCACCATTCCCAGGAAATGGGGTAAAATCAAGTCCAAAAAAGGGCAATTTTAGCATTTCTGGACAGCCTTGACATTCCAACATTCTAGCATGCAGTTTGGCTCAAAAAACCCAATAAAACCAACGACGACTCCCCAACCCCAAAAAACCCTGTAAAGCAAAACTAGGTTTGGATTTTTTCTGTGAACTTTTTTAAACTAATGAACTCAATATTAACAAAAATATCTTAATCACCAAGCTGTCAAGAATATTTATAGTTATGCCTAAAAATAAGAGCACATGAGCATAAATAGGTATCTGACTTATTTTGAGCTTCTACATACCTTAGTTTCAGTTATCATACCATCAAAAGGGCATGAATACACAGCTATTTTTGCATCTTTGACAGAAGTAACATCTCCTTCAGTTTCTTTTTTAAAAACCATGCCATGCAGTACTGAGGAAGCGGAGATACCAGCACCCTGAAAAGGAAAGAAATGGAAGGGGGGAAAGCCATATTATCAATCATTCATTGTCAGAAAGCTCCACTGCCCTTTATGAATGATTTGAATGTAGTAACCTAAGGTTTAATTGCAGCACAAAGAATTAAGACTTAAGCTGATGCAGCAACACGAAACACTGTCTTACAGGTTCCCAATTTTAAGATTAGTTGGTGGCCCAGCTCAAGCTCTGTGACATTCACTTTCTGTGCACAACTTTTTAAGTATTTCTTAGCAGGGAAAAAACACAGTGGGAAACTCATGGTAGATACAAGCTTGTTCCAATCCTACATACCATACTGAGGCCTAAAGTCCTATTCACAGAACAAACAAGCAAGATCAGACTGCTACGTTTCCGCCAGCCTAATCTTGTGACTGCTTCAACAACAAAAATGCAACCAACATCCCTGAGAAAAATTAAGTTAATGTATCTGATTTAGTGTACACTTTCAGCATTACTGATTTTTGTTTCCGAAAGCTGATGCTGGGCACTGAACAAGTGTAAAGACCAATTTCCAAAACTTATTATGCATACTACAACACAATAGAGATTAGAATAGAAAAGGCACTTTCAATGTTGAAAGATCTAAACATTGACTTTCATTAAACTGTTTACCTTAATAATACAGTAAAACTAGGTATTTTCAGCTTACCACAATTTTGCACACTCTGATATTATCAACATTGAAATGACCAGAATCAGGAAGAATAGAAACTGGAAAAAAAAAAAAAAGGGAATTAATTTGTGTTGCTTAATGAATGAAGTAGAACAATGACACCATAAATAATGCCTAGAGTTTCTTCTGTTCAATGTTTTGAGATTCCTGCCTAAATTTAAGATACTTATAATCTGCTAATAACCTACATCAAGAGAAATAGAAATTTTGCTTTTACAATGTAGTAATCAGAAAGCATACAGACAGCTGCTCAGTTAAATTAAGTCCAAATATCCATTTACACATGTACATTCAAGAATGAAGTCTGACTCAGAATATTTTAAGAAAACACCTAAAGCACACATGAAAGTGGGAGTTTTCTGAAATCTAAAGAGAGAAAACAACAACTCAACACAAGTACAGTCTTGCTTCCATTATTCTGTGGCTGAGACTAGTAACAGCTTATCTGAAGTGTAATACATCTTCCTATCAATAAAAGAAGAGGAAGAAAAAAGCTTTCTGCTTTAAAAAGGCTAGAAAGCTATTTCTATAAATGTTCACTGCAAAACACAGACCTTTTCTGAGCTACAATACCAACAAAGAGTTCAACATGAGAACAGAAGGTTATACTAATATCAGAGGCTAAAGCATTCCAGTCAATTAAATTGGATAAACTAAACATAACTTTTATCTTACATGAAGGCATTATTAATGATTATAAGCAAAGTCACTCAGTTTTTTAGAGGCATGCACAAATCTGTTCTTGTCCACTTACCACAGGCCTGAGCAATAAGCTTTGCCAAAAATTGTTCATTGCCATATTGTTTGCTCATCACTGAAGTGTGCAACAAAGATGCTACTTCTTCAACATCTCTAAGGTTCTTTGCAGAACAGCACACCAAGTCTGGAAGAATTTCTAGGGCTTTCTTGCAAGCCTTTTCATATCCTTCAATCACCTGTGCAGCAAAAAATAAATATTCACTACACCACCTCACTATGCATTCATACTGCTAACATCTCCCTTTCAAAGGTCTATAAAACATTAACAAATGCAAAAGCTCACAAGGGAAGCAAGCAATCACAAGCAGCAAAACATACTACTGCTCTTCATACATCTCCACCTAAAAAATTAGTTCAGAAGGAAGCAGAAGGTCTACAGTATTACGAATCAAGAATACTGGCCAACAGCAATCTGAATTTAAGCCACATGAATTGTAATAACAATATAACTTGCCTCTGAGACCGATAACCCCATCCTCAGAAGGTCTTCTGCTAACTCCAGAAGAACGCCAGCAAAAACAAGGACGAAGTTTGTTCCATCTCCAACTTCTTGCTCTTGCATGTGGGAAGCCATCACAAGCATTTTTGCAGCAGGATGCTGGACCTTTACAGAAAGTGACACATCTTAGTTACTAACATCCCACCTAAACTACAGCTCCAGGTTTCTGTGTGCATCCAGTGTAAGATCTCTTATTTCAAATTGTATCTAAAGATACTAACAATGCACAAAACACAAAAAGAAAGAAGCACGGATTACCTTAATTGGCTAACTTCCCTAATAAGAAAAAGTACAAACACAGATTTAAAAAAAAATAAATATCCGACAACTGAACATTCCCCCTACACGATGAATTAGACATCTTTGACATTGGTTCTGTGCTTCACAATCAAGTTCTGCAAGAAGAAAGCAGCCTGGAGTTTAGATCTTCAGGCTGAATTCATATGTGTAATACCAAAGGACATGTCTAAATTACAGTTTCATTCTAGGTTTTTTTCTGCTTAAGACTGCACTGCTTTCCCTTTCTTTCAAAAAAATGCCATATTCTTGCATGTAATTAGAGCAGCTGCCATTTTATCCCAGAAAGTAACATAAAAGACTTACCAGGTTAAGTAACAAGCCTGCAGATTGTTTTTTAAGAACAGAACTGAGACTTCCACAGTTACTCTACTTAAACCGAACCACAATGCATTAAATAAGGAAACACTTAATATTGATGCTATTTCTATCAATAAGTACAGAATTCAGTAAAATATTATTTGTGTTGTGATACAAATTTGATAGTAAAAGTTAGGACAAGTCAGTATTTCCACACTTTTACAGTATTCACAGAAGGATGCTGCTATATCCTCAGCTTCTTAAATTCAATTAATGTATTCTAAGCAGACAAGAGAACATGGCAACACTGAGAGATTAACACAACAGCTATTTCACCCAGAGTTTTCCAAACACTGCATTGTCTAGACACACCCTCTTCTAAACCTACACTGGTTTGGCAGGGGGAAAAGGTAGGCAATTATTGAGCATCTTCTGTAACTACTTCGTGCTGCTTTTTAAGAGTTCTGTTCCTCGCTGTAGATATAGCCCATTGACTTTACTCAAATCCAGTGAAAAAT